>NC_054381.1:94985954-95682204 GCF_017654675.1 Xenopus laevis | reverse complement strand
GCAGTGTTGGGGCCCTGAGTTTAATATTCGGGTCACTATCTGCAATGAGTTTTTATGTTCTCTCCACCTCTGCATGGGTTTCTGCCACACTCCAAAACTATACAGGCAAATTAACTGGCACTTAGATTGTAAGCTCCACTGGCACTGGTGTATAATCTTTGTAAAGCACTGTATAAATGTGTTAGCTATATATAAATACCAGGAGAAAAATGTCTGTAAATTAGCCTGTACTTAATTGTGACAAGTGAGACCTATAGTACAATAAAATTTAGCTGTTTCTGGTTCAACTGGTCACTGTACTGGAAAGTCAGTATTTAAATCTAGAACATTTGATAAAGCCCCTACAGTTTAACAATCAAAATCTTTTAGATTTAAAAGAAACATTTTTTATTCACTATCCAGTATAAAATGTTTATGTTAAAGGGCTGCAAAAAATACATTGTTGTCGCCACAGTGCTCAGTATAGTAACAAACTCACCTTTTCCAGAAACGTATTTATGCGCTCAGAATTATTTAAGGCCATGACTTTCAACTTGTAAGTTAGTAAAATCTCCACAGCAACAAATACCAGAATCTTGCAAGATCCACTGACAAGTTTGTCCCATGCCCTTTATGGGACAGAACAAGATATTATCAGACATAGTATAGTTTAATTTTAGACAAACGCAATGGCAAATTAATCTCCTCTAACTCATGCAGTACAATGCCAGAAAAAGTCCACTAGCAATGTGATCGATTAAAATATTTCAGGCACACTAACACAATTTAAATATTTTAAGACCAGTGATTAACAGAGACACCACAGAAATTTTCTGATGTTCTGTTGTCCATGAGGAGATTAAGCATGGGAGACCAAACATATTATGCACCATCCAAGCTCCACACACACTATTGGGCCACTGTGAATTAAACAGAACACAGCAATCTTAAGGAGCTCCTTACTGTACCTTTGTAAGCTTGATGCTGATAAACACCCTGCAAAACACTTCTTGAACCAAAGGTCATATGGAAGCTTTTCAAGCGCACTGCTGGCCTTGAGATGAGCAACCAACCTGCTATCTTCCAGACTCAAGTAATGCTCAAAAGCTTTATGCTGAAAAAGAAAAACTTTAAGTTAAGATGATCTATAAATGTTATCATATTGTTTCAATAAAGGTATTTGTGTCTCCAAAATGCCCTTTGCATACTTTCCAGTACAAATGCATGTAACTCAATGCTATGTTTTAGTAAAGAAGATCACAAACAAACCAAATGCATACATATAAAGTAGTTCACTCAGTGAGACTGAGAATGTGTCTCCCAAAAGTATCAGTTTGGTTCAGCTAGGGGTAGGCAATCATTTTGCATTGGGAGGGGGCTCAAATTCTGAAAAAGATGTAAATATTTTTACACAATGCACCCAATTGTAAAGTTTTACTACTAGCAGCATAAGTCCAAATACTGAAGGCGCGGTGCATGTGTCATCTCTACTGTAATTTGTCAAGTTTGCAGGAGGGATAAGGGCTCACCCAGAAAGTGGCTGGTGCCAGCTGCTGGGCTCAGGCTGCAGTGCTGTTCAGTAGGAGTGGCCATGTGTGGCTCAGCTCAGAGCACAGGCCTGAAGCATGGGTACCTTGGTAAGTTTACTTGAACAGCCAAGACAATGCTGATTTAGGCTAGGGACTGAAGCTCCATAAGGGGCAGGTCAGGCCAGGCCCTCAGGGGTACAATATAGGTGTATTGAGAATATTTCATTGGGGAGAGTCCATGCAAATGTCGGGCTGTGTCTGTGTGTTGGATGAAGGATGGCTGCTATGCTCTGGCATCATTATTATGAAATTCTTATGACTTTGCCACCGTTTGTCCAAGTGTTGTCATTTTTTGCTTAGTATACTACCTAGTGCTCATATGTGTTTTCCAGTGTTTTATCTACTATGATCCTGACCCTGGGTATATAACGTTTTCAAATGGACCGTCTCTTTAGCTGTATAACTTGTCAGGAAATAATAGAGAATTAGTTTAAACATTGAATGCCCAGAAAGAAAAATTGTGTTTTGGATGGATGACAATGGGGACAGGATAAGGGTGTTGTGGGGGCACACAGTGAAGACCCTGTCTTGTGTGCCATGCTCCTTGGCCTTGCTGTTTTGATCAGCCAAACCAAAAAAACCCAGACTGACAAATAATGCAATGTGACACTTGTGGTCAATGATATGTTCATGAATATACAAATGAAATCTGACCATCTATGTGTGTGGAAAAAACTGCACTATTAACTGGCTGATCAACCTGTCATCATGCTGTGGGACAACTGTTTCTGTTTGTCGAAGTAAAACTTTATTGCACTCATAACAAAGAGTTTTCTTTTATGGAATGTCATATGTATGCAAGTCTATTTAGCTGCAAATCTACAGCAGTATCCATTTATATTCACAGTACAAAGGCTGTATGGTAGTTAGTTTTGCCTCCATGCAGCATGGAGGTTCTGGGATTGATACTGACCAGGGCATCAACTATATGGTTGCAAAAAATTATACTCCAAAAATATTAAGTTTAGTATAAAAAAAAAAAATCAATATTTATTTAATACAAATGCATGCATTACTAGTGCCTATGATTAAGTACCAGTGGATATAACGTGTAAGGCGGAGGATCAATGGGTCAGTATGACTACTCTTTTAAATTTTGTATTGAATAAATATTGATTTTTTTATACTAAACTTAATATTTTTGGAGTATAATTTTTTGCAACTGATATTTGGGCCCTTTTGGACTGGTGGCTGTATTCAAAAAAATGTTTTGGCCCTTGGGACTGGCCTTATATACACAGCGATTGGGCGTTATTAGCAATGAACTATATGGTGGTTAAATGTTTTCTCCATATTGTTTTTGGTTTTCTTTTGATTGCTTTCACATTACATATTGGTAAATTAACTGGCTCTTCCAACTGTGATTACTGGACTGATGAGATAAATGAACCCTTTGGTTAGTGTTAGAAGATTTACCAAAAGTCTGCACCGCTGAGAACTCATTTCAGATCCTTAGCTGAGAGCTCAGCTAGGGATCTGAATGTAGATATTCCTGCTGTTTTCTATAATGATGAACACAAACAAACCCTTACCAGCTGAAGCTTGGAATCCTTAAACTTTGAATCTAAATGATTTACAAAATTTCGAATGAGCCAATAACAGTCTACATCATCGTCCACAATCTCCTCCATTGTGCTTGCTATGGCCAAGAAACAGTCATCCTCTGGCTCCTAAAATGCAAACGATTTATGGTTATGACAAAACTACCTTTGACGGAATGCTGTTCAATAATCTTGGCTAGGACAATATATAAAACACAATATATAAAACACAACCTGAAACAGGGTCATAATTGAAAAGCAAGGAAACTAATCAAGGAGTAAAGCTTTACTGTTTATTTAATTATTTTTCTTTTGTAGTTAATTTTATTACTGCATTTTTACTGGTTTTCACACACATCAGCAACCTGACATGTGAGAGCTGTACATAGTCATATGAAATAGAGTGTTATGGGTATGCAGAAGTGCAGCTGTTAGCCTGACAAATTATATAGTAAGACCATGTGAAAATCATGCTTTTAGTTTATTTGACTAAACATATCAAACATAAATGTCCCTTATTCTTCTCTTACCATAGGATAAGGTTGACACTGAGAAAGCTTTCCAGTCTCTAGATGATACATGAGGAGAAATACCTCAATCTTGGGCGTTGTCTCACTGATAAAACGGATAACTTGTAGGGCATGGTGCACGTCCTGGTACTGTTCCCTCCTATACTCCATCATAATAGAATGAGATTCCTGGTGTGGTGGGAGTATACCTTTAGTAAAGTAAAAATATTATTATACTTTGAGTAATAATCTTTAAGGAATTTATAACAATTACCCTTTATCTATATACCGTATATACTCGCGTATAAGCCGAGATTTTCAGCACCCAAAATGTGCTTGAAAATCCTACCTCGGCTTATACGCGGGTCTATCAGAGACTATGTTGGAGCTGATTGTACCAATGCTGGGGGAGTGATGGATTGTACCATTATCCTGTATGCTGGAGTAGCAGGCCCTCCAACTGTTCTGTTCTGACAGGTACCACACACTGTTCTTCCCTAGAGTGCCTCAGTTCCTGGGACCTGTACTATAGAAGGCGCCGCAGTCGTCAAGGAAGCTAAAATTACGAACAATGTTTCTCCCCCCCCCCTCCCAGGAGTAAAAGAAACTCGTGTCACCGCGTGGGGTCCGGCCAGTACAGCAGTAGAAGGAGGTCAGCAATGCTACTCAGTGCCCGCAGGTCACCAACCTGTAGCTTCCTTGTAGGTCATACGTCCTTTTTCAACTTACGTATTCCTGCCCCCGCTTGGTGCACTACAACTCCCGACAAGCCTTGCGAGCTCTATTGATACTTTCCGACGTGGAAATGACGCGCGCTGCTGCTGGGAGATGTACCGTAGTTTTTATTGCAACCCAAACACTGCTTTTATTGGAGGCAGCAGTGACCGCAGAGCAGTCGTGCCATGGTGTTAACGGGCAGTGTGGACGTGCCAGAGCAGGACCATCAGCGGTAATTATTTTCCCAGGTAGGGGGGTCAGCTTCAGCCCATATACCTGTTGGGGTCTGGGGGCCGTAATGGGACTGCTCATCTATTTGCTGTGATGCCACTTTGTACAATTTCTACTCTGTTGGGCTCTGGGTTGCCTCTATGTGTCATGGCTGCATTCATTGCTTTGATAAGGGTTTCTGGCGCAGCTCTAATGGCCCCTGGTGCTTCTGGGTATCTGTGGGTATCACTGATGGGCACTGGTCCAGTTTGGAGTTGTAGTTGGGCACAATATGAAGTCACTGTGCCACTCTGGCTTCTTTGCTGTGCCTGCCACTTTTTATGTAGAGGGACATAAACTTTTGGCTGTGGGGCAGGTGTCCTGCCTTTCATCCATGTTATAGCAGCCACGTTAGATGCAAAGTAATAGCTTTCTGCTCTTCTGTCTGTCAGAACAGCTACAGGGGACCATGTCAGAACAGATGTGTACCACCCTCTGCCCTCACTTCCATTCTGGCTGCAGAAACAACTGGTAGCCAATGCAGTTTGGCCCTTGCTCTGCTTGCTGGAGCAGGTGGCCTCTGTCCAAAACCCACCAAACCTGGTATTCCTCCCTATTAAATGGGTTGTTTACCTTTAAGCTAGGCTTATACGCGAGTCAATACGTTTTTCTGGTTTTCATAGGTAAAATTAGGTACCTCGGCTTATACGCGGGTCGGCTTATACACGAGTATATACGGTACCAGTTATATGAAGGAATTTTTAAATATACCTAGGAGTACCTTCCAAACAAGAATCCTGTACATGGATGGAAGAGGAAATCTCTGGCTGAAAGTGCAAAGCTTCTCAATATCTGTCGGGAAACCAAAAGTTTGTTATAGGGAAACTATACTCCTGTAGGTCTCATAATGACAACAGTAATAATAATTTACATAAAGTCAGCAGAAATGTAAAAAAAAAAACCTTAAGAAATATCTCAGCCGAAGTAAGAGGGCAGTGGTTGGCACTCCAGTTGAAGCCATTGGTAAAAGTAATGTGTGTTTGGTTAATAAGATTATGCTACTAATTTAACTAACTTATGAAGTGCTTAGCACTTTGACCAAATTCGAAAAAAACACATGGGGAAGATGGCTTGCAGTTTATAATATTGTTATAAATAATTTTGGATAATTTCTGTACCACTGTAAAGCTCAGGTTTATGATTGTACAACCTTACATTTATACTAAATGGATAGAATTTGACAGATCTTACTTTGCCATCAATTTAAAAGTGCTGGTGAATGGAAGTAAAAAGATACATTTAGAATATTTTTTTTGAACTGAAGCTGCAGTGCGTTTCCCTGTTTTTTTAGAGTAGTGCTAAAAAGTGTACATAAGCAAATTCCTTACCTAAGCGATCATCTTTCAATAATATCTCCAGTGACTTTTTCTCTTCCACTCCTCGGAACCCAACTTTTTCATAGTAAACCGAACGGAAATTTCTTTGTGAATCCTCTGACATTGTCTATGAAAAATAAAGATAAGTTTTAAGCTATGTTTCTTTTTAAAATTTCAGTACCATCTGATCAACTTGAAGTAACTGATCCAATATACATACATATAAAGGTATTGAAAGCAGAACCTGTCTGTTGCTTAGAAGTAGATTTACTTTCATTGTGTTTTTTCTTTCTACGGTAAAAGACCCCTTTTCAATATTTTAAGGAAAAGTTCATATATGTGTTATATTTAAATAAAATGACCTGTTCATTTTAAATACAGTTTTGCCTGCTAGAATCTTTTTGTTCTAAACATGGTCCCTTGCATGCTGTATGTGCTTGCCTGTAAGTCTATATAGAGTAAAGGAAGGTTCCCTATTTACATTTCTGTAGGATTATGTATTCTGTAAAAAAAAAAAAATATATATATATATATATATATATATATATATATATATATATATATATATATATATATATATATATATATATATAGTTCTGTAGTAAAATCTAAAATCGAACTCTGAATTTAGTTGTCTGGTAGATTAGCATGTTTACAACAGCCCGTCAATTACAAATGCACAATGGGAGGGTGCTCTAAAGTTAACAAAATTGATAATGCATATTGACACAATTTGTTAAGGAACTTGCATTCAAACTCCTGCACTACCAAATGGATGAATCGCTTTTCTCCATCATTGTTTTGTAAACAGGCAGATAGAAGCAGATCCACGGCTTTGTGTAGCTACACTGACAGACACAGTGTTGGCCTATGTGCAGCTACAAGGACACATCAGGTGCAATTGTCACAAATCCAACTCAACTCATCCAAAATTACATTTTGCACTATATGATATGATAAATCAGCTTTAATTCTTTTCACTTTTCTTTGACATTTAGATCAGGGTTGTACAGGTTCTGTCAGCATCATCAATTTTATGCATCCACGCCAACAGCATTTTAACTTGTGGTGTAATAAAGTGTCATGCATTCCACTACACTGCAATACAACTGCCCTGTGTATCTATACCCTTGACATTGTACATTAATATTAAACACAGAATTAAAATCTGCCTTGATCTTGGTCTCTGCCTAGAGTTGTCACCTTTTCTGGAAAAAAATACCGGCCTTCTTATATATTTATCTTTTTTCCCTATTAATAACATTGGGAACAACCATCATATTTACCGGCCTATCTCTGCCATTCAGTGGAACAACCAATTTAAGCAAACATACACAATATCTAGCAGGAATTAGTTTCACCGCTCAACTGAACGGGATTTTTTAGTTCATATAGACAAAGTATATCATGGCCTGGATGAATAAAAAAAACCTTCATAGACAGATTTGGTTACATTTTAATCCAGCTTGCAACCACCAGTGTTGAGATACGAGAGAAGCAAATTCCTCATTTTCATTTGTAATTGTTGTTAAAAAAAAAAACTGACCCCCTGCACAATTAGTTTTCAAAATACAAACATATGCACCAAAGTTGAAAATATGAATGGTGGAAGGAACTTGAACTGGATCAGTGGTTAGTATGGAGGAGGATGGTTTCACATATCAGTGATGCAACGATCTGACCTAGGGCTTAAACATGTCTGAAGTGAGATTCAAATCAGGTCTTGTGGAATTCAAGTCCAAATGCCTCAAACAGCTCTATACACAGCCAATAGAAATCACTCATGTCACTGGCAGCTCTAGCATGTGCAAGTTTCCAGTCTTCAGTCTAGTCCTTGTTGAAGGACAGGCTATGGTTATCCATGTGTTTCACAAACTGCAAGTGATACAACATATAAATTGGAATTATTCACCCTTTTATTCTGAGACATCTATTTTGACAACCCATCTGTAACATAGATAATTTTAAACAAAAGTGGCCAGGTCACAGGCTTCAGTGATGATATAGGCAAATTAACTGAACTGCATGAAAGAACAGAGCTGGGGGATTCCACAATGATTCCTGTAAGCAAGGGAATACTAGTGAGCAAATACTCTACTGAATACACGTTTTCATGAGCCCCATTCACATGAAGAAAAACATTGTGAATTGACTGATGTTCTTGGCCCCCTGCTGTTCTCGCTCTATACAACTTCACTAGGAAAACTCATTCAGTCATTTGGACTTCAGTATCACCTTTATGCTGATGACACCCAACTCTACTTGTCTACTCCTGATCTTTCTAACTCTGTCCTTTCCCAAGTCACAGACTGTCTCTCTGCTGTCTCCTCCTGGATGTCACAGCGCCACCTGAAACTGAACCTTTCTAAAACAGAACTCATTATATTTCCTCCAAGATCTTCCCCTGTCCCTCAGATATCACTCACCGTAAACAACACCACCTTTCATTCCACCACACAGGCACGCTGCCTAGGAGTCATCTTAGACTCTCATCTGTCTTTTTCACCACACATTCAAACACTTGCAAAATCTTGCCGTATTCAACTGCGCAACATTGCTCGAATACGACCATATCTCAGTTCAGAATCAACTAAAACACTGATTCAGTCTCTCATCATCTCCCGCCTTGATTACTGCAACTTACTCCTCACAGGTATTCCAACAAGTCACCTTTCACAACTCCAATCTGTTCTAAACGCGGCCGCTAGACTCATTCATCTAGCTCGCCGCTCAACATCAGCTGCTCCCATATGTATGTCCCTTCACTGGCTCCCAATCTCTTCTAGAATCAAATTCAAATTACTTACACTCACATTCAAGGCCCTTAATAATGAAACCCCTCCCTATATTTCATCTCTAATCTCCAAATACACTCCTTCACGAAACCTACGCTCTGCTTCTGATCTTCGCCTCACTTCTCCTCTGGTCACTTCTGCCCATTCTCGTCTACAAGACTTCTCTCGGGCTTCTGCTTTTCTCTGGAACTCTCTGCCACAAGCTGTCAGACTTTCTCCTTCCTTCCAAACTTTCAAGCGCTCCTTAAAGACCCATCTGTTTAAAGAGGCCTATTCGTTGTACCTTAATTAATCATTGCTATATCAAAAATGACAAAGTGTTTATACAATCCTAATGTCTCAATTGTACCCTAACCTTTTAGTTTGTAAACCCTATTGTACTCTGTAATCCTTGTCTGTTATCCACCATTTATTCCCTGTTTGCTATAACTGCAGTAAAGCACTGCGTATCTTGACAGCGCTATATAAATAAATGATGATGATGATGATGACTGGTACATGTTATAGTTACTACAATGTCAATATCAGTCCTTTAAACCCTATAAAGATATACAGATCCTGGTTCAGAGCTTAATTAAAACCAATAGCGTTGCTCATCTGCATCCAGCACGCAATCCGCTGTTTCTACCTGATCTGTGAGTAAGTCCTTTGTAGATTCATACACTCACATCTGTAAATGCGATCAGCTGGCAACCTACTTCCGGCTTCTTAAACGTCATACAAGCGTCGGAAGGAAGCTCAAAGGAACCAAACTACAACTTCTCTGCAGCGCGACGTTCTCGCTCCTCCCTTGTCACACGCCCTGCAGCCGGATCAAATTACTTGGGCTGTGACAAGGAGAGAGAGTATTAGCAGCAGCTGTGTAGCTGATTGGCCAGCACTGATACTGCCCGCCTCCTTCAGTCCCTTGCTTTCAGCGCTGGGAACTGTAGAAAATGGGGTGGGCGTGACTAAAATTAAACACGAGGGATGTTTGGATCACGTGACGGCTTTACTTGCCTTGGTGGTATGCGGATCTGACCTCAGTGTAGTGAGAAGAGCTGTGAGTGCCCTTAAGTGTGTCCGTAGTGCAGCTCTGCTTTCCTGTGAGGTGAGTCGTAGTCAAGTCAGCTCTAAACCATGTACAGAGGGGTTGGATTGGGCTATAGAGTAGGTAACCTGCTTGGCCATTTTGTTTGCAATAGTAGCAGTCTGTAAGAATCTGACGTGCCCCATTTTTATAGAAATCTGCACTTGAACGGTAGTTATTGTGACAAATAGGCATTCTTTTATAGCTTCTGAGGTATAATTTGTGTGTTTCCTCAACCCAACCTTCTTTCTGCTCCAAGCAACTCTGTAGTAGTGTACTGCAAACTGCTGACTCATGATCAGACACGTGACTGTCAGTGACCCGCAAAAAAAGAGCATTTGGTTGTGAAGGGGAAAGGTTAGGTTGAGGAGTAATAAGCCATGAAATATACAGGTATAAAATGTAGGAAGACTCAAAATCAGGTTTACTTGATGTCCATTACAGTTTTGTGGATTGTTTAAATGGTGCAAGTTCCCCTTTCATGAGTTGCAGTGCAGAGATAGGGTGAACAGTACAGGCACTAGAGATAGTAGTTGCACAAGTTTAAGGGTGGGTTGCAACATGTGTTTCTGTTAATACAAGATAAGAACTACAGTATATGAAAAGTTTCTGTGCATGTAAGTAAGGGGAGTTACAGTACATGAGTGGCAACTTATAGTTTGTTTTAGCTTGAGCTGTAGAATAGCCATGGCAAATAACTCCAATAGACTCTTTACTGCCAAGAACAGTGACTCTGTCCCTGGACATTTTTGACCAGGTGACCTACAGCCGACAGAATGTGTGACCTTCTGTCTTGATTAGGGATGCACCGAATCCTTCTGCATGGCCGAACTGAATCCTAATTTGCCTATGCAAATTAGCGCCGGAAAGGGAAATCTCGTGACTTTTTGTCACAAAACAAGAAAGTAAAAAAATGTTTTCCCCTTCCCACCCCTAATTTGCATATGCAAATTAGGATTTGATTCGGTATTCGGCTGAATCCAAAATTGTGGATTCGGTGCATCCCTAGTCTTGATATCCATTCATAACCTATTGTTGTCATAATTGTAGGACTTTAGACCAGGGGTCCCCAGCCTTTCTTACACGTGAGCTATATTTATATAAAAAAAATAGGGAAGAAACACAAGCATGAAAAAAAAATTCGTAGCCTGTCATTGGTTATCTGGTAGCCCCTATGTGGATTGGCAGACTACACGTGGGTCTGTAACATAGTAAGTTAGGTTGAAAAAAGACACACTTCCATCAAGTTCAACCTTTTAACTTTTTTAACCTGCCTAACTGCTAGTTGATCCAGAGGAAGGCAAAAAAAAACCCATCTGAAGCCTCTCCAATTTGCCTCAGAGGGGAAATAAATTCCTTCCTGACTCCAAAATGGACTAGTCCCTGGATCAACTTGTACTATGAGCTATCATCCATAACCCTGTATTCTCTCATTTGCTAAAAAGCCATCCAACCCCTTTTGAAAGCTATCTAATGTATCAGCCTGTACAACTGGTTCAGGGAGAGAATTCCACATGTAGTAACATACAGTAACATAACTGTCTGGCAGTAAATGTAGTCATCATGCCTCCAAAACTTGCCTGCGAGTCAGAAATCCAAAAATGAGCACCTACTTTGAGGCCATTGGGAGTGACATTAAAGGCCTTGGAGAGTAACCTGTTTCTTGCGAGACACTAGTTAGGGATCACTGCATTAGACATTTCCTTTTGACAATTAAACATAAATGGTGGGTCTAGCATATTATGCATCTTAATATGATATTCTTTTATAGCACAAATGTCTAGAGAGTGAAAATTATTTTAAGCTTAGCTGCTATGGGCGATGTTTTTTGAAAAAAATTCAGAATGCAAAAGGGCTGTGCTAGAGGAATGTGCATATGATGGGCAGACTAGGTGGACACTTTGGGGATTTTTTGCTTGCAATTTCTGTAGATCTGTATGACAACCCAGTAGTTGTTGTGGTTTTATTATCAGGCCCAGACTGACAATCTGTAGATTCAGGCAAGAACCAGAAGGGCTGCTGTAAGGTGCCATAGACAGTCACTATTTATTGGGGCTGTTTGGTCCTCTTTGTACCTGAAATCCCATGGTCTGTTGTGACTCTCCATGAATTAATCCTTATTCTCTAAAGTCTAAACATATATATTGTCTAGGGATGCACCGAATCCACTATTTTGGATTCGGGCAAAACCCTGAATCCTTCGTGGAAGATCCACAAATCCTGGATTTGGTGAATCCCTAATATTCCCTATAGGTTTAGCAGAAATATGAAATCTGCAGCCCTCTTTCAGCTATTACACAAAATCTTCCACCAGTTTCCAAAACAAGTCTATCTTTTGTGGATTTAAAACACTTGTAGCCATTGCTGTCCAATGACCTCGTTACAACCTGCTTTTCTTTTGTTAAGGTTGACCCTATAAAGTGTTTTTTTCCATACTATTAAACCCATTTCACACTTTCTGCATATTGATCTTCAAAAATCCCAGAAGAACCCATGGACATAATATGAATTAATTTTTTTTTCTCTTTTTTTTTCTTCACTGTTTAGAATGGGTGTTGAATGGTTCGGTTTTGGTTATGCAGCTCTGGTTGCCTCTGGTGGAGTCATGGGTTATGTCAAAGCAGGTATGGCTATTATTAAACTGTTTGGTATGAGAATGTAGAAAACAATTGACAATTTAAAACGCACATGCTTATAAACTCGTATGTATACATGCATAAAAAGTGATAAATCTGACCAGTTATCTGTTTTATGGTTTTACTAATAGAACTATTGAAAGCTGAATATATAATCACTTTATTGTTGCACAGACTAACTACAGTTTTAGCCTGCCCTAAACAGCCACTCGCTCACTAAGACAAAATGCATACCATTCTTTTTCTCAGCCATCTCTGAAAACACCAGTCTGTTCCCAACTGCTCTGTGGTCTGTTCACTCTGACAGCTCCTGTTAGTGCCCCTACATGGTGGAGAACTGCCCCAAAACACTAAATTTTGCATTTTTGGGCTAAAATTCACCCCATGCCCCTGGTGGAGAACACTCCTGTTATGACATTTGTAAAGACTGGCTACAAGTTTTTTTCATCTCTCACTAGGTTTTGTTTATAATCCTATTTATTACAAGTTACTTTGCGGGTGTGGTATGACTCAGAGGATGCAAAGATAGCCATAAGGCTAGGGCCACACGGCGCGATTTTGCCGCGATTCTGCGCTGGGCGAGTTACGAGTCGCTGCGGTTTTTAAGCCGAAATAGCTTTGTTAACTTTGGCGCTGGCGTCAATGCAAATCGCGGCGAAATCGCTGCGCTAATTCACACGCGGCGATTCGTTTTCTATTGTCGCCCGAAGTTGCCTCGCTGGGCGTTTCCGGGCGACAGTAGAAAAAGAATCGCCGCGTGTGAATTAGCGCAGCGATTTCGCCGCGATTTGCATTGACGCCAGTGCCAAAGTTAACAAAGCTATTTCGGCTTAAAAACCGCAGCGACTCGCAACTCGCCCAGCGCAGAATCGCGGCAAAATCGCGCCGTGTGGCCCTAGCCTAAAAGTACAGATTAAATTGCAAGCATTTGTCCCTGGTATAAAGGGATTTCATGTATCATTATAGCACAGAATTTCATCAATTTATCATTTTGTTTTATGGCGAAAACAAGAGGGTATGCTTGCCTTCTATATCTGGTTTACAAACTGTTGGGCTACTTCACCTTGGGTAACCTGAAGCATTATAAGGGAAGCAGCGTGAATATCCTGATAAAACTTGGGAGAAGTTAATTTGCTTTTCTAGATTCTCTTGGGGCAGTAATGCCATTGCCTCTTAGACCACAGACTTAAAATCAAAAAGTTGCTAAAAACGTTTGCCCTGTCTTCGGTATGTGGCAGTGAAACCCACATTTACAAAATTATGAGTTCAGTTACTACAACAAACCCAAATCTATAAAATTAGGAGTTTAGTTAGCCTTTAAGTTACTCTTTAGGTCTTATAACAATATAATTTGACTATATCACTTTCTTCTTAATTGTAGGTAGTGTTCCTTCTCTGGCTGCTGGTCTACTCTTTGGAAGTTTAGCTGGATTGGGTGCCTATCAGATGTCTAATGACTCTAAGAATGTATTACTTTCACTAAGTAAGTTGCAGTTGATTGCTGGATTGTAAGAGAATCTATTCATGCTTCCAGAAATGCCAGCTGTCAAACAAGTGGATGATACAGCAATTCAAAATAACTTATTTATTATTACATTATTATTATTACATATAGATTTTCTTTAAAAAGTTTAAAAGTTGCTTGTCCAGCAACTACAAAAAAAAATCTCTTAACTCTCAACTGCAAAATATTTTATACAAACTGCTATGAGTGAAAGCTGACCTGTGTTAATCTTAACTAAAGTGCTGAAACCACTGAATATTCTAAGTTTCCACCTAGTGTATATCAAAAAAAGTACAGATGTCTGAATCTTTAAAGGGGTTGTTCACCTTCGAGATAATTTTAGTATGATGTATTGTAGAGTGTGATATACTGAGACAATTTGCAATTTGTTTTAATTTTTTATTATTGAAGGTTTTTGAGTTATTTAGCTTTTTATTCAGCAGCTCTTCAGTTTGCATTATAAGCAATCAGGGTCCAAATTATCCTAGCAACCATGCACTGATTTGAATAGGAGAGAGTCTGAATAGAAGGATCAGTAATAAAAAGTAGCAATAACAATACATTTGTAGCCATACAAAGCATTTGTTTTTTTAGAAGGGGACAGCGTCGCCCATTTGAAAGCTGCAAAGGAAAAGACAAATAACTATAAAACTATAAATACTGAAAACCAATTGAAAAGTTACTTAGAATTCTATAACATAATAAAAGTTACTTTAAAGGTGAACCACCCCTTTAGGGTATTAGAGAAGTGTGGAGTAGAACTCCACACAAAGAATGGGAGGATATTTCATGAGGAATGTTTCTGTATCCCAATAATAACAGAATATTAAGATGGGCCAAAGCTGTTTTGAACAAATGGCTGGCCAGCTGCTTATTAATATGATTAATGATTTCACTTGTTCAGCACTGGTTTCCATCCAAGCCCACAGATGAATATTAGAAAACACATGCATTGCCATAGGCACAATGATAAAATCACCTCATAACTAACGCCATGAAATACACAGACTTGTGCTGTAAAGTACACAGAAACATTTGTAACACCACAACTTAGAATTATGCATATGTGACTAAAATACACATTGACAATATGACTACAAATGTAAATCTTTTATAACTAAGGTTTGGGTTCCCTCTGTAATCGATTACATAATACTGGTAAGTAGCAATATAAATATATGAAACCTATTTTGTTGTTTGCTTTTTAAAGTTGCTTCTGGTACGTTGGCTGGAGTCATGGGATTCCGATTTTACAACTCTGGAAAATTCATGCCTGCTGGATTGATAGCTGGTGCAAGGTACAGTACATAAAATACTATATATTATATATGTGTATACTTTTTGTTTTTCTTCAATCATTAGGGGAAACTCCCCTTTAGATTAGCTTATATCATATCTGGATCTACCATTTGTATAGTTTTTTTTTTTTTTTTTTTTTTAATGATTAACCTTCATATTCTGCTTCTTTCTAGATTGCAAATAAAACTGGTATCTGGTTTTAGGTGTCCTAATGGACAAGGAATTATAAAATCACAGTTCAGACCCCTTTATGCTTGATTGTTACCATGGATAAAAACAGTTTTTCACCAGCTACTACATAATACTGGTGACATATTTTTTTGGTTTGGCTGTTTTTGTTACCTAGGTCTATTTGCATATGGATGATTCGATAACATTAGTTATTAGTTCATGTGTGTGACTTATTTCTATCCTTAACAGTCTCTTAATGGTGGGAAGAATTGGAATGAAGATGTTGGAGAAACCGCAACAACCATGATGTCCGTGATCAAGTCATGTTTTCTTTTCTTTTTTTCACCCACAGTAAAAGTATAAATGTTAATGTAACCATTAAATTTTTTTGTAAAATAGATGTTTTACCAAATTTTGCTTTGGTGTCATTTTTCAAAATGCCAGTCTTTACCTAACAAATAAATGCTAAAAGCAAAAATAAATTGCTACTATATTTTTGTTTATAAACAAGTCGTTTGAACCATGGGATGAAAGAGAAGTGCTTAAAAATGTAATAAGCCGCTACTCATTCAAGGGGTGGGGTATAAATTCTGGTGTAAAAAAATTATTTTTACCGTATGATACTTCAAGTAGATCAGTATGGGTGATACATTATGCTGCACTGCAAATTACAGAATTAATTACTTCAATATACATATATATTCCCCCACTTTCAAGGTTTCCTTCAAGACCATTTGAGGAGTTAGGGCCAACAGGGTCTCTATGGCTATTTTGAGATGAAAGTAGCAAATGATATGCGTGGTATTCATGCTACACATAGGGGCACAACTACTAAGCTCGAGTGAAGGATTCGAAGTAAAAAAAACTTTCAAAGGTTTTTTTGGGGTACTTCGACCATCGAAAAGGCTACATCGGCCTTCGACTACGATTCGAACTAAAAATCGTTCGACTATTCAATAGTCGAAGTACTGTCTCTTTAAAAAAAACTTATACTACATACTTCTCCACTTACCGAGCTACAATGTTAGCCTATGGGGACCTTCCCCATAAGTTTTCTAAGCTTTTTGTGATCGAAGAAAAATCTTTCGATTAAAATCCTTTGAAGCGTTCGATTCGAAGGATTTAATCGTTCGATTGAAGGGATGGATATAAGAAGCACTGGGAGGAAAATATTAAGTGGTAGCTACCATAATTGCAGTTTAACTGCAGCCTTGTGGGGTTTTTTTTTTACAGTAGAAGGTAGATTATCACTTATAATACGAGTGATATCTGTATAACTGAAGAAGCTAAAATATATGTAAATCACTTCAATTCTTTAGATCTGTGGAGGGGGGGTTTCCAATACACATATCACAAACTGCGGGTCCTGGCTGAGATTTTGTAGATTCCACTTCAGTGACAACATGTACTTTGGGCTCAGCTAAACACATCAAGCCATTATATTCTGCCTGCTTGTACTCATGAGCATTCAGGGTTCCGTTTTTTAGACACACTAAGTGCAATAAAAAGACAATATAATAGAGGTTTGTGCACTTAAGTGTGTTTAAAAATGCTTATAGGCATACAGTATATAATTCAGCTCTTGTGGGTTCTGTCTTGTTGAACTATTCCCATATCTGCATTCCTAATTCCCCATTCCTGCCTTGAATCTGATTCCCTGCTAGCCTGTTTATTAGACTGTCTCTGCCCACACTTTCAGAGTTAAGGTGGCCATACACGGATAGATCCGCTCGTTTGGCGATGTCGCCAAACGAGCGGATCTCACTCCGATATGCCCACCTTGAGGTGGGCAATATCGGGCTGATCCGATCGTGGGCCCTAGGGCCCAACGATCGGATCCTAGCGTTCACCAAACGGGCGGTCGGATCGCGGGACCGCATCAACGAACAGATGCGGCCGCGATCCGACGGGATTTTTAATCCCATCCGATCGAGATCTGGCCGACTTTCGGCCAGATCTCGATCGGGGAAGCCCGTCGGGGGCCCCCATACACGGGCCAATAAGCTGCCGGCACGGTCTGTCGGCAGCTTTTATCGGCCCGTGTATGGCCACCTTTACACAGGGCAAGAGGCTCTTCGTAAGCTTGGCTCCACAGATACACCTCTATAGGACTCTAATATTGGCCATTTGGGTAGAAGGATAAATACACAACATAAATGATTTATGGGTTTTTTTCTCACAATTTCAATGTGCAAAGTGTAATGTTTTTCATTATCTTTTGTTAAGATATGAATATACAACAAAATTTGAAATACACTAAATAACTCAACAAAATAATGTTTAAAAAATACTATGGCAGGGTTGCAGTAAACAATATGGTGATTTTGTAAAGTACCGTAAACAGATTAAAGCATTAAGCACTGAACACTATTTTATCTGGTACATTAGGGGCAGATTTATTAAAGGTCGAATTTAAAATTCTAATTTTTTTTCATGGTCAAAATTGTCTAGGGAATAATCCATATTCGATAAGAGTTTAAGTAATTCAAATTTGAGATTTATCATACTCCTTTAAGAATTTGAATTCAACTATTCACTACCTAAAACCAGACTAATTCATGTATACTGTAAGTCAATGGGAGAGGTCCAGTAATCATTTTGGAGATGTTTGTAGCCTTCCTGACATTCAAGTTTTTTTTTTTGTATAATTCAAATCAAATTAGATGAGTTTTCGGATCGGTAAAATTAGTCAGTTTTGACAATTTAATCTTTTAAATAAATTTCCCCCAGTCGAATGTAGAATTCATCATCATTCAATCTAATTTATTAGAGTTAAAAAACAAAACAAAAAAAAACCTGAATTCAAAATTCGACCCTTGATAAATTTGCCTCTAGGCTTTCTAAAGTTGTAAATAGTGGTGATTATAAATCTGTAGATGTAGACCTCACAGAAGGGGGATTATTGTACAATGGGATCTTAACCTTGTTTGGAATAAACTTTGTACAACTTCTTTTGAACTAATCAATATGAACTATATATTTGGGATTTTATTTCATAGAGCCAGGATAATATAAATGCCCTAAAGTAAAGCCTAAAAAAATATTTTCAACATAGTTCTAGCAGACAAAACCACTTAATGGGAGCTGAACACATTTACTCAGCAATTATACAGAACAATCTGTTAATCTTTAGACACTCAGGCCTTATAGTTTCCTGTACATTATCTTTAGTTCCAGCTGGTGCTCCCCAAGCCACATCAACTGCCAGAACAGCATGTTGATCTTTTCTAATGACAATATTTGGATGAACGATAAAACGTGAATTCATCTATATAAAACTACCTTTTAGGTCAACTACAGTTATATGATAACATGGCTAATTTACAAGTTTGAGATGGAATGCAAACAGCAATATAGAAGCTATACATTATTTGTACACAAAAAAAAAGAGATTGTGAAAGCATGTGCCTTTAAAAATAATTGTTACAAAAAAATGAGCTCTTTGGCCACAGCATGGGTAAGACCAAGTCCTGACGATCTTTCTGGGTTTTGTGAACAAATTGTAGCCAAATATTGCTTTGTATTAATTGGAGTTTTTTCAATAATGGCTCATGGTAATACTCTGATTAAACCCAATAGCTCATCGCAATACTTTGATAAAGAACTGTATAAAAATATAACACAAAGAACTGTTCTACTGTTGAACCTAATGTCGTATGTTGAGCCCAATATAGTGTAAAAAGACAGCTTTATGACTTATAATTGTGTATAACAAACCTTTGTATCATAGTATACAAGGCGGCCTTATAATCCATAATCCTGTATAATGAAGAGTTGTGCAAGAGAAATCATGGGAAGTAATCAACTCAATGACATAATACTTGTTCATTATTCTCATATGTATTATGTCTTATGGTTTCTGAAGCCCTTATCAGACTCTTCTTTATTATAGATAGGGGCACAATATGCTATTCAGCTACCAGCTAGCTAAGATAAGATCTCTGCTTCGGATGTGCTTGTTGGGAGTCTGGCCAGATCCTGATGAGCGCATGGGAAGCAAGATCTGTTAATAACCAAATCATTGGATCTTCTTACTAAATTACTATATGAGCTCATTGTTTGCTAAGCCTATATGAACTGGGGGTCTACATTCGGTCAGTTGAGATTCGCCTGTGGGGATAACCCGTGCCCGCGCAGGGTCTTCTGGAGACCGTTTGAGCCTCGACCTGCGGACTGTTCAGGGATCTCCCAGTCATATAGGCAGAGAGGGGGGCTTGCATACTTTGCTCACTCGGTAATGTATATCTTCTTCATTCTATGTATGTAATAAACCTTTGCTTATACTAGCTGGTGTGTTTGAATTACTTCTGAGAGACTCATAGAACCATAATTAAAACATGCTTCTACTGCCATTCAATCTTTAGGCAGGGGCGATTAGTGCCCATTTTAAAAACCAAGTTACTTTCATATAAAATTTAGGCAAATTGTCAGTTTCTGGTGTATTACCTTGGATTTCTCAATAATGTTGGCACTGTTATGCACCCTTTCGAATTTATAAGGTAAACATTAAACATCTATATTCATTTTGTCTTCAAGTGTATGTGTATCTCTTTCAGTGATTGTGTATCAGGGTGTTCAACAAAATGAATATTTCTAATAGAGAACATAACCAATTAAACAAATAAAAGTGCCAACCATGAAATACTAGCATTTAGGCACACTTTAGGAATGACAAAAAATTCATAGGTGAAGCAATGGGAAATATAAATCTTTTTATAGTTTTCTGAAATGATTTAGTGACTACAACTGTAATAAACCTGGCCAGGTGGCATCCAATGTTAAGCAGAACACATTTTAGAAACCATAAAACCTGTCCCCTTGCACATTTCCTTCTGTGCTTGGTTTTTTTTTTGGGGGGGGGGGGGGGTTAGGTGTATGTGTGTTGGATAACAAAAAAAACGATAATACAAGAGATTGGTGTGTGCGGGGCCGGAACTAGGGAGGCACCTGCCTAGGGCGCAACAATAGGGGGGCCCTGTGCAGGTACCTCTTCTGCCTATCCCCCTCATCCGTAATACATTCTGCTTCTGAAGGTCTGCACTCCCCTCTGCCGCTTCCCCTTTCCACCCTGGCTCTCCCCTCTGCCGCCAAACTTTTTCACTATGGCCCTCCCCTAACAACTACGCCCATCCCAGCCCTCCCCTCTGCCGCTTCCCGTCTCCACTCCGGCCCTCCCCTCTGCCGCTTCCACTTCGGCCCTCCGCTCTGCCACTTCCCCTCCCCACTCCGCCCTCCATTCTGCAGCTTCCCCTCTCCACTCCGGCACTCCCCTCTGCCGCTTCCCCTCTCCACTCCTCCCTGCCGCTTCCCCTCTGCTGCTTCCCCCTCTCCACCTCGGCCCTACACTCTGCCGCTTCCCCTCTCCACTCCGCCCCTCCCTGCTGCTTCCCCTCCCCACTCTGGGGGAGGAAGGGAGGTTGCTGGAACGGATTGCCTAGGGCGCCCAGTTGGCCTGGTCTGGCCCTGGGTGTGTGTTGGATAACAAAAAAAATGATAATACAAGAGATAGGGGTATACCTTTCATGATACCAAAAGTAGATTCAGTATCCAAATAATGATATTGCCTATATTGCATAAGCATGTTATTGCATATTAAAAATAGAAACAGAGTTTTCGACTATTTAATTAAGAGAGTAAACGTACATAAAATGCATTCGATTAATACAGAAATCAAGTTATTTAACTGGTTTCTTTTTCTTTTGTGTCGGTTTAGTTTCAAGTTTCCTCTTTTTATGTAGCGGTACAACTTGGGTTTCACTTGCTTCCTTATTCTCTGCTGCTTCGCTTTGGGCTTTTTTCTTCTTTGGTCTGTCACAGGCTTTCACTGGAAAACAAGGTGGAAGAATCAGCACAGACAGCTAGCTAACATGTTGTTTTACAAGATCAGTTAATTCCTGTATAAGTTCTTAACTTTATAATTAGTCTTTATTTTATTAGTTTGTGTGGTTTTTACAATTACAGGTATGGGACAGAAAGCTCAGAATTACAGGAAGGCCATAGACTCCATTTTATCCAAATAATCAAACATTTTTTTAAATAATTTTCTTTTTCTCTGTAATAAAATACCAGTACATTGTACTTGATCCAAACTAAGATATATTTAATTCTTATTGGAAGCAAAACAAGCCTATTGGGATTATTTAATGTTTACATGAATTGCTAGTATACTTAAGGTATGAAGATCCAAATTACAGAAAGATCAGTTATCCGGAAAACCCCAGGTCCCGAGCATTCTAGATAATAGGTCCCATACCTGTATTTCCATTCCTATTCTCCAGTTTGCAATTCTGAATACTCCGATTGCCGACCATTTGCAAATCAAAATGTTTCTCTCTCTTTGGCTAAACAAACTGGTTAGACAAACTAACCAGCCACTGGCTACACCTTACTTACTTAGCCTTTTAAATCCTTCTGTTCCATTAGTTAAACCTGTTGAAGAATTAGTTTGTTACAAAAGTATCCTGAAGCTCTGCATAACTTGCTGGCACTATATAAATAAATGATTATATAATCCCCTACAAGCTAATGACAGTTGGATTTCTAACATTAAAGGGGTATTGATAGGATTTGAATATTTCTAAAGAACCCAATATCCTGGAAATTACACTTTTCAAATTCCCATATTTTTGGGGCAATAGCTTACCAACATTTCTAGGCTGTAGCACCTTTGCATTCACTAAGCTGCATTGGAAGTTAAGTCTATTGTCAATTTTTCTCTATGCTAGAGTGCAGCAACCCAACTGGATAGTGCTCCTTAGATTGTCAGATTAGGATTTTGGGGGATCATAGTAAAATTATGGTGTTAAGTGAAAACAATGCCACATCCCTGTTACTGGGTATTGCTTTAACTCAAAGTGCAATCCAGGAAACATGGTCCCAGCATGGAAAGGGTTATGAGTAACAGAGAAGAGAACAGATGTATTGCCAGTGTGAATATATTCAAAAATGTACAGAAATGAGGCCATCTTATACAGTCTGTGTAAAGTGCTTACCAGTTGAAGCTGCGACAGTTGTGTTGGTTTTTTCCTTATTGGCTACAGCAATGGGAAGCCACGCCGAGAGACAAGTAAGTCTAGCTGATGTACTGACTTCACAAAGCAATGACGGAGGAGTCTGTACCTGTAAAATAAGTGTGTGTGGTCATAAGCTACAGTTTTTATAATGTTATATCGACTTGAAGATCAGGCGATATTTCAAATTATGACCAGAGTTGGCAGTAGGAATTGATTTTTGACTTTTATATCATACACTCAGGGCTGTATTTACAATACAAAATTTAGGGGGTGATCCTGGGCCAACAACTGGATCACAATTGTGGACTTGGGTGACCCCCTGGGAGAGGACCCAATAGATATCTTATCTGGTATCAGTTGAGAAGGGAGAAGCCATTGGGATGGCTTCATAATTTGCACATAAGCTTGCCTACTCAACCTATAGGGGAGAGATTGCCAGCCTTTATTCATGTGTATGACCACCTTTAGAGTACTTTACACAGCATGATTTAATTGGCATCACCAAAACATGACGTGAAAATCTACTTGACGTGAAATTCTACTTATGAATGAACAGTACTTGTGTGCCTTTTTTAATTAGGAAATACAATATATTTTATTACTAGACATTAAGCCCGTTAAATTAATGGGGGCTAGAACATATGTAACGACGGTCCGTGGGGCACATGCGCAGTAGCGCAATCCCACGGACACAGGGACTGGACGCAGAGACACTTCAACTTTATTATATAGGATTAAAACCAGTGTAAATGGTGCCTGCTTTTTCATGTACACACCCTCCCCCAGAGTATAAAGCACCACTAAAGGATACAAGACTAAGAAAATGGTCGAAAATTCACATGGAGTTTCAATTATCCAAAAATCTGAACGGCATAAATTGTTCTTTCAGCACTATGGTATTTCTGCTAGAACAGCAAGAAAATAATTTTCATAAGCTTATATGTACTTTATCCATGTTGTTATGAAACTAACCTTTTCCATGTCGATCTTCCACATCTTAACATAACCATCACTTGAAGAAGATACAACAATGTGAGCTCCTTCCAGCTCAAAGACATGAAGATTCTTCACCCTAAAAAACAAACAAACAAACTAGAAGTTAGATGCTATTTCGCACTTTTTGACATATTATATAATGGTGAAGATGGCCATACTCCAGACTGAGTCTGCAACATAAGGTACAAATACTTATTGGGCAGGTTTGAAAATTCCATTGGACAACAAGAGCTGCACTGACATACTGATGTGGTTCTCATTCTAACATTTCTTTATGGGCCTACAGTGCAATCTTATCATTGGTACCCGCACCAAATAAGTACATTGGAAACAGGCACATTTGAAAGCCATGAATTGAAAACAATGGGAAGCAGAGGCTCTTGCTATTACTTTATATATCCATAACATTATGGTGCTGTTGGTACAATCTTTCAGTACATATATGCTGGTGGTTTGGTCCCCTTTGTCTCTTCACTTCCTGCTGGTACAAAGATTTGCACTGCACCAACAGAACAAAGGAAAGAAATGTGGTCATACAGTGTATGGCATCTTGTATGATACCCATCAATTCAGATACAAAGCAGTCACTTAGATACCATCCAGAATCGGCCTGTGTGAAAGGCTGCCATAATAAGCGATTGTTTGAGTAACTGTATCAATGCAAAATGTCACAGTCTGTCTGAATCCCAACTATAGCAGAAACTCAGGCGTTTGTATATGTATCCCTTTATGGGGCAAAAAGAGGTGTCTGACCACAACGCCATTTAGCAGATCGACATACACCAACCTGTGTGCAGATCACATACTAGGCATGCAACAAAATGTCTCAGGAAAGTGCTGATTATAATATTTCCAGTGTAACATATCAGAAGTGTCTCAGGTAGGCCAGATTGACCTTATGATTATTAATTCTATTTTTTAATATCACTTTGACTACAAGATACTTGTGGATATAGAGCACACTTTGGACTATGAACTGCTCAGTTGGACCTTATGGATTCGACATCAAACTTTGAATTATGAACTTTTTTATGAACTTTCACTTTTTACACAAATTAAGAGTGAATGTATGCACAAATAAGATCCGCATGTGCATGTAGAGATTGAAACTGTTGATACTGCACCCAGGCGTTTGAAACTATGTATCGAGAGTGCTGGCTTCATGGAGGAATATATATATATATATATATATATATATATATATATCTGTGAGTTTTGAATAAATCATTGAATTTTTTGGAAAACGGAGTGCTGGTCCTTTCTGCAATTTTATATACCTAATTTTGACCAAGCACCCGGCAAAACGAGGAGTGAAGGAGTGCGGGTATCATCTGCTATTGTACCTGTTTTCATGAGCTTTAAATTCGCAGATGCATTTTTGAGATGCTGTATCATAAAGTCTGATTACTTCCTCATCCCCAGCCACAGCAATAAGAGCATCCTATACAACAGAAAACAGCATGAGGCTTATACACATTGTGTTGATTCGTAACTGACATTGAAGAACACCTCAAAAGCATTAAAAAACCCACACAATAAAAAATTAACGAGGCCTATCTGAATCAGGCACTTAAAGTACAAATTAATGGAATAAAAATCCATTACACTGACTGGAAAAAAAGCATCTTTTGTGAACATAAATACACCCTTTGTGGACAATATAAAATAAATGGCGAGTGCTTGATAAGGCCATACCATACTAATTATTTAATAGTAACTGGTGCCTTATAAATTCATATTGAAGGGGTTGTTCACCTTTGAGTTAACTTTTAGTATGATGTAGAGAGATATTCTCAGATAATTTGTAAGTGGTTTTAATTTAAAAAAAAAAAAAAAAAAAAATGTTTTATACAGCAGCTCTTCAGTTTGCAATTTCTGGAATCTGGTTGCCAGGGTCCAAATTAACCTAGCAACCATACATTGACTCGGATAAGAGACAGGAATATTAATTGGAAAGGGTCTGAATAGGAGTAATCAAAGGTAGCAATGTGTTGCTTTTCTGAGCATTTGTTTTTTAGATGGGGGTCAGTGACTCCCATTTGAAAGCCGGAAAGTGCCAGAAGAAGAAGGCAAATAATTAAAGAACAAATAACGAAGACCAATTGAAAAGTTGCTTAGAATTAGCCATTCTATAATATATGAAATGTTAACTTGAGCTACCCCTTTAATAATATCACTACTACAGTTAAAAACACTGATGCCAAGTTAAGTTTGTGTAACTTACGGTTACAAACTGTACAGAAGAGATTCTCTTTGGGTTATTAATTGTACCAACTACTGCTGCAGTCTCCAGCTGGTACACATCAACCTTGTCATGTATTACGACCACATATTTGTCTCCACTGGGAGACCACTGGACAATGTGTGCATCTGGAAGAAACAGTGATAAAATGATTTTTATTTCAACAAACATAAAAAAAGAAGCAAAATGTTAAAAATGTTCTATAGTAAATAATATGTGTTTAATACATTGCTAGAATGATTACAAAATAATTAGCAGAAAAGGTCTATAATTAATACTTACTTTTCTTTATATTCTTAATAAAAGCTGCACGCCCCTCTACAAGATTCCAAGTTCTGCAAGAGAAAAAGAAAAAAATCACTGTGCTTCACAACAGAGACATTGCAAAGGAACATTGTGCTGCTGTGGACAGCCAGTGACAATCTTGGTTTCCTTAAAAGACCAGAATCAGCTCTTAACCTTAAGTTGGCTTTACACGAACCAATAATATAATTTTGTATGTTTATTGATAAATGTACGGTGGCCTGCTGACCACAATAAAGATCCACGGGTATAGGTTGGTTCAGGGATTGCAGGGCTGTGGAGTTGGTACATAAATCCTCTGACTCCTAGGGCACATTTACTAAGGGTCGAATAGCGATGGTTAATAACAGGCCTGGTCTGACAATCTGTGGGTTCTGGCAAATGCCAGAGGGGCTGCTATAAAGTGTAATAGAAAGTCAGTATTTAGTGGGCTGGTGGGGTCTGTTTGGGCCTCTTTGTACCTGAAATGCCAGGGCCTATTTTGACTCTCAGTCCAGCCCTGGTTAATAAACCCTTGAATTCGACCCTCGAAGTAAAATCCTACGAATTTGAATATCGAAGGATTTACCGCAAATCCTACTATCGATCGAAGGAAAAATCATTTGATCGAACGATTCGAAGGATTTTAATCGATCAAAGGATTTTTCTTCGATCAAAAAAACCTTAGAAAACTAATGGGGAAGGTCCCCGTAGGCTAACATTGTACCTCTGTAGGTTTAAACTGCCTAAGTATGTAGTCGAGGTATTTTTTAAAGAGACAGTACTTCAACGATCGAATGGTCAAATAGTCAAACGAGTTTTAGTTCGAATCGAAGTCAAAGGTCGTAGTAGCCTATTCAATGGTCGAAGTACCCAAAAAAATACTTTGAAATTCAAAGTTTTTTTACTTCGAATCCTTCACTCGAGCTTAGTAAATGTGGCCCCTAATGTATTTTCCATTTTGATTGAATGTACACAAAATACAAGCCATTTTATCACTGCCGAAGCTCAAATATATAAGCCACATCCTTTGGTAATTTTAAACCAAAATCAAAGTTAAACTACATAAACCAACAACAATTGGAAAACCTAAAACAACTTATATATTAATTGGATCTAGCACATAGCTTTAAATTAGCTGTTAAATACAATCCAATATTAACTGAACTATTAGAAACAGAATTTCTTTTGCCATATCCTCCTTCACAAAAGTTCTTAAATCTGATTTGATTATTTTCGGTGCTTGCATTTAAAGTTATTAGGAGTCCAAACATTTTTGGCAACTCGGACTCCAGATACCGAAAATTGCTTCCAACTCTGACTCCACAACTCCGACTGGACAGCTCTGAGGAATTGGGCATGTTTAAAAATATTCTCTGTCAATGTCAGTGCAATGGCAGACAAAAAAGTGAAGAGGACCTACATCTTTTTCCCATCATTCATGCTTTTTGCACTCATACCATGTGTTGCCCCTAGTACACTCTCCATCAGTTTGGCCTGCAGGCTGATCGGCCAGAGGCCCAAGGCTTTTAAATGAGTTTTTAACTTTTTTTTTTTAATTTTTTTTTAGTATAAGCACAAGGAGTGTGTATGAAGGGTTCAGAGTTCTGATGCTTACACCACTTCAGCACGAATGGATACATTACCTTAGGGTTTTATCTGTCCCCACCGATAAGGCTAGCTTTCCTGAAGGATGAATTGAAAGGGACAAGACTTGTCCTCTGTAATGAAAATAGGAGTTAAAAAAGCATTATATTGTATAGACCTAGAAAATCCCATAAAATATGGCCTGAATTCATACACCCTACCTAAAGATTAATATTCCTTAAACATTGTTAACAATTGCCAAATGCCAATTAACTCAGTTAAACCTACTGGCCTAAACAGCAAAAATATCACACTCTACCCATAAGCTCTGCACTTTTATAGCTTCTTTATTAAGCACTTTAACGAAGAACATCACTTACTTGTGTGCTTTGAAGGTTTGCCGGCACTCCCACTTTTTGGTGTTCCATACACAAATTAGTCCATCTTCAGCCCCACTTAGCAGGTGTGTGTTACCATAAAACTCCAGACATGTTATTGTACCTACAATGCCAAGGTTTCCATACTTAAAAGCATCCAGAAAGTATACACAGGCAATAATAGGATTTTTTGCTACTCACCGTTAAATCCTTTTCTCTGTAGTCGAAAGGGGGACACAGGGACCGATGGGGTTAAGCTCCATCCTCCAGGAGGCAGGACACTTGGTAATATTAATTAAGGGGCGTGCCATACTTGGCTTAACCCCGCACACTGTGCTGAAGCTTCAGTTTGTTCCAAAGAAAAAATTAACTGATAACAACTATGACAGAATGAAAGCCAGGGATTATCCTGGACACGACCGTCTGGTCAAAGGCTCGTCCTAGGGCGGGAAGCCCTGTGTCCCCCTTTCGACTACAGAGAAAAGGATTTAACGGTGAGTAGCAAAAAATCCTATTTTCTCTGTCGTCTAAGGGGGACACAGGGACCGATGGGGACTTAACAAAGCAGTCCCAGGACAACAGCAGGGTGGGACGAGCCAGATTGAACATTAATGCAAAACAGACTGCAACACCCTGCGGCCTAGAGAGGCCTCAGCTGAAGAAGTGGTGTCAAGTCTGTAAAATTTAGTAAAGGTATGAACTGAGGACCAGGTGGCTGCTCTACAGATCTGATCCATTGAGGCAGAGTTGCGCCAGGCCGCTGATGCACCCATGGCTCTTGTGGAGTGAGCCGTGATAGTCTGTGGTGGCGTCTTGCCTTTGGAAAGATAAGCTTGCCTTGATGGCTTCTTTTATCCACCTAGCAATGGTAGTCTTGGAAGCAGGAAAACCCTTACGAGGACCGGCAGGAAGCACAAAAAGAGTCTGTGATTTCCGAAAAGTCTTTGTCCTATCAAGGTACCACCGAAGGGCTCGGACTACATCTAATTTGTGAAGACGTCGTTCCTTGTCATTTTTGGGATCCGGACATAGTGATGGTACTATGATTTCCTGATTAATGTGAAAGGAAGATACAACTTTAGGTAAAAATGATGGAACTGTTCGTAACACTGCCTTGTCTCTGTGGAACACCAGAAAGGCCGGATCCGAGGACAGAGCGCTCAGTTCGGACACCCTTCTGGTTGAGGAAATAGCAACTAGGAACACTGTCTTGTAGGTGATCCAACTGTCGGAAACAGAATGCAGTGGTTCGAATGGGGAATCCAGCAATGCTTCCAGCACCAAGTTAAGGTCCCAACCTGCAACTGGCTGCTGAAATGGCGGAACTACATGCGCCACACCTTGTAAGAAGGTACGTACGGTGTCTTCTGTTGCTAGTCGATGTTGAAACAAAATAGATAATGCCGAAACTTGGACTTTCAGAGAACTGAGCTTTAGGCCTAATTGCAGACCTTGCTGAAGAAATGATAGAAGTCTGGGTAAATTGAGTTCCAGGGCCGAGACATCTAGCTCCTGACACCAATTATAGTAGGAACGCCAAACCCTGTGGTACGACTTAGAAGAAGTGGGTTTACGAGCTTTAAGCATAGTGGCAATAACTTCTTCTGCTATCCCCTGTCTTCGCCAGATGGATGCTTCAATAGCCATGCCGTCAAAGCGAATAGTCCGGGATTGGGATGCGACACTGGGCCCTGGTTGAGCAGATCTGGTCTGCATTGCAGACGAACTGGTTGGTCTATCAACAAATCCTGCAGATCGGAGAACCATGTTCGCCGAGGCCAATAAGGAGCTATTACAATCACTGTCAGTGTTGACTGCCTGATCTTCTTGAGCACTCGAGGCAACATCGGAAGCGGGGGGAACACATATGCCAGGTCGAATGTCCAGGTTTGTGTCATGGCGTCCACCCCCGCCGCTAGTGGGTCTCGAGCCCGTGCAAAGAATGTGCGTACCTTCCGGTTGGATTTGGATGCCATCAGATCTATCTGTGGTTGGCCCCAGAGACCCACGAGTTCCGCGAACACTTCCGGATGAAGTTCCCATTCGCCCGGTCGAACTTGGTTTCGACTGAGAAAGTCTGCCTTTATGTTGGACACTCCCGGAATGTTGGATGGCCGACAATCTTACTCGGGTTGACCTCTGCCCACTCCAGTATGAGCTGAACTTCCTTCAGTGCTGCTTTGCTGCGAGTTCCTCCCTGACGATTTATGTATGCCACTGTGGTGAACATTGTCGCTTTGGATGCAAACTGGTTTTTTGGTACAGGAGACATGACCATTGATGCAGCGCTAGTTTTACGGCCCGTAACTCTAGTATGTTGATGGGGAGTTTGGACTCCTCGTGAGACCATTGACCTTGTGCTGATAGATTGTTCCAGGTTGCACCCCAACCTTTTAGACTGGCGGTCTGTGGAGATGACGTTCCATTCCGGAGTCGCCCCAAGATTGCCCCGTGATTAGGTTGTCCATCCTCAACCACCCACTGAAGGTTCTCCCTTGTTGTCTGGGAGAGATTGACCACTCGAGACAGAGGTCCTACCCTTCCAAGATGATAGTATGTTGCTTGTAAGGCACGAAGGTGAATCTGAGCAAAGGGTACTGCTTCGATCGTTGAGACCATGAGACCCCAGAACCTGCATTGCCATGTGGTACAGTAGGATTCTGGTGGTAATAGCAATGACCGCACTTGCGTCATGATCTTGTGTTTGTTTCTCCTGTGGAAGGCCATACCAACTGTGAAATTCTGTTGAACTCCAAGCCCAGAAACACCATCTGATGGGCTTGGTTGAAGGTTGGATTTTGACCAATTGATGGTCCAGCCGAAGCTCTGCAACAGTCGGATCGACTTGTTTAAATCCTCCTTGCCTTCACTTCTGATCTGGCTTTGAGGGAGAAGAGTCGTCCAGATATCGGGAGTTCACAGATACTCCCCTGAAGCGCGTAATGTTTCGTGCTGTGACTCTGCCATTATACTTGGTGAACACTCGTGGGGCCGAGGACAGGCCGAACGGCAGTGCCACAAACTGAAAGTGTAGATTTGCAAATGCGAATCGGAGATATTTCTGATGAGGGGGCCAGATGGGGACATGGAGATAAGCCGCTTGATATCTAATGACATCATCAGCTGTCCCTGTTCCATTCCCCGTATCACAGAACGGAGAGTCTCCATCTTGAAATGAATGGAACGGATAAACTTGTTTAGCAGTTTGAGATCCAGCACCGGCCTGAAGGATCCGTCCTTCTTTGGCACTATGAACAGATTGGAGTAGAACCCTGAGAATCTCTCCTGTCTTGGTTCTGGTATAATTACTCCGGTGCGCTCGAGATTGGTAATGCAGTGCAAGAAGGCCTGAGCCTTTCTGGGATGAGTTGGAACTTTGGACATGAAAATTTTCGTGGAGGCGATCTTGTGAAATCAAGGTGATAGCCTTCTGAGACTATTTCGTTGACCCATGCATCTGTTGAATGATGGATCCACACCTCCCGGAATCGCAGTAACTTGCCCCCTATTTGCTCTAGCGATTCCGGAGGGAGTGCCCCGTCAGGCTGAGGTAGACTTATCTCCTGCTGGTTTGTTGAATGTTTTGTTGGACTTCCATGGGGTACGACCTTTATCACTGGTCTTCCCTCGAAAGTGCGAACGTTGTGGTGGGCTGCTTTTACGTGAATAACGGCCGCTTTGCCCACGAAAAAACCGTCCACGTCTGGTTGTTCCTGTAAACTTGCTCTTCGCCTGAGGGAGAAAGGTGCTCTTTCCCCCCGTAGCCTGTGAGATTATTTTCTCAAGTTCCTCTCCGAATAGTCTATGTCCTTTAAATGGTAATGAGGTTAGTGACTTCTTGGAACTCAGGTCAGCAGACCAGTTTTTAAGCCACAATGTTCTGCGTGCCGCAACGGACAGTGCTGAAGTCCGAGCTGTGATCTGCGAAACATCTAGAGTAGTGTCACACAAATAAGCTGATGCTTCCGCAAGCGTCTGTGCTGAAGACAATAGATCAGTTCTGGGGACTCCCTCTTGGATGTCCTTGACCAATGATTCTGACCATGCTTGAATAGCTCGGGAAACCCAGGCTGATGCCAAACTGGGTCTGAGAGTTGAACCAGAGGACGAGTAAATAGCCCTTAAAAATCCTTCCATACGCTTATCAGATGGATCCTTAAAAGCCGCTGCGTCATTAACTGGTAGCGCGGTAGATTTTGACAGTCTGGATACTGGGGCATCCACGACTGGGGGAATCGTCCACTTGTCTACTATTTCTTTGGGAAACGGGTAGGACTTTGAAAACTTTTTCGTGGCTTGAAACTTGCGTTCTGGATTGTTCCATTCATCCTGCAACATGTCCATCAACTGTTCATGCGATGGAAAACATAAAGTGGATTTGTGTTGTCTCTTGAACAGCTTTGCTGAATCGGACTGTTTAGGTGTTTGTGAAATGTTAAGTACTTCAAGTACCCCCTTAATGATTTTATCAACGTCATGTTGGGAATCACGGTCTCTCTCAGCCTCTATATTCTCCTCTTCCTCATCAGAGGATTCATCTGAATAAGGTATCTCGCCCTCTGACTGAGATGATCCTTGTTCTACTGACGACTCGTCAGGAGATGTGTTAGATGGATTGTCGGCTTTAGCGCCATGTGTGCGCTTGCGCTTGTTGCCTTGCTTGTGGCCCAACTTTGCTAGTGCTTTGCCTAAATTATCAGCTATGGCTGGGAGCCCCTGCAGGGATGCTAAAGACTGTGACAATTGTACCGCCCAGAGGGGGGCTGGTAAATCTTGAGCTCTGCTGGTGCCGGGTTCTTGTGGTGTACCCTGATCATTTGTACCTTCAGATAGATTTACTACTGAATCTGAATTATGCCCACCAGCGGCAGGGGCCCTTGCTCAGCAGAACAAGACCTGCAAAGTGGCTCACTCTGGCCCCCAGCAATTTTTGATTGACATTTGTTACAGGCATAATAAATGACCTGTGTTGTGCTGGGTGCTCTCCCCCCTGCCCTAGAGAATAAGCCCACTGGCCTACCTTCTGCCATTGTGATTCACCTGAAGCCAAGCAAGTGTGCGTGAGTTAAACCTTGTAGGTCACTTTAACGCTGCTTGTAGTGGTGAGAAGGCTCTCCCCTCCTTTGCTGCCAGTCGCTCTGTGTGCACCGAGCAGTTACTTCTGCTCCCTCTGTGTGGCGCGTGTCTGCCCGCTCAGTGTAGTGCGCAAGATGGCCGCTGGAACGCAATGCGTTCCACCGCGAACGTCATTTGAAAATGGCGTCGCGCACTGAATGGCGCCAAAAACGAGACGCGCTCTCTCCCCACCGGAATAGGCTATAACGGCAAGATATGCGCAGCAGAGCAGAGGCAGCCTCCCTCTGGGTCCCCTTTGAATGATAGCAATGACTCGAGTCTGGACCCAAAGAGTATGGCGACTGGCTGGTAGAGGGAGGAGGGAAGGGGAGGGGGGGGGCAACCGGCGCCACAGTAGCATATGGATACTGGGGGAGACCGGACAGCTTACCTCAGTAGCAGTTAACACCGGCCAGACCTTCTGTCAACCAAGTTTGGCGCAGGCATTGTCTGGGTGGTTGATATAGCCGCATGGCTAGAAGAAATACCCCGGTGACTGTTCCATGGCGGGGGCTAACCCTTAGGAAGCAGGTATCCCTGTTCCTGGTGTCACCCCGGGTGTCAGCCGATGCTGACCGAAGAAATCTTCCCCCAGAGGGGAAGTCCATCCTCCTGGTAGCAGGACACTTGAAAAACTGAAGCTTCAGCACAGTGTGCGGGGTTAAGCCAAGTATGGCACGCCCCTTAATTAATATTACCAAGTGTCCTGCCTCCTGGAGGATGGAGCTTAACCCCATCGGTCCCTGTGTCCCCCTTAGACGACAGAGAAAACATTTTAAAATAGAGAAAATACATGTAAACTTGAAAGAAATCGAGCAGACAAGCAATAATACAGTTTCAGTATCAGTTAGAGCCCTTTAATGCAATAATCAAGCACTTTGCAACCTGAATGCATCAAATGGTGAATGTAAACACTGCCTGGACAGAAGTCTTCCCTACAAGAAGAAATTGTATCCTTAAACCCCACCTTTCAGCTTAGTTTTGTACCTTACCTTCATTTCTAAAATGGCCTTATTTACAGCAGCATTCCTGAATTACAAGACAAAGTAAAAAACCTTGTCTGGAATCAGATTTATAAGGGCAATTCATACTGTGTTTAAAATCAGAGCTACATGGAATAAAAATCACAAGTAGAAACCCACTTCCTGTGTTTAAAGGGATGCTGACACAAATGATACAATCAAATTGATGCACACTCTCATAGGACATAACAAGCATACAGCAGTAGGCCCAGAGGACTGAAAGTACCCCACCTTCTTGGGCTACAATATTCTTGAAATGTAGGCAGATGACCACCCCAGGATGTCAGGCCTTGGGTATGGCACTTTGGGTATGTGTCAGTATCCCTTTAATATGTATAATGGGTTGTACCAATATTAACATGCATACAGCAACTTTAAAATGCAAACCAAACAATACCTTGATGAAATATTTATTTTACTTTGGAGGTGACTCCTATCGGGCCTCAAGTTGTCCTTTAAAGGAGAATTAAACTCTAAAAACAAATATAGCTAGAAATGCTATATTTTATATAATAAACCAGCCAATAGGTTCAGCATCTTTATAACTGTAATGATCCAGGCCTTTAAAGTTGTCACATGAGCTCCATCATCTTTTGTTAGGAACGTCAGTAGTAGTCTGGACAGCTGAAGAGAAACTTCGCCTAGTGGTTGTTGCAAATCATCAAGCAGAAAATGAGGTTTGCTTGTCATAGAAGCTGATGCTACAGGGCTGCTTATTTATGCTAATTGCATTGGTTTCAGAGGTGCCATTTAATGAGAATCTGAATTAATTTAAATAGCTTGTATTTTGATGTTTATATTCTATTTATAGAAGTACAATGGGATTCAGTCCTTAAGTTCAGGTAACCAACAGCAGCTTAAAGGGTAAGCAAAAAAGAAGGGGAACTATAAGGAGCATCTTCGGAGGCAAAGATCTTCCCTGCTAAAGGGCTGCTGTTTTCTTAGGCTGGTGCATAACCCCACAACATAAAGGGGGCTATATATCAAAATACGAATTTTTCTGATTATTTGATTAAAAAAGTGTGCCCAAACTAGAATCCACAATTTGACATTATTTATTATTAAAAAAAAAAAGCTTGATTTAATTGGATCGGGTGATCGAGCGAAAACCTGAATCATACGATTTTACAATTTTTTTTCCTGAGTCATTGATTTTTTTTCTGACCTTTTCCCCCGAAAAGCCTGAATCTTTCAGATTTTTGTCCGAAAAGCCTGAATCTTTCAGATTTTTGTCCGAAAAGCCTAAATCTTTCAGATTTTTGTCCGAAAAGCCTGAATATTTCAGATTTTCCGGCTAATGCCAGCAAAGACCACAGAAACTTTGCATTTGGACTTTAATAAATAACCCCAAAAGTGTAGCATTTCTAGCCTACTTCTTTGTTAAGTTTTAGTTCTCCCTTAACAAAAACAAAGTTACAGAGTTTATATTGGCAGATGAATTCAGGGCATTAAACTGTACCATTGTGATGCTGCAAAGCTCCATGTTCCACTTTCTTCTTCATATCATAAATCTGAATGGTTTCATCCCTGCTCCCAGTGGCTACAAATCTGTTACTTGCAGCAACCACAGACAGAGAGGCAGTGTGAGCGTGATGAGTGAAGTCTGCAGAACTTAACCATTGCTGGAAAACAAGAGGAAAGCAATCAAATACCATTTAAAACGTGTACTTGCACGTGTAATAAGGGCAGAGACACACGCTCAGATTTGGGAAGATTAGTCGCCCAGCGACAAATCTACTCTACTTGGGGGCGTCTGATCTCCCCAAACTGCCTCCTGAGGAAACTTTGTGCGACTTCAGAAAACTAAGTCCTCCGAGTGCCATCCCGCCGGCGGTTTAGAGATATTAGTCACCCGGGCAACTAAATCTCCCCGAATATGAGCGTGTGTCTCTGCCCTCAGAGGCACATGGTCAGATTTGGGAAGATTAGTCGCCTGGAGACAAATCTCCTCTTCTTCGGGGCGACTAATCTCCCCAAACCGCCTCCCGCCGGGTATAATCGAAATTGTCGGTGGGATGGCATTTGGATCGATTCTTTTTCCTAAGTCGCCCGAAGTTTCCTCGGGAGGCAGTTCGGGGAGATAAGTCGCCTCGAAGAAGAAGAGATTTGTCACAGGGCGACTAATCTTCCTGAATCTGACCGTGTGTCTCTGCCCTAAGTGTTATATGATTAGATACTTTTCTACTGAACAATACTAAGATAAACACATTCGATGATCCATGTCATATGCACTTCAAGTCAAATATCTAACACATCAAGCCATTACTATTAACCATACACGACAGACATACAGACATACAGACATACAGTGCAACTGGGGAACAGTTGAACACAAATGCTTCACTAGGAGTTTTTATAGTGTCTGTACAGTCAGTAAGCCATCACAAAACTTTAGGCTGTGTTGATAAACGGAACTAGCACGAATGAGCTCAAAGCAAAAGACAGATAACCTTTGTTTTCTCACTTACCTCCCCTTCCCGATGTACCCGATAGCCAAACAGAACCTGTTCATAACAGCCCACCAATAGTTCAATGCTTTCCTCCATGCTAGCTAATACCATGCCTCTCAGCTAATCCTGACGTCACATCCATGCGGCTGAGAGCCGGGAGGGAGGATGTGATGTCACAGGTGGGCGTGTCTAGCTAGGATATCTGCGGAATGGAATGCTCTTGATGCCACTTGACAGAAAGTGTGATATATATATATAAAACACAAAGCTGCTGGGGAGGGTGCAGTAATGAGAGCAAAGGGGAAGCTTAATGTGGTATTATACCACTGGTATATGAAGTTTTCATGCACAGCGATTCAGCTGTCATGTGACTTGATGGCAGGACAGCTGAAACCAACCATAGGCCAGTGTACATGCTGCTGCTAAGTATGGTCGAAATCAGTCAGACTGAACAGCCAAATCCAGGTACCCCAGGGTGAATTGTGCTGTGCTCCAGAGTGACGCTCCCTAACTTGTGCAACTGAATGTTTGGAAAGTTGGGGAGCACCATTGTGCCTCTTCCTATGCAGCTTGATTGAAGGTTCATGCTGTAGATCTCCATCAGTTGAGAATTTGTGCACAGGCTCCGCTCCACTACGCTATAGCCTAGGGAACTGGTGTGATCTGGGCTGGGCCCATATAGCGTTTTTAAAATATTGCATCTATTATCTTTTTATAATACACAGGAGCCACGAATATTCGGTAAATTATATCCTTATAAACGGTGCTTAGTGATGTCATCGGTAATAATCAGAGCTTAGTGATGCCATTTCTGTCACATGACTCACTGAAACTTGTGTATTATAATAAATAAAGTACCCCCTCTTGTGATATAAGGATATTATGTCACCTCGGAGTTTGGCCTTTTATATTATGGTCCTGGAACTCCTAGGAACGTATAATATCCTTATATGTTACAAGAGGGGGTCATTTATTCACTATATTTTTATTTGCCCTGCTGGGTCAGATTGGGCACACCTGCTTGGAGTAGAAAGCAGGCAAGTCTGTGCGTGCACCCGGATGCTTGCAGATCGTCTCTGGCATGCATGAATCTCACCTGGCATAGAGAGATGGGGCGCATGCAACCAGATCCAGCAGTAGCCTAGAAGGGGAGCCTGCCACTTGTCATTGCTCCCGAAAAAGAATACAGAAGCCTGTGTCCACATGCAACATGAGTGTCCAAAGAAGTGCATTGTAAATGTGTGTGGTGCATTATAAATGACCCTTACTATATCACAATGCAGTACAGAACAGAGCTGCCCCAGATCCATTGTTTTAGGTCCCTTCTGCTTCCCATTCACAGCTAGATTGGTGTATTTTACAAATTTGAATATAGTATGCCCCAAAATATGGCACACTAAAAAAAGGGTACAGCCAGGGTTTTAAATTTACAGGCTCCCAGGTATTCAAGGGTGCTGTTTTTTTTTATCCATGGGCATATAGAGTCGTGGACACAAAGAAACCAGTGGTGACTAGGAGCAAAAGTAGAATTTTGCACAAGGGTGTCTAATTACTCCCCTGAATAACCTGCATGGCCTGGGGAAAGAGAATAATTATTTCCACAATGCAAAAACATAGGGACGTATTAATGGCTTCTGATTAAACTGGCCATATCGTGTCTGGTCCAGACTGAGATTCAAAATAGGCCCTGGCATTTCAAGCACATATAGGTTCAAATAGCACCCCCCAAAGACCAAATATATAGAGTATATGGCATCTTACAGCAGCCCTTCTGGTATTTGCCAGAATCTACAGATTGCTAGTCTTTGACTGGTGATTGGGACCTAGATTGTGAGCTACACTGGGACAGGGACTGATGTGAATGATGTATAATCTCTATAATAATAAAATAATTGTATCTTGGGAGTATGTGATTCTTACTCTTAAACCAAGCCTTTTGAATTCTGCAGTGGCTGCTTCATGGAAGGTATTTCAGAATAATACCCCAAGAAAACAATACATCCTACTTCGTATATGTGCCACATATCATCAGTGGATGACATAATCAGGGTTTTGCTTTTACTTATGTAATGTTTTTAATGTGTTGTTAAGGACATTTTTCCATAAATATGATTCTGCTGGGCCTGCACATTGCATGGATATTTGTCTCCAAATACAGCTTAATTCATTATCAGCAGGAAAAACATGAATCATAGAGCTGATATTAGAAAATGTGCTGCCCTTTGTAGCATATGAATTCCAGTTTTATTTTCCCCAAGACAGAATATATCCTAAATGCAATAAGTGACTGTGGGCCTTATTTGATTTGGCGTGCCACCTGCATTGGCACTGCATAACTGTGTCCCCACAGATTTTTGTCCACAAGTACTCTTAATGAGTCAATCAGGGTCTGGATTCCCAAATCAGATGCATATAAATTCAGTGTGCCAAAATAGCTACACTTTTTATTGTTCACGCCTGGCACCAACCTCGGGCATGCATCTTTTTTCAGTATAACCTTATGCATCCCAGGGCCACCATGGTTGGGGGGACCTGGATCACTTTCCAGTCCAGGGGTGGCCATTTGGCTTTCAGACGGGGTCTCTGTGGGGGAGGAGATCCCTTTCTGGGTCAACAAGGGAGTCCTGATTCGGGGGGTTGTTGCTTCCCTGCCAGGTGGTGATTTTTACTTTACATTACTTTCCGGTCTGATGACAGAGCCTTGATTTGGGGGGGTCCAATTTCCTTTCAGGTGGCGAGTTGGCGACACATTGGGGGGAGAGTTTTCCAGTTGATGATGGAGATTCAACTTTAAAGCACCAGCTTGGTAAGGAGAAAGTTAAGAGTTCGATCACGCTTCAACCAATGTCTGCTGGACATTTTTCTTGTTTCTTTATAAGCGATGTCATGGCGTAGGGGTTAAAGCGCCTGCTTGGTAATGAGAAGGTTGCCAGGTTGATTCTCTCTTCTTCTAACAGCTGGTGCTTTTCATGGTTCTTTATAATGGAGTGGACAGATGACATCAAATATTCCAAAAATAGCCAAAGGCAGCTCAGCACTTTTGTGGCGTAGGGGTTAGAGTGCTGGTTTGGTATGGGGAAACTTTTGCGTTCGACTCCTGCTGCTTTGCACATCTGTGGTTTGCTGACAGTTGTCTCGGTTCTTTACAAAGGAGCGCCTGAAAGCAAATCTTCTTTTGTTGAAACCAGCTGGCTGTTGAATTGGTGAAAAAAATCTGCTTTTTAAGAAGAAGGTCCATATAGCATCAGCCAGCAAATTTGCCCAGCCATGTGTGAAGCTTCCACGTTGTAGTGTGTTTTAGATTACATGTCTATACGGCTTCATTGTTGTATAGACTTTGCTCACCTCTATAAACCTATGCTATATTTTCATGTATGTGTGTGTATATATATATATATATTTTATATATATATATATATATATATATATATATATAATATATCACCATATTGCAACCTTTTGGAGTGCAATGGAGATTGAAGTTTAGCTTGTATCTGTCACCCCAATAACTCCCATTTGGTAGGTCCACTTTCATTTAGTACTTGCCATAGCTATCTCAAACTCACATTTGTGTCTCATTCCTTAATGCGCAAGATTTCTGTCCTTTCATACATAGCCTGCTTGCTTTCATCACTCTTTAATTGCTTAAAGGAGAACTAAACCCTAAAAATTTCCATGTTTTATGTACTGAACTTATTGCACTAGCCTAAAGTTTCAGATTCTCAATAGCAGCAATGATTCAGAACTTCAAACTTGTCACAGGGGGTCACCCATGCGACACTCACATGCTCAGTGGGCTCTGAGCAGCTGTTGAGAAGCTGAGCTTAGGGGTCGTCACAAATTATCAAGCAGAAAATGAGGTTGGTCTGTAATATAAGGGTAGGACTACACGGACGATTTCAGCGCGTTCCGACACGCTGCGATAAAACGCATCGCATGCAACTTGTCGCATGTGGCAAAAATAAGGTAAGAGATAGAATTGTCGCATGGTGTCGCATCATTGATACGACACGACTGTCGGATGCAGACGCTGCACGCTACATCTGCATCCGACAGTCATGTCGTGTCGGATCAACGCTGCAACTTCATCGGACATTTCTATATCTTAACTTATTTCTGTCGCATGCGACTTGTCGCAGCTCGTCGGATCGCTCCGAAAATGTACGTCTAGTCCTACCCTAAGCTGATGCTACAGGGCTGATTGTTAAATGCTGATGCTAGTTGCACTGGTTTCTGTGCTGCCATGTAGTAATTATCCATATTACTTACCAATCAGCCTTATATTATATTTATATTCTATGTGTACTGTAAATTTTGAGTCAGTCCCTAAGCTCAGTAACTGACAGCAGCATGGAGCATGTGCAGTGAATCAGCAGTAAAGAAAATTTGGAGCTACTGGGGCATCTTCAGAGACACAGATCTTCACTGCTAAAGGGCTGTGGTTGCCTGGGGCTGGTACAGAAGCCCAAAACATAATGTACAACATTTCTAGCTACTTCTTTAGTTTAACTTTCCTTGTCAATCAGGGTATGGATTCCCCAATCAGCTGCAGCATATATATGTAACTCCCATCCAGCACAGTTGGTTATTAACAGGATTACAGTACAATTTGCTCTTGGATTTCCCTCCCTTCTGCCTACTCCATGTCTTAATAGACTATGAAATATTTTTTTTGTGAGAACTGTGCTCACCAGCAGTACATGTCATTTGGTTATCAATCAACCCACCACAGCTAATTCCTTTCTTAAACCTTCCTTTCTTTGGAATTCAGTGCTTGATTTTCACATATCACACTCTCACAGCATTTTTGTTTGTTTTTTTGTTTTGTTCCTTATGTACCATTGTCTCTAGCCAGTCAATAAAAAATGTAATGTAGTTTTTGTTTAACCAGGTCCAAGGATGGCAAATCGGGTGCCCATTACTAAGTATACTAGAGGTACGAAACGCGTAGGGCCCTAGGATATGTATGTACATTTTTAACTTTGACTTTAACTTTAACTTTGACCAACAAAAATGTATTTTTTAACAGATTTTTGGCCCTGTGGATTCCTCTGAGTGCCGGCTAGCTCTGCTTTTTCTGTTATACAAGTCAAGTGTAAGCCAAAGATAAATTGTTTTGTGGGCAGCTGCAGCTAAACATTCCGCTAAGGCTCTTTCTGATTTGGTAAGTGGAGTGAGTTAATTTGCTGAAAAGGACCCAATCGAAAGATAAATGTAGTGGGTTTTTTTATAGCTATAATTCTGTATATTAACTGAGAAAGGCTTTAAAACACAGAAGGACTCCCTATACATTGGTCAGAATTATTTTTACCCATGTGTCTATAGTTTCCAAGGACAATTTATAACATTTTAATATCCTTCTTACATTTCTGTAAACTTCCAGTTTCTTTTTTCCATTACAGAGCAATAGATACCTGTCATCCGCATGAATATACATTGTACTGACCCACAAAATAAATATTTGCCAAATTGTCCCCCTAATAAATTGACTTTAGGGATAGATTAACTGCCTCTACTTGGCTGTCTTGGCTTTGTATTTGGCAAAGTTAGGGCAAAGGTGTGTCAATAAAAAAACAAAACACTACTTTATGCAATTTATCTTTTCTTTGAATCCACCCTCATATTGCTTTGCACCTTGCCAACAATCCATGTGTTAGTACAATTTTACCTAACCTCAGATATGCTACATAAAGGCAACTTATACTGTAGAGCAGTGCTGTCCAACTTCTGTGGTAAGGAGGGATGGTATTTTTTTGGCCTATGTGGTGGAGGGGTGTTGACCACCCCCTTTTTTTAAACCGCACCCACTTTAAACCACACCTGTTTTATAACAAGATAAAACTCACATTAATGATGGTAGCACAACACACGGGAGGAGGGAGGCTTTTTGCGCCGACTAGGTTTCCTTCTCCTTTAAGACATACTGTACCCTTTAATCCATCATCCTCCCCTGTGGATAGTAATAATTAAATTCCTTGTGGACCCAAGTATTTCTTTGTCTTGCAAGGAAACTTTGGGTGACTTTACAACATGTAGGTTTTACCACCTTCGATTTGTATTATTGCCGATGAGAAGCATTTTCTGGAGATTTGTCACCCGCAGTCATGCATTTTTATCTTGGGTGGCATTTGGATGTTGATCGTATGTTTTGACAATGTTCTGGCCATTTAATTGACAGACAACAGCGGTATGGTGACCCATGGGTATCATCAGATAGACAATACACGCAAAGATAATATCGTTATCCAATAGAAATTTTTTAATCTGTCCGATCGACTAAATGACCAATTGCCATGGTACGAAAATTGTCTGGACGGTTATTCGGAGCACACATGGTCCGAAAACTTAGTTTTTTGCGATTATATCTGTGATTGTATGGCAAGCTTAAATTATGTTTACTATCACTGCTACTCTGTGTTGGGCTTTTTCGAAAAATCAGTAACTCTGCTAATTAATGCAAACTGGTGTTCTGCAGTAATTGCGTACTGATTTATTTCAATTTAATACAGCCTGAGTGGTGGCCTTTTTAGCTGTAGGCTACACTATTCCCAATTTTTCCCATGATCTAGTAAGCTTACTTTAATGTAAACTTTGTAAAAGTTGGCCGTGCATGTTTCTGGAGTGCTTGGGAAAGTTTATTTTTATTTATTCTAGCCTTTTAGTGAATAAAATAGATTTATTCTAGTCAGATTCTGCACAAATTCCCATAGCCAGCTGAAGTTAGATTGAGTAATTTGATGGTGCCTGTTTAATGTAACTAAGAATCTGCCTTAAGGCAAATGTTTAGGCAACTTACAGACCCTTAGACCAGTCTGGATGGGGTGTCTTTGGTATTTATTTGCTTGATGATATTTATTTTAACACAACGGGGCACGGGGGTGAAGGATTAGAATAAAAAATACTTCGAATTTAGTATTTATTGGCTACTTTGACCATCGAATTGACTACTTCGACCTTCGACTACTACTTCGAATCGAATGTTTCGAACTAAAATTTGTTCGACTAATCAACCATTAGAGAGTGTCGAAGTACTGTCTCTTTAAAAAAAACTTCGACAACCTACTTCGCCACCTAAAACCTACCGAGCACCAATGTTAGCCTATGGGGAAGGTCCCCATAAGCTTTCTAGGCAATTTGGGATCAAAGGAAAATTGTTCGACCGCTGGATTAAAATCCTTCGAATCGAAGGATTTAATCGTTGGTACGATCATTCGAACGAACGAATTGCGGTAAATCCTTCGATATTCAAAGTCGAAGGACTTTCCTTCGGCGGTCGAATATTGAGGGTTAATTAACCCTCAATATTCGACCAATAGTAAATGTGCCCCAACATGTTTGTTGAAATTATTGTAGGGAAAAATGTAATGCTGAAAAGAGAGTGCTTCTTGCAAAAAGTCAGAATATGAAAACCCACCCTTTCAGACCTGTCGAGGTCCTGTATAAGACAATGGGAGAGGCACCAATCTCAATTCGAAGATATCGTGGTTTGTGCTGAGTCTACCCCAAAAATTCCGACAAATTCAGGGTTTTCAAAAAAAAAAATTCAATAAAAAATTTAGCAATTTGGAGAAAAAGTCAGAAATACAGACGATTTTCGCTCGATTTTATCATTTTTTTCCCCAAAACTGTTAAATCAAGTTTTTTTATAAATAAATAAGGTCAAATAGGGCATGGGAGTTTGGTCGTGTTTTTTTTTATTTAGATAAATTAGGAGTTGAAACTATTCCTGCGATAAGGCAGAAGACTGCCATGCTCAAAATGCTCTGCTGTTAAGAATAGCCTATATCATTACAGTGCATTTTCTTACCAGCTTTTTGATCAAATTGTCTTTGTGATTTGATATATTGATAAAGATGAGTGCAGAGAATCTCTGTTCCTTACTGTATGGCTAATATTTGTGCTCAGTATCAGTCACCAATTTATCATCAACAAATATCATATGGGATCTGTTATCAAGAAACCCATTATCCAGAAAGAGTCGAATTACAGGAAGGCTGTCTCCCATAGACTTCATTTTAATCAAATAAAATAATTCAAATGTTTTAAAATGACTTCCTTTACCTCTATAATAACGAAACAGTACTTTCTACTTTGTCATAACTAAGATATAATTAATCCTTTTTTCAAGCAAAACAATCCTATTGGGCTTAATTTTGTTTTTAGCAGATTTAAAGGGGTGGTTCACCTTTAATTAACTTTTAGTATGTTATAGAATAGTCAATCCTAAGCAACTTTTCAACTGGTCTTATTTATTTTTTATAGTTTTTGAATGCTTTACCTTCTTCTTCTGACTCTTTCCAGCTTTTAAATGGGGTCACTGACCCCATCTAAACAAAACATTAAGGCTTCACCATTATTGTTATTGGTATTTTTTATTACTCATCTTTTTATTCAGGCCCTCTCCTATTCAAATTTCAGTCTCTAATTCAAATCGATGCATGGTTACTGGGGTGATTTTGACCCTAGCAACCAGATTGCTGACATTGCAAACTGGAGAGCTGCTGAATAAAAGCTTAACAATACAAATAAAAAAAAATGAAAACCAATTGTGAATTGGTATCAGAATATGTATCTCACAAATGTGAACAACCCCTTTAAAGTAAGGATATCCACATTATGGAAAACCCCAAGTCCCATACCCGTAACAGTAAAAGCAAAAATCTGATTGGAAGGAGAGGTAGGACTGGGGGAAACATTTTATCATATTACTGCATATACAGTAATTGTGTTTTTGTTGAGAACCTAATGCTAGTCGTCCATGCTAATTTCATAGTGTTTTAGTCTTTTACTGCTTTGGCAAGAATGTTGATGTCAGCCCTTGCAGCAATGGCAAAGAAGGTCAAACACCTTTTAGGGTAGGTCTACACTGACGTTTTCGGCGCGACTGCAACAGCAGCATCTGCATCTGACAGTCGTGTTGCGTCGGATCAACGCTGCGACTTCATCCGACATTTCTATCTCTTGCCCTATTTCCGTTGCATGCGATTTGTTGCAGGCGTTATGTCGCAGTGCGTCAGATCGCACTGAAAATGGCCTTGTAGTCCTACCCCAAGTCTCTGGAGGTCTCTTCTCCTTTGAGACACTCTGCACTCATGATTATCATATGAAAATTTCCAGACACAGGCTGAGCCATGTTACTTCCTGATAATGTCAAACAAGAGGCCCACAGTAACTAGGGAGCTTCTTGTAGTTTTCTGACAAATCTCCATGTTTATTTACGGGCAATCATGCTGCATAATACCTGATTCGATCCTACTAATTTAAATGGGAAGCACCACTCTTTGCCCTGTATGGGCGATTATGGCTGTCCTTCATGCCTATCTTTATTTACAGATCATAAAATACTTTCTATGCAAGGGGCATACAGCAAAAGCTATAGACATATGTTCTACAGAATAATCACATCTTTTTTAAGTTACATAAATATTAGATTTATTAATAAGAATTTTCATTACTAAGAGAATTCTGCCTCTGACTGAAATGCACCCAGAATGACTAAGATTTTGTATTATCTATACAAAGTTTACTCAAGTGTGGCAACACATATAGCAACCAATAAGATGTTTGCTTTATTGTCCAATGTTTTAACCTGTTTAAAAGCAAAGTTCTTGTTTAGATGTACGTATTCTAAACAACGCATTTGTCTTCGGTATTGGTCTTGTACAGTTCTTGGAAGTTTAAATACTAATGTATTTGACCACGACAACCACAACACAGTTTATTTTCTATTCTTGTTTTTTTATTTCTTTTCATAGGCCCTTACTTATTCATAATTCATTCCAAATTCTAAATTACTGCCAGGTTGCTAAACAATAGCATCCAGATGGCAGTTGCAATAACAAGGTTGAGAGCTGCACAACAAACTTTCAAAAACCATAAAAAAATTAAGACTAATTGGAAATTCAGCTGTCAACATCCTACCAGCAATTAAAGTTACACCAGTGTCTAATTGTGTGAAGTTTGATAAACTCACCATGTCTCAATCTGAAAGGCCAAGCACCTTGGCTTCCAGTTTGGTCCCTTTGGCTTTTTGCAACTGGCAGTTTGAACATTTCAATGGTGATGGTGCAGCAGGTGAATATGAGTAGAAGTAAGTGAATAATAGATGTATTATGCCTGTTTAGGTTTTAGATTAAATTATTTCCTTTTTCTATGTAATAATAAAACAATACCTTGTTCTTGATCCAAACCAACCTATTTATTTTATTTAATATTTCCATGATTTTCTAGTAGACAAATTACGGAAAGATTCGTTATCCAGAAAACCCCAGGTCCCGAACATTCTAGATAACAGGTCCCATACCGGTATCTTAATGTTTAAAAATATTTATACACCCTTGATACAATTTTTAAACATAAAGGTATTTATAAATATTTATACAGTTCCATAAGATGTACATAAAGAAAAACAATTACTTCCAAAATCTTACAAACAATCATTTTTATACAGTAATCTTGAGAAACAAAAGTCAAATTTATTTAAACAGCAAAAAAAAAAACTAAATAAATCAGAAATCAGTGCAGTAAATAGAACCACTTTGCAAGTCAGAAGTCAGTCATATATTTATTATGCCCCCAGATGTGGCATGCAACTAGAATATAAATTATTTTAAATATAAATAACATAAATATATATTTTTACCTATGTATAATTATATATATTTATAAATATATAATATGCTGAACAACAAAAGTTCCAGTGTTATTTTTTTTTTTTTTTTCAAATGTCAAATTTGTATTTCCTCATAAAACTATTCCACATTTAACAAATTGCAGGCCTCCTTCCCTCTCACTTTTCTTCCCACATCAGTATGCTAGCTTCCATCTCTATTCTGTCTTTCCCCATCCAGTTTCTAATTATCACCACTTCAGTTGGGAAATTAAGTGTTCAATTCGAAGGTCGTAGTCGAAGGTCGAAGTACCAAAAAAACCATTCGAAATTCAATTTTTTTTCCCTCTATTTCTCTATTTTCCTCTATTCCTTCACTCGAGCTTAGTGAATGGGCCCCTAAATAGTACATTTACTACATACTTCATTTTCATGTAGTCAAGCAGCCAGTTGTATATACTAAATCAGAGGTCGAGAACATAAAAGGCATTCCATGAGCACACCAGCAGGGGGAGTGATAACAAAGGGGTGGGCTGGATTGGTGGATTTTAGTATAATATCAATTGCTGGAGGTTACATACCATGTGCATAAAGGGATGTGGTCTAGAGAGACTACCATGCAATTCTCCTTTTTGTCCAGGTTTTTCCCATTTTGATAATATAATAATATATTATAATAAGGCTGTACAATATGGCAAAAAGTGCTTCAAGCCAGCAAATTGGTGTAAAATTCATGAAGTAATCTATGGGGACAGTAGATGGAGCGTAGACTTCCCCAGCTTGTGTCAGCTACAATCCATTGAAAAACTGAGGGCACTTCAAGAAAATGGAAAGAGAATAGCTGCACTAATCAGCACGGACCATAAATGTGTGTTCATATGAGGTTTCCGTGACTGTACAATGATTTCATATTTCCTCTACTTTTACCCTCCCCAAAGAATGAGTGAGTTTTTCCACCAAGATCCATTATATTCCAATGCTCCTGCTGCTCAGTGGTCACTGTTTTACCCTGTATCTGAATCAAATTGCACAGAAGGGTAACAAAAAGCATTTTGTGGTGGTAATTGGTATCAGTAACATATGCAGCACCTTAGCTATGTGTCTGGACTGGTTATATATTTGTTGATTTTCTGTGCTCAAATGTCAAGCCATGGGTCGTCACATGATGTGCCAAGGGGGTAACTATAGAGGAAATAGACTCTGCAGGTACAGGGGGGCCCCAGAAGTGTGGAGGGCCCTATAAGTCCCTAATAAATCTGTAATTTCAACAATCCTTGGTAGAATAAGTCAGTTTACCAATGTTGGTGCCTAACTTGAATTTGCTGTGGGTTCCAATTACATATAATTATGCCACTGTCTAACACTGGTGTACATTCCCCACTCTCTGGTGCAGGTCTGGACTGGGAGTCAAAAGAGGCCCTGGCATTTCAATACAGAGAGGCCCAATCAGCTCCTCACCAGCCCACTTAATAGTGACTTTCTATGGCATCTTATGGCAGCCCCTCTTGCATTTGCCAGAACCCACAGATTGCCAGTCTGGGCCTGCTCTGGTGTGCTTCTGATATTGGTTTATACTGGTGTATTCATATTTATTCACCCTCTATAAGGTAGCTCCGTTCAGAGTCATTTAACACTCGTGTTTCTATTTTCCCTTTCAGTAACCACAAACAGCAGTTGCCATATTTAAAGGGAACTCCCAACTTTCAGATTAGTGCTGTATGATGACAAAACATCACCTCATCTTCCGCTCACTGTATGTAGCAGCAAAGTTATGGAACAAAAATATTAAAAATGAATAACGGCATATTCACCTTTCAAAAAGGCTAGTCTAGATATTCACTGACACATGCAAAAAGTTCTATATGTGCCAGACTGGGAAAACCAGCTGCTTAGCCTAAGGTTAGTTTTCAGGAATGAAGGCCTTCTAAAAGACATGGTTGTAAATGCAATAATATTTTTGTTTTGCGATCAAATAACCATTTCTTTTCAAAAGAAGTTATAGGCCCTAATCCAACAAAAAGAGCACATCTGCCAGATAAAAGCTGTTCATACCCCGTTGTTCTCGAGATGAGTTTATTACGGCAAACAAACCACTTATTTTTCAATAAAATAAAGGCAGAAGTGAAAAAAAGATAAAAAGCAGGACATTTGGGGCCCCTTCTATAGAAATAGCCAACAACAATATTAATTAGGAATATTAATTACTGAATATACTGAGTATATATTTTATGTTTGCAGTGGCACACAGGACAATTTGCATCATTTGTCACCCATGGTGATAAACAGCTTGGTAGGCAGGGATAAGATGCTTAAAATGCCCCCCCCCCATCCAATTAGTGATACCAGTGGGAATTTCCTATTGAAGATTGTTGCTAGAACACACCAATCTGTGTCACAGTGGTTGACCGTAAACTGAACAATCCACGTTTTGACCAGGCCGCACAAGAAAATATGTGCCTCTTTTGGCCACTAAGGGTGTTTTATTTTTATATAAGATGAGTCTAGTCTAGTCACCTATAGCACCTATCACCTGTTAGGGTGCTGGGTGTTAATACTTAGGGGTTATTTATTAAAGTCTGAATGGCAAAAACCCGAAAAAAACTCTGGATTTATTATACCCAGAGAATGGAAAAAGTCTGAATCTGAAAATTCGGCATCTCAGACCTGCCGAGGATGCATATAAGTCAATGGGAGAAGTCCCAAAGATATCATGATCTGCATTGGGTTTGTGCAAAAATCCAAAGAGCTTGCAGTTTTCTTGCAAAAATCTGAAAAAATTAATTCATTTATTTTTAGAATTTTTTCCTGCACAGAAAATTTTCGGGAAAGTGTATTGATAAATAAGGGGAAAAAACCTGTGCGGATTTGGTCGGAATAGTTATCAGAAAATATTGAGATAAATCTGATAAATGGGCCTACCCGTGTCGCTGCTGGGCTGCACTGAACATGAACAACCTGCTGAAAATCAATGTAATTCAACATACCTGAACAGATTAACTGTGATAAATGTGTCAATTTGAAAGCAGTTTCCTCAGTCAAGAGAGTTTTGATAAAATATCATACTGCTGGGAATCCTTCTGGACTGAGCAGTATAATTACCATTAGTGATGTGCGTGCCAGGACAGACGGCGGGTTTAGGCCGTATCCGCACTTCATTTGCAGAATTACCAAAATCAACAACATCACTGATCACTATCACTCCATAGTGTAATAACATAAGCAAATGCACTCCCCAGTCCAATTTTACTACATAAATGTTTTAGATTGGATAGGAAAGTGAATTTGGTCAGAACTAACTGTGGAACCATTAATAAAGCTTTGGTATTCTCTTGTCATCCTGTGCCAAAAGATTTTCTGGGGTATAACAAGGGCGCTAAAACCCAAAAAGATGTTCATATTTAAAAATGAATTAAAAATGGAATTGGAAGATGTAAGAATTCACTTTAATTTGCCAAGTTATGAGCTTAAGAGTTGCCTTTATGAAGAGCACTCAAAAAAACATATTTTTCTTCTTCATGTCCACTTTCTTTCTTTCTCCTTGGTGTTCGCCTTGTTTCCTTTGTCATAGGAACCACTCCGGTGGCACAGTGATTTGACTTTGATTTAGAGTCCTTTCTCTGATCTTCAGATCTAGGCATTCCACGGTGGGGGGGTATGACTTCACTTCAAATTTGTTAGCAAATACACTTCTTGAATTCATTAGCCACGGCAAGTCTCCTGTTCCATATATGCATATATCACGTACATAATGACCTAATAGGAGAAAAACAAATAAAAATTATATGTTATGTACTTTTTTTTCTCCTCAGTATATTTTTAAGAAGGGAATTTGAGGGTGGACTGATAACATCGGGGGCAGTACCATGATAGAATTTGTACTTTAGCCCCTACTTTTATTGTCAGTGTGTATAGCTGGCCATAGACTCAAAGATTCGCTCGTTTGGCGACATCGCCAAACGAGTGGATCTTTCCCCGATATTCCACTAACGGCATGGCTATATCAGGGGGTAATTCGAACATTCGGCTGTAAGGCCGAATTACGATACGCCAAGGGGCTTTGACGGGTCGGTCGGTTAAAAATCAAACCTTCCCGATCGATATTGTGGCCAGATATCAATTGGGAAGACCCGTCGGAAGCCCCCATACACGGGCAGATAAGCTGTCAAATTGGTCCATACGACCGTTATCGGCAGCTTTATCTGCCCGTGTTTGGCCACCTTAAGAGCCAGTTTCTGTCCAACTATAGAACAATAATACGTTTAAAAAGCCTCAATAGCATTTTTTAGCCCAGGGAGGCGGGAGCAGCTATTCAAACTGAAAAGGTATGAAAGTTGCATATTTAAGTAGCAGAAAGCAAATTAGTTCTTTAAAACAATACAATGGTAAGCTACAGTATTCATTATGGTATTCATTCTAACTTGTGCCTTTTCTCCTTTTCAGCTTTATTGGCTGACCCCATGGCTACTCAGCAGCTTGTTTATATAAACTACAGCATACAGTGCAGGACAACAGTATATTATATTTGAATTCATTTTAAACACTTCAACAAGAATTCAGTCAGCACTTGTACCTTCCAATTTACTTCAGTCTGGTGCACAGTTTCCCACCTGAGCCCATGTCTCAATGAAGATGTTTTAAAGAAAAGACGTTCGTGAATGGTGCTGTCTGTGATGTAAAATTACTTTTAAACACTTTTATTTTTGGTATTACAGTTGCAAACATCATACAATTGCAGGGCAAATAATGATTTTTCATTTAAAAAAAAAAATTTGGTAATAATTGGTTTGGCCAGTGGGGCCTGAAAGAGTATAAATGACCCCTCGATATTTCAATCATAGGATATGGAAATCAAAGGCAAACAGCAGAATACCTGCTAATAGCGCTTTATTGTGCGTCCACACACACATTGTATTGTATATTGCAGGTATTCTGCTGTTTGCCTTTGATTTCCATATCCTATGATTGAATTATTCCAGTGGTGGCTTGAGGGAACACCAGAGGGAATCAAGGCTTTCTAATAACACTTGGCTTTCTGTGTGTTACCCTGTGAGTGACCCCTCAATATTAAATACAAGCAAGCCAACTTTAGACAACTTAGTTTTATAGTACCCTTTTCTGTGATGTGGGGAGGTATACTGCACATCTTATTATGCAACATCAACCCTTTTTGCTATTAACAGGTCTGTGAATTATTTGCTACTACAGAATACACGAGTGGTTAAGTAAATGTTGAGGGAAGTGATCTGCCTATGTCAGAATTGTTTAAAGGGTAAGGGTTATACTGTCAACTCTAGTTTTATTTAACCCTCTAAATTGTTTTGCTAGCACTAGCCAGGTGCCATACAGTATATATGTCCTCAGTCTGTTTTTTTATCCATCGCAATATGCCCCTAATAGTAAGATAAAGGGTTTAAAACTATACATTTTAAAACTATTTAAATGGGTAAATATGCACTTGGCAATAATTCCCATATGCTCTATGACAGGAAGACACAGCTTCACAAATATGAATGGCAAATGTCTAAATTGTGCAGAATAACCTCATAATAAACAATAACATGAATAGTGCATTACATGTTAAGTGAATGATGCTTGGGCCCTTGCACACAAAACACACACTGAGCTAGTTTTATGCCTCCCTGGGTAACCCAGTAAAAATACCATACCTGTGTCAAACCCATATGGATCCTACACAAATTTCTGTCCCCAATAATGTATAAATTTTCAATTTTGCTTTTTGTGTGGCGTTTTAATGTGGCCATCAGGAGCCCTTCTTGGTTGAAGCAAATAGTGATCTCTGAATGGCAATGTTTTAGGGGCTCCTCGCTCTTCCAATTGTTTACATTTATTTTAAGGGCTGGGTGCTGATAATCCCAAACATATTATGAAAGCACTTAGAAAGAAAATGCAGTTCTGTTCCAGACACAACCCTCTGTTCTATTGATAGCTGAACATGCATCAGGTGCAAGGAAATGCAACATGCTGCATCTAAACAAACGCAATAAAACGCAAATGGCATAAAAACTCAACTCAGAACGCTCATGAGTACAAACAAGCAGACTATAATGGAATCAATTAGTGAATGTGTTTTTGTGCACTCAAACCTGTGTTTAAACGCTCAATAACAGAAAAAAACACCTGTGTGTAAGATCTCTAAGGGTAGGACTCCACGAACGATTTTCTCGAGATCTGACGCACTGCGACAAAAATAAGGTAAGAGATAGAATTGTCGCATGGTGTTGCAGCATTAATCCGACGCAACACAACTGTCGGATGCAGACGCTGCGTCTGCATCCGACACTCGTGTCGCGTCGGATCAACGCTGCGACACCATGCGACAATTCTATCTCATACCTTATTTTTGTCGCCTGCGACAGTTCGAAACGCGTTTTGTCGCATTGCATCAGATCTAAAGAAAATCGCTTGTGGAGTTCCACCGTAAGCCTGCAGCCAGGAGACAGATAAGAAACGGATTACTTACAGGTGTTAATGGGTTGATTGGCTGCAAGGCAATTTCCCATTGATTAAAGTTGTCACTATTGATAGCTTTTTGTGAATGTGTCCATATATGGAATGCATGTGTTCAATACAAATGGCCTGCAACACCAGTTAACCTTATCTAAGGAAACCAATCACAACTGGTATGCTGCATGTGAGAAATAGCACAGCAGCCCTATGCCATAAAAGCAGTTGATGGGAAGAAAACTTTACTGAGGTCTTTGGTTCCTTTTTGTTTTACTTCTTTTAATACTAAATTGCTTAAAGGGGACCCGTCACCCAAAAAAATTATTCAAAATCCTATTTTATCACATTAGCCAAGCAAAATGAACTTAAATTACACTATATAAATTATTTGAATCTTATTTGGGAATTCATAATTATAGCAAGCAGGCAGGAGCCATTTTGTGGACACTGTTATTAAGACAAGCCTTGCATCATCTCAGAATCTTGTTTGTGCACCAGAATGGGGGACCTGATGTCCATCCCCATGCCCTGGCTACACAATTAAATGGTAAAGAGATTTGTGGGAATGTGTAGAGTGCAGTGACATCTAGGAAGTGCTGAATGGAAAGTGAAAGTAATTGTCTGCCCTGCCTCTATGCCTTAGTGTCACAAACTACAATCTGATCATTCCCTGCTGCATGAACTGCTATGGATATATAATACACCTAGGGTTGCCACCTTTTCAGAAATGTTTTACGGGGCAGTGGTGGGGGCGGGAACAAAAGAGGCGGGCCGCATCGCAAAAGATGGCCAGAAGACGGAGAAAAGGTAAGTTTCCATCTGAGGGCCAAGGGCTTTTGTTAAGGGTATTGCAAATTTACAGCCAACTACATTGCCGGTAAATTTGTAAAACAGGCCTCAGCCTTCGCAGGTAAAATGCCGGCCGGGTGGTAGCCCTAGATACACCCCAGGGATCACAGGTTTCTTTTTTCAAATGTTGGTTTAGAAACAAAAAAACTGTAAATCACTTCAAGGGTAAGTTCAATTAAATGTGATTAATATCTGACATCTAAGCTATTAAACCGGTACATACTAAGCTACATTCTATACTACTAAAAAGCATATGACTTGGTTACACATATATGGTTATACTCTAATAGATTTACTTATTTGATGAGCCCACCAAGGCAAAAGTCTTTCGGTGTCTTTACTGGCTTAGAGGGGGTTTATTTAATAAAGCTTGAATTTATTAAACCAAGTTCGACCAAACCCCCATCCATGATTTATCTTATCAATGAAATAACTCAAAAAGGTGGGTCAGGGAAAATAAAATTGAGTGAAAGCACAAATTTTTCAAATTTAACCCGAAAAATTCAAGCAATTCGGGAGTAATCGCCCGAAACCCCAAATCTTTCGGATTATCTGGCTAAACCAGCACAGACCACGATATCTACAAATTGGAATAGGATCATCTGCCATTGACTTATACTGTACATGACCTTGACAGGTTTGAGATGCTGGGTTTTTAGATTCTGGCTTTTTGCAGCATCTGGGTATAATAAATCTCGAAAAATGTTAGTTTTTTTCCACGAAAAATTTAAATTTTGCCCCAAAAAGCCTGGCCAGAAAAAAAATCAAGGTTTAGCAAATAATCACTAAAGTCTTTTTGTTTTTGTGATTTTATTCACAATAAATCTATGTGAAGAATGAAGTTTATATGTACCCCCTGTCTCTAAACATGGACAAAATTTGGGGGAGAATGACAATCAAGCATCGGGGGGGGGCTTTGCAGGTAGCTTGCAGACCTAGTGGGAAGAGTTTGCAAGAGGGTGGGGTTGAGCAGGTGGGTGCCGTGAGTACCAATACTACTTGGCACGGCTCTGATGTAAAAATTTAATTTTGGAAACTGCACTTGATTAATGTACATATGGCAGTAAGCCACGGTCCCATGGTAACCAACTGAATTTATGTTTTCATTGTTCTGTCAGTTAACAAAGATAATCACTAATTGGTTGCTGTAGGTTACTGGTGAGGTGCAAATTGCGTATTTGCAGGTTTCTGTAACTTAATGGGGTGGTTCACCTTTAAGGTAACTTTTAGTATGTTATAGAATGTCCAATTCTAAGCAACTTTTCAATTGGTTTTCATTATTTCTTTTTTTATAGTTTTATAGTTATTTGCCTTTTTCTTCGGACTTTTTGCAGCTTTCAAATGGGGGTCGCTGACCCTGTATAAAAAACAAATGCTTAGTAAGGCTACAAATGTATTGTTATTGCTACTTTTTATTACTCATCTTTCTATTCTGGCCCTCTCCTATTTATATGCCAGTCTCTTATTAGGGATGTAGCGAACGTCGGAAAAAATGTTCGCGAACATGTTCGCGAACGTCCGGACAAAAATGCGAACGGTTCGCGAACGTTGCGAACCCCATAGACTTCAATGGGAAGGCGAATTTTAAAAGCTAGAAAAGACATTTCTGGCCAGAAAAATTATTTTAAAGTTGTTTAAAGGGTGCAACGACCTGGACAGTGGCATGCCAGAGGGGGATCAAGGGCAAAAATGTTTCTGAAAAATACATTGTTGACACAGCGCTGCGTTTTGTGCTGTAAAGGGCAGAAATCACACTACGTCACTCAGGTGGTGTTTCTGGACACGGAATGTGAAAAAGCTCACACAGCTAGGTGGCACTTGGTTAAAGACTGGGCAAACAATGCCTGCAAGGTCAACGTATACAGTAGTGGATACGGAATATATTATTGCTGCTTGAAAAACGTCACTCAGGTGGTGTTTACGGACACGGAATTATTATTGTTATTATTTAGACAGAATGTGAACAAGCTCACACAGCTAGGTGGCATTACTAGCCAGCCAGCAAAGCTACCTAACCTAAAATGTCCCTCAAATCCCTGCAGACTTCTGTCCCTACAATACAGAGCAGTATCAAGTAGATTACTAGCCAGCAAAGTTACTATCAACTGTCCCTCAAATCACTAACAGCTCTCTCCCTACACTAGCTCTTCCAAGCACACACAGGCAGAATGAAAAAACGCTGCAGGGCTTCAGTTTATATATGGAAGGGGAGTGGTCCAGGGGGTGTGGGGGTGGTCCAGGAGGGAGAGCTTCCTGATTGGCTGCCATGTATCTGCTGGTCTGGGGGAGAAATGGCAAAAAAAAGCGCCAGCTAAGGCGAACCCAAATTGGCGAACGTTGCGCAACGTTCGCGAACATTCGGCGGACGTGAACGGTCGATGTTCGCGCGAATTATTTCGCGGGCGAACAGTCCGCGACATCCCTATCTCTTATACATGCTTGCTAGGGTAATTTGGACCCTAGCCTGAATAAAAAGCTAAATAACTCAAAAATAATAAAAAATTAAAACCAATTGCAAACTGTCTCAGAATATCACTCTGTACATAATACTAAAAGTTATCTCAAAAGTGAACAGCCCCTTTAAGGTTTGAATTATAATAGGTGTTAGTTGGCGTTCCCTTTTTTTGCTTAGCTTTCACAACAGCTCTACAATAGAAATACAACCATGTTATAGCAAGACAGGATTAATGTCCATGCTGATAGAATTCTCTCTTACACATGTATTCATGTCACATGAAGCTGTTTCTAAACCGGAAAAATGTAATACAATTTTGAGTAGTTAGGCTATTTTTTCAGTTCATGTGCTAGAAATTGAGAATATTGATAAAAAATCTCACTCCACTTAGAAAATGAATGAATAATGGTATGTAATGTAAATTTATCAAAAATAGGTTAATAAATGGTAGTTTTAAAAACCTTTAGCATGGGGTAAAATAAATCATAATTTCAAGAATGACTTGTCTTTGACTTGTTACATATACTGTGTTTCGCATATATAGGGGGTTATTTACTAAGCTTCGAATGCCCGAAATTTCCCGAAATCCGAAGAATTTGTGATTTTTTTGTGTTCTAATAAGCTTGAAATCTTTTGCAGAAACACAGTCAAAATATTTAGAAAGTTTCTCTTTTTAATGTGGAATGTTGGAATGTATGCATCATGATGCAGGTGTATTTCATAGGTGTCCATTTTTAATGATATGATAGCCCTAGGGTATGGGGGTTTTGAGCAATTAAGCAAGTAAGAAAGCAACACTTTAAGCTATCCCTTATTAATGCTAAAGGCATTAATGCTAAATATGACAGGTCTCTCTAACCTCTACTTCTGAGATAACATATTCTGCAAGATGGTTCAAATCGGCCAAATTGCACAACTACATTTGGGCATGTATGGACATTTGAGTTGATAGCTAATTGTATCATCTATTAACATATGCTCTGCTAGCCAATTCCATCCAATACAAGTATGTATGCAAGGAAATGTTTACGTAGACCTTACTGGTAGTCTAAAGTGCTTCCAATAAAATTGGCAAGATCAATTAAAACCAGACGATCAATGGCCACACAGTGTGAAGAGTGGCCAGAAAAGCTGTATTACACTATTCAGAAACAGTTTTAAAAAATCCAATAGTTGAAAAACTATTCATACAAACACAAAACATAGAAATGGCAGACAAAACAGACTAATGCCCCAAGTCTGCCTTTTTTGATATGAAGACAAAACAGACTTTAATCTTTCGATAAAAAACCAACTGGGAGGCCATGCTCCAAGCAGCCCAGAAGTATATGGAAAGAGAGAACATCATAACACTAATAAAAATAAAAAAATAAAAATAATATAGTGTGATATTTCCTTTCAGGAATACACCCTTTGTTATTATTCCAAAATTAGGGAGAGTTGAACTTTATTTTAATTTTTTAACTTTATTGTAATCTTTTGATCTTCAAAGCTAGTGAAAAACACCCTGTGATTCAGTTAACCAAAGAAATTAGAATTAGGCAGAAAACAAATTAAAAAGACTTGAATTGATCTATATACACTATATATGCTTGTTCAAAATATAAACCAGTCAATTAAATACTAATCAATCAAAGTAATCCGTGAACAATCAGGATACCTGATCAAATAACTAATGCAATGTCAATTTTACAGACAATTAACAAAAGCCAATAACACAAACCAAAAATAAAATGAAATACATGATCAAAATGTCACACTGTGCAATATGTTTGCAGATAAAAACAAGTCATCATCAACAATTCAGAACTAAACATCAAATAGAATCACAATTGTAAATGTAAAGAATGGTCCAAAAAATCAACCACTTTTAGGGCAGAACTCAAGACACTGCACTTAAATAATAATATGTAATAAAAAAAAGTGGAAATGGATGTGTGGAATTCGCTATTTGTGTATGTTTGTATCTGTATGTATTGATGTGTGATGTGAGTTTGCAAACACAAAAGCACAAAAGTTCCTAGTGCTGTTGTTTTCATAAAACTCCTGTAGGCAACAATAGAAGCGATTCTTGGGCTTTGAAAGTAAAAAAAAAAAACACAGTGGGCACAAATCTCATATAATCTCTATGTGTACCATAGAATGATGACTTGCTGAGACAAGCAACATGTGAACTTTGACTTCCAGGAAAAAACTGGACAGAGATGTAAGATTTAAATATGCAGTAGGCTAGGTCGTATTAGTTATTGTTTTATGGAAAAGAAATTCAGTCTATATAGGGTATATTTTTTTAGTAACCCAAACATGGGCCAAAATGCCTGAAATCACCCCACTGTCCTCACTGGCAAGTGCCTGGTGATTTTAGGCATTTTGGTACTTCATGTTTAAAAAAAAAGTTTGAAATGCCCAAAATTGATGCTGGGGTCATGGCTATGATATGCTGTTTTTTTCTTAAACTGGGCAGTGGGTTTTGATAAACCAGACAAATGGCAACACTAATAGTGTTGTTCTAACTAGAGTTTCAGCTTCAATTCATTTTACCCTGTACTCAGTTAAATTAAGTTTAGTAGGTATTGTGAAACATGCAAGTGACTAGGATTTTTAATAAGGACTTTACCATGACATCCTTCCTGGTTCTTCATGTCTTTCCACTTTACTGCTCTCAGGTTACCTTCCCATGATGCATTTGGTGCTGATCCTGGGACATCTGTAGTTTAATAAAGCAAAGAATTATTGGTCATCTGTCAGTTGCATGCTAGTACGAATCAGCCTGCCTGCTAATTAGTGAATGTGACAATGTTCTTAAATGATAGATAGCACAGGAATTATATGGCTACTGCCAGATGTAGTGCATCTCAGCCTGCGGAAAAACGCAGGTCAAGAATCTGCTTTTCCTCTGCTTGATGTGCCTGCACCTGGAAACATAACATCGACCTGGATGCAGGCACACCCAGCAAATATTGGCGGACAGTCTTCTATGAAACAATTGCTTGACCTTAGAATCAGATGAAGCCTGCAGATTATGTAAAAATATGGTAAAATGTAATACTAGGTGCAACGTTTGCACCAAAATCATAAATTACTTATCAAAAATTTGAACAAAATTGAGCCATGGAACCCTATAGTAGGTAAGAAACCTATATATATTATTGTATTAAGACAAAAATTGTGGCACATATTATGCTAACCCATTACAAATTAAATTAGTCATTACCCATTACAAATGAAATCTGTGCTGTGATTGGCCATTTTGCAGCCCCTATGTGGATTGTCAACCTACATTGAGGCTCTGTTTGGCAGCACACCGGGATTTTATGCAGCCAAAACTTGCCTCCAAGTCAGGAATTTAAAAATAATCACCTGCTTTGAGGCCACTGGGAGCAACATCCAAGGTGTTGGAGAGCAACATGTTGCTCACTAGCTAGAGGTCGGGGATCACTGTTCTAGGGAGTTAGAAAGGTAACTAGCATGGGCAGCTGTGGCCCCAACTAAGAGTTATTGGTGTTCCCAGCGTGAATCCAGCCAGCCAAGTTTTAAGAGGAAAGTCTAGATCCAGATTGAGCCAGCCAGGGCCCAGGAGTGGTGCCTGCGAGCGCGTCCCCCCTGGCAGTGTGCTGTTACGGGCAATGTTCTGCAAAAGGCTGGGAGATTGAGCCCAGTGAATGTGCTGCTGTTCTACTGAAGGCCGTGACAATAAAGAGAAGTGTTTTTGTCTCTGCTTGGTGTGTTTCACTCAAGGGTTCCCCCACATAAAAGGTCAGTGGTACATCAATGGTTAACATGGGTACAGCACAGGAGAAAATTACCCCCATTACATGGGGACTTACCAGTGATTTGTAAAGAGTGCTCCCCTCCCATGATTCTATACCCCTTTTAATAATGGACAATACCTTACTTGTTGCTCCTGCCACTGATTGACATTGCTTGGAGCAGCTATGTTTATTATCAGACGATATTTTGGCCCCTGTGCTATCCTGGGGAAGCATTGGAGCAGGTCGTTGGGGCCAGTATTGCTAGGGCAGAGAGCCAAGTTGCACTCTCGTCATAAAAACAGCGAAAATTAGGAGTTTAAAACGGTAACTTCAACTTTAAAGGTTTCAAGACATGACTTTTTGCCATCCCTGGTACCCTGCTGGGCTTCAGTGTTGGACTGGGCTGGGGGATACCCATGCCTTTATGAGGCCCCACTGACTCAAACCTCTTCCTATGGATGCTGCCGACAATTTCCCCACCTGTTTACAGCCATCAGTCAGCAGCAGTTAAGGAGCATGAAGGTGGTCTAAGGTATGAGGTGATGCAGGGGAGGCAGGATGGATGCCAGTAGGTGGACCCCTGAGGTTGCAAGGAAGGCCCTTCAGATTGCAGCCCAGATAGACTCAGTAGAGCCTAGTCAGATGCTGCCAGGTTCTGCCAGCAGCAGCAGTGTTTATTATTTACTGATACCCCAGGCCCTTCCCCATCATGGATGTATCTAACATAATGTCATTTAGGGTTTAAGGTGCTTGAATATTTTTGGATCCCAAACGCATAACCTTCCATTTATCAACATTGAGGGGGTTGGGATTAGCCTAAAATCCAACCATTTCGGCAAAAATTCGGGCTTTTTGGGAAAACCCAAGTAAATATTGCACAATTCAGGTTTTCCCTAGATTTTATCAAGTTTTTTAAATATATAAATAAGTAAAATTGAGTATGGGAGTTGGTTGTGTTTTTTGATTCAAAAATTTTGATAAATTCTGATTTTAGTAAATAACCCTCCCCATCTCATGTGTCACTTAGTTGTCTAGTTTATAAGTGTGTTATCCGCACATATAAATTGCATACAATGCCCTCCACCAACACAATAACTATGAAACTACTACTGACATTCAATTGCAATATTTTTAATTTATGAGTTTCCTATAGAAAAGAATGGAGGTGTTACAATAACATATAAAAACAGACCCTTGGGATCCTAAAGTTTACAATAATATGCCTTTCATTTCTGACAGTAATCAGTCTTGGACTTCCTTCTAAACAGAAAGTGTGGGTATATAAATGTGTTCATGTGATGGCATTGAGGAACTTAACTGTTCTGGAATAATTATGTCTGTGGCAGCCGCAGCATGTATTGTCAGGGTAACATAGGGCTTGTTTACAACTACAACTACAGCTGTGGTCTTGTAAAAATGGATGCCTTCATTGCTTGACCTGATGGCATTCAATATCAATAAGATACTCTTTTTTGCACTTTCCTGTAGTTGTGATGGGCACCAGTGCATCTGTTCAACCTCCTGTACCGAAAGCTTTGAGTTATTGCCACCATCAAGTTGGCTGTAATACCAGGGTTTCTTCTGCAAGCAAGCTTCAATAGGCTCAGCAGACTTACATCTAAAGAATTATTTTGATAGAGTGCCAATAAAGATGCAATCCTGCATAATCATTTGATTTGTCAAAACGCATGCACACTTTGCTATATCACCTGCAATTACTTCAGGGGTTTGGGTAACAAATGCAATTGTGGTGTGCACAGTTTTTTATACTATGGTTTTTTTACCCACAATACAGTTTTTTCCATTAATTCAGTACGCTTAAGTCTGGTTTACCTATTGATTAGCCCTCTGTGGAAACCCTTGATATTCCACTAGACGCAGGATGGCAATAACCCCAGGCTTTCCCTGCCCCAATAGGCTCAGTTGTGTACCATTCATTAGTAGGGGCAGCAAGAATACATTGCAAACCATGTGGAAGTACAAGAGCGTGGTTGGATGTAAAAACCTTAATGAATTGTGATGATATGCACTCTCCATTTAGAGCAGACATAAGTGCATTTGTAAATGAGCCATAGGGCCACATTTACTTACCCGCAAATTTTCACTTCAAAAATCTCTGCCATACTTCTCACAACTATGTCAGATGTTATTTTGTCACAAATACACATATTAATCAAAATACACAATTACATCCCAGCAAAAGAACGCTGGCGTACTTTCAGCAGTGATGATTCGTTGGCTTGAAAATGTCATAACATAAATGCAGTGGGTATATAAAGGTCATATTTATGTATTTATTAGTGATGTTGGTAAAATGTTACTTTTGGTATCCCAAAACCCATAACAGACGCTAATGCTCCGTTCATGGCAAACGCTTCTTCCTTTAACAGCCGCCTTTCATGTTAGAAAGAGCCCTTCACTACTTGGATGCCACCAGGACTTAAACGAGAATTCAACCCATAATAAACCCTCCCCCCCCCGGCAAATGGCCCTAATTTTTTACTTACCCCTCTGTGCAGATTCTGGCCACGGGAGTTCACAGGCGCCATCTTCTTTCTTTGGTCTTTTTCAGACGTTTCGGCGCATGCGCAGTTGGAGTAAATTTCCGGTCTCAAACCACTGCGCAAGCTACGAAAATGTCAGAAATTTTTGTGACTTTCGACGCATGCGCAGTTGTTCGGGACCAGAAGTTGACTCCAACTGCACATGCGCCGAAGATCCCATCAGTACACGAAGATTACTGGAGAAGAAAAAGATGGCTGCCGTGAACTTCGAGGCCAGAATCTGCATGGAGGGGTGAGTAAAAAATTAGGGGCATTTGCCCGGGGGGCTGGTAGGCTGGGGGGAGGAAGGAGGTGGGGGGTAGGGTTTTGAATTCTCCTTTAAAGTGACAGAACCAAGGCGAGAGTTCTGGCAGACAAGGGAACCAAAACATGTGACAGGTTAGGGCTAAGCATAGTCGAGGAAACAGACAAGGGTCAATAACCAGTCAGACAGCACAGTACAGAATCAGGATTCAGAAGAATAGTCAGCAAACAGGCAATGGACAGTTCAGGCAGCAGACAGGAATGGTCAAGGACAGGTAAGGGTCTAGGAACAGTAAATTAAACCAGAATCACTCCCAGGAACTATCTAACAATAGACCTGAAAAATGGATAAGGTGCCTTTAAATATTCGAATTTTGCGCCAAACGCGATGATGTCAGACACTACGGACTTTATCTTTACGTCTGTGGCCAGCTCTACACGGAACAAAACCGACATGGGCTGATTAAAGGTAATATATACCCATCCAAACAAACATTTTACAGAGTGCTTTTCCATTGCAGATTCCATTGATGTGCCATATTGAAAACCTGTTTCTATTATCTAAGTGTTGCGGTTTAGAATTTGTTTATACATCACAGATCTATGTTATTATCCAAATGAACCTTTTTTATATGTCACCTTAAGCACCACTAACAAGTGTTTATGGTTATTCCAGCCTGAAATAAGAATCATTTGTAATATTGAACCACCTGCAATCAGTTGGATGTAGTTAGATAATAGATGCCTTTGTTTCCTGAGGAAAGGATTTGTTTTTAAATACTAAACATTAGAGCAGCTTAGTTCTGTAAAGCTACTGGAGGGTTTTTTTATAATGAAATTCTGTGCACCTCATGTGTTAGGCACCCAGCACATCACAGCCCCACGTTGTCAAGCAGGAGAATAAGCCAGAAGCAGTAAAATGATCAAGATTATCAGCATGCACACAGATTTTTATTGCACATTAATAACTGATGCAAATTGGTTTTTAATCTTTTGCTCCATTATTAAAGAGAAAAGGTTCCATTTGACGTAATTGAGGCATTCTCAGTAACGGTGGATTAATGTCCACTTTTAAAAGACATATTACAAGTTTTTCTCAAATCAGAAAGCCCAATTCATGACATAATTCCAAAGTCCTTATTTGTCCTTTTAAAAAGTATTCTCTTATCCCTCACGTGGGGTCACATGTGACTGCCTAAATCCAATTTTAAAAGATGACATGTAAAAATAAATTCTATGGTGCTCATCAACTTATGGTAAAACAGCCTGAATTGTCTTTAATTAACCCACACCTAATATAAAATTGATATAGAGTGTCTGAAAATAGTAGTGTGAAGTTAGTCCAAGTGAGCCTAATTATTAGTATAATGGCAGGTAACCATGTTACTAACCTCTGGTGTAGCTGCACCACAGTTGATTGGGCATAAACAAAAAGACCTGATTTAATTTGTCTTGGGTTATCAGCAAGGATGTAACATTAGGGTCCTGGACCTCCCCTGAAGAATATTTCTGGGCCCCCTCTGAGTTTGTGCTTGTGGAGTTGCAGGTGACCCAGAATTTTGCTCCAATCACAGGTCATCTGCACCCCTGCCCTCAGAAAATTGCAGGTGAATGCCAAGGAACCCCCTGGTGCCCCTGTAATCCCCCCCCCCAAGGCAACACGGGCCTGTCACATCCACTCATTGATCCTACCGGCTAACCCACAGATTCAAGGGGAGCAATGCTCAACTGCAACTCCCAGGCATCTCGTATGTCTAGTGAAAGCTCACTTCTGATGAGCAGCTTACACACAGACCCTTAGGTGCCTCTACACTTGCATGGCATGGCACTTGCATGTTGCATGGCCATCTGACAAGTGAAAATTACATGGGAGAACGTAATGACAGCCTTGTGGACCATGAATGAGAGTACTGAATGACAGCCAATGTATTGAAAGTGTAGTGCTTCAGTATGAACTGTGTTCTCAGTTAGTAAGGTATAACCAATACTGTTTCAATGCTATAACAATGGCCTCTGGCCATCCCATTTTTGGCACAAATGCATAAAAATTGGCATAGACCACAGCTCTTTTCTTAGCTTCTGCCAGTTCCAACATATGCCCCCTGCACGCTTGCAGAAACTGTATTAAAGCCCTGCAGTTTATGATGTGCATCCTTTTTGTCAATTTTCCCAGTTTTTCCCATGTTTATTATTGTGGTTATTCATAATCATCCTAAGTAATATTAACAAATGTTTATCTTTATTCCAGCCTGAACAAAGAGACATTTGTAGTAATCAACAACCTGCACTGATTGATTTGGTGTTGTTCCTTTAGCAGACCGTTTGTTCTAAATACTGCACAAAGCATCTCTTTAGCACAGTTCAATCCCATAAAGCTACAGAAGGCTTTCTATAAATTCCAACCTCAAGGGAATTCTGAGCATGTCATGTGACAAAGCACCAAGAGCTGCTCGGCCTGTGTTGCCAAGAGAGAGGATAACTGAGCCAGAAGCACAGGGCTGACTCCTTGCTCAGAATGACATTTTTGCTTTCTCAAATAAATTACTGTACCGGAAATAGATCTTCCCAGGCTTGAATTGTTCTTGTAATTATTAACCTTTAATAAGCATTTAGATGTGGGAGAGAATATATGAAAACTGGGCCTCACTGTATTTAAAGTTAAAGTAAAAGGCGAATAGTAATGGTTATGTTTTTTTATCATTTAAAATTTACAAAATTCATTTTAATAAAAAATTGCAAATTACGTTTTGTAGACCAAGGGGCAGATTTACTGTAAATCCTTCGACTTCGATTATCGAAGTCGAAGGATTTACCGCAATTCGTTCGATCGAATGATCGAACGATTAAATCCTTCGAATCGTTTGATTAGAAGTATTTTAATCCATCGATCGAACGATTTTTCTTCGACCAAAAAAAGATTGCAAAGCCTATGGGGACCTTCCCCATAGGCTAACATTGACTTCGGTAGGTTTTAGGTGATGAACTAGGTGGTCGAAGTTTTTTTTTAAAGAGACAGTATTTTGACTATCGAATGGTCGAATAGTCGAACGATTTTTAGTTAGAAACGTTCGATTCAAAGTCGTAGTCGAAGGTCGAAGTAGCCCATTCGATGGTCGAAGTAGCCAAAAAAACATTCGAAATTCGAAGGGGAGTAATATAATTTCTGTAGAGAATAATTTGTCCCTTATTGTAAAATATAAGCATATCATAAATCAATGAGGTTTGCATGACCCTATAAAGGCACAATGTTGCCTCACTGAGCGCTACTTATTACATCGTTTAGCACCATGTATGAGGATTTATATTATAGGATATTAATGTTTTATGTATTACAAAATACTACATCATTTCAATAATTTGTTTCTCTGCTAAAATAGAAAGAAATGAACGCAAAACTTTTGACATTAATCAGTGGTCATCAAAAATGATGATATAAATGGTATCTAGACCCCGTATGCCTGAAAAAAAACCCCGATGCTTATAAACTCATCCCCTAATAAATGTGATAGCTTTGATGAAAAATGTTATGAAGCTTTTTTTCCCAGAATTCCAGCAAATTGTGGCATGGGCGAATTTGTACCAATTAACATAATAACATAATGCATGTGTACATGTTGCAAATCAGATGCAAGTGTCACTATTACTATTATTAGAGTGGGAATTATGTCTGATCACTTTTAGAGCATTTAATGTTTAAAGGCATACTGTCATGGGAAGAAAATGTTTTTTCAAAATCAATCAGTTAATAGTGCTGCTCCAGTAGAATTCTGCAATGAAATCCATTTCTCAAAAGAGCAAACAGATTTTTTTTATATTCAATTTTGAAATCTGACATGGGGCTAGACATATTGTCAATTTCCCAGCTGCCCCAAGTCATGTGACTTGTGCTCTGATAAACTTCAATCACTCTTTACTGCTGTACTGCAAGTTGGAGTGATATCACCCCCCTCCCTTCCCCCCCCCAGCAGCCAAACAAAAGAACAATGGGAAAGTAACCAGATAGCAGCTCCCTAACACAAGATAACAGCTGCCTGGTACATCTTAGAACAGGGATCCCCAACCAGTAGCTCGTGAGCAACATGTAGCTCTCCAACCCCTTGGATGTTGCTCCCAGTGGCCTCAAAGGAGGAGCTTATTTTTTAATTCCTGGCTTGGAGGCAAGGTTTGGTTGTATAAAAACCAGGTGCACTGCAAAACAGAGCCTCAGTATAGGTTGACAATCCTCATATGGGCTACCAAATGGCCCATCACAGCACTTATTTGGCACCCCAAGAACATTTTTCATGCTTGTGTTGCTCTCCAACTCCTTTTAATTCTGAATGTTGCTCACGGGTTCAAAAGGTTGGGGATCCCTGTCTTAGAACAACACTCAAAAGTAAAAACCCATGTCTCACTGAGACACATTCAGTTACATTGAGAAGGAAAAACAGTAGTCTGCCAGAAAGCATTTTTCTCCTAAAGTGCAGGCACAAGTCACATGACCAGGGGCAGCTGGGAAATTGACAAAATGTCTAGCCCCATGTCAGATTTCAAAATTGAATCTAAAAAAAATCTGTTTGCTCTTTTGAGAAATGGATTTCAGTGCAGAAGTCTGCTGGAGTAGCACTATTAACTGATGCGTTTTGAAAAAAACATGTTTTCTGTTGACAGGATCCCTTTAAATGCCATTAGTGGGACTATGCAAAAGTGCAAGGAGGGTGCTTGGACAGAAGTACTTTTAAGTACATCACGTTTATGTTGACCACACATGCGTCTACATTAAGAAATTTCCTTTCTCAGGAACACAATGTTAGAGTTCTTGTAAAGGTTTAGGTTTTCTTTAAAAACAGAGGAGGGGACTGTTATATTTTGGCTTGGGAGGATGTGGGCTTTGTGTATCTCTCTAACAAAGATTCTATATGACACCTAAGCCATGGAAACAAAGGGGGTTTAATCGTTGTCAATATGATTGCATTAGTTGGTCTGTCACTTTTTTTAAATACAGTACTGAATTGTTATTTCATCAATCTTGCCAATACAAGCAGACCTATTTTTATTTTCCTTTATTCCTATTTACTCTAAACAATTTTGAGTCAAAACTGGTTTTAAGATCTCATGTATCAGTTATCAAGTATCTTTGTTCCATTGCTATCCAGTGCTGGTATCGCCCAGATACATTAAAGCTATAAGAAAACAAAATAATCTCCTTGGTTCAGAAGTCAACTATTTTATTTATTTTTAAACGGGATTTGTGGTTTAAGAAACCCCTTCCTGCAGAAAATAACAAGAAGTATGACATCTTGAATGTTCCTTTTCTTTGCTTTATTTCATGGTGAATACAACTTTTATAGTTGTATTATAGTTAATACAGGAGCAGTGGCTAGCTCCATTGTATAGCTCCCACCTTGTCCAGCTATCGTCAGGTGATCCCAGAGGTGGCCAATAAAGGGGTAACCATCTTTGGGAGTTTTAACATGTAAAATGCATAATAAAACAGTAGAATTCTTAATTAATCAGATAAAAGTTGAGTGTAGGACTGGCCAGACCAGGGATGACTTTGACATAGTTGGCCAGCTTAAATATATTGCAATAAATGGACAAGCAATCCTGGTAAGGCATTATTAGTAGCATAATGCATAAAATGTCTTAATATATTTATAATGGATTGAGTGCAGTGGATCTCTTGTCTTTGTCTTTAAATACATAATGTATTTTCATATGTATTGCCTATACAAGCAGAAATAATTAAATTTTCCTTTTACTCGAGACTATTTAGGTGTGTGTGAATCGAAACTTTGTAATATCTGAACCATATAGCAATTATCAAGTATCTGTGTTCATTGCTATATCTGTGCTGGTATCAGCCAGATACGTTAAAGCTAAGCTGAAGTCAAGTATAAAAAACAACTTGAAAATATCAAGAAGTATGTATATGTATATTCTTCTAGGCGAAAAAAGTTAGTCCAGCACCCACTGTTTAGTGAATAAAACGGCCTTTATTGGACCAAGGGCATTACAGCAACGTTTCAGACCAACTGGTCTTTTATCAAGCTTGATAAAAGACCAGTTGGTCTGAAACGTTGCTGTAATGCCCTTGGTCCAATAAAGGCCGTTTTATTCACTAAACAGTGGGTGCTGGACTAACTTTTTTCGCCAATATTACCAGTGGGAGGTGGCCATTGGAGGACGTGCACCCAGCCAAAGAAGTGAGTTGCAGTTGTGCTGACTACTAATCTGCTATGTATATTCTTCTTACTAAGCTTTTGGTGATATGCATTAGTGATTTAACCTTATCAAATGTAAAAGACTTTTAACACAATAAAGTGAAGATAAATTGCTTTGACATGCCAGTTATTTATATCCTGCATTAGTGAAATGGGCACAGAACTGATAGCATTGTATCTGTTATCAGTTCTGTGGCTGTAGAAAACATCTATCTGTTGCCTAAACACAGCTCCTGTCCTATCCATTGTTTTTAGTGAAAATGTTATGTATATTTATGAGTTATGGCAGTAAATACAAGTCATCCTACTATGTAAGTATATTTATAACAGAAAATCAAGTGTTTGGCCCAAATCTTGCCCTAGCTGTCCTGTAGGCTGGGTGTCCAGGAGTAACTAGAAGAGCAAATAAGCATAGTTTTAAGTCTGTCCAAGGCAGTGGCAGAGGGACTAAACCCCAAAAATCAGTTGTAATGACATTACTGTAGCAATCATTTGAAACTAGGGTTGCCACCTTTTCTGGAAAAAAAATACAGACCTTCCTATATATTTATCTTTTTTCCCTATTAATAACATTGGTATCAACCATCATTTTTACCGGCCAGGCCGGTAAAATACCGGCCAAGTGGCAACCATATTTGACACTGACATCAAAATACCCCTGCACAGGAAATAATTGTAGGTTTAGGTAATGTGGAAGTGGTAACGGATGAGTTACATGAATTATGATTAGAGCACAAAATTGCATCGAGAGAATGCACAATGTTAATGAACAAGATATAGACCTAATGGTTGGGAGAGCAGGAGGACCCACTGACACCTGGGAAATTTTTCTTGTATCTGGGTGGGAAAGTTCAACAGTGAATGGATTTCCTAGCTGAGTATATAAACATATATATAAAAAGTATGAGTTTATGAGGTTCACATTATTTAAATTATTAATTACTTGAATGGAGCCTATAATTTTACATTTGTAATAATTATAAATGACTCATATATAATAACGAGCAAAACACACTTTGCTTTTTAACGATTAGACTTTTTATATAAAAAGCTAACTGTATAAGTATGACAAGTGCTTGCGGCTGTGTTTTCTGGCACATGGTTCTCACATGTCCTTACACTCAGCACTGTTTCTTTAAATAGCTCTCTAAAAGTCCATAAATAGAGCCAAATAAAAAGGAGGCTTCAACAAAGATTTCTTGTCCAGTATATAAAAGACCTTTGTTGGCCGGCATTTCACAAAATGCAATCATGAATGTCAGGCTAAAAAATAGTTAATTCCCAAAACATTATTCATAAAGTGACCATTATTAAGAATAATATCTGAATTTATTTTTAAGGTAAGCTGAAAAGCAAATAACAATACAATTAATAAAGTTCAAGGAGCCAGGTGTCCTTGCCTAAAGTGTTTCAGCACTTATGTCACACTCCCAACATGATGAAATCCTTGATAATATGATGGAGTAAACCAAGTTTCAGTCCAGCTTAAGCTGCAAGAAGCCGTGGAAATTGTATGTTATCTTTATGGGGTGATGGCACCAGGGTGATTTGTCACTCGTGGGAAATATGCTCTACCCCCAGGTGACAAATCTCTTGAAATAACGTCACATCTGTCACACATCACTAACTACTATGAGATAAATCAAGGCAGCAAAACAACTGAAAATAAGACTAGGGTAACAGAAGTGTCTAAGTTAGGAGCTACAGTACTGTAATGTTTAGGAGTTGGTGGGTGGTTAGCATAGGTGAGCCTCTGCCAACATCCTTGAGCAACACCTATATTGTGTATTTACTAGACTTCCAACATTCCCCATTCCCAAAGGTGTGCAAAGTGTGAAAAACATGGCAGATTGCACATGTTTTTTGCACTTTGCATCCTGTCTTCCCCTTTAAAGGTGAAGGAAACCTAGTCGGCGCAAACCCCCACCCCCCCTCCCGTTTGTTGCCAGCGGACGGGTAGGGCAGGGGGGAGGAGGGAGGGTGGGCAACAAACGGGAGGGGGGGTGGGGGGTTTGCGCCGACTAGGTTTCCTTCCCCTTTAAAGGGGACCTGTCACCCTAAGAAATAATTCCAAATCCTATATTATAATGTTAGTCAAGCAAACTAAACTTCACTTACACTATTTAAGTTTTTTTAATCTTGCTTCTTTGAGTCTTGTCATACATAATCACAGCAGGCAGGCAGCAGCCATTTTGTAAACACTGTTATTAAGGAAAACTTTACATTATTCCAAAATTGTATTCATGCACCAGAATGGAGGACCTGATGCACATGCCCATGCACTGGCTACAAAATTAGGTGGTAAGAAAGGAGGGGAATGTGGAGAGTGCAGTGACATCTAGGAAGTGCTGAATGGAAAGTAATTGCCAGCCCCGCCTTTATGCCTAAGGCATTGATGATGGGCAGGCAATATATGATTGGCAGCTGAGATTTTTAAATGCATTTATAACAGTTATGAATGTTTTAATGAAAAAAATAATGTGGATTTCATGTTCAATTTGAAAAGGACTTTTATTATACAGCTTTTAATGTCTGGGTGACAGGTCCACTTTAATAAACCCCTCATTTTTTCCTGTTCTATTTTTATTGTTCCTGACCAACTCCTCTGCTCCTCTCCGTACAACTGACTTTTGTATGAAAATGCATGTGTCACACAATGGGAGCCATGGTATTAATACCTAATTTTGTCTGGTGTAGCAAAGTTGAGCAGAACATTCAGGGTCAGACTGGAGTATTGGGGGCCCAATGGGTTCCAAACTCATGCCACATATCATTGCTTTCATTCGGGGGCGGTCGATCAGGGAAGCCGGTCTGGGGCTGGGCTGGTGGGGTCCCATGAGGACAAGTTTTTTCCTGGTGTCCCGCCAGCTCAGTCTCACCCTGAGAACATCCTTTCATCTAACAGCATGCCATGGGTCTACTTTATAGCAACTGTGAAATCCTAAAGTCCCCTGCCCCCACTGGTGCCCAAATCCGACAATTAGTTTAATTGTAAGAGGAACAGGAAATCATTTTTACCAAACCCCGCACTCTTTGTGCCAACAACTGAAAACTAATCAGATGTTTACTCACAAAGAAAAGGCCAGGGTTATGTACTGATTGGTTTCTGTTAGCTGCTAGACCTGAAAAAATTTTGCAGAGAAAATGGTCTGCCAACACAGAGACGTATAGAGGTTACGGGGGGGGTCGGTAAAAAGGGTTTATAATAAGTATGCCTTTACAGCATTTATATTTATTTCTCTGTTACAATCAGGCATAAAATCCAGTGCTGTGTTTTCTGTCTGGGTGCAAATGCAATTAGTTAGTTGTATTCTATTTCCTACATCTGATGGACTTACTCAGATGTGAAAGCATGTACACATTTGTCTGGCTAAATCTGATTACTAGATTGCATTTCTTTGTGTGAAATCCACTTTCTCTGCCATCCACCACTCTTTCCACCCACAGCTTCTATTCTGCACAGACACCTTCATGTGCCAGGCCCTGGACAGCTAACCCTAACTGAACAGCCCTATTTCCATCATACTACTACATGCACTGCAAGATGCTTTATTGTAGTAACACAGAAGTTATTTTCCAAAACGTTTGCATATTCATTTGAAAGGCAAGTGATATGCTTGTGATTTAAACAAATAGTATTAAAAGTGAAACATGTTTTACCTACACATTTGTATAGTCCCTATTTGTATAAAGTAGGGAAAACTGATCTGCTGACTCATTAATATTAAACTGACACAATCCAGCTTTGGCATGGCTTCGAGCACATTACTTATCTTTTATATTGAATTATGTCTTCCTATTTTTGATATGTTCTTTGCTGTTTGCTGCCAATGCCCTATTTATTTATGTCTAAACTGTGGCTCTACCCAGCATGTTTTTTTACCTATTTGTATAATGTATAATCCTCCCCCCCCCCAAACCATGTAGGTAATACTGGAACCTGTGTGCCCTGATACTTTTGTTCAATATACACTGAAACAGGTAAAATCATCAAATTGCCACTGAATGCAAGTTCGCAGGTGTGCACAAGCCTTTCTATTTATTTGGATGTTGTTTTGCATTCATTTTAGATATAGTAAATCAGCCCTAGAATGTTTGCCATGTAATAGCAGAGAGTGTGCAATATTTACAGAGCAAGACCAAAGGGGAGCAACTGTATAAATTCTTCTGTGTTGCATAATATTTGATACTTTTTTTTAAACATTTTTTGCATTTCGCTATCTTGTTTGTTCAGGCTGGCCCTGGTTTATCAAGCTTGCATGTACCTGACATTTACACAGATATTTACTGTATACAGTACATTCCCAAACAAAATGTAAACTTGGTCATCATGTAGCTTGTTTCACTTGTTTTGAGTTTGTTAAAACTCTGATAACCCCTTTCTCCTTTATACAATATCAGTAATGCTAATTGAGCATTCATTTCTTCCATAAGTTATTGCGTTCTGCAGAACTTGCTCCAAACCCACTTTTCGTCACTTGTGCCGGCCCAGATCTATGGGCAGACCACAAAAGCTCAGGCTTAGGGCAGCAAAAATGGGGGGGGGGGGGGGTTCTGAGTGCCCGGAAGAGAAATCCACCCTTTGCTGTTAAAGGCATCTATACATGCTTCTCCATGTTTGTTCATCATCTGGCTTCTGCTGCTTTGTTAAAAATTAGAAAAAAAAATACTGCTTTCAGTGGCTTGATGCTCAGTACTGTGCCAGATGCTTTTGCTCCATCTTTATGTACCATATTTATAATCATGATACAGCCACTTAGAAACTTATTGGCATGCAAATCTCTGAAATACGGTGGCAGAGCAGCACCCAGGTAGAGAACACTTTTGCACCACAGTCAAAACCCTGTATGCGTTCATCTTAACGCAATCGCTTTAGCACTTTCTGTGCTTGTAGCTGACTTTATCTCACACAGCAGCCTTTAATAAGAAGTTCACTGAAAATAAGCAGAGCTCCAGAAGGTCAGAAGAGAGAATAAATAGGCACATTTAACACAGATAAGCATTTTTTTTAATTCTTGAAACTTTTTTTTACTGGGCTAAACAGCTTATACCTCCCAATATTATCATATCAGCTTATCAGCGTGCAGGCGGTAGACCTAAATTTCAGTTGTTCAAGCCTTCATCTGTTCAATTCCCAGGGCCCTGGGTAGATGTTGAATACACTACAGCATTTATTATAATTATAATACTTACACAGTGTCTGGCTTGTTTTTCCATATGATGTATCATGTCTGTGCTGTTTCGTGTGTTTCTTTGAAACGTTTCTGCATTTTTGCATTGTTGGTTATTCTCCTAAACTACCTAGATGTAGACATTACATTTCTTTCCAGATCTAGTCACATTTTGTCGTATAAATCTCTTTTCTATTCATATAAGAGATGATACGTTTTGTGCATGCTGTTCTAAAATCTTAATTCCAAAATCATATCACGTAAAATGTCCAACCTGTGACCTCTGCCCCAGCTGCTGTTAGTGTTGCCTTCAGGCAAATAAAAGTGATGCTTGATGCAAATGTTAGTATAGGTATGGGATCCGTTATACAGAAAGCACCGAATTATGAAAAGGCCATCTCCCATAGATTTAATCAAATAATTCACAATCTCATTTTCTTTTATTTTTTGTAATAATAAAACAGTACCTTGTACTTGATCCCAACTTTGATATAGTGAATCCTTATTGGAGGCAAAACAATCCTATTGGGTTTATTTAACGTTTAAATGATTTTTTTTAGTAGACGTAAGGTATAGAGATCCAAGTTATGGAAAGACCCCTTATCTGAAAAATCCCAGGGCCCGAGCCTGTAATACTTGTAATAGTAAAAGACAGATAACAATTTAGATACTTAGTTGTTGAACTGCAACTCCCAGAAACCAAGTGAGAACCAAATATCTGTCGAGGGGTACTGAGAGTTGTAGTTTATCAAAAACTGGAGGGTTGATTATGGATTTTATTCACTGTCCTGAGAAAGGAGTCCCAGCCTTCCTGCATTGTCATGGGTCCTCTTTTCTCTAACTCCTGCTCTGAATAAATCATTCTTGTACGTTTTAGCCCATATATTAAAAGGTAATACTACTCTGTAGATTTTAGCTATGCAAAGTATAGCTAGGAAGTCAAAGTATAAGCAGGAGTATAAGCAGGAAGTCAAAAGCAGGAAGTCAAAAAATTTAGTATAAGCAGGAAGTATAAGCAGGAAGTCAAAAATTTTATATGCTAAATCTGGTTTACCACACATGCAATTTTGTTGAGATGAGTTGCGTATTTCTAGCACAGCCACTGCACATTCACATAATACTGGCACTTAGATATGCTCATAGAACCATACCAGGATGGAGTTTACAGTTACATACATATGCACTGTACTTATACAGATATGGGATCCGTTATCCGAAAAATCCATAATTCAGATAGCTCAGAATTAAGGGAAGGCTGTCTACCAAATTACTACCCCTTTTTCTGTAATAATTAGTTAACCAAACTGATATATAATTAATCCTTATTGGAAGCAAAACACGCCTCTTGAGTTTATTTAATGTTTACATGATTTTCTAGTAGACTTCAGATATAAAGATCTAAATTATGGAAAGATTTGTTATCCAGAAAACCCCATGTCCTGAGCATTCTGGATAACAGGTCCCATACCTGTATAGTGCTACTTGCACTGTGCTGCACCTCTGTATAATACATTCATAATTCAAATACGGCTACAAATAGATATAACTATAAACTGAACTAAGATTATGGACCACATAAAACGAAGGAAAACCCTATTCCGGTTGGGAACTGTTGGGAACTTACAGACATAGGAAGGTGAAAGAAACTGAAATCCATTAACTATTGTGAGGTGTTCAAGAAATTATAAAGAGGAATTAAAATCTGGTATATAAATAATGTACATTGTAAATGTACAAGGAAGTGCTGTCCTGGTTGCTTTTGCAATTTGCAGTTAGGGGATCTATTATCTGGAAACCTGTTCTCTAAAAAGCGTTTTATTAGAACAAACTAATATTTTTTTTGTATATTCTGTTTTTATTGAAAGAATTTTACAGTCATAGCATAACATAATGAAGTTGTAGGTATCATCAGCGCAAGCATATGACATCAGAGATATTGAGCATTTAAAATGCCTTATAAAAATTACACAGATCACATATCATATTGAAACATACATAATTCTCTAACATAATAAACTATCTATGAGCTTTGCAATAAAAATGTATTTGTTGATTATGCTGTCCCAAGTTACTCTGAATCAAATGTACATAACTTAGGGTCTGGAGACCAGCTATGCCTGATTTATATGTGCAGCTTAAGATGAGAGACAAATTATACAATTTACCAATGAAATATACCTTTTAAGAGTGTCAGAGGTGGTATATAAAGAAGGCAGAAAAAATAAAGAAAAGAATATAGGACAAAAATAATAGTAGAAATAATAAAATTAAAGGTGAAGGTAGTCGCTCGGCCGTTTTACGCTCTACTTATAGGATAACCTGTTGACCCGATCATATTTCCCAAGTATCATTTAACATATATACATATAGTGAGCTCCTAGTCCGAGTACAGTAATTTATATTGATCTGACTCCATAAACACAACCCAAGTTGTCCATGTCTTTATAAATATCTCATGTTTCTCATATACATAACGAAGTATCTCGTATCTTGTATTACCCATTTCTTCAAACCATTCCATTGTTGAGGGGGGAATCGTGGACTTCCAAAGTCTACTATCTACTATTTACTATTGGCAGTGGCGGAACTACCGGAGGAGCAGGGGATGCGAGCGGGCCAGGGCCCGCACCCCCTCAGGCCCCCCCCCGGCAGCCCGTGCGCCACTGAAAATGCGGGCGTACGGAGGGGGCACCAGGGCCCGCCCCCTCTAGTGACGCTACTGACTATTGGTCGAATATCGAGGTTTAATTAACCCTCGATATTCGACCATCAAAGTTAAATCCTTTGACTTCGAATATCGAAGTCGAAGAATTTACCGCATTTCATACGATTCGAAGGATTTTAATCCATCGATCGAACGATTTTCCTTCGATCAAAAAATGCTTAGAAAGCTTATGGGGACCTTCCCCATAGGCTAACATTGGTGCTCGGTAGGTTTTAGGTGGCGAAGTAGGTGGTCGAAGTTTTTTTTAAAGAGACAGTACTTCGACTATCGAATGGTCGAATAGTCGAACGATTTTTAGTTTGAATCGAAGGTCGAAGTAGCCAATTCGATGGTCGAAATAGCTAAAAAAAACTTCGAAATTCGACGTTTTTTTTCTTCTAATCCTTCACTCGAGCTAAGTAAATGTGCCCCTAGGTATTACAGCTCTAGTGGCACTTAGGCAGAATCATATTAATGACCTTTTATATTTAAGTACATTTCCTGGGAGCATAGATAAAAGACCTATAGAAGGAATTTTAGGTACATCCATTCCTGTTACTATATTAATTTTTTTTTTTTTTAAACTTTGTATTTATTAAAGCTTTACAGAAAAAAAACATACGATAGAATGTATTTCTCACATTTGTTCAAAAGGACAAGAAATAAAGAACATTTTGACATACATTCTCAGCTTGATTTTTTTAATGCAGTGAAATACCGTATGATCATATACTATATTAATTATTTTGAATATTTTTTCCCATATTTTTCCCAAGCATTCCACTGCTCTTCAGAATATTTGATTTGTAGTTCCGTTTCCCACTTTCTAGTATATTTAGGTAATATCATTACATCTTTGGGGTACAAACTAATATTTTAATGATTTCATTTTCTCTGTAAAAATATAACAGTACCTTGTATTAGATGGTAATCAAGCTGCATAAATCCATATTGGTGGCAAACCAATCCTATTTGTTTTTTAACTGATTACATCTTTTTGAAGGGGTTGTTCACCTTAAAAACTTTTTTCAGTTGAGTTGTTTTCAGATTGTTCGCCAGAAATAAAGACTTTTTTCAATTGCTTTCCATGTTTTATTTTTTTCCGTTTTCCCAAAATCTAAAAATTGAATGTTCCTGTCTCTGGTGTTTCAGTCTGACAGCTCAGTAATTCAGGTTCTGAACTGTTGTTGATATTGGGAGATTAATCGCCGCAAAGACGAGGCGATTAGTCACCAGGCGACTAAATCTCCCCGAATCGCCAGGTGTGCCCTTACCCTTAATGAAACTCAGGGATTCGCTCAGCAGGGCCAAAGATAAGAAATGTATCAAATAATGTATCAATTTAGAACAGTTTACAGGGTTAGCGATTCCCCCTTCCGAGGTCACACATAAAAAATTAAAAGCAATTGGAAAAAGTCTGGTGAACTATCTGAAACCAACTCAACTGAAAAAAGTGTTGGAAGGTGAACAACCCCTTTAAAGGAGAAATCAACCTGTGGGGAAAAAAACCCGTACCCCCCACCACAGGTATCCCTCCCTCCTCCCACCAGGCTAACTACCCCCTGGGGAGATGAGACCGATCTCTCAGTCAGCTTACCGAGGAGCCGGAAGATGGACGCGTGGAACTTTGCTGGTAGAATCTGTGCCGAGGGGGTAAGTATGGAGTATGGGGCATCTCCCTGAGGAGTTAGTTCGCCTGGGGGGAGGAGGGAGGGAGGGCTACCTGGGGTGGGGGATAAAGGTTTTTTTCCACACAGGTTGATTTCTCCTTTAAGAAGCCTCATGGTCTGGAGTGTCAAATTATAAGCAATCCAAATAATAGCTTGCATAATGGGTTGTGTTGGAAAAAAGACATTAATTGTCCGTCATCCAAACAAATACTTTTCTCACTTGCTTTCCATGTTTTATTTTTTTTTTTGGACAGTTTTTCCAAAATTTTAATTTTAATTTTCCTGTTTCTGATGTTTCAGTCTGGCAGCTCAGTAATCCAGGTGTAGATTCTAAACTGTTACAATTTGCTACATTAGTTGATACATTTCTCAGCAGCATCTGTGGAATATTAACTATTGTATCAATTCTAACAGTTGCCTTTAATGAAACCCAGAGATTCTGCTCAGCAGGGCCAAAGAAATGTACCAACTAATGCATCTATTTAGAACAGTTACAGCTGCTTTAGAAAGACCCCTGGGCCCCCAGCAATCGTTAAATCGCTTATTTAAAAATGAAGGTTGAAACATGTTCAGGGAAGTGTATATATTTTATTTTAATTTTACATCAGCATTTAGAAGTAGTGATGGGCGAATTTGCACCGTTTCGCTTCGCAAAATTCGCTAAATGGCAAAAAATGCGCGAATTCGCGCAGGCGTCTCGTTTTTGAAGCCCGTGCCCGTTTTTTCGACGCCGGCGCCCGTTTTTGGCGCCGCCGTCCGTTTTTTCGGAAATTATTTTTGACGTCTGCGAATTTTTGCCGCGAATCTTTGCGGGCATTTCGTGAATTTATTCGCTGGCGGCGAATCGCGCAAATTTGCCGCAAATTCGCACCTGGTGAATAAATTCGCCCATCACTATTTAGAAGCTAGTTTAAAAAAAGTTCATGTACTGTCATTTTGGGGGAATTTATCATTTACTGATTCTCTTAATATGTTTTACCACATGAATGTATGTAAACAAATGTATTTTGTTATTAAGAAAGTCTGGATACATTTGTTTATTCCCATGTATAACATATTACATGTGCCCCCACATCAGGTATTGTTAAATATAGTCAAGCTTTACAGCATTATGCACTGGAAGTGCCTGGAGGCCTGAAGGCACATGGACAGTTGCAGACATAGGCTGACTCATTGCAGCTTTCCTTAGCAAATGATACTTTTCTTAAGTGCTGATAAATCTGCAGGGAATATAGATAAGGAGATTACTGCTGGCACTCTGCCAATACTGGGTTAAGTGCAGGGCTGGAACTAGGGGTAGCCAACATAGGCGACTGTTCTGGGCTTTGGGGGTGACCAATGGAGTCAGTAAACTGGCTGGTAGGGTTGAGGTAAGCAAGTACCAGGTGGCATTGGTGGGGGAGGGCTAGATTGGATGGCAGGGAGCAATGACAACTTGGCCGGCACTGGTTTAAGGAGAACCAAACCCTAAAATGTAATATTATGAATATGAAATTGAAAAGATAGGAAGAATGCAGGGGAAATTGAAAAAATAGGGAGAATGCAGGGGAAATTGAAAAAATAGGGGGAGTGCAGGGCAAATTTAAAAAAATGTGGGGAATGCAGTTTGCTCTAGGTCCAAAACCAGTTAACTCCTGAGAAATCCTGGAGATTTGACAAGTATGGTATAATTCTCCTAATGTAAAGGAATCACAAGAATGGCCTATTTAAATTCCCTCTACTGGAAGACACAATTAGGTTGAAATCTGTCCATCTGCTCGGTTATATTGCTCTCTGTATAGCCAACTTTGCTCTTATGATAAATAAACTTAGTTTGCACAGGCAATTGTTTATTCACTCTTTGAACTGTGTTCAATTATGTAGCATTTTAATATTTTATAGACATTGATAGCAGGACAATACTTCAGTGTTGTCAAGTAGTTACTATATTTATTGTCCAATTTAATGGTCTATATTATAGTGCCATCAGCAGAAACCTACTTAGGGAAATACAGTGATGGCATTAGTTTGGCATCCCAATATGAGAGGGCCTCCTTATCTATAAATATTATTAGTTCAAGTAAGACATTACAGTAGTTATGAGTGCACTCAAGGAATGAATGTTGCTGGCATTAATTTGAGAAAAGAACTATAGCTATAGCTAGATTGTGTCCCAGTATGGTAAAGCTATTCTTACTGTTTGCTCCCCCAGGCTAACAATTGTATCACCTATGCACACCTATCGTGAGAGGACCTCATCAATGACTGACCTGTGTTTTGAATAAAAACACAGGCCAATATACTGGAATCAGCATCCATTGGCAAGCCTTGTATGGCCAGCTCAACTCCCGCACTTGACATTAGCGCAACCCAAAATAGCAACCCAATGTAGTGCAAAATATGCTTTTAAATCTGAAAGGCTTTTAACATCTAGAGCAGAACATGCCATTTGTGACCTTAACTCCATTTACAGTCATAACTCAAACTCCTCATTTTAGCCACATTGGTGGGGCGGCTAATATGAACTCAATAGTAAAATCTGATTAACAGCCCATTAAAGGAGAATAAAACCTCCCATCCTCTGTGGTTAGGCTGAGTCTATCTATCTATCTATCTATCTATCTATCTATCTATCTATCTATCTATCTATCATCATCTATCATCTATCTTCCTATCTATCATATATATTTGCTATTCAATTGGTTTTGCAACCATTGTGTGTCTATTTATATATATATATATATATATATATACACTGTATATATTTGGAAGTAAACCCATCCTATTTAAAGGAGGATTTTCTAGTAGACTTAAGGTATGAAGATAAAAATTACAGAAATATCCGTTATCCAGAAGACCCCAGGTTCCTGAGCAGTCTGGATATATAATATATATTTAGCTATATATATATATCCTGACGATGGTCCCTAGAGGATCGAAACACGTTGATGTCAACAATTGCTAAGATGCAGTAAAGCCTATATTTGCTTTAATCTGACTGTTTGCTTTTATTCAGTTTTGTTATTGTGCCATTTTTAGTGTAATGAAACAAAGGGAGATTTGTCTCCCACCGGAAATCTACAATACTTGTGGGCAACCAGTTTCCCGAATATACCTTTGCATTCATGTTAGTAGGAATCTTTGGTGCTAAAAGATATGAGAATATGTAATTGCCTGACATTGTCTTCTACTTGATTTGCACACACAATCCGTAAATTACCTTCACCTTCATTTAATTATGCAATTCATATAGCTGGAAATTCCGACTGGCACTAATACAAAGGTATTTTGGGAGATTTGTCACCCGCAGGTAGCACAGACCTGTCCCAGGTGTCCCTGTGTACCATATAACTCTTAGGCCGGGGTCCCCAACCTTTTTTTCCTGTGAGCCACATTCAAATGTAAAAAGAGTAACACAATCATGAAAATAGTTTGAGGAGGTGCCAAATAAGGGCATGCTTGGCAATATAGTAGCACCATGTTGACTAGCAGCCTGCAGAAGGCTTCGTTTGGTAGTGCACATGGTTTTTGTGCGTTACAAACCTGCCTACAAGCAAGGAATTTAAAAATAAGCACCTGCTTTGAGGTCACTTGGAGCAACATCCAAGGGGTTGGTGGTTGGTGAATTTAATAATACCTGCACAGCTGGCGTGCGTCGATTTTGGGTTTGACATTCAGCATACCAGGTGACATTGCGCTTGGCACGAATTTCAAACATTTAGAGCCACCACGCTCCAATTCACATTGTCCAACATAGGTCTATTGTCCAGAGTTTCTGGGTGTGCTTATTGTCTGGTTTCTTATTCTTGCCCCTTGAGTGTCCCTGACTATTGCTGATTTGCTGCCTGTACTGACTATAAGCCTGTTACTGACCATTCTTTTGGATCCTGACTTTGTACTGCATTTACTGTTTGGTTTGACCCGTCCTGTGTCCTTGACAGGCCCGGACTGGCAATCTTTGGGTTCTGGCAAATGCCAGAGGGTCTGCTATAAGGTGCCATAGAAAGTCAGAATTTAGTGGGCTGGTGGGGGCTGTTTGGGCTTCTGTGTGGGCTGATTGGGCCTCTGTGTACCTTAAATGCCAAGGCCTATTTTAATTCTCTGTCCGGACCTGGTCCTTGACTACCAGGGCTTGAACTAGGGGTGGAAAAGTAGGCGCGTGCCTAGGGCACAAAACTGGGGCCAGGCATGCACCATAAGTTCTCTGCCTCCTACCCCTAGTCCTGTCCACTCTCGTGCCGGCTGTTCCCGGTGGAGAGGGACTGTGCGCGCATAGCCTATTCATGCAGCAGGGCATGGGAGGCCACATGACTGGCCAGGTTGCCCAGGGCGCCTGACCCAGCACTGTTGACTACACTTCTGGCTCCTGATTCCATCTGGTTTTGACTCGGCCTGTTCTATGACTACGCTTTCCTCTAACCCCATTCCTCCTGTTGCCCGTTACGGTTCCCTTGCCCAGAACTTACACCCTGGTACTTTTGAGACCCGGCAGCAGAGGCGGGCCAGGCCGGCCGAGTGCCCTAGGCAACCCAGCCGGCCAGTTCGCCCCCGCCTTCTACTGTGGCTCACACGCATGCACGGTGTCGTTGCACGTGCATGCGCGGTGGCATCACATGTGCGCGTGCACAGAGACGTTATGCACGTATGTGCTTGGTAGGGAGCGTGTATGTGCTTGGTAGGGGAGCGCACAAGCTGGGTGGAAGGTGCCTCCGGTCTAGTGGTAGGCAGAATAGGCAGCTGCCCAGTGCCCCTCAATCGTTGCACCCTAGGCAGCTGCCTCTTCTGCCTACCCCTACTTCCTGCCCTGCCTGGCAGCAACAGAGTACTCCTGCCAAAGTAAAAGACAGCTGTTATTGGCAGAAGTGTGAGCCGTGACCGTAACCTTGGTGGTGTCTGTTCTGGGTTTTGGGATACTGTACATAACAATGTTTCTCACAAGCCACTGGTTGGGGATCACTGCCTTAGGTTAATGGCACATTGAGCTGTGCCCATGTGAGCCCACCAGGTCCTGTATGTCTCTGTACTGACAGAACCACATGCCAAACTGGCAGCCAGATATCAGACAGGCAGGCCCATCGGAGGTGCCCATACACAGGCAGAAAAGTTTTGTCTCAGTGGGACGAATTGTAAATCTGCCCATGTATGGCCACCTTTGTACTATTTTGGAAACAGTTTTCCAAGATGAGTTCTTTTATATAGTCAGCACATAAATAACACAGAGGAGGCAAGTTTTCCCCCCTCCATCAAATTCTCACACCATCAGCTCCATGTTTATTTTAGGATAACAAATATTTTTTTTATGTTAAAACTAAACTGATCAGAGATAAGCATGTGTTATGGCAACACACTTGTTACAGAACCAAAATATATGTGTTGTATTATTCAACAGAAGGATAGCACATACCCATAGTTTCAGTGCTGGAGCTGTCATGACATATATATCAATGGCCTGAATGCTGTCTGACTGGAACATGGTATGTAGGGCTGACTGTGCCAGCTATTAGCCCATGACTAAGCACCCCAAATGGTGCGAAACACGTAGGTTGGATGGAGATGCAGATATATTTTATATTTTTCTGAGGTTCTATTGTAAAACTTCCTAACCGTTCTAATTGAAATCATCTGCACATGACTTGTATTGTAATGGTAAAGTAATCAAGAAATCTTACCTGGAATTCTGTTCAGTGTCACCCAGTAATGCTCATCAGGGCTGTAAGTGTCCTTGGACCACAGTAACAGGTCAATGGCTCTCTGATCTTCTAGAATAAACTGTGCAAATTCCCTTGTGAGTGCAATATAGGCAGAGCCAAAATAAATTGTAATATTGTGAGGAGGGGGAGGCTTTACGACATTTGTCCTTATTACCCGTGAATTGACTATATCCTCCCGATGAACATATCTGGTCCTTGGTATTGCATGGGCAGGTGGTAATACCCCGGGGGTTATATTTTTCCCTTTAAATGATTTAATATGATGTATTATTTCCTTGTTTGTCTTTAAAGGGAAATCTTGCCCGCACATATTGATGACATATTTCCACTGCACATCTGATGCCACAAGATCTTTCATGCAATTCAGATCAGCCTGGAGTCTGGATATTCCACCATACACCACCGGTTCCATTCTTGATGCAAGAAACGCATTGGGGAAACATTGTACTAAACTGCCCACAGCCTGCATGAAATCAGCAGTCGCCTTCTCGTCAACATGGATACAGTATATATTTTGGGGCATGTAGACAGCTCTGAACAGTCTCTCGAATGTATCAAATTCCTTGTGCATTGTTATTATATAGGCTAACGGAAAGGCAGCCTCTTCTTCTGAAAGGGGAGACATGATGAAGTGATTTTGCCTGACATACTCAGGGCAGCTGGATTGTTCAAAAGCTGTCTGCAATGTTGATTCCGAGGCAAAGGATCTCTGTCCGTTTATGAAAGACTCACAAGTTTCAGCTAATAGTAGTTTCTCCTCAGTGATATTATACCTATGGAGACCTGCAAATTTTAAAAGACTGCTGTTATAATATAAGAGCAGAACTGTAACACTCAGGACAGGGATAGGGAAAATACATCGCACCCAAGAAGTCATCATGGAAGAAAAATTCCTGGGAGTGCTGTACGTCCAGACAGATGCAGTATTAGGCAAATATCTTGTGTGTTGCAGGAGTTGCCTTGTCTCTTCTTTGTGCCGACATAGATGGCACTTTGCTGCGTTTTACACCGTGCGTCTGTGCCATGTCAGTTGCAACACCAGCCTGTGTTCTCTTCCAGTCGGCATCTGATTTTGTGCTAGCTGCAGAATGCTTTGATGACCTTCTGTTCACTTTCAATTTGCATATTAAAGCAACTGAGAACTGATTGGTTATTGTACTAGCAACCACCAACATGTCACTGGCTGCTTAATCTGCTCCCCCTTCATGTTATTTGCAGCCAACTCGTTCTCCTTTCCTTTACTATAAGTCATGTCTATTTTTTTTAAACACACGCGAGTATGTATTTCTTTATTGTATGGCGTTATAATATCCTGCTGTGCTTGCTAGCATTCATCAAAATAAGTATGAGGAAGGAAAAGCAAGGTTAAAACTAAGTAGATTGTATGTGAAAATTAAAGTTTGACATTCAAAGATATCTAATTATACAGATACTAGCCGAAAGAAAACAGGTGGATTTGTCTGTACAGGTATGATGTGCCAGATGTTGGTGCAAGGGAAAATGTAAAAGCACTGCAGTGAAATTACACTGTGAGAAATACGTTTGTAGGTTGACCTCACCTTCTTCTTCTTCTTCTATTTCTGTTCCATTTTTACAGCAACACGCAGCAGGACAATTGGATAGTGCAAAGCTTTATGTTTTGACTGTTTTTAACATTTCTTGTGAAGGTTTTTTGCCCTGACATTAAAGAGGTTTTTTTCACCATTAAAGTAACTTTTAGTATGATGTAGAGAGTGATATTAAGAGACAATTTGCAACTGGTTTTTATTTTTTTTTATTACTTGTGGTTTTTGAGTCGTTTGGCTTTGTATTCAGTAGCTCTCCTGTTTGCAATTTAAGCAATCTGGTTGCCAGGGTCTAATTAACCTAGCATCCATTCATTGATTTGAATGAGAGACTGTGATCTGAATAGAAAAGAGTTTGAATAGAAAGAAGAGTAATAAAAAGTAGCAATAACAATAGGCTAATGGGCTGATGTGAGAAGCAGGTTAACCCAAAACTTGCAGGACGAGCATACACATGTTCTTCTCTATTGGGTGGGTTCGGCCAAACTCTTGCTTCCACCCACCCCATTGTGACATTACTATTCACCACTTATGCCTCCAGCAGCAAACAAAACAAACAAACTTTTCCACGGTACATTGATATTGTTCAGGATAATTTGCTAGTTTCGCCACCGGCGAATAAATTCGCAAATTTGCCCCAAAAATTCGCTGGCGAAATTCGGCGACAATTTAGACACCGGCGCTCATTTCAAATTGTTGCCGGCATCAAAATTGCTTTTTTTGCGAGTTTTTCGCCAGTTTTGCAAATTATACGGGAAATTCATGAAATTCGTGGCGAAGCGAAACGGGACAAATTGGCCCATCACTAATGATAGGTGTAGAGCTTGTACATGAAGATAAAAGTGCATCATTGCTACATTCCACATCAATTTTTTCTTTAAGGTCTTATGCCATGAAATTGAAATGCCCCATACTGGGGGTATTTTACCAACCTAGCAAGTAGCATTGATCAAAACACTAATGATTACCTTTGTTTGTCCCCCAGCAACAGGAAGCAATGTAAGTAGCCCTATGCTAAAATGTGCATTGAAGACCGTCATGCCTCGGATATCATAGACCTTAGGACAATGGCACAAGGTGGTTTTGGCAGTTTTGCTTACTCTCTTTTTTCTATGCTAATTTGCAGTGTAAACTTGTATCTATTTACTAGGTTGACCTAAATCACATATTAACTAAAGATCAGGGATGTAGATGGGATGTTAACTAATGTGAAAGGGCATCTGGCATATCAATAAGGGATGAGTGGTTTATTAACTGGGAAGGAATAGACAAGTGGCATATTAACTGAAGGACAGTAAAAGAACTGGTAGATTAGATTGGGAAAATAGATGACTTATTAACTGGGAAATTGGAAAGGTGTCTTCTTATCAGTGGGGGGTGAGGGTTGGTGGCTTTTTAACTGGCAAGAAGAACAGGTATCAGTAACATAATGGAGGAGAGGGTAAAATGACATACACTTTGCAGGAGAGGGAAGGATGGTATAATAATGTACCTATGTGGATAGAGAGGTGTCACATGATAGGGATCAATATTAAAAACTACAGTGAAAATAATGTTTATATTCCATAGATACTAAGCATTTGACAGAGAGAGTCTTCCACAATTTTCAATATGTCCTATATATATTTCCTCCCTGTTCTACTTTTGCTTGGCTGCACTTCTGGGTTCACTGCTTGCAAAGATGTCCAGTTTGTGGCCAAAGGGCTGCTAACAGCAATCATGAGGCCCCCTATAACTAAGTTAGCAGGGCTATGGGCCCCAGGTGGTCACATTTATTAGCCCGTTGGTCACGTGAGCATCCTGGGTTGTGGGTACAAGTAAAATGGCGTCCAAATGAAAATAAATGTTCCATTGTATATTGTAATGGTCATGGCTGTGATCAATCCAGCCACTCCCCTTCATGTCAAAATCAAGCCCATGATCCACCCAAACACTGCCTATTTCCCATAAGCCTTGCCTTGCCCCCTTTGTGAATTACACTTTCACATCTCTTGGGGATCCCCTTTTTAACGGGCCCATGTTTAGAGTACCCCCTGTGTCCCCCTAATGGCTGCCTGTTTCCCTAACCGGTTACCTGTTTAACTACAACTCCCAGAAAACATAAACAGCCTACTTATGGATCCCCTACTTAGGGGTTGCTCACCTTTGAGTTAACATTTAGTATGATGTAGAGAGTGATATTCTGAGACAATCTGCATTTGGTTTTCATTTTTTATTGAATGTGGTTTTTCAGTTATTTAGCTTTTCATTCAGCAGCTTTTTTAATTTTGCTCTAGTTGCTAGGGTCTAAATTACTCTAGCAACCATGCACTGATTTGCAAAAGAGACTGGAATATGAATAGCAGAGGGCCTGTATAGAAAGATGAGTATTAAAAGGTAGCAATTACAATATATGTAACCTTACAGATCATTTGTTTTTAGATTGGGTCAGTGACCCCCAATCTAAAAACAAAGCTGGAAAGAGTTAGAACAAGGAGACAAATAATTGAAAGACTCTAAAAAATAAATAATGGAGACCAATTGAAAAGTTGCTTAAAATTGGCCATTCTATAACATACTAAAGGTTAATGTAAATGTGAACCAGCCCTTTAAAGAACCAATAACATGATTTTTTTTTAAATATTCATAGTTTGTATATGTTAATTGAGTACCTAAAGATGGACTATTCTTGCCAACAAATGTCCTATTTAATATCAGAGAAGTTTTATTTCTATAGTGCTTTATATAGTGAGAGCTACAAATGCCCATTGATTTCGGTTATCGGCTGTACAGACATGAAACTTTTTTTGCCCTTTTGAGCTTGCATGACTGCATACCTCCCAACATTATATAAACGGACTTCCAGTACAAATGCAAGGCTGCAGGTTGAGCTAAAGACAAAAGAGGGACTGTCCCGCTCAAAAGGGGACAGTTGGGAGGTATGCGACTGCCCTATGGCTCAATAACAGCTTATTTATATAAACTGTAGCAGTGTTTCCAAATCAAATATACAGGGTGCGGGGTAGTAGTAAATTACTTGTTAATGCAGCTGTAGATACTGGTTCTAAGTAGCACAATCACTAAAATGTGTGTTTATAGAGGGCAATGTAGTCAGATTTCTGAGAAGTTGTGCAACATAATAGGATGCCTTAAGGAACAGATAGGGAATATAACAGCTCCATTGATCAGGGGCATCTTTATGTCTTGTATCAGATACTGGACGCCATTTTGTATGTTAACTGTGTACATTCATTTATTGTGCAGCATTGTGGAATTAGTTGGCGCCTTATAAAATATGTGTTAATAATATTTCTACCTCCTCCACAAACATTTTGTGTTTATATACAGCTGTAGATACTGGTTCAAAGTAGCACAATCACTAAAATGTGTGTTTATAGAGGGCAATGTAGTCAGATTTCTGAGATGTTGTGCAACATAATAGAAACTGATGCCTTAAGGAACAGATAGGGAATATAACAGCTCCATTGATCAGGGGCATCTTTATGTCTTGTATCAGATACTGGATGCCATTTTGTATGTTAACTGTGTACATTCATTTATTGTGTAGCATTGTGGAATTAGTTGGCGCCTTATAAAATATGTGTTAATAATATTTCTACCTCCTCCACAAACATTTTGTTTGTTATATAAATTTGTCCCAAATCTCACACTTCTGTAAAGTAAGACATAATGTTCAGAATAAAAATGTTTAAAAATTTTCAATGTGGCCTATGTATTTGAATGAAGTTTCATTTGCTCATACAAGTGGGCAGCCCCGTTTTATTGATCTCATCTGTTTATCAACATAATAAGATTTTACTGGGCATTGGAACTGATATCTTGCTTGCTGTATTTTTTTGTTTTGTTATTTTTTTTAACACAAAACAGCTATATAAATTATCTAGAATCTTTTTACAGTTTAATTTTTCAGAATAAAATTACCCTCATACTTTTTTAGAAAATAGAGCATGGACCAACTCTCTAGGGAGATGATAACAACGTTAACTAGACCTGTTCCTCACACGGGGCATACCACTTACAGTAGATTCACTAAATAATATATGAAGGAGGCAGAGCTTGGGATGATTGGGTGGTAGAAAGTGCTGAATGTACCTCTCATCTCCTGTATTCACATCAATTAGCACATAGTGAATGAGTAACATTATTAATTATGCTTTGGTTTTAGTGCTGCATTAAGTAGACAGAGGAGTCTGGTGGAAGGGTTCAGATACAGTGAAATAAAAAAAACCATATCGAATTAAATAACAAATGCAGATCCAATCTCACACCAATGGTTCAAGTAGCATCTTCATGAAATGAACATCTTAATAGCATCTATTTTAATAGCATATGGGCAGTGAGAGGTTCAGGCTTGAGTCATCAACTACAGCAAAAGGGAAAGTTGTGGCCATCCCCAAACAAGAAAGAGAAAATTCATATATACAAAGACAAGAAATGCTATGCTATGTTGCGATTACAGCTTTCAAAAATGCCCTCCACTTTTTTACAAAACAGGGATTGTTTGTCCATATTTTACAATATATTTAAGATGGCCAAAAGTCATCCTCTGTCTGGCCAGTCCTATGCTTTTATCTGATTCACTAAGAATTCTAACATCTCCTAGGACAGGTGGAACCACAAAATTCATGCAGATAAAGACAAGAATTCCCTGACATTGACTCATATCAATATATGTAAAACCTGAATTTTGAGGGAACGCTCACATTGCACCCCTGTTTAAAAATGAAAATGTTTTTTAATGGTGAGCACAACTGTCCCTTTTATTATAGTTAATCCTGGAGCGGTGGCTAGCTCCATGTTGTAGCTCCCATCATTATAACATCTGTCAGGTGATCTCTGTGGTGTCCAATATAAAGGACAACCATTTAATTTTAACGTTAGAAAGAAAACATTAGACCCTACAGAGATGCCTAGATGAATAATATAATTATTAATGAATCAGATGAAAGTGAGTGTAGGACTGGCCAGGCCAGGGATATCATAGTCTTATCATAGTTGGCCATCTTAAATATATTGCAATATGTAAATAAACAATCCCTGTAAGTGTGGACATTTATTGGTAGAGTTATCCACAATATGTCTTAAATCCTTAATATACTGACATGGATGAATGCAGAGGATTTATTGTCTTTATCCCTATCATTTAATAATAATTACCATATGAAATATCACTTGCATCAATAGTCATATTGTAGTTTACAGCAAAGTACAGAGAAAACAATGCAGGTATGGAACATTTTATCCTGAAACAACATATTCAATTATGGCATTGCCATCTTCCAATTTTTTTACAAATTAGCTGTTTTCTACTTGTACTAATTAAACTAGCATGAATTAATACCAATAGCAAAACCATTCTGTTTATTGTTTTTAGCATTAAGTTATGGGGATCCATATTACGGAAAAAACCCATATTGAAAAAATCCAGTCCCATGCATAGGATCCATACCATCATAATGAAAACTGTAATTCTTATACCTGTAGTAACAATACTTTTGTTGTATGTGGGGTTCCCCAAACATTTTTACCTGTGAGCCACATTCAAATGTAAATGTAGTTCAGGAGCAAAATAAGAATAAAAAAAAGTTCCTGTGGTGCCAATTATAGTCTATTGGCAGCATATAGGATCTTTGTTTGACAGTGCACCTTATACCACTGGTTGGGGATCACTGCATAACAGCATTAACTATTGGCTGCAAATTGTAGATCAAAAGCTCTGCTGATCATAATTGGACACTGTGCAAAAGCCAAAGCTGAAACTTTGAATACTTTCAGCGGAAAAGTTACAAAACTCATTGTTTTACTGCTAACAGCATTCTTCAAAGTGCCATTATGTATTGTTTGACTTATTTATACTGGATAGAACTATTGCCCTGTCCATGCTTGAAGTCAACTTCAAACACCTCAGACTAAAGGAAACGAGCATTGTTGCTGGAATCCCTGCTGCTAGTTAAACATACTATACACACACTGTAGCTTTTTGATAAAAATGTACTTATATTGTTATGGTCATTGCAATTGTTTGCTAAAGCTAGGCATACATGGTAAGATCCACTACTTGGGCAAAGGAGCCAAGCAAGTGGAGATTTACCCGATTTGGACACCAAAGTGGTCGGACGGGGAGTGGGTTATTGGGCCAATAATCAGATCATAATGGGACTTGAGAGATCCATGGGGAGAGGACGAATGCACCAGACAAACATGCCAGATCGGATATCAGTCAGGCAGTATCTCTGCAGGTGTTCAGTCCGTAGTCTTTTATAGGCCTGTGTATGGAGAGTTTGATAGGTTTGTGTGGTTGGCTATAAAATAAGGTATGCAGTGCCTCCAATGCTTCTCTGTTTGAGGTTTAGTGCTAGCTATAAACCTGCAGCTCCCCTGCATTCTAGACACACATGCTGAGATCCCCTACCCCGCGCGAAGGGCCTCAAAGGCTTGCAGACCCGGTTGCAATCACCCTGCACCCCCAGCAGTTACACCACTGTAGTATAAGTGTCTCTCATCTGGCCTCAATACATGGAAGCATTCCTTCTGCTGAACACTTCCTTGATATACCAGCTTACACAGTACCTCAAAGTATTAGCCCACAGGGTGACCCTACTTATGATAACTGAATGCACACTGATATTTAGGTCTGCTGCTATCAGCCTGCTTTTTTTTGCAGGCTGAGAGGAGTGGATCTACTCCCTTATGCAGCTGCACTTTTCAGTGCAGATAAATGGAGCTGCAGAAGGGAGCGGATCCACTTCTTTCAGCCTGCAAAAAAAAAACGCAGACTAGGAGCAGTGCCCTCCGGTCAAAGGTTCACTTCTTATTATACAAGCTGAGCACAATTACTGCTACCAAAGGGGCCTATTCATTATGCTGTAAAAAATTATTTAGAGCAGGAAAATGGTGTAAAAATCTGTGTAAAATAAGTGGCCACAGTGAAAAAAAAAGCCATAAAAAGCTGCTGGATCATCTCTTTTTACACAGCATTTTCAAACATGCTGCTGCTTTTTACACTGGAATCGTATGCCATTTTTAAATAGTGATTAGGTGCATTTTGTCACCATTTCTTTTTATACAGCATATTACATACAGTAAGTCTCTAAAAGCATTCACAAAATGCCTGATATGCCTCCCAGGGAAACAGGAACTAGCATGCCTCCCAATTTTTCCTATTTAGATCGAATAGTCCCAATTTGTGGGACCAGGAATGGGAAGTGTCAACACAATTGGGAGGTTTATTTTGAGTGTGAAAATTTGGATATTCTAGTCAAGAGAACAGTATTTTCAAGGAAATGTCTCTTCCTCAGCAGCCTATATATGAGATAAAACAATTTCCGAACATCACAATATAGGAGAAAATGATAAAAAATTGCCCTATCTTACATAGCTAGCTGTGCACAGAAACTGCATGCATCATTACAGGGACATGATGAGAGTGGCAGAAAGGGCAACAAATTCCCAGCTGTTCCATTGCTGATTTTGGCAAGAGGCTAGAGATATTAGGCATACCCCTCTAGTCTCTTGATATATATATATATATATATATATATATATATATATATATATATATATATATATATATATATATATATACTCATATATACAGGTTATATTATGATATATTCATCTATTTACTGTGCAATGCTCTAGTGACACTTGCTGGCTGCAGTCTGTAATCACAAGTAATGTTGGAAGGAATATTTACCATGACCAAACTAAGCTGTGTCCAGTGTATTTTCATCAAAATACATTGATGATACACTTCATAGTAATTATACTTATGAACTTATACATGCAACTGACCTTTGTATGCAAAATTGTGTTTTATATATATCACTATAGCCTAGATGAGATGCATGGCCTAGTTAGTCATTTACAGTAACACAGGTAGGACAAGTGAAAACAATACAGGTCCATAAAGCTGTCTCTGTAAAGCCCCTCTGCCCAACAAGGCATGAGAGAATAATTATAAAGGGCTTTTTAATATGGTCGTTAAACGTCTTACAAACTTCCTCACTTGAGTACAGACAGAAAGCTGTGTACAAATAAACATCAAGATTTACCCCCTTCTTTTTCATTCCTGCTCTGGGGCAAATTTATTTATAGGCACCGGAGGGCCCTAGCCTAGGGATAAAAATTTGGGGGTGCCATCAGGTGTCTATTTAGAAAAAATCTCAGCTGTCAATCAAATATGGTCTGCCCCTTCTCTATGCCTTAGGCATAGGCATTCAGCACTTCCTAGATGTCACTGCTCTCCACACATTCCCCCATTTAACTGTGTAGCGAGTGCATGGGAATGGACATCAGGTCCCCCATTCTGGTGCACAAACAAGATTCGGAGATGATGCAAGGGATGTCTAAATAACAGTGTCCACAAAATGGCTCCTGTCTGCTTGCTATAATTATGAATTCCCAGACTGATGGAAACAAGATTCAGATAGTTAATACAGTTTAATTAAAGTTCATTTTGCCTGAGTAACATGATAAAGTAGGATTTGTAATAATTTTTTTGGGTGACAGGTCCCCTTTAAGAAAAAATATTCTCCCTGGACATTTGTGGCTAAATCTGGCATACATCTGAGGGTGGGCCGAGGGCCTAGGCAGTACAGACATAATATTTGACAGAATCTTATTGAATTTTCAATAATAATACAGATTTCAATACAGGTATTATACAGGTTTCCATTATCCGGAAACCAGTTATCCAGAAAGCTCTGAATTCAAGGTCATCTCCCATAGGGGCACATCTATTTACCTGTGAATTTTTGCCGAGATCTATGCCAGTCTTTGCACAGTTACGTCAGAAGTTATTTCATGACTGATGTATTCATCAAAAATGCACTTTTGCATATGACTTTTTTGGAATACAGGATATGATGTCACTGACATAATAATGTTGAGGATGTAGCTTCATTGTATTATTTTGTCAGCCAGAAACTGGCAAAATAGATTTGCACACAATTATCAGATTTACAATCGCTCACCTGAGCGTAAATTCGTCTGGCGAAAACCAGCAAAAGTTCACCAGCGACAAGGTTGCTAGCGAAATTTATTTGTAAATTGTAAATGTAAATTAGTCAAAAAAATACAATTCCCTTGTTAGTAAATGTGCCCCATAGACTCCATTTTATTCAAATAACTCCGATTTTTAAAAATGATTTCCCTTTTCTCTGTAATAATACAATAATTAATCCTTATTGGAGGCAAGAAAGTATTGGTTTTATTTAATGTTTATTTAATGTTTAAATGACTTTTATAGTAGACTTAGGATATGAAGATCCAAATTAAGGAAAGATTTGTTATCTGAAAAAAACCCAGGTCCCAAAAATTCTGGATAACAGGTCCCATACCTGTATGATAGTTGATATGAGATATAGAATCCAAAATAACAACTCTGTCTTCAAAAATCCCAAGACAGAGAAAGACAACTGAAGGAATGAACTAATGACCCATTATGATCTATACCCAGTGGATGAATAAGGAAAAGAGAGAATGAAAAAAAACCCCAAGAAAACATTGTATCCTAATGAATGCCATGTCAAAATTAGAATAAGCGTGAGATCAGTCAGCCGCAAACCAATTTCTTAAATACTGAGCATTTTAAAGATCTGATCTCTATTAAAATAGATGGACCAATTCTCTTTAAATAATAGAATAATAGAAAGGTTTTCTCTTCAATCATTTAATTGATTGCCTCCTACCAACGCAGTTGGTCGCAGTATAATTAAGCAGTACAGACATAAATATAACACTGCTATTGGAGTTTCTCATTATTCAAATCCTATAAATAATATTAGAGCAGTAAAATATTTTATTGCATAAGATGTTTTAATAATGAACTTGTCTGTAGCATCCATCCCCTTTCTCATGGCTTGCACACTGGAAAAATGTCACTTTGTAGAAATGCTATAACCACAGGAAACCCCCTGGAAAAACAACACACATAACACATTTATATCAATAACAGGAAATATCAGAACATCTGTCTGTTAAAAATCTGCTCTTTGTATTTGTGAGCACCAATTGTAAGGGAAGCATGTGAACTGAAGGGCAAATCACTTTGACTTACTAAAGGTCAAATTCTTTTCTCCTTTTCAATTCAAGTAAAAATTGGTGTTTCTTCCACTGCAGGATTTTTTTACATCTAGAAAATGTGCAAATACAAATGTCTAATTTCCAAAATGTTTTGGCGCACAGTGAGATTTTTTTTTGGCAGTGCTTTATTTGCTCCATTTAGTAAAACAATGTTTTTATTCCGTGATAGATTTTTCTGCAAAATAAAAAACGCTCTGATGTGGAACTAACCATTATAACCAGGTCAACTATTGTATGTTTTGTATGTATTGTAGGTTTACCAGTTTCTAAATAAAAAAAAGTCAGTAAAATAATATGAGGAATTTGAAAACACACATAAATATATATAGCAGTTATAATAAATGGGGCAAAACATACTTTTCAACTGGATAGAAAAAAACAGTTGAAAGGAATATATACTTTTGTAAACAATTTTACTTCCTCTGTAACTGACAGTTGCTTTCCTATTGAACAGTATATAACTGCAATTTAACTCATGTCATATATTTAATAAAATGCAAAAAAATGGGACAAACAAATATGTTGGCCAGACAAGTAAATCATTAAAATTTCTCAATATCTGAATTTAACTATCACAAACAACTTTACCTTTAAATTAGATAATTTGCACATCACTTATCCGGAATTAGAAATCTCTTCTACCCTGAACAAAACTCTTAACTATAAAGAACAATGTGACTTAAAGGACTGGTCCCAACATTCCTTCTCCTGGTTAGAATGAGTAATTATTCTCTCCCTCAAATAAAACACTAATACCTAGGCTAAGATGCATATCCACAAAATATTTCTGGGCTAAAAAACATCCAAGGCTAGCCAACGCAAAACTAACGTCACATAAGAATCAAGGACACCTAAGCCTCTGACATTGGGAACTTGAAAGCTGTAATGTGAAATTGCTGCCTAGACTGGATTTTCTATAGATTAGATCAGTGTTCCCCAACCAGTGGCAACATGTTGCTCTTCACTCCCATTGATGTTGCTCCTAGTGGCCTCATAGTAAGTGCCCATTTCGAAATTCCTATCTTAAATTCACATTGTGGAGGCATAACAAAGCTTCTTGCAGGCTAACAGTCCTCATAGGGCCATCAATTAGTTCATCACAGTCCTTAATTGGCACCCACAAGGATATTTCTTTCTTGCTTGTGCAGCTTTACCAACAGTTTTTACATTCAAATGCTGTCAAAAAGGTTGGATTAGATAAACTCTGGGTGTCAATTGAACAGGAGTCAGGGATTTCCCTGTAGGGCCAGAACAAGGTGTAGGCAGAAGAGGCAAGTGCCTAGAGTGCAACTGTGGGGGCACTAGGCATATATCTCTTCTCCCGCCTACCTTTAGTCTGGGCCTTTGTCCCCCCCTTTGCCTGGTCGTCATTGACCTACCCCATAGCCAACCCAGGTTGTCGTGGCACTGTTTCCCTGCTCTAAACCAGCCAGTGGCTGCCAGTGAAAAATCGGCCTTCAGGGACAGGAGCAACACAAAATTATTGTACACGCTACAAACATGGGACAAATTTGCGACATCAGGAAGATAGAAAAATGACTTTTCTTTATCAGCACCCACCCACTCAATCCCTAATTTCCTCTAGGATTTAACCTATAAGATTGGAAAATAAAGCTCCATCAACAAGTTTTCTAAATAGTCCCTGGCAACAATATTTCAAAGTTGGGAGAGATAATTCAACACAGACCACCCAATGATTTGGATTATTTCTGCTAGGCACAAATAAAACACTATATTCACACACAATTGACTATGGTGAATAACATCCCCTACACCTATGTAAATCTTCTGGGAGTCCAGCAACCCTTCATCTAAACTGATATCATATATTTATAAATGTTTATTAAATTACTTGAGACCTGGAGAAAAATAATAACTCATACTGCAGAATTATTAAACTTAATCAATTATTAAACTTCTCTGCCACTGGTACAGAAAACAATCTCAGCTAGAAAAACTTTTCCATTGAGTAGTTTCCTCATGCTGGAGATGTGAATCTGACAAGGGGACGTTATCTCATATCTTCTGGGGATGCCCAGCCCTGGCAAATTTTTGGTACATGGTAAGAGATATAAGAAGTAGAATGACGGATATTTATATCCCCACTGAACCTCTACCTTGAAGCCTACCACTCATGTGATACAAGAAATCACTCATATCGTGATGTGCGGTTCAACAAAAATTTTACCCTCACCCAACCTGCCCACTCCCAACCCTCATCTGACCTGAACACCGCAGCAATAAAAAATAGTAAAAAAGAGTTTGGAATAGAAGAAAATGAAACAATGGAAGATAAAGAAATACAATAGGAGGAAAGAGAAAAAAAGGGAAGGGGGTGGGAAGGGGAGAGCAACACAGACAGGTAGGGGCTAAGAACAGAATGGAAAGGCAAAAATATACAAAAGATCCCTCTCTGTTCTGTCTGTTCACAGTCTGGATCAATGCAAGTAATTAGGGGGAATAAAACTTGCTCCTGTGTAAGTGGTTTGGCGATGTTTGCTTATTATACGCAGTGTTTGATAACAATCATAGCTAGTTATACATTGACTTTCTGGATTCTTATCTTAATTATTTGTATCCTATTTCCTAAAATGCATGCACTACTGATTACTGTTTCTGTTTAATTTGCTTTAAACATTATAAAGAGGAGGTCCTTCCTGTACCTTGTGTTTTATCAAGTGTCAGAGAGTTGTCTTTTATGACTTTATTCATATTTGCTCAATATTTTTCAGATGTTTGAAAAGTAAGTGGATGGGTTTTTTTGCACTGCTTAGTGCTCTTGCCCCTCTGTCTGGGATCTACATAAATTACTTTTATATTCTTTAATGCAAAGTATCATGAAAAATGTAATATAAGCTTAGCATCACAGAAATTCGAAACTTTCTAAATATAATCAGTTATTACTTTTGTACCATTTCTGAAACCATCAAGTTAATCTTCACTTTCCCCCTCTACGCAGTCTGTCTCTCTATGTACATATTTGTGTCAGAGCTGGTTATTTTGAAAGACTGTTAGCTCTTAATACATTTTCTAGATAAAGAAAGGACACACTAATATATCTAACATAATTTAAATATTGACCTGTATGATTTCTCTAAACTGCAATTTGGTCTGGATCCAAGCCCCATAGGGGCAGATCCACAATTTGGGTCCATCAGCACAGTATGATATTGCTTGAAAGAGACCAAAAGTACAGTGTAGGGGCAATTTCACATGCCTGACCAAATTGTGTCCAATGTGTCAAACGTTGTGCAACTGTACTTGTACTTCTCCGTAAATTAGACACAATTGAGCTAAAAAAGTTTACATACAAATATAACTTGGAAAACATATGCATGAAGTTGGAGGTAGCTGCTAAGAAATAATTTTGGGGAAAGGATACACACACAAAGTACTGACTTTTGTTTGTGTAGTTGAGTGGCAGATATGGAGAGCTGGAGAGAGTGCAGAGACGTGCAACTAAATTGGTTAGAGGGACGGAAGACTTAAATTATGAGGGTAGACTGTCAAGGTTGGGGTTGTTTTCTCTGGAAAAAAGGCGCTTGCGAGGGGACATGATTACACTTTACAAGTACATTAGAGGACATTATAGACAAATGGCAGGGGACCTTTTTACCCATAAAGTGGATCACCGTACCAGAGGCCACCCCTTTAGACTAGAAGAAAAGAACTTTCATTTGAAGCAACGTAGAGGGTTCTTCACAGTCAGGACAGTGAGGTTGTGGAATGCACTGCCGGGTGATGTTGTGATGGCTGATTCAGTTAATGCCTTTAAGAATGGCTTGGATGATTTTTTGGACAGACATAATATTAAAGGCTATTGTGATACTAAACTCTATAGTTAATATAGGTATGGGTATATAGAATTTTAATTAAAAGTAGGGAGGGGTGTGTGTATGGATGCTGGGTTTTCATTTGGAGGGGTTGAACTTGATGGACTTTGTCTTTTTTCAACCCAATTTAACTATGTAACTATGTAACTATATTACCAGTAGCTCTCATAGCCTTTAAAGAGAACTAAAGCTTAAATACAGAAGTAGGCTAGAAATGCTACACATTATATACATTATATTTTGGGCTTCTGTACCAGCTTAAGACAGCTACAGCCTTTTAGCAGGGAAGATCTGTGCCTCCAAATATGCTCCAGTAGCTCCATATATTTTTGTTTGATGATTCACTGCACATGCTCTGTGCTGCTGTCACTTATTGAGCTTAGGGACCCACTCACAATATACAGTACATATAGAATATAAATATCACAATATAAGGCTGATTAATAATGAATACAGATAATTACTACATGACATCCTAGAAACCAGTGCAACTAGCATCAGAATTTATTAATCAGCCCTGTAGCATCAGCTTATATTACAGGCCAACCTTATTTGAGATGACCCCTAAGCTTAGCTTGGAGTTTAGCATGGAGTGGGGAAAACTGATTGACTTCATTTCTCACCTCACCATCAAAGTACTGCCTGCTGCTTTCAGTTCTGATGTGGTTGCCAGCTCACTTTACTATGATACTATGGGCTCTGTGAGAAACTCTTATAATGATGTCCCACCCTGGCCTGCTATAAAAAGCTACAAGGTGCCCCTGAGCTCAAGTGCCCATTACACTCCCTTCTACCTGATCCTCCTAGGGTCAGCTGTCACATGTTTTAATCTTCTTCAAGACCATAATGTTATATCATTAATGTCTGGTGCAAAAAACAAATATACACCAGGGCAACAAAAACCATGAACTTCAGAAAAGCTAATTTTAATGCCTTGAGGGCTGCTCTTCAGCAAATTGATTGGGACATTATGCTTTTAGGTAAAAACACAGAACAGAAATGGTTGTCATTTAAAATTATATTAAATCATTACTTTTCTCAATTTATTCCCATGAGGAGTAAATGTAGAAGCTCTAAGAATCATCCTGTGTGGCTTAATACAGAAGTAAAGAAGTTAATGGGAAAAAAGAGAAAGGCATTTAAAAACTACAAATCTGTAGGGACAGAAGCTACATTTAATGAATATAAACACTGTAATAAATGTTGTAAATCAGCAATCCAGAAGGCAAAGAAAGGAAATGAAGAGGGCATTGCAGTGGAGGCTAAGACTAACCCCAAGAAGTTTTTTAAATATATTAATAGTAAAAAGATGCAGGTTGAGAGTGTTGCTCCATTAAATAATGGTACCAGTATGGTTGTAACAGATACAGAAAAGGCAAATGTGCTAAATCAGTTCCTTTTCTTCAGTGTATACAATAGAGGAGTCAGAGTTCCCAGGCTCACTTCATAGCTGCACTGATGGCTCAGCTCAATCTAGTCAGTGGCTGACTCAGGATATGATCCATAAAGCTTTAATAAAAAATAATGTAAACAAGGCTCTAGGGCCTGATGGCAAACACCCCCAGGTTCTAAGAGAGCTTAGTTCAGTTTTAGACCAGCCCCTATTTCTGATTTTCTCAGATTCGCTATCATCTGGTATGGTGCCTATGGATTGGAGAAAAGCTGATGTTATTCCAATATTTAAAAAGGCATTAAGATCTCAGACTGGCAATTATAGGCCAGTTAGTTTGACATCGGTTGTGGCCAAATTATTTGAAGAAAAAATGGCAAAGACAATGGAAAAAGGGAAACTAGGGTAGAAAGTTACAGAATGGAAGACATTAATAATGTACTAAGAGATGGAAAGTATATAAAGGGCAATTGAAGAAAGATGAAAAAATGGAAGGGGAGAAGCAGAGAGAGGGGGGAAGAGTGGGAAATTAGCACAAAAGAGAAGATAAAAAGGGTTGAGAAACTACTCCAGGGGAAACAGAGGTGAGTAGTCAAGTTACATTTAATCACCCATAAAGACACCAGTAATACCTTCTCCATAGAAACTTGAGATAGTTGACAGAACTGATTACAGAGAAAACACGTTTATTCAGAAAGTAAACATTTTGCATAGAATTTGTATTGACAATAGTCCTGTTTCATGGTAAATTATTTGCTACCAAGATTTTTACTGCAGCAGCAAATGTGTTTGCCAAGTAGGCATTTATAATGTCCCTTGGATATTTGTTAAAAAGTCCAGTGAGGCTGCAAAGATATTTCTGCACAATTCATGGCCCTCTTTCGTAAATTCAGCTCTAAGCATTCAATTGTAGGAGGGTACGTCGCCAACTCAAATTTATTGGCAAACATGGATGATGAGTTCAGAAGCCACTGTAAGTCCCCGGTTCCGTAAATGCAAACTCCTCTAACATAATGACCTGGTGAAAAAAATAAAGAAAATAAGAATGAAAGTGATTGTATTACTGGTTAGGATGTCTTTGTGTAGATCAGACGTATATTATCTTTCAAGAAAGCCACTCTAGTAAAATATTATAATATAGTGCAATCTATTTAAGGATTTTTACAGAATAAAGAATAGCTATAAAATATTCATAAGAGTGCGCAATTAAAATTCGCAATGCAATAACAGTTTAAGGAACAATATTATACCGCAAGATGTGGATTTTTATTCTTATTTGTGCGAATTGTTTTTCTTCCTTTTGACTTTAATTACATTCCCCCCATATAGTATAAACTCACTTGGAATCATAGTCCGTGTCTCATATTAACACTGTTGCTCAACCACAGGTTATCTAAGTGTTAATGGACTACATTTGTAGCATTATAGGCCCACAAAATCAAATGGCTGATTCTAGGCCTGAGAATAAACACAGTCAGAGGATGAGCCACTTCAATGGCATCAGCCTTTCCCTGTGTCTGCACCTGGATCCATTATGCAAGCCGGATGATGGCACACGGAGTGGAGTTTGATGTGAAAACACATTTTGGTGCTCAAGTCACTCCATGTGCTATGCAATGCAATGGTCAGGGCGCAGGCGCAGGGAAAGGTAGGGGAGGATTCTCGGCCTGGGTTCATCCACGACAATTAGCCACATCTGGTATTAGCTATAGGGCTATATATGCTGGGGGCTGTAGTATAGAATTTTCTGGGCTGTATTCTTATAGGACCACTGAAACCAAAAATTTAAAACTTTCCAGTTATTCATCTATTTAGAATGATGTGGCAAATTTGTCTTTAGGTACAGCTCACAGGGTGTTCTGTTCTCCACGTTTTTATGCCCAAATACACTGCCCCTCTGTTACATTTGCATTTATGTTGTGTGCCTCCCATAAAGTGAAGCCAAGGACCACAAAGATCAGATAACAGTGAGCCTTTGGTGAAGAGCAATCTGGCATAGTGGCAAGAGAAAGAGCTAGAATAGCCATAGCTGTGAGTCTGAATATGGGTTACAAAAATGTACTTTTTTCATAAGTAGCTATGCTCTATTATATAAAGTATATGTAATATAAAGCATAAACACCACTATATTCCAACATCAGATAAGGGAACAGAGGATATCAGGTTTAAGTAAAGCGTTATGAAACCGTAGAACAACATTGTTCTTTCTTTATTGCTGCAATTGATTGGGACAATATGCCGTACAGTTTTGGTCTCCATCACTCAAACAGGACATTACTGTATTAGAGAGGGTACAGAGAAGGGCAACTAAGCTGGTAAAAGGTATTGAAGATCTTAGCTATGAGGAAAGACTGGCCAAATTGGGGATGTTCACACTGGAGAAGAGGCGCTTAAGTGAAGATATGATGACTATGTATAAATATATAAGGGGATCATATAATAATCTCTCTAATGATTTATTTACCAGTAGGTCTTTCCAACTGACACAAGGTCACCCATTCCGATTAGAAGAAAAGAGGTTTCTGTCTAAATATTCGAAAGGGTTTTTTTACAGTGAGAGCTTATGAAGATGTGGAATTCTCTCCCTGAATTAGTTGTACAGGCTGATACATTAGATAGCTTTAAGAAGGGGTTGGATGGCTTTTTAGCAAGTGAGCGAATACAGCTTTATGGAAGATAGCTCATAGTACAAGTTGATCCAGGGACTAGTCCGATTGCCATTTTTGAGGAGAAGGAATTTTTTCTCCCTCTGAGGCAAATTGGAGAGCCTTCAGATGGGTTTTTTTGCCTTCCTCTGGATCAACTGGCAGATAGGCAGGTTAAAAAAAAGTAAAAAGGTTGAATTGATGGACGTGTGTCTTTTTTCAACCTTACTTACTATGTTACTATGTTACATTGAGAAAGTTTCACCACTGAGGAGGAACAAAGATCTCTTCATATAAAACATTTTAATTTTCTTCTAGGTATTGTGGGTTTGTTGCTTCTTTGAATTAAATGCTTTTGGTTAACTACAGTAACTTTATAACGATTTTGTCAAAATTTAACATGAAATTCAACCGGACAAATAAATGTTTAACATTTATTGATGGATGTAAGTACACAGACTCTTCTGGAATGTTAAATATACAGATTTTTTATGTCATAGCAACTAAAGGGTATCTGCCAAAATACACAGAAAAATTGATTCATATTAAAAAGAGCATATTGTCTAAATAGTCTTGCAAACCAGACAATTTAACCATCATGGTGCACGCAGCAGTCAAAATGCCTGCATGGAATGCTTTCTAATTGAAAAGAATGCCAAATGTGCTACCTAGCAAGCATTTCAATGCATCTCCCACCTAATTTCACCTGCATCTGCCACTAACAGCAAGTTCACTATTCTTTGAATGGTTAGCAATGTTTGGCAATGTTTTGCGCTGCTCTCTTCACAAATATGTTACTTTTATTCTGTTGGATGCTGTAATTATTAAGAACTTTAATTATTATGTTTTCTTATTAATGTACCTACTTTTCAAAGTACTGCAACAGAAGCATATTTTAGACGGCAAGGCTAAAGAGAAAGCTGATCACAAATAACCATATATGTGGCACCTTCAAATTGGGAATATATGTCATTTTACTCCAAACTAATAAAAACAAAAGCTTTGTTATGAAACATCTAAAAAAATTTAATTTGCATACTATAGCATCTTATTTCTCACAAGTTCTTAGGTACTAATATAAAACACAATAAATATGAATGCCAGCGGTCTAATTGTACAGTTTAATGTGCATTATGCATATAATTACTAAAGTATGTGGCATGTAGAGACCCCAGAAAGAAAATAATGAATATGACTTTTATTTGCTGACATGCCAACAACTGCAAACAAAGTACGTTGCCTGTATTTTTCTGTTTTGTGAGAGCCTGTAAGGATAAGATAACTCCAGGTAACTATATATTTTTAAAAGTACACATTCTGACTTAAAATGAGAATATATTTCTGCTCCCAACTAACAGCCTTCAAATTGTTACTTTTATCATTATCATTATCATATGTATGAAATTTTTAGAAAATTGCCTCAAAGCTTACACCTTGCAGCATATTACCTGCCACGTGTTTTATGGTACATGGTAAAGTATTACAAAATTATATAGCTAGTGATGGGCGACTTTGTCGAGAAAATCATACACGTGCCTATTTTGTCCAAATGCATTAAAGTCAATGGGCGTCCGAATAATTTTAATGCTTAATTTTAATGAGCAGGACTATTCTGACGCGCGGCCAAATTCTTTTGACACAACGGAATTTTCACCTCAGTTTCAAAAATTAATTAGATGACGCCGAAACGTGGAAATTCCTAGCGAATTTACCGTATTCGCCCATCACTAGATATGGCATGTAGAGTGCCATATGTAGATGAAGACATCCAGAACAAATCAGAATGCAATAAATTTTATAAAAAATGGAAGTGATTAAAAAAAATCACTAAATGAGATTGGTGGTCAGAATCCCAGTCTTTTTACAGGCAAAAACAGCCATGCAGAATTAAAATACAATATGATTGCTTAATAAAAGCAAAAAAACCTATCATAAGTTAAACGTATGGCCAGGATTTAACTATAATTATTAATTTTGTTCCATTCAATGGTGACTACTACTTGCCAGCAAAAACTGACAATTGTTTATTTGAACACTGTATTTGGTACAACATTAACCCAGCAACAAGTCACCAGGTAGCTATTGAAATTAGCCTTACAAACCCTGCAATACTAGCCAAATATGAGTGCAGTTATGGAACCTGTTATCCAGAATGTTTGGGACCTTCATACATTAAGGGGGTTATTTATCAAAGGTTGAATTTTAGAGCTTTGTGAGCTTTTTTAGACCTTGAATGAACTCGAAGGAACTCGCAACTCGAATGGTTTCTAATTTAAGAAAAAACTTGAATGTAAAAAACACGAATCCTAGAACTGATTGAGTTTTCGGTGAAAAAAAACCTCGAACCACTCGAATTGAGTTTTTGACCGAAACCTACCAAAAGAAAACTTCAGCATCATGAAGGCTTCAAGCATCTTCAAATGGTTCAAGGGACCTCTGCCTTTTAGCTGGAGTATTTTCTGATTCACGCTATTTCCAGCTGTATCATCAGATATACAGGTAGAAACAATAGAATTATACCTGTACCTGACTATACAGCAGTAACAGTGAGCGATGTTCGAGTGCCTTCAAAGATGCCCAATCGAAAAGCAGACCGATATCCAAATCTTCGGCCAATATCAGTTGTCTCATCTCCCGCCATACACGCTCCGAATATTGTACGAAAAATAGTTTCATACTATATTATCAGTGGGTCTACGGCTAGCTTTAGAGGTTTCTGAATTTTTTTCCTGTAATTACCTGAAAAACTCAAATTTTTAGATCTTTTCGAAATATTTGTATTTCTTTCTGCGCTTTTTTTCCGTTCATAGTTTTTATATTCAGATCTTTTATTAACTTTCTTAGTATAGTGATTTTAGAGAATTGGGGGGGTTATTTATTTAAGTCTGAATTTATCTTAATATTTTCTGATAAAAACTCCAAACAAATCCGCACAAGTTTTTTCGGCTTATTTATCAATACACTCTCCCGAAAAATTTCTTTGCTGGAAAAAAATCAAGAAAAATCGTGAAAAATATGAATTTCTAAAAAAAAATTTCCACCCGATTTTTTTGGATTATTGCACGAAACCCATCGCAGATCAAAAAATCTTTTGGACTTCTCCCGTTGACTTATATGCAACCTCAGAAGGGTGAGAGAGCAGATTTTCGGATTCTGACTTTTTCCATCCTCGGGTTATAATAAATTCCAAAAAAAATTAGATTTTTTTTTTTCACTAAACATTTGGAATTTTTACTATAAAACACAAAATTATTGGGTTTTTGGCATTCAGAGTTTAGTAAATAACCCCCATAGAGTTTAATCATGGATTGAAAAAGCACCAACATCACTAAAAATTGACCTTTAATAAATGAGCCTCTAATTCTTGTAGTGGAATTACTATTTATGGGATCCATAAATCCATAGCATCGGCAGAAAATTTTCCAGGGGAGGGCATGTAAGCCATTATCACAGAGAGTAGCATGTCAATGAAGACTAACCTATTCATGACAATGAAGTAGATAACCTAATTAAGCATGATATGATAATATCAAAAACACAGCTCTCGAGACTCCAAAAGACATCCTGAATACTTACTGCACATGTGCAGTCAGATTTTAAAGAGAACCTGCAGAAAAAATATCAGGAGAATGCTTAAAATTTAGGAGAACGCGGTAGGGAGAGGGCCAAAATTGGGTAACAGCTCTGCAGTTATCAGGAACACACTTGTGATGTCGACCCTCACCTGACCCACCTGTCTCTGGTGTCATGAAAGAAGGCAGAACAGGCACATGCCTATACTTAGAGGCTGCCGGAGGAGGAAACACCACTATATTCCAACAACAGATAAGGGAACAGAGGATATCAGGTTTAAGTAAAGCGTTATGAAACAGCAGAACAACATTGTTCTTTCTTTATTGCTGCAATGTAGATTCTTGAGAAATCCTAATAAATCTGAATAAAAGCACAACTAGCACTACAAATCATTGTACTTATAAAACAACAATGCACCTCTGTTGTGGAGAGCTGGTATAAAGCCAACTGAATACAGATTTATGTACAACCCATTAGATTTCTGGAGAGGGCAAACTGTGGCACAATGTGTATATGCAAAAGTTACCTTCCATGCAGCTAAAAGTTATACCTGTACATGGAGACCTATTTATCAAAGTCAAATTTTCATGCTTTTTAGAGGTTTTTGAAACCATAACTCATCTGACTTTTTCTAAAACCATGAATGTCAGGAAATTTATGAAAAAATCTGAACAGAAAAAGCATGAACGGCAAAAGCAGAAGCAAAAATTGCAACTTTTTAGAGTTGTCGAACAATAACTGACTTTTCCATACTGTGGCACAAAAATCAGCTTCAAAACAAACCAAAAAAACTCTACAATCATGAATCAAAGAAAGATCTTCGAGTTGTAAAGGGACATCTACCATTGACTTCTACATGTTTTCAACATGTTTTCGTATCCGGGATTGTTGCAGTTTTGTTGCATAATAAATCCTGAAAAAGTCACACGTTTTTTCCCAAGACTTTTTTCCATTTTTGGCATCAAAAAGCCCAGTCTGAAAAAGTAGCATCTTAATAAATCAGCCCCATAGACATGCCCCCAATATAGCAGCAAGTTATGAAACATGGTTCAGGCAAAAGTACCCTGCAGGTTATATCCTAATACTTTCATTGCACAGATAAAGGTGCTACATATAGTTTTCATGCTCTTCACCTCTCTTGACATGATATTCTTCAACTTTAACTAAGAATGTAGAATAGGGAAGTACAAAAGGGCATATTTCTCAAAGGGTGAAATTATACCTTCCACAAATTGTGGAAAATTCTGATGCTTTGATGTCCCTGAATACAGTGAAATTGGCAGCTACACCTGGACATAGTCATAAACTCAAGAGGCCTATCTAGTTTAAAACTAATATTTGGGTCACCAAGATGATTCACCTACAGTCTGATGGTAAGCACTGTTGCCTTGCAGCACTGGGGTGCTTGTTTTGAAACTGCCCATAGTTGTTGACATGTTGTTGAAATAATAAGCTTTGCAGCACAAACCTGCATTTATGTTACTGTATTCACAACATTATTATTATGCTAATATGGTTTCTTTTGGGACAAAAACAATCATATAGACATTGCTATTCCATCTGTAATTGATATTGACCGTAAGCTCCCTGGGCTATGGATCTGCTGTATAATCTCAGAAAAGCACAGTAGAATATATTGGCACTATATTAAAGTAATACTGACACTAAAACTATCCTTCAAAATATTAATTTAAATCAAAAGTTACCGATTGGTCATGTTGATTGTTTTTTGCTGCTAGGTCTGCTTTTGTAAATAAATGTTACCTGAAGTTCCTAAACCTGACTATCCCTTCTCCACTAGTGATGGGCAAATTTATTCGCCAGGCACAATTCGCAGCGAATTCCAGCGATTTGCCGCCAGGGAATAAATTTGTGAAACCGCAGCAATTTTGCCAAAAACTGACGCCGCCGTCCAAAAAAAAACGGACGGCGGCATTAAAAACGGACGCCGGCGTAAAAATCAAGACGCTGGCGACGTCTTTCACCATTTCGTGGGAAATTTGTGAATTTTTCGGCTAAACGCCCCAAATTCGCCCATCACTATTCTCCACCTGTCAGTTAAAGTTTCTAACGCTAACTTACTACTGCTGCACACACAAATATCGCACCCCCTCATAGAGGAACATGGAGGATCAGATAGGTAATTGAAAAACACTGGGCAAATAGTTTTATGGCAAAATTTTAAAAAGCATGATAATATACAGTAGGTATCTCTTTAAGAATAATACTTCATACACACTAGAGACAATTTCATCAGTACTTGGTAAGAATATACAAACTACATGTAGATAGTATAAGGCAAAAACTGATTTTGAAGCTAAAGTGACATTTCACTTCCTAAATCATTTGATCACAAAGAAAACAAATTACCAGTCCATCGAGAAGCCCCCTTGTACCATAAGTTGCTCTGTAGCTCACAGCATAAGAAGCGGCAGCTTTGACAAGGACAAGGGTTTTGTTTATACAGAGGGCTTCACTGTGGATTGCTGTGGTTTTAATTGTATCAGTACAAGACAGAAAGTAGAATGTGACTTTAGTTTCTTTTTCAGATTTTGCCCTGTTTAGTGCAAGAAATAACAAAAAACATACATATTTCCTAAGTAAAACAATAGGAAAGAGGTATGTCGTACACAATCCCTATTCATTGAACTAATCTTTGAAAGTGGGGCGGTATAGTGCCTCTTTAAAAATACAATCCTTATATTGCTGACCTACAGCTACCAGCATGCTATAAACATTTATAGTACTGGGATTTGTAGTTCTGCAATATTTGAGCATGGTTGAGCAATGGTGTTTATGATCCACATGGAGTTACTGTATACCGTAAAATAATGCCATAGTAAGTATGTAATTCCACATAAGTAATTCCACAGCAGTTTTGTTTTGTATATCACACCCTTTTAAACTGTTTGTTAAAAAAAATTCTAGATATTAAGAAAAATTTCCATTTTCCAGCTGGGTGGAGTTTTGGGGGTTTCAAACCTTTTTTAATTTTATTAAAACAGTTTATTGTTGGAATGATGATAATGTTATATTACATTCAGACCTAAACAAGCACTCAGACTAAACAGAGTTAAAATGTACTTTATTTTAGAAAGGCAATCAAAATATAATATTACTTCGCAGAACTGAATTCTCTGCATCTTGTTATGCTCAAGGTATCATGTGTCCTCCTATATTGTTTTCCATCAAAAAAAAAAAATACCTCAAACGAATGCGTGCATATTACCGTGGCAACCATCGTGAGTCTTGTCATCGCTCCATTTTATTGCCTTAAGGTCACCTTCCCATTTTGCATTTGGCACAGAACCTGGAAAATCTTTTTGGATAAAGAAAGATTTTATGTAAAGAATGTTAATAATTGAATAGATACTGAAGATATTGTTTAGTGACACGGTCCAAGTTTCTCTATATAAGATCATATTAAATATACTGTATAAAATATATAATTATTATTATTATTATTATTAAATTCCCTAAGTGATAAACAAGAACTTCTTTGTTATGGGGTTCACTCTTTTCTTTTACGAACAAAAGTTTCTATTTGTTGCCTAGAGACATTCTGTTATTTAATTTACCTTTTATTAATGGTAAGTTAAATTACTGAATTCTGCTATTGTAACCCTTTGATAGCTGTATTAACTTTATCCAGATGAGCTCAGATACAACCCCTGTGCACAGGGCCACCATCATAATGTGGCCCATACGGCAACATTTTCTGGGCCCCCTGAACCCCACGCCACAGTAAAAAAGCTGCGCAGACATGGGCACATGAATGCTAAAAACTCATTGGTTTGCAGTGTTCCCCTCTTATAAGTTAAACAACCCATTGGTGGCCAGGGCCCCCCATGTGCTCCCTCCACCTTGTCTCTGTGCCACATGCTCTGTGCTTTAGCCCTTGAGCAGAGGCATATTTTGGTCCAGTGCTGCCCCAGCACCAGACCTTGGTGGGTGCTTGTATATTTAAATACAATCCTGCACTCGAGAAGAAAAAGATAGCAGGGCATGTTACTATTAACACAGCGATTCGAACAGGGTCGAACTGGGCAGACGAGACACCAGGAAAAAGCCCAGTGGGTCCCACTGGCCCAGACCCACTCCCTGCCTGAACCTTTCACCGCTGCCCTCAAACTCCCTCTCCTGCCGATGGCGAAAGAAAAAAGGTATGCATGTCCGAGAGGGGGGCAGTCTAGAGGGGGTTGTGGCAGGGGGGCCAGATGGGGCTTATAGGCAGGGGCGTCGTAGTGGGCCCCTGAGACAGCAGCCCCAGTGGGCCCCAGGTCCTCCAGTCCGACCCTGTATTCGAACAGTTATTGAATGCCGGAAAATACCAACTGGCTATTGTGTAGGGGAAGGTGGCAATCAGGAAGTGAAAAACCAACAAGACAGGACATATAAGGGCATATTAAAAAAAATCCTATGTGTTCTCTCCAAAGCAATTCCTAAACTTGATGAAAGATGAAAAGAATTAGAATTTGAATAATAAATAGTCCCTTTCAGTGGTACACGGTCATTTTACTGTTAAATTTTAGTGCTCCTTTATAACTTGTACCTACTGCCAATGTGCTCAAGAGGACCCCTGCGAGTGCCATCCCACTGGTGAGTTTTCATTATAGCTGGCAGGAAGGTAGGGGAAGGCAGTTCGGTGAGATTGACGCCCCAAGAAGAGGCGATTTGTCGCCGGGGTGACTAATCTCCACGAATCTGCCCGTGTGTCCTTACCAGAAGCTTCTCCAAGCTGCCTCAGAAAACTCTCTTCCGGTCTCCCAGAGAGCAATTAGACCAATTTCTGGATCATCTTTGTGCTAGCCCTGTATTAACCTAGGTGTTTTTTATCACTTTCCAAAAAGTAATTCAGCATCTCCTTATCTAATTTTATCTAATGTATCTTCCAGTACAAATGATTCAGGGAGAGAATTTCACAGTTTAGTTAATTACTCAATGCACACTTCTTTAGAAGTGAAAGAATCAAGGAAGCAAATGGTATGTTAACATGTGATGCTCTTTATATAGTAAAGTAACAAACAAGAGTTTCACTATACAATGCATAGTATTCATACCACAATTAACCTCAATCCAGACGTCTGATTTATTCTGATTTTTTTTTTGTCGTATTTGCTTTGGTTTGTCAAGGTCTTGGGTTTCATTTTGTGAGGTTGAACTTGATGGACTTTGATCTTTTTTCAACCCAATTTAACTATGTGAAGCTATTTTAATAAACTTGGATATACTGTGTAGAGCCTAGTAAACATTATTTTAGCATGAGTCCTCTAGTGACCAAACAGAGGTATAGCATATAACTTTAAAAATGTCCCAAAGCATGCTTGTAAGTTAAAAAATAAGTTTATTACATCTTATAAAACATCAAAAAATCCCCTTATGGCGCCTAACGCGTTTCATAGTCATAGGCAGTCATAGAGATTGCCTATGACTAAGAGCTAGGTAAGCATGAAACGCGTTAGGCACCATAAGGGGATTTTGATGTTTAATAAGATGTAATAAACTTGTTTTTTAACTTAAAAGCATGCTTTGGGACATTTTTAAAGTTATACAATTTAACTATGAGACTATAAACAAAACAGTCCACTGGAGAGCAAAGTAGTGAAAAAATAGTTTTTTTGTTTTTATTGAATTTTTTTCTGTAAATTGTACCGAAGGAAGGAACTGCTTGGTCCGAAACATTTAGGGGCAAATTCGCTAAGATGCGAAGTTGCGCCAGGCGCAACTTCGCCGCACTTCGCCGCACTTCGCCAGGCGTAGTTTCGCCAGCGGTTCACAAATTCACTAAAATCCGAAGTTGCGCACAGGGGTAGCGTAAGGTTGCGGAGTTGCGCTAGCGTTGTTTCGCTATATAAAGCGAAGTTGCGCTAGCGAAGGCTAATTTGCATACGGCGCGAAATTCAAATTTCAATGGAGGAACACGTATCTGCACTACAAATGCCTAGAAAACCTTCAAATCTGCAAATAAAAATTTTATTTTGCCCTACACATGTGCCCACTGTCTAGGTAAGTTGCCATGAGTCAGGAAATGTAGGGGGGAGGAAGAGGAGCCCCAAAAAATTTTCGATCTTTTTCAGCCTATCACCCGTCATGTAGAAAACACGCCAGCGGTTTTTGGGACTTAGAAAAAATGTTGACTTTTTTTTAAACAATCCCTATCTACTCTATTGCGCTTGGCCAGGTCTGAGGTGGAGAAGGAAGTCTAGCGTAAAAGGTAGCGTTCGCTACACTGCGCAAGTTAGTGAATTTGCATAGTTTCGTCGCTAGCGAAGATTCGCCTAGCGTAAGGTTGCGAAGTAACACTAGCGAAACTACGCCAGCGTTCGTTAGTGAATTTGCGCAGTAGCGAAAATGGCCATCGCTAGCAAATTAACGCTAGCGTTCGGCGCTTCGCGCTTTAGGGAATTTGCCCCTTAGTGCTATGCATCTCAAATAAAAACAAAAAAATATTTTTTCACGACTTTGCTCTCCAGTGGATCGTTTTGTTTATATTGAAGTAGAATTGGCAAAGCTACTACACTGTCTGCGGAGCTGAACTAACACACACACGATCCAGGGACTTTTTCTATTAGGCTATGTAACTATATGTAACTATGTACAGTCAATTGTTTGTATGTATACTATGCATTGTATTGTTTATTTTCGTAACTATATACATACAATTTGCTTCCTTGACTCTCATTTCTAAACAGGTGTGCATTAACTAATTAACTATGTTGTAATCATAGTCTGTTTGCCCCTATGAGGGCTGTGGGAAACTGATTCTCATTTGCACCTATTTATTTGCTAATATTTGGTATTTATATAAGTGGTGTCAGTGTCCTCCAAAGATATATTGTTTGTAGAGAATTCTACAGTTCACAGCTCTCGATGTAACTACTCATTTTTGCACCTTAGGGTGAAACCATCTATTAATCTCAGTGGATGCCCTGGCTCTGAGAGTGGATAAAGAAGCAGAGAGTTTATATAAATATACATGTGCGGGTCTATGCCAGTCTGTGCATTAATAAATTGAAATGCCCAAGCTCAGCTGTGGATAGTTATAGTTTGAATATTTGATGCACTGGACCCAGAGAGCTGGGAAAAATTGTCCATCTAAAGCAGGGGCCCTCAACCTTTTTCACCGGTGAGTAACATATAGATTTAAAAAGAGTTTAGGAGCAACACAAGCATGAAAAATGTTCCTGGGTGGTGCCAAATAAGGGTTGTAATTGACTATTGGTAGCCCCTATGTGGATTGGAAGCCTACAGGAGACTCTGTTTGGCAGTACACCTTGGTATTTATGCAACCAAAACTTTCCTCCAAGCCTGGAATTCAAAAATAAGCACCTGCTCTGAAGCCACTGAGAGTAACAAATAAGGGGTTGGGGAGCAACACGTGGCTCATGAGCTACTGGTTGGGGATCACTGATCTAAAGGATATTCACAAACATCCTTGCACCACTGTGTGACATGCACTACTCTGCAAGTATGCTGGAAATCAAGTACATTATTCTGCATTGTTATAAACAAATGTTGCATCGTGCAAGGTATCAGACTGGGGTGTCCATGGCCAACCAGGGCAACCACCTCAGAGGCTTCCCACTCAAGCTCTTCCACAGGGCTAACCCCATGCCAACCCACCCTATGTATGCACACATGCATGCCCCCATATTGTGGGTGGGGTTGGCAGCGCCAACAGGTACCAGCCAGTAGCGAACCTTCATTGGCAGGGCCCACTGTCTTTTATCCCAGTATCCCACTGGCCCAGTCAGACCCCGATTATGCAACTTGTACTTTGCATTTGCAATTTGGATTAAATCTTCCATCATGCTTTAACCCTTGATAATAGGTTGAAATAAGATAGAAGTTGGAGTCCAGCAACATTTGAACGGTGTCCCTTAAAAACACACATAACACATCCATGTGAAAAGAGGATTTTTCTTTGTCATCTTTAATTTGCTTATTGGAGATGCTTTTCTATTTTTATCCAGTCTCATATATAGTTTGCAACAGGGGCGTAACTATAGAGGAAGCAGACCCTGCGGTTGCAGGGGGGCCCAGGAGTGTAAGGGGCCCAGTGAGACCCTAATTAATTAGCAATTTTAATATATCTTGGTAAAATAGGCTATGGGGCCCAGTAACAACTAGTTACGCCACTGGTTTGCAAATACTGCTACTATATAAACAACATATTTGTTTTTGTTTTTCCTGCAAAGCTTACTTATCCTTTAATAGTTTTACAAATACCTGGAATTCTGTTCAGTGTCACCCAGTAATGCTCATCAGGGCTGTAAGTGTCCTTGGACCACAGTAACAGGTCAATGGCTCTCTGATCTTCTAGAATAAACTGTACAAATTCCCTTGTGAGCGCAACATAGGCAGAACCAAAGTAAATTGTAATATTGTGAGGAGGGGGAGGCTTTACGACATTTGTTCTTATTACCCGTGAATTGACTATATCCTCCCGATGAACATATCTGGTCCTTGGTATTGCATGGGCAGGTGGTAATACCCCGGGGGTTATATTTTTCCCTTTAAATGGTTTAATATGATGTATTATTTCCTTGTTTGTCTTTAAAGGGAAATCTTGCCCGCACAAATTGATGACATATTTCCACTGCACATCTGATGCCACAAGATCTTTCATGCAATTCAGATCAGCCTGTAGTCTGGATATTCCACCATACACCACCGGTTCCATTCTTGAAGCAAGAAACGCGTTGGGGAAACATTGTACTAAACTGTCCACAGCCTGCATGAAATCAGCAGTCGCCTTCTCGTCAACATGGATACAGTATATATTTTGGGGCATGTAGACAGCTCTGAACAGTCTCTCGAATGTATCAAATTCCTTGTGCACTGTTATTATATAGGCTAACGGAAAAGCAGCCTCTTCTTCTGAGAGAGGTTTTGTAATGTATTTATTTCTTATTAAATAGTCCTTGCAATAACTGCTGTCAGAGTATGTTTCAGCTAAAGGATTCCAAAAGAAAGATTTTTTGGTTCTGATCAATGCCTGACAGGTTTCTTCCAATAGAGATATTTGCTGGGAAAATACCAGTGATCTTTTAACCTGAGATTGGCTGAGAAAGGTGTTCAGCAGTATAACTATTCCCAGTGCAAAAAATATTAAAAAGAGCCGTTTCGTACAAATCATTCTATCACAGAAATACAGGTTATTCCAAAAGCTTTGCCAGAGTATTCACCTCTTTGTAGTGTGCCCAACTTGTTACAGATATTTCTATTTCTGTACTCACCCAAAGGAATGCTTTGTCCTGGGGGAAAATCACAGTCTCCTCCTGTATTACACTTGGTTCCGAATACGGATATTAAAAACAAATCAAACAACACAGGTAGGGAGAAAAATAATTGCGTTGATAATTTTACTGATAGGAGTCTTCTCAAAGCTTGTATATTTCTTATATATCTTCACAAAGAGTATAAATATATATCCTTTTTCTTTTCAAGTGTTGCCCGAATGAAATGAGAAATGTTTTTCCAACTCGTCCAATTCTTTTAGAAATTGGTGCACACAGTAACATCTTTCTGTTTTGTGTGCTCTTATAGATTAGCTTTCTCTGCTTGTTCACTTTCTTATCAGTAATGAACTCCAGTGACTGTGCTCTATGGCTGTGCACAATGAAACTGACAATTGTCGCTCATTATCCCTGACAAAAATGTGTGTCATACTGGTGAACAGGAAAAAAAGCATCTGTATTCCAGGGGAACAAAGGAAAATCTGCTGTCACTGCTGTTACAAGGGATATATACCTACATAGCAGTCTTTTATAATGTTATATGAGTCCTTCTAAATGTACACCTTGTTTCAACTCAAATTAATGTGTAAAATATATTACAGGGGTTGTTCACCTTTGTGTTAACTTAGTATACCATAGAGAGGGATATTCTGAGACAATTTGCAAAGGGTTTTCATTTGGTATTATTTGTGTTTTTTGAGTTATTTTATTCAGCTCTCCAGTTTGCAATTTCAGCAATCTGGTTGCTAGGGTCCAAATTACTCTAGCAACCATGCATTGGTTTGAATAAGAGACTGGAATATGAATGAGAGGACCTGAACAGAACTGTAACTTTACAAAGCATTTGTTTTTAGATGGGGTCAGTGCCCCCCATTTGAAAGCTAGAAAGAGTCAGAAGAAAATAAGCAAATAATTAAAAAAAAACTATAAAAAATAAATAATGAAGACCAGTTGAAAAGTTGCTTAGAATGAACCATTCTATATCATACTAAAAATGTACTTAAAGTAAATAAAAACATCCTCTAGACAGGAGCCCACCCTAAAAACAAATGTGGCATGCCCCTCAAATGGTTGAAATTTTTTTTTAAAACAACAGTGTTTTATAGTTACAACTTTTAAAGCCAATTCATAAAATATGAAAAAGCGCCAACATTTTTTTTTTTAAATTTTTATGACTCTTCGGCATACAGGATATGATGTCACTGACATAAGATTGAGGAGGATGTAGCTTCATCTTATCAGTTCGCCAGGTCTAAGTTGCGAAGGAAACTCTGCCGAAAGGGGTAACATTATGGAAAATTCGCACTTTGGTGAATTTTGGGTGTTATGTTGCCCTCATGTGACTTTTGGTACTTGGTACTTGCTGTGTTTTTGCCTGCCTAAAAATGCTGAAATCCCTTTCTTCCATATCCATCGTTTTCAGTGGGAAATACATAAAGGCTCCAACACTGCTTTAAAGTGCTGATGTGCCATCTTGTTAAATATTGTATTTGATTTTGTTGAAATCATATTTACATTAGCTAATGAGGAGAGCACAATTTTTGTGCTTTAAATTAACTTTTACTATGACCTAGACAGTAATATTTTCCGAGACAATTTGCAACTGGACTTAAAGTTTTAGTATTATTCTACTTTTTGTTCAGAAACTGTCCAATTATGAATTTCAGTAACTATCTGGTTTCTGGGGTCTAGTTTACCATAGTAACCAGGCAGTGGTTTGAATAAGAACCTTGAATATGAATGTAGAAAGATAAATAAAAATATGCATCAATAACAATAAAAGTGTAGCCTTGCAGATGAAATAAATGCAGAAGTGTATAAATTGCAAATAGGATTTCATTCTCAAGCAAATTTCCGGAGAAACTTTGTCTCCACCTGTTCAGGAAACTCATTGTTAAAGGTCTTGTTTCCTTTGCTGTAATATTTAAACACCCAGCAAAAATTGTTAGGAAAAAAAGCTCACTTTATGCATAATTACAGTGTATGTGTATAGTACACCATATGATCTAAGGGCTTATTTTCATTATTATCCTTTTGCATTGAGAGTTGGGGACATTTTTTTCAAGCAGTTGCTAAACTACAGCTCAATTGAGAACTAAACCACCCACCCTACAATTTTACACTTTTTATATTCCTTAGTGATTTTCAGAGTTTGTACGTCATTCACATCCCATGCCAGTTCCGTTATGTTATCACCAAGAGCTGGACTGGTATGACCACTACACTGTCCGTGCAAGTCGACTATATTCTTCATTGTGATAATATGGTCAGACATATTTATAGACCTGGACAAATTAGTTATGTCCTGACAGAGACCCTGGTCAACGTGAGAGTGGTCAGGTCAAAAATTTGCATAGACATGACAATAGCCAGTAATCACTACAAAATGTTTAGATTCTTATGGCTTGTAGTTCAAACTTGTAGTGTTCAAAATTTAGCCAATGCTGCCATCTATTGGTACAAACTATTGATGTAATCTGTTGTAAATAAATACATGAATTACCAGACTTGCTGCAGGATATTTTAATCTGAATGATAAAGTTCATTTTTATTTGAATTTTCAGAAGAACCTGTGCAGGAAAAAACATTTTATATAGATGTATGTTTAGGAAAGACAATAATGTTCTGTAATAATTCTTTATTATTGATGCATGTCTCTCTTTAAAGATGAACCTGTTTTTTTTTTGCTGCAAAGGAAAGACAATAACATACTTCAAAGCAATGAGAAATTATTCCTGGTAATTTCACATGTAATGCTGTAAAAAATCATCTGTCAAAGCACTCACCCGGCAATTGCAATAGAGCGCATCGGAACAACTTTGTTGTAACTATCTCCCTGTATGCTATTGCTCTAATTATGATTTCTATAGTAATCAAACCTACTAATATATCCATATAAGTGACCCTTGGCTGACTTCAGGTGGAAGTGATTACACATAATCCTCAAAGGCAGAGCAATATTTCTATTCATGCATAGTGGAGCCTCTGTCTCCATTCATACCTACCTGTACTTCAGTCTCCATTCATGCCTACTGGTACCACTCTCTCCTTTCATGTCTAATGGCGCCATCATCTCCTTTCATGCCTACTGGCACCAGCCTCTCCTTTTATGCCTACTGGCACCACAATCTCTATTTATGCCTACTGTCTCCACCCTCTACATTCATAACTACTGGCTCCACCCCCGCTTTTCATGCCTACTAGTGCCACCATCTCCATTCCTGCCTACTGGCGCTACAATCATCATTCATGCCTACTGGCGCCACCATCTCCATTCATGCCTACTGGCTCCACCATCTCTATTTATGCCTATTGGCTCCACCCTCTACATTCATGCCTACTGGTGCCACCATCTCCATTCCTGCCTACTGGCACTACAATCATCATTCATGCCTACTGGCGCCACCATCTCCATTCATGCATATTGGCAGCACCATTTCTATTCATGCCTACAGGCACCGCCCTCTCCTTTTATGTCTACTGGTGCCATCCTCTTTATTCATGCCTACTGGTGCCACCCTCTCCTTTCATGCCTTAAGGCGCCACCATCACTGTTCATGTCTACTGGCGAACACCCTCTCCTTTCATGCCTACTGGCACCATCACAATTCATGCCAACTGGCGCCACCATCTCTATTCATACTTAGTTGATCTTCCATCTTCATTCATGTTACTGGCACTGCCATTTTCAATGAGTTTCAGAAAACTTACATTGTAAAAGCATTCATGGTAAGAGTACTGAGAAAAGAAAGAGAAATCTATGTTATATGAGATTAATGGAATCACATTAATTTATATCAAACCCTGTGGCTATGTTTAGTGAAATATGAACTAGCATAAAAGTTAAATTTCTCCTTTTCCTCTTCTGTCTGATATATTCTGTCTCATATACTTTAACTTTCTTGATTTTTTGAAAGCCCTTGTAAGGCTTAGATTGATTTGGCCCATACCTTAAAATGATTATTCTGATATATTATTCTAATCTTAGATTTACTATGAACCGTGATGTATCAGCAGTGCACAATAAGGCATTTCTATCCTTAACTATAGTGAGAAAGAGGGGAAAACACCAACTGCTGTTTTTTCTAGTTTTCAGCATATTACCAGTTTTTACACAACTGCCATAATGAAATTAACATTAGCTGGTCATTTTGGTCACCTGGTTGCAGTCCACTGAAAATATATTTCCTGAGAAAAGAAACATCTTGTAATGCTGCTAATTTTCACATTTTCAAGCAAGCTGAAAAAAATCGGAACTAGCATGATGTGGGATAAAAATTCAAATATCAACTTGCTTGAATGCTAAATATACACTTCCCATTGATTTCTATTTTTAGGTGGTATTTTAAGTTTTGAGAAAAAGTTAATTTTCCAATGTTGGACAAATCTTTCAGGAATATGAGTTAATATGTCTGTATCTTAAGATATATTCTGAATCTTCTATATCTGTACTCATTACATGTATTTTTAATTGCAATTTTCCCCCAAAAAAATATGGAACATGTAAATATTTTATGAAAAGTGCTGTTCTCTTGATATGCAAATACATGAGAATCTGTTGATCACTCTTTTTTTTGCCATTGCATATTGGCCACTAGATGGCAGCATTTCTTAAATTATGAATATTCTGTTTGAACACTGTTTCTGGTGGTTGAAAGATTGCCCATTTTTTATCTGGCTTGCCCTGATAGAAAGTGATTTGGATTTATGTCCTTGTGGGAGGGTACAGGCAATCGCTGTGCATCAGTTAACTCGCACAAAAAAAGTCTTGTGTCCTGACTACGCTCCTGGTTCCCGATTCTGTACTGCACTGTCCAATTGTTATTGACCCAATGATGAACTTTTCCTCCCGATGAAAAGACGGGGATACACTCCCTTCTTCAGGTGCCCAAGTGGCACATGTGAAATTATTTTATTTTCTAGCAGGTGTTCAATGATAGCAACTCTATCTATCATCTCAAGGCAGGGCAGCCATCAGGGGGGGACAGGGGGGAGAGTTTTAGAGGGCCCCGGGGGTAAGGGGGCCCAGCCACGCCGCACTTTCTTGATTAGCTGGTCCCCCCTGCTTTCTGAGAGCTGCTGACTTCGGGAAGGCAGGGCGGGAGCACAAGAGGAGGTATCTGTCCATTACTTCCCCTTATTGGTCACTGAGGTCACCGGTTGAGCTGCTCAGGGATTGGATAGCTGAGGTTTGAACTTCTCCTCCAGCTCATCCAATCACCATGTAGCTTTACCAGGCGTTCAAATTCTGTGACCTATAAGGGAAGAAAATGCTGTCACTGGAAGAAGATGCAGCCATCTGTGCTCCCCTCCTCCCTTCTGTAGTTGGCAGCTCACTGACAACAGGTGGGTCACACTAATGAAGTAAGTGTAACATGGCAGGGCCCCCCTAAAGGTAACCCTTTGTGGTCCCTGTTGTGTGGTGGGTCCCTGGGCACCAAATTTTTTTAAACTTCTGGGGGGCAAGTTTAAGGGGGGCCATGGCCACCAATTTTCTTATAACGTGGGGGAGGGGGGCCCTGGCCACCAAATTTTTTTCCCATGTGGGGTCCTAGCAACCAATATTTTTTAATGGGGGGCCCTGACCACAAATGTTTTTTTTAATGGTAGGGCCCTGACCACAAATGTTTTTTTCAATGGGGGGGCCCTGACCACCAATATTTTTTTATCAACATGTGGGAACCATAGCCATTTTTTTTTTAGTGTGTGGTGGGGGGTGGACCTGTGGGTGGTGTTTGGGGTGGGCTCAGCCCAGGGGGCCAGGACATTTTTTCGTATGGGGCCCTGTGATTTCTGATGGCGGCCCTGTCTGAAGGTTTTGGTGGTTGTATGAAAATGTTTGACTTGTCTTTCTTGGCTGAATGAGGTGAATTCCAAATGATAACCGTGGTGATCACTTCTAGAGCCATTTGTCTGATGTAACTGCAATCCACACAGCACAATATTGAAGCTCCTATTGGTGCAAGATTTTGTCTTGCCTTGAGCTTGACTATTTTCATAGTCTGTTTCTGGAATTTGATGCTGCAAAAGGGCTGCTTCATATAAGAAGCACTGCTGCCATGAGGTGAGTTAGGAAACACGCCTGGGGGGCCCGGGGCCCATCGGAGCTGCTGTCTCAGGGCCCCCTCCAAACCCCCTGTTCCCCGTGCACATGCATGCTTCTTTCTTTTGCCGTGTGTACTTCTTTTTTTGCCATGCATGCATGTCAGATGATTCAGGGAGCGGGTCTGGGCCTGCGGTGCCCAAAAGAGCCGGGGCCCACCGGGATTTTTCCCGATGTCCCGCCGGCCCAGTCTGACCCTGTCTGAAAAAAAGAGCTTTTCCCGGCTGAAGTTTTGGAGACAATGTCTCATCAATGGGCAGTGTATTTTTGTGCTACCTGGTTAATTGCCACATCTATTTTAGGAGAGTTTGTTCAGCGGCCAACATCAATTCCTGCGAAGGGGAAAGCTTCTTAAGTTAACTGAAATGTAATACTTTTGTTTATAAAACTCCAGTAGCAACAATGACGTAGAAGGGCTGCAATTTTAAACTTCACTTCCATGCAAATGAATATCACTGCCTCAGTGAGCAAGTGAACACCTAACTGCACATAGCAACTTAATGCGCTTGAGAAACAATCCAACCAATTGAATAAATGCGTCCTAAGGTTAGGTTCAATACTAATTGACCTTTAAGGGTTCAAATAAAGCAGTGAGTTATTAGTAGTTATGTTTTATTATATATTTCAATACAAATATCCAAAACAAATAGAATCTAAATTTAAAAATATAAAAGAAGAGGTGTTTAATTAATTCAAATTTAAGATACATGAATGTTGGTCTGTATCTTTTGACGTTTGTTTGTTTTTCTTTTTTTTCTTTTGGTTACTTTGTTCTTTTTCACAAATGCAATTGACTATTGTACATTTAAATTCTGTAATAATAAAATGTATGATTCATGATTATAGTGAATACAGGTTGAATAAAATATATAAAAAAATCATAATGCTGCTCTTCGCCTAGACTGTAGAAGAACAACTTTCTCATCTGAATATTATGTTAATAATTATGTTAGCTTTCCATCTAGATTCACTAGGTCTCATTTATAATCATAGGTACTAATTTGCACCAGTGTGTAGTTGACCATAGCAACCAATTAATAATTCGTTTTGATCCGATTGGTTGCTTCGAGCAGCAGTGGTGCAATTTAGCATCCATTTAGTAAAGTAGCCTCACTGTCAGGACCAGCAGAGTATATTAAACAAAGAGTCCTAGCAACAATGGGCCACTAAAGTGTAGACAAGGATTTGCAGAGGAAATAGCAAACATAGTCGAGGTCGATAGGCAGGCTGAAGTTAGACGTAGTCGGGGACAGGCAGAGGTCATAAGGCCGGCTGAAAATCAGAAGAATCCGTAGTCAGGTCTAGTCAAAACAAGAATCAGTTCACAAGTTCTGGATCACAAAAGCCAGGAAAAAAACCTAGCACCGTTTACTTCCGTAGGCGTCTATTTAAGGGGGCTGTTTTGGAGGAAAACGTAAGGGCGTGTCCGCGTCTGACGCAGCGCAAGGGCATCCGAATAAACGGACGCGCACGTGTGCGAGAAGGTGCGCGCGCAGGCAACAAGCGCAGAGAGTGTGCAGAAGTCTGTACGCGCCTGCGCACAGGCAGATGCATCCAATGGTGCCTTACACCCCCTGAGAAATATTTGTTTATTTAAACAGATTTTTTTCAAGGGAGGCTATAACTAATTTGTTGCTGCTGTCGCCACTGTTTTACATTGTCTACTACATAAGGACAGGGAGATTAAATGAGTTTCCAAGGACCTGATAGAGGAGTTCCCATCATCAATAGCAGGGCTGTGTCATAAGGGTGGAATCCATGTTTACAAATAATCTAAATTGTATTAAATTGAGTACAATACTTCCTTGTTGTTAGTATTATTATCCTTTATTAATATAGCACCAACATCCCCAGCACTTTATAGAGTGCATTTTAATCAGTCTCTGCCCCAGTGGAGCTTACGATCTCAGACAAATATCACATGAACACACAAGGTTAATCCTTCCGGGAGCCAATTAAAGTTCTTGTAGGTAATGTGGAAGAAACCCATAGTACCCAAAGGAAAAATACACAAGCATAGGCAGAACATGCAAACTCCTTTCAGATAGGGACCTGGCTCAAATTGAACCTAGGACCCAAGTATTGCAAGGCTTTCACAGGTGACTGCCATAGCAGGCATTTGCTACAGTTTTGGGTGCCCCATTGTGGGCACCAGTACTCCTGCACACCAGCACAGATGGCTGCATCTTCTTCCAGTGACAGCATTTTCTTCCCTTATAGGTCACAGAATTTGAACGCCTGGTAAAGCTACATGGTGATTGGATGAGCTGGAGGAGAAGTTCAAACCTCAGCTATCCAATCCCTGAGCAGCTCAACCGGGACTTAAACTCAGTGACCAATAAGGGGAAGTAATGGACAGATACCTCCTCTTGTGCTCCCGCCCTGCCTTCCCGAAGTCAGCAGCTCTCAGAAAGCAGGGGGGACCAGCTAATCAAGAAAGTGCGGCGTGGCTGGGCCCCCTTACCCCCGGGGCCCTCTAAAACTCTCCCCCCTGTCCCCCCCTGATGGCTGCCCTGCCTTGAGATGATAGATTGAGTTGCTATCATTGAACACCTGCTAGAAAATAAAATAATTTCACATGTGCCACTTGGGCACCTGAAGAAGGGAGTGTATCCCCGTCTTTTCATCGGGAGGAAAAGTTCATCATTGGGTCAATAACAATTGGACAGTGCAGTACAGAATCGGGAACCAGGAGCGTAGTCAGGACACAAGCCTTTTTTTGTGCGAGTTAACTGATGCACAGCGATTGCCTGTACCCTCCCACAAGGACATAAATCCAAATCACTTTCTATCAGGGCAAGCCAGATAAAAAATGGGCAATCTTTCAACCACCAGAAACAGTGTTCAAACAGAATATTCATAATTTAAGAAATGCTGCCATCTAGTGGCCAATATGCAATGGCAAAAAAAAGAGTGATCAACAGATTCTCATGTATTTGCATATCAAGAGAACAGCACTTTTTTTTTTTTTTTTTAAAACTTTTTTATTGTATTTTCAAAAAACAAAACAAACAAATAGCATTATTTAGCAAAGAAACTGTGCATAATATGGTATGTTCGTTATGACAGATTGGGTATACAAATATCATTGTTCCATGAGTGTACCAGTCAAATTCAATCACTGTCAACAAGGTTGCTTGATATCTGTATAACACAATAAAATTTGAGAATAGACAGTTGGAGTAGGAAACAGAATAGAAAGAAAGATGGGAAAAGGAAAGAGTAAGAAACATTGGAGAGAGGGAAAGGAGGGGGTAGAGGGAGCTTCTTTATCATGTCATTTGCGACAGTTAGGAGGTAGTTGTCTTCAATACAGATACATGAGTTGGGAAGAGAGAGGAGGAGGAGGGGGCGAGTATCTTTTTCTTTTTTCATTTCGCCTTCTTGCTTTGGAGGTGCTAGTTAAGTTCACCTCTGAGGGAGCTTTCTGCCCACCATTTGGTACATCTGAAGGGGGCCAGAAATTTTTGCTGTTTTTGTCCTTCCAATGTGTCTAGGTATTTGCTCCAAATATCAAAGAAAAGTGAGCCTTTGAGTTCCTTATCTTGTAATGCCAAGACCCATTGGAGTTGCATTGTATACAGTAATTTGCGGTTCCAAAGTTGTGTTGGAGGTGGTTGCGTGTTAGTCCAATATTCCAAGATGGTCTTAACTGTTGTTAGTACCATTATATCTGCGAGTCTGAGGTTACCTTTGAAGGTGTTGTCAGTGGGTGTGGGATATAAACCCAACAGAATTCTTGGGTCTGCTCGGGTTACTATGATTCCACACCAACTTGCAATATGTGATAGAACTGTATTCCATAAAGCATTTAATTTAGTACATGACCACAATGCATGCTCCAAAGTGGCGTCCGCATGATTGCACTTTGCGCATTTGGGCGTCTGTGTTAGGCCAATTGTGTGTGCTATTTTGGGGGACACATATGCTCTATGTAGAAGTCTAAGGGCCACGTCTTGGAAATAGACTGCTGATAAGGCTTTGGTGCGTTTCATATATGCCGTAGTAATTTGGGTTATTGTCGTGTTTGGTATTATATTTGGCCATCTTGATATTCCTTCTGTACGTAAGTTGTAGTCTATAAGTGGTCGAATGATAGCATATACTCCTGATGTTGTAAGAAGCCGTCCCTTATGCGCCTTTATTAAGACATCCAATGGATTATTTGTTAATTGTGCTTTTATACCCCGAGTCACTAGTTCCGCATAGCTTTTTACTTGCAGGTAGGCAAAGATATGATTGTTAGGGAGGTCATATTTGGATTGTAGGTCTGGGAATTTATAAATTGAACCCGTGCTTGGGTTAAGTAGTGAGCCAATCATGGTTAAGCCTTTGGAATGCCATAGTTTAAAACGGGGGTCTGCTTTAGCATCTTGGAAGTGTTTGTTGCTTAATAATGGCAGGAAAAGTGAGAGTTTGTATGTCCCGAATAATTTGGTTCTGATTTTTTGCCATGCTTCAATTGTGGTGTGTATCAGCGGATTGGTTTGGCAGTGGTCTGGAATTTCCGAGGGTGAGGCATGTAGCAGATATGCTAAAGAGATATTTGGTGTGAAATTTTGATCTCTTTGAGTATCAGTGTACATACTCTCTCGGTTGATCCAGTCTTTGGCTATTCGCATAAGACTAGCCAAGTTGTAATATTTTAATAATGGTAGGTTAAGGCCACCATTGCTTTTAGGTTGTGCTAGTTTCATTAACGATATCCTAGGTCTTTTACGTTTCCATATGAAGGCTTGTAGTTTTTTGTCGAGTTTAGTTATGTCAGAGGGTTTTATTATAAGTGGTAACACTTGTACCTTGTAATATAGCCTAGGAAAGGCAATCATTTTGTATAGATTAATTCTGCCAATGTAATTTATGGGTAGATTTTCCCAGCTCTTCAGGTCTTGTATTACTTTTTCCATGGTTTCCGTTATGTTTAGGTCGTACAGCTGCATTATATCCGCTGGTATCTTTACTCCCAGATATTTTAAATAGGAAGCGGTCTGTTGGAACATATTAGCTGCCAGTTTTGTATTATTATCAGGAGGGGCACCCAGCCAGAGTAATTCCGATTTATCTAAATTGGCTCGGAAGCCTGAAATGGCCCCAAAATCTTTTAATGTATCTATTATGTGTGGGATCGCTTTGGCCGGATTAGCGACAAATAGCATTATGTCATCCGCGTACGCTGATAGTTTAATTTCTGTATTGCCTATAGTGACACCATTGAAGGTTTGCAATTGATTTAAATTTCGTAGCAATGAGTCCAGTGCCAGATTAAAAAGCAACGGGGACAAAGGGCAGCCTTGTTTTGTACCTTTACATATTAGGAATGGTTCAGAGTTTATCCCTTGCGTTGAAATAATCGCTTGTGGGGCCTTATATATTGTTTGAATGAAGTTGATGAAGCCGAGGCCGAATTTTTGATTTGATAGAGTCCTGAGCAAATGTGGCCAGGTGACTCGATCAAAAGCCTTCTCCGCATCTAGGCTAATTGCCGCAGCTGTGTGGCTCGGGAAGTCTCTATATTTTATCACTGTTGCTATAAGGTTTCTGATGTTTTGAACAGAGTATCTGCCCCGAACAAAGCCGGTTTGCCCAGGGGAGATGATTTTAGGTAAGATCAATTTGAGCCTCTCTGCAAATACTTTGCTCAGGATTTTGTAGTCCGTGTTTAGCAACGAGATGGGCCGATAGGAAGCAACATTAGTGGGGTCCCTGCCTGGCTTTGGTAATAATATTATTCGGGCCATTGTAAAGTCCTTGGGCATATCTGAAGTGTGGAGCATAGTTTTAAGTGCTTGTGTTAGATGCGGGGTTATCTCAGATCGGAGGATTTTATAGAACTCGGAGGGAAGGCCATCAGGGCCCGGTGCTTTACCGTTCGCCAATTTTCTGAGAACCTGATCTATCTCCTCTGGTGTGATCTCTGCGTCTAAGTTTTGTCGGTCAGTTTCGCTAAGTTTAGGAAGGTCAGCCCTCTGTATGAATGTTAGTCCCTGATCCGGGTGGTCTTCCTCCGCCGAATATAGTTTTTGATAGTATTTCGCGAAAGTTGTGTTTATTAATGTCTGATTTGTAGTTAGGCCATTAGGACCTTGTATCACCATCCCTCCCATATTCGCATTTCGTTTAGCTTTGCTAAGGGTTGCCAATAGCCTGCCCTGTTTGTTACCTTCCATATAGTATCTCGCTGATGTTATATTAATTCTATGTTGTATTGCCTCCTGCAGCGCTAAATCATAGCTTTCTTTTGTTGTTTGTAATTTAATTTTATTGGGGGTAGTTGGTGTTTTTTGATATCTTCTATATGCTTTGGTTGCTTCTCGCTGTAGTGTTGCTAGATGTTGTGTGATTTCCCGTTTACGTTTAGCCATGTATGAGATAATATGACCACGTAAAGTTGCCTTGGCCGCCTGCCAGAATAATATCGGAGTTTCAGTGTGTGCTTTATTATCCTCTTTATATTGTGTCCAGGATTCTAGGAGGCTGTCTTTAAATTTCTGAGAGTTGGCTAGGAAATGCGGCATTCGCCAGCCGTAGGGTGTATGCAGTGCATTAGTTACAGTAAGGGCTAAACTGCTGGGGGCGTGATCCGAGATGATAATGTCATGTATTTGTATACGGCTTGCGTGAGGGAGCGTGTGATGGTTTAAGAACATATAATCTATTCTCGTATAGAGATCATGTACATGTGAGTAATAGGTGTAATCTCTATCTGTGGGGTGCGTGATCCGCCAAGAATCTAACAATTGTAGTTTTTTCGTAAATGAGCAAAGGGGGTTAGCTCTCTGTGAAGGGGGGTTGTGTGCAAGCCTGTTCCTGTCTAGGTGTTGGTCCATAATTGCGTTAAAGTCTCCTGCCACCAGTAAGTATTTAGTAGGAATGTCTATTATGTGCTGCAAGATTTGATTAAAAAAGCTATGCGTAGGAGAATTCGGGGCATAAATATTACAAATCACATAGGGATCATTGTTGACTTGCCCTTTAACAATGAGGAATCTGCCTTCCGGATCTTCAATTTTGGTAAGTAACTTCCAATTTAAGTTTTTGTGTATTAATATAGCTACTCCTCGGCTATGTGAGGTATACGGGGCTGAGTAACAGGTACCCACCCAGTCTCTACAAAGTTTTTGGTGTTCATCTGCTGTCAAATGGGTTTCTTGTAGGAGTGCTACGTGAGTATATAGCAATTTGAGGTGTTGGAGGATCTTATATCTCTTAATTGGATTATTTATGCCTCCTACATTCCAAGACGTGACCCCTATAACTGTCGGTTTGGAAGTCATGTGTTGTATGTGCGCCATAGGAAGATGCATATCAGACTTACTGCGCCGTTGTTCATATTTGTAGTGTTTAAGGTTTCATAGATCTTTTTGAAGCTCGCCTCCCCCTCACTCTCAGATGAATTAAGGTAAAGGCTAGATAGGAAAGAAGAAAGTAAGAAAAAATAGGTTAACATATCAATCACAACATATTGCACTAGTGCAATAAACAGGTTATCCGCACCTGTTTTAACCATAATGAACATTGTGTTCAGGGGGGGTAAGGGAAGAACCACATGGGACCCTAGCTCCACCGTGCGTGGGGGGGGGATGAGGTTTGTTAGAATAAGCGTACTGAGGTAGGGGTGAGGGAGGTGGGTGATTAAGGGGGCCCGTTTGAGAACAATGCGGGGAGGTGTCCCTCTTATAGACATCTCACATATTAACTGTAACAATCTCTCAAGAAAACGTATTCAGTAGCGACTACAAGAATGAAAACATTCAACTCTAAAGGGTAACCTTGAAAGGTTATTGGTAACGTCTCAAATTAGTCACTGAGTGTATAGCATAATAGGTATAGCAAGGGCTGTTTCAGCCAACAAAGAAAATTTAACTGCAAAACTGAAAAAGAACATGGAGGTTGACTTCATGGCAAAGGATTGCTAGTCCCGTCATCCAGGGCCATATTTCTGTTAAATCTTTCTGCTGGTGGTAAAGTGCATTTCTGGAATCTAGGTCTTGTAGTTGTCGTATATTGCAAAACAATGCACGTCAGTCTCAAACTGATCATCCTTCCAAGGATAATTCCGTGTTCTGTACCGTCAGAGTTGGGTGGAAAGGACAGTTGCAAAGTAAGTATTAGTAAGCATGTAGGGAGTTTTATCGTATCTTATTCCATTGAAGTAGTATTTTGACCAACCGTGATAGTATTTATATCCAGTTGCTCAGCCTGCGGGCTGAGATGCTGCAGATGGTACTTGGCGATCATTAATTGATGTTATGAAGGTCTTGGCCGGTTCAGGTTCAGTGAACCAATATGTCTCTCCTTGATGAAGTATTTTCAGTCTCGCTGGGTAGAGTAGTGCGAATTTGATACTTCGGTCGTATAGCAGTTTGCATATCGGGGAGAATTGTCTCCTCTTTTGTGAGACTGTAGCAGAGAAGTCCTGGAATAGCAGTAATTTGGATCCTTCAAACTCTATCCATTTTTCTGTATGCGGACATAAGTTTGACCTTGTCTAAGTAGTTGGTGACTTTAAATATGACTGGCCTAGGTCGTTTAGTCTGGCCTGGCTGTGGCGGGCCGATCCTGTGGACTCTGTCTACATTGAGCTGTGGATCACTGTCCGTTGGATATAAACAACCAGGTAAAGTGAGCGTGACAAACTCCCACAGATCTTGTCCTTGGACCGTTTCTGGGAGGCCTATTAAACGCAGGTTGCTCCTTCTGTTCCTGTTTTCCAGGTCCTCAATGCGGTCAATTAGTATTATGTTAGATTTTTGTAGATGGTCTACTTGGTTTTGTAACGTATCCAATTGTGTTTCGCAACTTGTAGTGCGATGTTCAACTTCATCCAAGCGCTCAGTGTGCTGCTTGATTTCAGTGAGCATTTCTTTCATGGTGGTATGTATTGAGTTAAATTTTTGCTCAAATGTAGGAGTCAGTAGGTCGGCCACCGCTTTAGCAGTTTCCTGTGCTAAGGTTTGTTGTGTGCCAGATGTAGCTTCCATCATGGAATTGCTTTGATGTGGCGTTTCGTGCTCTGACGCTGGAGACGATGATGTAGTTGTGTCCCTCTTTGTGTCTTTTTTTTCACGTTGGGTCTTTGGCTTAGTCATGGGGTCCGCTTTGTTGAGATATTTATACATATGTCAGACCTGAGTCACCAGAGTTTGCCACAGAGCGTCCGTGTTTACGGTGAAATACTTAACTATTCTATTAGCAATGAGTGAGATGGTTTGGAGCGTGGTGGATCATTGGGCCCCACGGGTTCTAATTCCTTTTATTCAGTCATGTGTGTGATGAGCCATTACATATGGCCAGAAGTACCATCTTGTTGCTCGTGATATGGATATGGTAGCCGTCCCACACGTTATAGAGTATTGGCCAGGGTTCTCGAGTAGCACTCGCCCAGTAAAATTGAAGCAGTGCAGAGCAGTGACTATGCAGCAATATGTTGTTTGGGCACTGTGCTTCCGGGTTGCAGTCAGAAGAGTCTGGTGGCTCTGCTTGCGCATGCAGGGGTTAATGCAGGGGTTAATGGCGCATATCTCTCTCGGGTGTCGCTCTATTACACTGGCTCTGTAATCCTTGAGGCGTGCTAGGCCGTGATGATCAGTTTTGCCATCTGCTGGATTAAGTACTAGAGGCTTGTGATATCGTAGGCCCAGTGCCCCAATAAAGGGTTAATAGGTGTAGCGTCCACTATAAGCCACAGTGAATTGTCCAAATGATCAGTGAAGCCAGAGGAGCAGTGCTGCTCAGCAGCAATGGAGATATGTCAGGGCTGTATTACAGCGTGTACATGAGCTGGGAGCCTGCTGGGGGAGTAGGGTTTGGGTATTTATACTCCTACTGGGCACCCCTGGGGTCTCTCAGGGTCTCCCACCCACACAGTACCTGCAGAGAGCCCCTTCAAGCTCTTCAGTAGCGCTCCGTTGTCGCGCCAGCGAGAACCGCGCTTCCGGTCGGCCGCGGCTGGGGCTTGCGATCACGCGAGTCCCCGGCTTCACTATGTAGCTAGGCCGCAACCGTATCTCCGTCCAGGGATGCGCTAGAGGACTCGTTTCGGTCCCAAATTGTAGCGGGTCCTTTTCTCTACCGCCTACGATGGTGTGGTGGCCACAGGGTTGCGTTTGTGTGGCGGATTTAATAAATTGAACGTGGGGCCCTGGGAGCACTTTCAAAGTGCGTCTGCCCTGTTGTACGGCTAGCCGAGAACAGCACTTTTCATAAAATATTTACATGTTCCATATTTTTTTGGGGGAAAATTGCAATTAAAAATACATGTAATGAGTACAGATATAGAAGATTCAGAATATATCTTAAGATACAGACATACATCTAACTCATATTCCTGAAAGATTTGTCCAACATTGGAAAATTAACTTTTTCTCAAAACTTAAAATACCACCTAAAAATAGAAATCAATGGGAAGTGTATATTTAGCATTCAAGCAAGTTGATATTTGAATTTTTATCCCACATCATGCTAGTTCCGATTTTTTTCAGCTTGCTTGAAAATGTGAAAATTAGCAGCATTACAAGATGTTTCTTTTCTCAGGAAATATATTTTCAGTGGACTGCAACCAGGTGACCAAAATGACCAGCTAATGTTAATTTCATTATGGCAGTTGTGTAAAAACTGGTAATATGCTGAAAACTAGAAAAAACAGCAGTTGGTGTTTTCCCCTCTTTCTCACTATAGTTAAGGATAGAAATGCCTTATTGTGCACTGCTGATACATCACGGTTCATAGTAAATCTAAGATTAGAATAATATATCAGAATAATCATTTTAAGGTATGGGCCAAATCAATCTAAGCCTTACAAGGGCTTTCAAAAAATCAAGAAAGTTAAAGTATATGAGACAGAATATATCAGACAGAAGAGGAAAAGGAGAAATTTAACTTTTATGCTAGTTCATAACTATATTTCACTAAACATAGCCACAGGGTTTGATATAAATTAATGTGATTCCATTAATCTCATATAACATAGATTTCTCTTTCTTTTCTCAGTACTCTTACCATGAATGCTTTTACAATGTAAGTTTTCTGAAACTCATTGAAAATGGCAGTGCCAGTAACATGAATGAAGATGGAAGATCAACTAAGTATGAATAGAGATGGTGGCGCCAGTTGGCATGAATTGTGATGGTGCCAGTAGGCATGAAAGGAGAGGGTGTTCGCCAGTAGACATGAACAGTGATGGTGGCGCCTTAAGGCATGAAAGGAGAGGGTGGCACCAGTAGGCATGAATAAAGAGGATGGCACCAGTAGACATAAAAGGAGAGGGCGGTGCCTGTAGGCATGAATAGAGATGGTGCTGCCAATATGCATGAATGGAGATGGTGGCGCCAGTAGGCATGAATGATGATTGTAGTGCCAGTAGGCAGGAATGGAGATGGTGGCACCAGTAGGCATGAATGTAGAGGGTGGAGCCAATAGGCATAAATAGAGATGGTGGAGCCAGTAGGCATAAATAGAGATTGTGGTGCCAGTAGGCATGAATGGAGATGGTGGCGCCAGTAGGCATGAATGATGATTGTAGCGCCAGTAGGCAGGAATGGAGATGGTGGCACTAGTAGGCATGAAAAGCGGGGGTGGAGCCAGTAGTTATGAATGTAGAGGGTGGAGCCAGTAGGCATAAATAGAGATTGTGGTGCCAGTAGGCATAAAAGGAGAGGCTGGTGCCAGTAGGCATGAAAGCAGATGATGGCGCCATTAGACATGAAAGGAGAGAGTGGTACCAGTAGGCATGAATGGAGACTGAAGTACAGGTAGGTATGAATGGAGACAGAGGCTCCACTATGCATGAATAGAAATATTGCTCTGCCTTTGAGGATTATGTGTAATCACTTCCACCTGAAGTCAGCCAAGGGTCACTTATATGGATATATTAGTAGGTTTGATTACTATAGAAATCATAATTAGAGCAATAGCATACAGGGAGATAGTTACAACAAAGTTGTTCCGATGCGCTCTATTGCAATTGCCGGGTGAGTGCTTTGACAGATGATTTTTTACAGCATTACATGTGAAATTACCAGGAATAATTTCTCATTGCTTTGAAGTATGTTATTGTCTTTCCTTTGCAGCAAAAAAAAAAACAGGTTCATCTTTAAAGAGAGACATGCATCAATAATAAAGAATTATTACAGAACATTATTGTCTTTCCTAAACATACATCTATATAAAATGTTTTTTCCTGCACAGGTTCTTCTGAAAATTCAAATAAAAATGAACTTTATCATTCAAATTAAAATATCCTGCAGCAAGTCTGGTAATTCATGTATTTATTTACAACATATTACATCAATAGTTTGTACCAATAGATGGCAGCATTGGCTAAATTTTGAACACTACAAGTTTGAACTACAAGCCATAAGAATCTAAACATTTTGTAGTGATTACTGGCTATTGTCATGTCTATGCAAATTTTTGACCTGACCACTCTCACGTTGACCAGGGTCTTCTGCAATAAGGCCATGCAAAAAAAATCATAATCATAAATCATAGTCTATGCAAGTCTGATCATTCCTAGGGGACCAAAACATCTGAACAAGAATGTGGCAAGTTCCTGTGCACAGGGCATAAATAGCAATTTTGAATTTTAAGTTTTCACAATAAACCATAAAAATCAATATGATAACAAATAGTATGCAGAATAAGAAGATTAATAGCAATTTTAGGCAGTGCAGTGCCATTAATATAATTGGCCTCCTGGGAACATGGTTCAGTCATGGCACCTCCTGGGCACCCTAATATTTACCCATTGTTTGTGCAGTAGCATCATTTTGACCCTATTCCTCCTCAGTCCAGTAAGAACTAGCTAAAGAAAAAGTATGCACACGTATACAGTTTATGAACAAATCAAACAACCTGTAGGAAGGGTAGTACTCTAACAAAGGAATGGGACCGATTAACAATATTTCCCAAAATGTTGATCATTCTGAAATTTTGGGCCGTTAAAAATGATTTTGCTGTGGAGCTGTTGCTGTTGTTATGCCAGAAGTGCATGGGTTGTGAGAAGGGACCACTACTGCTCACTGCTACTCCTGACCAGGTGCTCTGTCGAACAGTGTCCCCACTGCGAACTTCCAATGAACTAGAAACAGGCAGACGGCACTTCTGGAAAGGGTTTTATTGGGGTTACTGCTGTAGAACCTAGGTTCTACAGCAGTAACCCCAATAAAACCCTTTCCAGAAGTGCCGTCTGCCTGTTTCTAGTTCATTATGGTAGAACCAACCAATGGACTGAAATTTCCTCTAAAAGAAGCAGAGGTGGGGTATGATACAATGTACATGAACAAAAGTATAAAAGTTTGCAGCTATTCTACCACTGTTTTTTACCCCTGTTTTTTGCTTTTACAGTAAACAAATAATCTCAAATTAGAAGCAGAAACCTATACTAATTTATGGCCTGCTTTTGTGTTTTTTGTACCCTTTATTATGGTAATACAGTTTAATAAATAACCAACATGTTCCTGGTTTAACCAAATGATTATTTGTTTTAATCACTGAATGAAATTACATAAATCAGATTGTTACATATTGAATTGGTCTGAGGTAGCACTGCATCTAAAACATGAAGTACATGTTGGGATCTGTCATCCGGAAATCCCTTATCCAGAAATCTCCAAATTACGGAAAGGCTGTCTCCCACAGATTCCATTTTATTCAAATAATCCAAATCCAAATCCTTTTTTCTCTATGAAAATAAAACAGTAACTTGTACTTGATCCAAACTAAGATATAATTAATCCTTATTGGAAGCAAAACCAGCCTATTGGCTTTATTAATGTTTAAATGATTTTCTAGTAGGCATAAAGGAAAACTATACCCCCAAAATGAACACTTAAGCAACAGATAGTGTACTGTAACTGTAACAGGAAGAAGTGTGGACGCAAAGACAGAACTCTGCTCATGTGACCTAACCTAACAAGTATGGTTTGTTTGTGTGCACCGTGACTCATACGATCCCAGGGGGCTGCCCTTATTTTTTAAAATGGAAGGGAGAGAAGTAGAGATGAAATGGAGAAGTGTTATATAGATGAAGATGGTGGAGGAATCCAGTGTTGGACTGGGATGCCAAGGGCCCATCCGAAAACCTCAGGCTGAGGGCCCACTTTCCAAACGATTATATCTGCTCTCCTCACTCAACCCCTTTATTCTTCTTTATTTTATTCATCAACGGAATGGGACCGATTAACAATATTTCCCAAAATGTTGATCATTCTGAAATTTTGGGCCGTTAAAAATGATTTTGCTGTGGAGCTGTTGCTGTTGTTATGCCAGAAGTGCATGGGTTCTTCTAGTCTCTTTTCTCTACATACTGTACTCTATTCTTCCATTATTAAGCCTCTTTGTTCCCATAAAGAAATATGGAATGTCCATAAAATAGGCCAAATGATTAGAAGCAAGAGGCCCACTGGCACCTTGGCCCACCAGGAGTTTTCCTGGTATTCCGGTGGGCCAGTCCAACACTGCAGGAATCATAGAGAGTTATAGAGAACAGTAGAGGAGAAGAAGAAGAAAATAAAGGCAGAGAACATTAGCAGGTTGAGGAATGGTGAGAGAATGATTTATATTCAATTATGTGGGGTTATATAGAATATGTGCGGGTTGTGCTGTGTTATGACACACAATACAAAGACAGGGTGCTGTGTTTGCAGAAGCTGAATTGGCAGCCAAGAAATTCATATGAACAGTTTTCATTTTGGGATCCCTACAGGCCACAAACCTCGGTAAATCTATGCATGCTGGGCATCAAACTGTTCATTAGAAAGAAATGGCAAACTGGCTTTGCGGAAACCAAAAATTGATGGTGGGTGAGGCTTATTACAACAGTGGGTCTGGCTAATAATTGTGGGAGGGGCTTATTTTTTTAGCATGCGCAGGACACATGGCATCCCTCTGCTTTTTCCACCCCAATTCAAGCACCATCTGGGAATATGTGTAGGGCAGTGGGTCTTTAGATGTATACCATCTTTAAAATATAAAAAAAAAACATAAAATTTTAAATTTTTCACATATTCATTTATTTGACTGAAATAGGGCAATACACTTAAAGGAAAACTATACCCATCATACAATGTAGGTCTCTATAAAAAGATATTGCATAACACAGCTCATATGTAAAACCCTGCTTGATGTAAATAAACCATTTTGATAATGATATACTTTTTAATAGTATGTGCCATTGGGTAATCCTAAATAAAAAAACTGCCATTTCAAAAAATAAGGGCCGCCCCTGGGATCGTATGATTCACGTTGCACACAAACATACCAAACAAACTATACTTGTTAGGTCACATGAGTCAATTAACAGACAGAGTTCTGGGGTTATGGTTTTCCTTTAACATGATAAACAGGCACCACTTTACAACATACTGATAAAGTAACTGAGACATCAGTATCACTGCTGAGGAGCCTCTGTGTTTAGGGGCCCAGTTAATTTGGCGCAGTGACAAATCTGAAAGTGTTGGCTAAGAACTGGATTTGTCATAAAGTTACATTTTTTTTTACATCTGTCAATTTTCAACTAGAAAGAGGGCCCCAAAAATTTCCGTTTACTCAAGACCCGACAATGTAGAATGAGGAGCGAGGCCATCATTTCATTTTAGACACAAGAGTATTTCTCTGTGTGTTTTGGGAATTTTAAGCACATTTGTAAAATACCATAAATACACCCATACAAATATATAATAAGCATGGGTCTGTGACTCCGCATATAGGGAAGGGAAGTAGAATATTAAAAAAGGAGATTTATCTGGCCATCATAAACCTTCAAGAGCAGTATTTATCAATAATGAACTGTCTTTTAGAAATGAAATAATGATGGTAAGTAGATAGGTTATTAACATTAATTAACAATTCTGAAAGCACCTTGGAGATATAGGACAGGTATACGGGCTCCTGCCATTTTGGTACAGATGTATGTGATCCAGCAATCTCTTCACCGCAGCACATGGGTCATCCTAATAGAATGGAAATTAGCATAATCAACCAGCACATTTTTGTTCCATTAGCTGGGGAGCTGCATGTTTGGTGTGGGAAGCCAACACTGGAATGGGTTTCTGCTCTTGGAGAACATGTGAGCCTCCCGGGTGAAAGCAAAAATAATTGTGCCCTACTTTTAAGTCAGCTACGCTTTGGTTTAGTACTACCTGTTTAGTAGAGAGCAGAGTGTAGATGCACCAGATGAATGTATTTTATAAATACATCAGTGGATCTGTGCTAAAATGTTGCTATCTTTTGGGCTGCCTGCTGGAAGTGACTGTATGTGTTTTAGGATGGGAAACTGGATAAACCAGTGCTTTAAATTCTAGGGAGGTGCATTTCCAGTACATATAGTGACTGAATGTGAACAGTCATATTGCTAGCATGTGATCATGTGTCAATAGACCCTGTTATTTGCTTGTTACACTCTAATATGGCTAATGGAACTTGTGAGTCTTCAGTTTACTGATATTCCCCACCGCCTCCTTCTGGCATTAACAAATTAGACAACTTTCTTTTATTTATTTATTTTATTTTATTTTTTTCAAGTATTTTTTTTTTCATTTGATTCTTTTCATTTGACATTTTAAATGAGATCTATACCTTCCCTTAAAGTGACTTTTGCTCCCACCATCGCTCTAAAGTTGGCAGAAGAAGCAGTGGTTCACCTTTCAGTTAACTTTTAGTGGGTTATAGAATGGCCATTTCTTAGCAATTTTTCCATTGGTCTTCATTATTTATTTTGTGTATTTTTTTATTTTTTATTATTTGCCTTCTTCTTCTGACTCTTGCCAGCTTTCAAATGGGGGTCACTGACCCCATCTAAAAAACAAATGCTCTGTAATTTATTGTCATACTTACTTTTTAATGACTCATCTTTCTTTTCAGGCCCTCTTCTATTCATATTCTTGTCTCTTATTCAAATCGATGCATGGTTGCTAGGATAATTTGGAGCCTAGCAACCAGATTGCTGAAATTGCAAACTGGAAAGCTGCTAAATAAAAAGCTAAATAACTCAAAAACCACACACAAGAAAAAATTAAACCAATTGCAAATTGCCTCAAGATATCACTTTCTACATACTAAGGGGCAGATTTACTAAAGGGCGAAGTGGTGTCGCTAGCGAAAATTCGCCAGAAATCCAATCCACAGGGACATCGCCATTTTACTAACAGGTGTAGAAGACAATTCGCTAGCGAAAGAGACCGTTGCTAGCGAAGTTTCATGTCCTTTCACCAGTCGCATTTCTGCATAGGTGAATGATCGTCACTCAGCAAATTCCATAAAGTGCGAAATTTCCTTAATGATACCCTTTTCGCCAGAGTTTCCTTTGCCAGCTTAAGCTCAATCTTATGTCTGTGTATGCCGAAAAGTTATAAAAATGTAAAAAAAATCTGGAATTTTTTCATATTTTAAAGTAGGATTGTCCTTAGAGTCAGGAGTCAAGAGTGAGTTTAATGTCATTTCATCCATATACGTTTTGTACAGTACACAGTGAAACGAAACAACGTTCCTCTAGGACCATGGTGCTACACAACAAAACATAGATGTACCGGACAAAAGACAAAAAGTGCAAAAATATGCAATTCCTGCAAGACAGGTCAGCACAGTGCTGTTACGGTTAAAAATGTTTATTTTAACATTTCTTTTAAACCATTTGAGGGGTATGCCACATTTGTTTTAGGATGGGCTCATGTCTAGGACAATAGAGGTTCTCTTTTGGCTTTATTTTGCTTCCTTGAACAATTTTCAGTAATAAGTGGCCACTTCAAACATTTGCACCAACATTTCTAATAAACCCACCCTATTTAAATTGACCTAAGCGTAAGTGTAATAAAATTTCGCCAGGCAGAAATGAACATTAGCGAAAGTTCGCTATGAAATGCTCGCGCTGAGGAATTTATGCTATCGAAACTTTGCCAGTGTTCGGCTGACGAGACTCAACTTTGCATTTTAGTTAATTACCGTAGTGGTAGCAAATTTAAAATTGCCTGACGAAGTGGCACAAAGTGTGGTTAAGTCTTCGCAGGCGAAAATTCGGGGGAACAGCCCATTTAATCACATATGCCAATACATTTTCTATAGGAATCATCTCTACTAGTGATACATCAGTCATCTCTAACTCTAACATATTGGGATTACCATACAATTTCAGCCTGCCAATGTTACACTGTAATCTAACTTTAGAAGAGTTCATATAGTGCTGTTTAGATGTTCAGAGCTAGAAAATGTACTTAATGCCTTTGGCGGCAATCATATGAAACAAAAAAAAAAGAGTCATGTGTAAACAGAGCAGGCAGGAGTCTCACTGCAGCATCAGATGAGCCGCTGGCACCAGTGGAATTAGAAAAATAAATATTGTGAGTGTTTCTTTCATAATCCATCTCTATGGTTGCTGCACTACAGCACCCATCATGCTTCACCCTTGATAATATGCTGGAAAGATGGAGTTCACAATATTTGGGTGGAGCAAAGCTGCTATGGTAGGTAGAGTTTATGTCCCCTTTATCAGTCCCAGTAAAAATAATTATAGCGCTTCAGCTTACATTAGAACTTCTGCAAGTGTTTGTATTAAGGGGCGGCAAACATTTTGGGTCAACATTAAGTGACAAGCAGTATATTTAGGCAAATGCTAAACAAGGAAATACATCCTGTTAATCTGCATGGAAACATGATGTTTTTCTATCCGAGCTGTGTGTTTGAGCTCTTGCATTTCCATATTTTATTATATATACTGTGGTTCCCCTCCCCAGAATTAACCTAAAGAAGGTTTTACCCTAAATACTTTATTTTGATGATATTACAAGGATATGATTTTTGACATGCCCAAAGTTATTGTAAAATATCGATTGTAGTCATATAGTGCTAAAAAGGTATAACAGGAAAATAAATAATCAAAGAGCGTAAATAAAGAACCAAATAAACAAGCTGTGTGTATAGTATACTGTACAACATGACCGATGTTTATTGAAAACACATCCCCAGCCTTAGAAAAAAGCTCTTGAAAACAGCAAACACCTTTGACGGTCATAAGGTACTGCATTTCGAGCATTATCTATATATGTATCTATTTACCAATAACAAACAATAACAGCAGCGGTGCCCATCCCTACAATATCAACGTGCCAGATAGATAAAGAACTCAACAAAATGATCTTTGGGTTGAAGTATGTAAAGTATATATCTATATATATACAATGATGTCCCACCTCTCTAAATCATGGAAGTGATAAAATAAGTTTTGTCAAAATAAAGGCACACGAATGCTGATGAAGTTCATTTTTCATTCAGGTGGTCCCATGAGATTGGAAAATTATGGCCAACACAATTAACCTAGCACATCGTGATTTATGTTCCCACAAGTAGTCTAAATTATTAACAGAACAGTGGAATGATATTTAGCACTTGTCAGACTAGTATGTGTTTCATCTTGATTTTCCGACTTTGCTGCCTTTCACCTTCTTAGTGAGAACGATGCAGGCAAGGTTAGCGTGCAGAGAACTCCCTTCTAACACTACTCTACTGACTTATTACCAGACATATGGCCCATTCTTGGCAGTGCCACCATACAGTCTGCCTCTGGACCTTTGTCTGTGAATCCTTTAAAGGAATTGTTCAGTGTAAAAATAAAAACTGTGTAAAATGATAGGCTGTGCAAAATAAAACATGTTTTTAATATAGTTAGTTAGCCAAAAATGTAATGTATAAAGGCTGGAGTGATTTGATGTATAACATGTCAGTCAGTGGCATAACTAGATGTTGCTGGGCCCCACAGCAAATTAATTTTAGGGCCCCCAACATATCCAGTGTTTGTCCTGTTTTACCAATATATGTTCAAATTGCTCATCAATGAGAGCCTCATGGGGCCCCCTGTACCTCCTGGGTCCCCTGCAGCTGCAGGGTCTGCTTCCTCTGTAGTTACGCCCCTGATGTCAGTCACAACTTCCTGCTTTTCAGCTCTCTTGGTTTACACTGACTGGTTACCCTGGTTACCAGGCAGTAACCAATCAGAGACTTGAGGGGGGCCACATGAAAATAAAAACTAGATAAATAGGCTGTGCAAAATTAAAAATGTTTCTAATATAGTTAGTTAGCCAAAAATGTAATGTATAAAGGCTGGAGTGACTGGATGTCTAACATAATAGCCAGAACACTACTTCCTGCTTTTCAGCTCTCTAACTCTGAGTTAGTCAGCGACTTGAAGGGAGGCCACACGGTACATATCCATTCAGTGAGTTTGTAATTGATCCTCAGCATTCAGCTCAGATTCAAAACCAACAGATATGACCCATGTGGCCCACCCTCAAGTCTCTGCAAAATAGTCTATAGATTGGCATTGTGTTGCCTTTAACAAAAAAAAACACTTTTGTCCATTTATTAAAGGGGTAGTATGCATGGGAGACATGATTATCACTACTACTACTAAATATTCAGCCGTATAGTGCATTTTTCTTGCTCATTTATCCCCCCTAAATGGGTGCCACACCTGAAAACTAGCATATTGAATTGAATAAATATGCCATAGGAACAATTCAGATTTCATATTAAAAAAAACTAGAATTTTTAAAGTTTTGGGCATTTGGACTTTAATAAATAATCCATCAAATGTCAGGGCCTATTTTGAATTTCAGTCTGGAAAAAGTGGTCTCTGTGTTCTTCAATTCACCACAACACCACTATAAAATGTATTTACCATAAAGCCCAAATGCACAAATTATACAAACAAAGTCTGTTTATGTTGCCATCTTTATTATAAACAGATGGAATAGAATTACTTAATTATGGAGTCAAGAAATCAATTGTGGCAAAAAGCAGTGTAAAGTACAGGTTTTCCTACTTTTTTATTCAAGCCTCTTTTGAGAATCTTTCCTTTGGTAGGACCACCCTTGTGTTCACCCCAAATTTCATCCTTTTTTAACATTTAAAGGGGCCCATTCACTAAGTTCGAGTGAAGGAATAGAGGAAAAAAAACTTGGAATTTCGAAGTGTTTTTTTGGCTACTTCGACCATCGAATGAGCTACTTCGACCTTCGACTGCGACTTTGAATTGAACGATTCGAACTAAAAATCGTTCGACTATTCGACCATTCAATAGTCGGAGTACTGTTTCTTTAAGAAAAAACTTCGACCCCCCTAGTTCGCCACCTTAAAGCTACCGAAGTCAATGTTAGCCTATGGGGAAGGTCCCCATAGGCTTTCCAAGTTTTTTCTGATCGAAGGATAATCCTTCGATCGATGGATTAAAAGCCTTCGAATCGTTCGATTCGAAGGATTTAATCGTTCGATCGAACAATTATTCCTTCGATCGTTTGATCAAACGAATTGCGCAAAATCCTTCGACTTCGATATTCGAAGTCGAAATATTTTAATTCGCCGGTCGAATATCGAGGGTTAATTAACCCTCGATATTCGACCCTTAATACATCTGCCCCTTAACATTCAGAATTGTCTTTCAAGAATATCAAGGAGACAAAACAGACATTTCACCCTAAATCTTATTCTAAATTGTATTCAGGCTGGAAGAAAATTAGGGTGTTCAGGATTTTCAGGGGTGGGAAAACACAGTGTCCAAAACAGGCCAGTAGGGATAGTCTGTGTGGAGTATTAGATTACAATCCAATAGAATTGCAAACCACAATAATAGTCTGAGATCTCCACACATAGACCAATGATCGCCCAGTTTGGTTGAAGGAAAAAAAGTGGTAGACAAAGTGGCAAACCATCTTTCGCTCTCTGTTGCTCTCTATTTGTTACTAGATTTAAAGGGACTTAAAGCCTTTTGAACTCAGAATCCCTGTTAGCATGTTGATGTATGTACTTTAGAGTGTTTCTGCATTGTTAAGAACCAAGCAAACAGTGTCTGTTCTACAAGAAAATAAAGGAACCATAAAACCCAGGCTTTGTTTGATTGCACTGCAAAAACCATAAGTTATCTGTATGCCAGATGGTTTCACTTAGAAGCATTTGACCATGTAAGGAACATACCGTGTAAGTAAATAAATAACGGGAAAACTTACCATTCAGGAAGGTGATGACACCTTCATATTGCATCATGAAAGTTAATCATGACCTCATAGCAAACCAGAGAAAAGGCAAACATTCTGTTTCACAACACTGTATACAAGCATTTAATCAAGAATCTACAAACTGTAGATTCCAATTTTCCCAAAATGTCTACAGGTATGGGACTTGTTATCCAGAATGCTCAGGACCTGGGGTTTTTTTGGATTAATAATATCTTAGTTTGGATAAAGTACAAGGTACTGTTTTATCAATATGGAAATAATTTGTAAAAATGTGGATTATTTGGATAAAATGGAGTCTATGGGAGACGGCCTTTCCGTAATTTGGAGTTTTCTGGTTTCTGGATAAAGGATCCCATACCTATATTTGTATGTATAGGAAATGTTATATTTAATGTGTGAAATAATTATTTCAGCCATGTGGGCTTGCCAGTGCAAGAGATAGTGGTTTCCATACCAATAGGGGGGCTGAAAGAGTGGCAGGGGGCGGTAGGGGTCCTAGGCTGTATGCCAGTTAATATGAAGGATATTTAGGAAAAATACCTGTTAAGTCTTCTAGATAGACTCACATGCCCTGTCTGAAGGTCAGATAGAGTGGGGTTTGGAGTTAAACTTTTCCCTATACATCAATGTTTTCCTACACCTGTAACTTATGCTACGAACTGAGGGGAACCTGAACAAAAGTTGTAACTCTAAGAGAAGCCTGAACTGCAAAAACATCAATTGCCCTATAGAATGAACAAAACAGGGTAACAAAAAGTATTTAATAAACATGCCTAATCTGTGTGCCTTGTAAGTAAATGTGCCACAAAACAACTTAAAACATTTCACGCATATTCCACACTATTAGTCACAGGTAAGGCACAAATTGAGTCCCTAGGTTCCGCTTAAAAAAATAATTATTATGTTGAGTCATAACAGTAATTATATATATGTAAAAATAAAACAGTATCTCAAAAAGAATTGACCAGTGAGCCTGCTGATTCCCAGCAGGGAATTATCTTACATACAGAAATTATTGTGTCATATGGGGTTATATAACACTGGAATCAAACATAGGGAGAAAGGACAGACTTCTTCAGTGTTGTGTAACTGTGCTTAATGCTTCCAACTACAAATGCAGGAAGAAAGAACATGGAGCCAGATTTACACAGGGTAGTTGGGATTCTCATTAGACGTTAGAGCATTGTTTTGTATTTTAATTAGGGATGCACCGAATCCAGGATTCTGTTCGGGGTTCGGGCAGGATTCAGGCTTTTTTAGCAGGATTCGGATTCGGACGAATCCTTCTGCCCTGCCGAACTGAATCCTAATTTGTATATGCAAATTAGAGACAAGGAGGGAAATTTTGTGACTTTTTGTCACAAAACAAGTAAAAAATGTTTTCCACTTCCCACAGCTAATTTGCACATGCAAATTAGCATTTGGTTCGGTATTCGGCCGAATCTTTCGTGAAGGATTCGGGGGTTCGGCCGAATCCAAAATAGTTGATTTGGTGCATTCCTAATTTTAATGCTGCCCTGGAGAGCTGGGGGAAGTTTTATTGAGCTATATTGCTTTAAAAATACAACCCTGATGTTGCTGGTCTACAGCTCCCAGCAGGACTTAACTCTAGTAATATGTTAAATTATTCTGGGATTTGTAGTCCAGCATCAACTGAGTAAAGTGTGGTTTAGCAGTGCAATGCAGCAGGGTTTAGTGTCCTTTTATGCTGGTCATACATGGACAAATTCATCTGATTAGGGTACTAATTAGCAGATTGTGACCTAATTTGACAACCCACGTTGACAGCTAAACTAACCATAGGCCAATCATTGCTTTACATCGAGGGATCTCTGCAAACCCTTGAGAGACGACCATATGAATGGATGAAAGAAGGCTACCTCCAACAGGATTTTCCAGATTTCTTCAAATAACAATATAGAATCTCAATGCTGAGCTGGGTCAAGCTTTATGAGGTGTTTCAATTTTGAGCTATATGGGCTTGTCACTGTCTTACCGGTAATTCCCATTCACTTTTCATGGGGTGGCGGCAATTTTTAGTATTTTGTCCCTCTCTGCCCCTCTCCCATCAGAGCAAGGAAATGTATGGGCGCCAAAATGCTAGAATCAACTATTTCAACATATTTCTTATTGCTTGGAAAACTAAAACAGCCCTTCTGAGGTTTGAGTACAGTTGCTTATCAGCCAGCCAAAACTGCCTAGTATGCATGATATATTGCTTACAAAGAGTGGTTGTCACTTCATACTCCTCTTTTTTCAAAATGAATCAGTTAATAGTGCTGCTCCAGCACAATTCTGAACTGAAATCCATTTCTCAAAAGAGCAAACAGATTTTTTTATATTCAATTTTGAAATCTGACATGGGGCTAGACATAATGTCAATTTCCCAGCTACCCCAAGTCATGTGACTTGTGCTCTTCAATCACTCTTTACTGCTGTACTGCAAGTTGGAGTGATATCACCCCCTCCCTTTTCCCCCCAGCAGCCAAACAAAAGAACAATGGGAAGGTAACCAGATAACAGCTCCCTAACACAAGATAACAGCTGCCTGGTAGATCTAAGAACAACACTCAATAGTAAAAACCCATGTCCCACTGAGACACATTCAGTTACATTGAGAAGGAAAAACAGCAGCCTGCCAGAAAGCATTTCTCTCCTAAAGTGCAGGCACAAGTCACATGACCAGGGGCAGCTGGGAAATTGACAGAATGTCTAGCACCATGTCAGATTTCAAAATTGAATGTAAAAAAATCTGTTTGCTCTTTTGAGAAATGGATTTCAGTGCAGAAGTCTGCTGGAGTAGCACTATTAACCGAGGCGTTTTGAAAAAAAACATGTTTTCTGATGACAGGATCCCTTTAAGGTTGGAATGCCTTATTTTCAGTTTTAGAGGCAGTGGTGTAACTACCATACAGCAGACCTGTATACTGTATGGTAGTTCAACCTCCACAGACCCTTCTAAGTTTTGAACTTTGCCACCCACCTGCTTATTTGAGGTGGGAAGTGATCGAGCAAGCTTCAGGGTGGACCGACCAGATCAAGCTACACCACTGGTTAGGGTGTACAAATTAAAACAGAAATGTCAGCTAACCCCACGATATAAATGTGCTAATGATCCAGTCCTGGCTTTTTTAAAACAAATTCCTCTTCACGTTATATTTTAATGTAAAATAAGTTCTTGAAAATACCCAAAGTAAGTTATTAGAAGGCAAATGCCATCTTTGTTTCCACATTAAATATCCCTTAAATGTTTTTGGCAGGGGTAATAGAAATCACTTTTGTGTGCTCAGTCCATTTTTAAAGTTTTTAAAAGTTTTATAGACAATGGAATAATTTCAAAATCATTTAGCGGCTTTATTTATGTGAATAATAAAGAAATCCACGTGGTTGGGATTTGGTCATAGACAGTAAACCCAAACATTGCAGTGGGGGCCAAACATTACATATATAAGGTATTGGGCATCATGACTTATGTGTAGTATATATATATATGGGACAGGAGCCCTAAAAAGATTTTGCTTTACTGGCCAATAACTGCAGGCTGTGTAGATTATAACTTGGTACAGATAGATCTGATAAGTGGTTTCAAAGGAATGATGAGCAGCACAAACATTCACCAAACAAAAATGTACTTTCTTTGTTTTGCTTTAGGGTGTGGTTATTTGATTGACTCACAGGTCTCTCTGGCTGATGCTAACAATACTGAGCACGGCATATACCATGAAATACACATGACAGCAAATATTTTCAATAGCTCTATCTCTAAATAAGACACTGCTGTCACTGTAAATTACACTTATTAGGTGAAAGCATCAACTATGTGCTGCTTTTTTAGATCAAAGGAGAAATTCACAGCAAAGGTATTTGGGCAACTCCACCCAAGATCATCCAACCGGGGAGGGTATTTAACCCCATTTCTCTGCTATGCAAGGCTATTCATTTATATTTGTCATTTTATTGTGATTAGGGATTGCGTGGTTACAAAATGCAATTACATGGTACGGTGGGAGAGCTGAGCGTGTCTTACAGGGATGGGAAAATTGCATGGGTGGGAAATTCCAGCATGTCTAAATATCTGTGTTGTACACACAGGAATAGTCCTGTTATTTCATCTTTGTACCTTTATATGTATTTGTATGCAAGAGGATTTGCCCATTGTACTTTTCCTTTTTTAGACATGCTGTCAAGATGCCCATAGTTGCACACTACTGACCCCCATCCTTTCCAGTCCATTGTTATCATATGAAAGTCCAGGATTACCATATTTCACTCAATTCTTGCTTGAAAATTCATACATTTTGGGCCAGATTCAACATAGTGAGAAAAAGGTTTATCACGTGAAAAGTCATGGACAAGATTACATTTTAGATTAAATTCAAGTCAGAAAAACTTATCTCATGGTTTATCAAATGAAAACTCCATTGAAGTCTAGGGGGAAATAAAAACAGGAACTGAATTTGGAGAAAAGATTTTTCTCCTTGAATTAAATCTCATCCATGAGTTTTCATACAACAAACCATGAGATAACTTTTTCTCACTGAATTGAATCTGGCCCTTTGAGTCATGAAAGTCCCCAGAGCTATTATTTTCACTTGATTCCCACTGACAACAATCGGGGCAGCCATTTCTAATGTTTTTTTTTTTTCAAACATGTTTTTATTAACATTTAAACAAATAACAATAATGCTTGAAAATAAGTAATAAAAGCGAATGTTACACAAGTGTAACAGTATGCATTATAGTAACATCAATAACATATAAGCACTTCACAAAACATACAGCTCATAATATAGTAATGGGTGTTATATGGGACTCAGTGGATAAGATGCCAATAACCTGTTGATCTGGTGACTCCTGGGGGGTGCGAAGACCAGTAGTTCCTGTTCACGATGCCAGTTGTCGAGATACTGGGATGCCGCCACCACAAGTGGGTGTTCTCTGAGGGATTCTTCATTATACCATGTAGTTTGCCGAAATGTGTAGATCGTGAGATATCTGGCATGATGTGGAAGTGTCAGTATATAAGGTATCCATGTGTTAAAGAATTTTGTCGTGTTCTGTTCCTTTTTGGTCATTGCTTCCAACCAATCCATATGGAATACATGATGCAGTTTATGTTTGACCATCAAGAGTGGTGGGGGATCTGGGCTTAACCATTGTTGCAATATCGCCTTCCTGGCTGCTGCAGCAAGTATACCTACCACTGTTTTCTCCGATTTTGCCAGTTGGGAATAATTTGAGGTGCAGCTGAATAGGGCCCATTCAATTAGTGGTCGGAGAGGTTTCCCTATTATCTGTTCGCCAAGTGCGGTTACTTCACGCCAAAAAGGTTGTAGTTTGGGGCAAGACCAAAGGGTGTGGAGTAAGTCTGCCTTCGGTGAGAGGCATCGTAAACAATTGTCAGTGGAGAGACTACCTATTTTGTGTCTGCGAATTGGGGTAAGGTAAGAGTTATGTAATATTTGGAGGGCCATCTCCTGGTATCTGCTTGCCGGGAGCAGCCTCATTATTTTAGCATGGAATCGTAAAATTTCTGAGTTTGTCGCGTCAGGGATATTTTTTATCCATGGGAAGGTCGAGTCGATTTCGTCATCTATGTCAAGGACTGTGCGTATAGCCTGGTAGAGGTGTGATGTGGACTGAGTGGTGGTATCGATTTTCTATAACTTGTATAGCGGGTCATCGAGGTCTTTGTCTGATAGATGGGTCATGGCCTGGGTGACAAAGTGGGTGAGTTGCAGCCTTAGAAATATATGTGGAATGGTAAATGGGTATTTTTCTGTGAGTTGAGTTTGAGTGAGTAGTGCCCGGTTACTACCGAGTAAGTCTTTGAGGGTGTGAAGGCCGTTATTGCGCCATTGTAGAAGTATTGGATTTCGTATGCCTATCGGGAATTGTTTGTTCCCTATCCAAGTTAAATACGGAGACCAGTATGGCGATAAACCCTGTTTTTTCCTCGTTACGTGCCAAGCTTTATAAGTGTCTGTAAATAGGGGGTTATCCCGTATGTCTGGCAGGGTATCTGCGAAAGGCAGGTGTAGTAAGTAATTCAAAGAGTAGTCCTTACTTAAGTATTGGTCTAAAGACGGTGTGGCATATTGGTTTTGATTAAGGAGCCAGTTGCCAACGTACCGCAATAGTGCTGCGGTGTTATATTCTTTGATATTGGGGAGGTTAACACCTCCATGTGTCTTAGGTTGTTCTAATTTGAACAAGCTGATCCGAGGCCGTTTGCTGTTCCAGATAAACGTTCGGAATATGTGATTGATTCGTTTAAGATCGGTAGGTTTGATGTAGTATGGCAACATTTGAATTGGATACAAAAGCTTAGGAAAAAGGATCATTTTCACTAAGTGTATTCTTCCCAGGAAGGTGAGGTGTAAGTGTTTCCATTGTTGTGTTTCACGCTGTATTTCATCAATGACCTTCCTTATGTTCAGTGCATAAAGATGTTTATGGTGCGATGGGATCAGGATTCCTAGGTATTTGATGTGTTGTTTGGTTTTCTTAAAGGGGAAGTGAGGAAGCCAGTCAGTGGAATCTGAGTGGTGGAGTTGAAGTGCTTCCGATTTACTTAAGTTAATTGTGAACCCTGCTATGTCTCCAAATCTCTGCATTATATGTAGTATTCTAGGGATATCAGTTTTTGGTCGTCCAAGAAATAAGAAGATGTCGTCTGCAAAAGCCATGACCTTCAATATCGTTTGTCCAATTCGGATGCCCTGCAACGATGTGTTTTGGAGTATGTGCCTTAGTAAGGGGTCAATGGCGATATTAAAGAAAAGGGGCGACAGAGGGCACCCTTGACGTGTACCTCTTTTGATTAGGAATCTGTCAGTGTTTAAGTTATTTACAGTCAGGAACGTTGTGGGTTCGCAATATAGATTTTTATATAGATTGAATATGTTTAGGCCAAAATGTTGGAATTTCAATATACGTCGAAGGTGTGCGTGGGAAATCCTGTCAAAAGCTTTGTCTGTGTCTAGATGAATTAACATGCCGTGTTTCCTTTTTTCCAGATTACTATAATAGACGGCCGTTATAATCTTCCGAAGCGCTTGTACAGGATGACGATTTTTAAGGAAACCTACTTGATGTTCGGTAAGTATGTGAGGTAGTATTCGTTGTAGCCTATCTGCCACGATTTTTGTTAAGATTTTGACGTCCTGATTCAAGAGTGAAATAGGCCTGTAGGAGGCTGGGTCAGTAAGATCTTTGTTTTCTTTAGGGATTAATATTATTCTAGCCACATTCGCTTCGTGCCAGAGAGGGTCACCTTTTAGCGTATCATTGTATAACGCGGTCAATATAGGTGTTATGTCAGTAGCCAATTGTTTATAAAATTCTGCGGTAAGTCCATCAGGTCCTGGCGATTTCCCGTTCTTTAACTGTTTAATCGTGTCCAATATTTCATTTTCCGTTATAGGGCTGTCCAAGATCTCCCTGTCCTAGACCGTCAATTTGGTCAATTTGGCTTCTCTAAGGAATTGCAAACCGTCATGAGGATCGTCCGGAGAGCTGTCATAAATTTTTTTAAAATAATCCGTGAGTATGTTGGAAATTTGTTTAGGATCATGTGTCCATCCGTCTGGTGTCTTTAGTTTGGAAATAAACGTCTGTCGTCTGTTGCGTTTGGCCAATTGAGCTAAAAGTTTACCTGATTTGTTCCCATGTCTGTAGAAAGTGTTTGCAGTATGACTAAGAGTTTTGTAAGCCTTTTCGGATAATAAAGTGTCAAAAAGTTGTTTCGTCTCCTTGTATTTATTTCTGTCTTCCTGTGAGTTTGTCGTTTTGAAGTCTATATAATGTCTAGTAAGTAGTTTTTGTAAAGTGTCATATTTCATCTCATAACTCTTCCTTAGTTTTATTAAATAAGAGATTATCTGTCCCCGTAACACTGGTTTAGATGCCGCCCATAATAACTGCGGGTTGTCCCAATGGTCAATGTTATCATCAATGTAATTCGCCCAGCTGGTTTTTAAAAATAATTGAAAGTCCTCATTGGCAGCTAGATAGGAGGGGAATCTCCAATTGTAGGATCTGGCCTGTGGTACCTTCAGCTTAATGGTTGCTAAAACAGGGGCATGGTCGGAGATATCTATATTACCGATTTGTGCTGTGGATAAAGTTGGAAGCAATGATTGCGACAAAAAAATGTAGTCAATCTGTGAGTGCGTATTGTGTACACCTGAGTAAAAGGTGTAATCAATCGACAGTGGGTGCAAGTGTCTATATGTGTCGTACAGTTGTAGAACATCGCACAGATTATGTAATGGTTTAGCCCTGGTTCGTGAATGAGAAGTGGATTTACCTGATTTATCTACGGTGTCATCCCAAACCACATTGGCATCGCCACCAAGAATGATGTTCGCGGCCCCCCAGGAGTTCAATCGTTGTAACACATCTGTAAAAAAACATTTGTTATCAGTGTTCGGTGCATAAATATTAATGATAGTGTAGACAGTGCCATGGACGTCAAGATGCAGCATGATGTATCTGCCATTACGGTCCTTATAGGTTTTCAGAATCTCACATTGGAGATTGTTTCTAATGAGTATTGCCACACCTCTTGATTTAGTTTTATAAGGGGCATCAACTACCAGTTGCAACCATTTATCCCTTAGCGTTTGGTTATCTTTTTTTCGCCAGTGGGTTTCTTGTAGGAGAATAATCTGGGCCTTTTCTCTTCTAAGTTTGTCTAGTATTTTCCGTCTTTTGAGTGGGGAATTTAACCCACCCACATTCCAGGAGAGTATCTGGAGGTCTGTACTAAATTTATCTGATAAAGGGTTCGTCATGAAATGAGGTAAGCGATTGGGTTAATTAACCTATCCCCTGGCGGGGGTGGGTTGCAGTATGGGGTTGGAAGTCATGGAAGCGGGGTCTGTCCCAGCGAGCAGACCAGTACTTCCGAACATGGAGGGTAAGATGTCCAAATCTAGTCAGAGTCGGGTGTGGCAAATACTTAAGTATTAGAGCTGCAGTCAACAACATCAACAACAACATTTCAATTAGAAAATAATATAAAGCAAATTCACACAAAAAGAAAAAATAAAATAAAAGAAAATGAAAGGATGATGGGTAGAGGCTTGGGAAGGAGGGAGATGAGAGAAGAAGGTAAAAGAAGTAAAGGGGAGAAAAGGAGGCAAAAGAAAACGAAAGTAGAACAAAAGTAAGGATGTATCAATCACTTCTCTCTCCGCCTGGAGTGATTAAGGTTGGTTAAGGCATCGTATAATCATAAGCATTGGAACACAAATGGAGAGCGGCGAAGAGTGGGTACTGTGTCCATTCAGTGTGAACCAAAATCGTCGAAGGATTCTACGAATGGAATAAGTCACGTAGATGGGCAGCCAGATAAAGCCCAGAGTGTTCACGTTCCGGATGTCTTTTCTTTATAGTAGGCCATGGCTTGTGTAGGGTTGTCAAAAAACGAAGGTTTGCCAGTGTCTTTATCCAAAATTTTCAGCCGAGCCGGAAACAGCAGAGAAAAACGAAATCCCGAAGTGAAGAGGTAAGTACATATTGGCGAAAATTCTTTACTTCTCGATGTCACTGAGGCCGAAAAGTCTTGGAAGAGAAGTAGGCGATTGTTCTCATAGTGCAAAGACCTCATTTTCCTGTATGCCGAAAGGATGTTGACCTTGTCCGCATAATTGAGCAGCTTAAAAATGACTTGCCGCGGTCTAGCTTCAGCTGTGGTAGGTGGAGGGCCTATTCGATGAAACCTTTCGATTGTGTAGTTAGATTGAGAGTCACTCATTTGAAGCAAAGTAGGGATTTGTTTGGTCAGTAGCATTTCAAGTTCGGGTCCCTTGACCGATTCAGGGATACCTACTATCCTAAGATTGTTGCGCCTGCTTCGGTTTTCGAGATCGTCGACTTTTTCCGCTAGGATGGTTATTTCTCGCTGTTGCGTGTCGACTGTTTTTTGTGTTTTGTCCAAGTCATCCTCCAGAGTACTTATCCGTTGTTCAGCTTCATTCAGTCTTTGTGACTGGTTGGTTAACTGTTGAAGCACTTCAGTGAGGGATTCTTTTATGCTCGCCAGTTTTTGATCCAGTAGGGGTCCAAGCAATTGTGTCAGATCCTGAATTTGAACATGCGGCGACATTGGCGGATTTGGAGATTCAGGTTCCGAATCCTGTGTATCACAGTCCTGTGAGGGTTTCTTGCCCCCTTTGACTTTAGCGCTCGGTTGACGTTGAGACTTGGATGATGAGTGACCCAAATATTTCTCCATAGTCTTCTACAGTAGTGAATGGAAGTGGTGATATAGCTCGCAAAAGCAGCTAAAGTTGAAATAGGCTAGTGTCCAATGTGATATCGGGGAGCTTGCCTAAATTAGTAGGTTCCAATGATTAGGCAGAGGAGAAGCGATCAGAAGAGAAGATTACATCAGCATCGATGTACCTTGCGTCACGGTGGTTGGCGTAGAATATGGATTATGGATACATAAAGTATAACAGTTAGGGTATGGAAAAGACACCTGTAGGCTGTAATGTCCAGATAGAGTCTCTGCCAGTTTAATTGGGTGTCTGTGCCAGGTATTGGGTAGCAAGGGAAGCCGTGTCGTGACTTAGATCTGAGAAGTGCTGTCCATATAGATGGCTCCGCCAAACGGATCAAATATGATCAGGGAGGAGGACAACAATTGTTCTAGCTGGTGTGCCCAATCGCGTAGATAGCGATGATAATAGCAGGCTGTTTGATAATAGGCCTATAAAATTGCGTGTGGAGGCAATGGAATGGTGTTTAGTAGGCCTAATGTGAGTCCTCTACCCGAGCCGGTTCCCCTGCGGGGTAATATGGCCTGAGGAAGGCGACGGAACACTTCCCAAACTGGTAGGTAGGCCGTCCGGCCTATGCGCGGTTGGGCCGGGTAATGTAGGAAATGCGGGAAGGCGGTAGGCAGCAGGCCCTATGACGCGCCGGTCTCCCGTGGCCGGGGCACTCCTATGGCTAGCCGACTTGCTGCGGGCAGCGATCCAATCACCAGTTTGGTGACGATGTCGTCAGGAGGCCCCGGTCCGGGTCTGCGGCTAAATTGGCGATGTAGGCCTCCGTCTGCGCCACATGTGCAGGTGAGTGGCGTCGGATCCGGGGCACTTGTAGCCGGCGTTACTCCCTGCGGCCAGTATTCCGCTGCGGTGCGGGTGGCGTTATGCCTGGGGAGAATGCACGCCTCGTCTGTGCGCCTCTGTCAGAAGGCCTCCCCTCTTGGCCTTGTACTGCTGAATGGCGCAGCTAATTCCGGGGTCGCAGTGGAGGGAAGAGCCAGGAGATGTATTTTCCTTTTCCCCTCACTATCCCGTGCCTGTTGGATGGGTCTCAGGTATGTCTTAGCCACCAGAAGTGGCGATGGCGCAGGATTTTAAAAGACCTGATGCGGGAGCTCTGTTACAACGCGGCCATCTTTTGGGTCCGCCCCCCGGAAGTCCATTTCTAATGTTTTAATGTCAGCAGAGGTGATTTCCATGAGGTGGTGTAACTTGATGTTACTGGGACCCACAGCAAATTAATTTTAGGGCCCGCAACATATCCAGAGGTTGTCCTTTTTTACCAATATATGTTGAAATTGCTCATTAATAAGGCCCCCCTATACCTCCTGAACCCCCTACAGCCATAGGGTCTGCTTCCTCTGCAGTTACACCCCTGTTGCCATGCAATTTTCAATTGTTTGAAAACAAACAAAATATACTAAAGGCCTTTTTTGGCTGATCCATGAAGATTAAGTGACTTGCCCTGACCACAAAGCTTTGGCAAAGTAATCATCACCATCAGCCAACTATTGTAGACCAAGTCAACGGTTTTCTATTTTTTACAGGCATGTGTTAGTGCAGAGCAGGCAAGAAAGAATGATTATGGTGTCCCTCGGTAGTTGAAGAAAGTTCAAAATTTCACACCTATTATATTATCGTCAGCAGCACCTATAATTGCAGTGGGATAATTGTATCTGGGTGAAATGTACACCTCATTGCTTACCAACCTGTTTGTTTTGTCCAATGTTCCACCACCATTACTAAAACCAATGCTGTGTCAATGTGCATTAAAACTGCCATTTGCTTCACCTTAAACCAAATGTGGCATTTCGCATTTATGAGCAATAAACACCTGTCACTTGACTTCACTGGGTGGAGCTGCAAAATATTTGGTTGATAAAATACTTGAAATCACTGTGTGTACCATTACCCTTAAGGGTAATGTGTTGTTCTCCTTAATAATAAGATTCTGGGACTTGCAACAACTATACGGGCGACTTCGGAAAATGAAGTACCGCGAGTGCCATCCCACTGACGATTTTCTTCATTATAGCCAGCGGAAGGTAGGGGAAGGGAGTTTGGGGAGCTTGTCGCCCCGAAGAAGAGGCGATTTGTCGCCAGGGCGACTAATCTCCCCGAATTTGCCTGTGTGCTCTTACCCTAAAGCTAAAGCGTTCCAATTGCAAAACAAAGAACATACACAGATCAAGTAGGATGCTCAGTGGGAAATGCTTTTGCATTTTCAAGAGCTGCTAGAGATTGAGAAATGTTTTATTGAGCAATATTGATTTAAGAATAACACTGATGTTGCTGGGTACAGTTCCCAGCATGCTTTAACAATTTTAATATATTAAATATGCTGGGATTTGTAGTCTAGCCACAGTTGAGTAACATCTGAACGAACAACAGTGTTTAACTCCACTTCAGTGCCTTCAATGACAATCATATGAATCCAAGAACAGAGTGAGGTCAGGCAGAATTCTCACTGGATCCTTTTGCATCAATTAGGCTGCTGGCCATTGAGAACTGGGAGTAAATGTAATGTAATTAATATCCATCTATAATTTGTATAATATAATTACATTGAAGCAGTTACATAGTTACATAGTTACATAGTTAAATTGGGTTGAAAAAAGACAAAGTCCATCAAGTTCAACCCCTCCAAATGAAAACCCAGCATCCATACACACACCCCTCCCTACTTTTAATTAAAATTCTATATACCCATACCTATATTAACTATAGAGTTTAGTATCACAATAGCCTTTAATATTATGTCTGTCCAAAAAATCATCCAAGCCATTCTTAAAGGCATTAACTGAATCAGCCATCACAACATCACCCGGCAGTGCATTCCACAACCTCACTGTCCTGACTGTGAAGAACCCTCTACGTTGCTTCAAATGAAAGTTCTTTTCTTCTAGTCTAAAGGGGTGGCCTCTGGTACGGTGATCCACTTTATGGGTAAAAAGGTCCCCTGCCATTTGTCTATAATGTCCTCTAATGTACTTGTAAAGTGTAATCATGTCCCCTCGCAAGCGCCTTTTTTCCAGAGAAAACAACCCCAACCTTGACAGTCTACCCTCATAATTTAAGTCTTCCATCCCTCTAACCAATTTAGTTGCACGTCTCTGCACTCTCTCCAGCTCATTTATATCCCTCTTAAGGACTGGAGTCCAAAACTGAACTGCATACTCCAGATGAGGCCTTACCAGGGACCTATAAAGAGGCATAATTATGTTTTCATCCCTTGAGTTAATGCCCTTTTTTATGCAAGACAGAACTTTATTTGCTTTAGTAGCCACAGAATGACACTGCCCAGAATTAGACAACGTGTTATCTACAAAGACCCCTAGATCCTTTTCATTTAAGGAAACTCCCAACACATTGCCATTTAGTGTATAACTTGCATTTATATTATTTTTGCCAAAGTGCATAACCTTGCATTTATCAACATTGAACCTCATTTTCCAGTTTGCTGCCCAGTTTTCCAGTTTAGACAGATCACTTTGCAAAGTGGCAGCATCCTGCATGGAACCTATAGTTCTGCACAATTTAGTATCATCTGCAAAAATAGAAACAGTACTTTCAATGCCCACCTCCAGGTCATTAATAAACAAGTTGAAAAGCAAGGGACCTAGTACAGAGCCCTGCGGTACTCCACTAACAACACTGGTCCAATTAGAAAATGTTCCATTTACCACCACTCTTTGTAGTCTATCTTTTAGCCAGTTCGCTATCCAGGTACAAATACTATGTTCCAGGCCAACATTCCTTAATTTAACCAGTAACCTTTTGTGTGGCACTGTATCAAATGCTTTAGCAAAGTCTAAGTAAATCACATCCACTGCCATCCCAGAATCGAGGTCTCTACTTACATTCTCGTAAAAAGAAATTAAGTTAGTCTGGCAAGATCTATTACGCATAAAACCATGCTGGCACAAACTCATAGTATTATGATTTGCTATGAAGTCCAGTATCTTATCCTTTATTAACCCTTCGAAAAGCTTTCCTAATACTGACGTCAGACTAACTGGCCTATAGTTTTGAGGCTGAGAACGGGATCCTTTTTTGAATAGAGGCACCACATTAGCAATTCGCCAGTCTCTTGGCACAATACCAGATCTCAATGAATCCTGAAAAATTAAGTAAAGAGGTTTGGCAATCACAGAGCTAAGCTCGCTAATTACCCTGGGATGAATACCATCTGGCCCTGGACCTTTGTTAATCTTAACCTGTTCAAGTCTCTTTTGAATTTCTTCTTGTGTGAACCATGCATCATTAGTTGTATTACTAGAATTGGGAGTGTTAAGAAGGAAACCTTCACTTACTGGTTCTTCATTTGTGTAAACAGATGAAAAATACGAGTTCAGAATCTGCGCTTTTATTTTGTTTTCATCAACCAGCTGATCCCCCTCTGATAGTAAGGGTCCCACCCCTTCCTGCTTCCAGTGATACTCTCCTTTCTTTTAAGTCTGCTAGTTGTGTGATGCCAGTTACAGCATTTGTCAATTCAGTTCATACAGTTCATACAGTTCATACAGTTTAAACTGTATTAGGAAGTCCTTTTTCCAAGTTTCAGTTGGTCAAATAATTGCTGATATACTGTAAACCACTGACATATTGTATCCTCTGTAAACCAATGACCAGAGTGCTTCATATGAACTTACTATGATTGCTTCAAGGTTTAGCTTAATGTCACACACAGAGTTTGCTTCTATGATGAGAATTAACCCTTTTCTTGCCTGCACCCACATCCATTGTGTTGGCTACAGGTGCAGGCAAGGAAGTGGCTTATTCTCGTTGTAGAAGAAGATTCTCAGATCCACTGTGTGTGTCTTGATTGGCTAGTAACCACTATATAAGTGGTATTTAAATACAGGTATGGGACCTGTTGTCCAGAATGCTTGGGACCTAGGGTTTTGCAGGTAAGGGATCTATCTTTCCATAATTTGGATTGTCTACGAAAAAATTATTTCAACATTAAATAAGCCCAACAGGATTTTTTTGATTCCAATAAGGATTAAATATATCTTACTTGGGATCAAAGTACAATAAATATAGTTCAACAATCAGATGGGAAATGTAATTCTGGAAGTAGCATTACTACAAATAATACCAAATTGTATTTGTTATTATAACTAGAATTTGTTGTTGAAGTGTTTCTAAATATGTATAATAACTAATTAATGTATCCCATAATTTAACCCGGTTTGTTTATATGGGCATATTAGAAATAACTGAATTAAAGGTCAGTGTCACATGGGATGCACCCAAAATTTCCATTGGCTAAAAAGTGCCCATGATCACCTCCCATGGCACCCATTAACTTGAGTGGGGAACACTCAGGAGTGCAAATGTGAGTGACTTTCAGGCCACAAATGTTCATGCACTTGCACACATTTCCCTTTCAAGCAAATGGGATCAGTAGAAGGGAAATTGGAATACCTTGAATAAGGCATTGCGTTTAATATTAAAAAGGTCACACAATTGTTCATACAATTCTGTCCTACTATGATCAAACTATGGTATTGTCACTCCACAGATGATCAGCCAAAGGAAAAAAAAAACTAACCAATAATACAGTTTAAAATATTTCCAAACATTTGCTGACATAAAAATAACATAGGCCATCCTACACAGCAGTGTAACCAGCTCTCAATCTAATGGGGCACATATCCTCACCCATGTGCAGTCAGCTTTATTTATATGATTGTGCCTATGTTATTTACTACAGAAAGCAGCAGCCCATATATACAATTTGATTCAATGCTAGTTGCTATTTGCAAGAATATGCACTTACAGGTGTCACATATTCTACCTGAAATCCACTGCAACCTTCAGGGCACAGGCAGAGCAAGCATTTTAATCTCTGCAATCTAATCAAGGAAGTCATGTGATCTATCTCCGTTTCCCCACAATAATTATTCATGCCTGGGCCTGCTGTATTTCCTATTCGTATCAAAGTCCGCAAAAGGTAGTGCCATTTTTACTGTTATTTAGCCCTAACTAACATATTTGTATATTAACATTGTCTTTTATGCATTTTTAACTACCACTGACATATTTGCCCAGATTCGCCAAAGGTCATTATGTCTGCCTTTTTTTCAGCAGTAACTTTGCATTTCTGAAAAAAATGGGAATATATTTAGTAAAAATCAATATTTAAAAATCCCCTCAATAATTTAGGGTGGAATTTTAACCCATCTTAAAAAAAAAAAAACATGTACTAACGAATACACTTAGGAAAACAGGCAGTTTTTATTAGTCCCTATTTCCCCAGCTAATAATGTATGATATAGTAATTATTAGGGAAGAATTTAAAATGGGATATACTTACATTGCCTTATGGAAACTGGATATTAAACCATTAAAATATGTTTTTATAAAAACTGTGCAACAGGGGCACATATAGCTACCTACTATGCTTTTTTGGTGCTGGAAACTGTCCCAATTAAAATTGCACCTTATCAATGAGGAAATGTTGACCTTTAGTGAATTTGGGCAACAGAGATTGTTCAAGCTTGGTATCAGTCCCTTCCACAATTGAGGGTACTCTCTAACCCCTACATTGCAGGTTCACTGGGAGCCAATTAAATTGCCTAGATGTTAGAAACCCAAAGTAGCAAGTAACCAAAATACTGTCCTTACTACAGGTGTGGAGTCTGAACCCCTGTGTATCACCACTTAACTTATGTTAAAACCATATAGTTCACAAAAGCATATCTACTGTACAAAGAAAACCCTGCAGTCTCCACTGATGAAAAAGTGGCATGAAAAGGAGTATTATGTTTAAAGAGTGCATGCAGTCATTTCATTGCTATTTTACATGTATATTAAAATAACCTTATGAGTTTCTATAGTAGTTGGATTCACATATTGTACTTCAGGTGATAATCTCAAAAGTAAAGAAACATCCAAAATGCAGGTTTGTTTTAATTCTCAAACAGGCATATTAAACAGAAGAATCTGTGGGTTATTTCATCAATTTATGAAGAAATATGCTTAAATAAGATCATTTTCACAATTTCACGTTGATCTAAACAAGCCTGATCATGTGAAAACAAATGTCAGCTTAGACCCTTAGCTACATACTCAAGCAAAGCATTTTGAGTGTATTTATGTATGTTTGAATGTTTATGTGATAGAATTTAGAAAGACATAGCATAAACGGAATTTAAAGTATAAAGTCTTTGTATCAAATATGGCTACTAGTTACATAACCCACACAACATTTACGAAAAGTAATATTTAATAAATGTGTAATGGTCACAACAATTTCTCTATATATTTGGGGCTTGCAAAGCCTGTTCTGGTAATACTAAAAATATAAAAATATAAACATTAAAACAGATTTCACAGATTTTATATCCAAATAAATGTTGCTATACCATAAGTAGTGCAAATCCCGTTTCATTTATATTTTTTGCACGTTAAAATGTCGATATCAGAGAATATATAAGAATAGAATATAATACAAATATAGACTATGTAAATAAAATAACATATTCTCTGACTTTTATTGCAAGATTAGAACACATTTCCTAAAATGATTTGTTTCTATAAAGAATATTGGTGCATGCCATTTAGAAAATTGTTGTTTTACCAATAGGTGAGCAGACCTCTAGTTGTTAAGACGAATACATTTGTTTGTAATTGTTTCATAACCACAAAAAAAGATTAGTGATACTCCCTATTATTCCTAAACTCTACGCACATCACAAAATTCATTCGTGCTGGCAAGAAACAGAGGCAGCTTCAGAACATCATAAAAAAAAGTGTTTTCGTTTTCCAATAAAGAAAATGCAACATGAATTATTCAATGGCACGTGTTTAATATTCATGCAGACAAATTACTAATGTATAGTGTTACTGTAAGACGTACAAGAAAAAGACAAATAAAGTGCTATTTTGTTACAGGACAATAAATAAGTTACATGTGCCCGTTTAGTTCACTCGACTAAAACCCTGCAACAGTTAAACCCAAACAATGAGCCTTTGTGCTGTACAGGGACTATATTATTGAACTGTACTTGCAGTTTAGAAACAAGCCTGTAGCTAGAAAGAATGAATTTATTTACCATCACTGCTGTAGACTAATAACCACTCCCCAGGAAATTGCCAGCTTAGTAAAATACTAGTAATATTAGCACGTGGTTTTATAGAAACAGCTATGGCAAAACTTGCCTTCACATTGTAATTTAGAATATGTAACAGAAATATTATGTTTCCCTCGGATCCAGCTGGCTGAGTGAAGCGAAGGGTGGTGGTGGGAGGGCTAGGGATTCGTTTCTGGGCTAAAAAGTTAAAGAGCAGTAAAGCCTTATTACTACTCCTAGAACGTTTCAGTGATAATTAAGTTTGCAATGCAAATTGGATTTCAACGCAGGCAGCTGTAATGGTCCTGCCCTTTTGACATTAGCTACCTGTCTTTTGTCTGGACAAAGCAAAGACTTTGATGAAGCCATTGAAGTTTCCAAAACCTGTTTTTAAATTCGTTTTTGACCTGGGGGAAAAATAGCAAGTAACGATTTGCATAATTTATAGCAAAAAAAGAACCAGTTGTACAAACAATCGGTTTGCAAATACAGAGAATATTCCTTCTTGAGAAACGGTAGCAGAAATATTTAAGCAATGCAGGAATAGTAGATAATTGTAATCGTTATGTATTTTCATTATTCAGTTGTCAGTGGAAAAAGAAAATGTTCACTTACTATAGCTCTTTATTGTAATATATCTAAATATACACACACACACAAACACACACACACACACATACACACAAACGAAATTGGTAAAACACAAGCATTAAAAGATTATTATTTTCAGCTCTGTGCAAGATATTTCCCCCCCAGGACAGATTAGTCAGTTGAAGGTTTTTACTTCCATTGATGATGATAGCCTTGCTTTGTAAACATTCAGTAAATACAGTGCAGATTATTAATTCACACGGGTTGATTGCATTTAGAATCACCTGCTGTAACAAAAAGCTTTAAAAAAAAAATAAAAAAACAATAGCAATGAGGTTAGTTTCAGTTACATGTTGTCCCTAAGTTAGATTTCTGTAATAATAGAGAAAAATAAATCGTCTTCCATGTATCTCTGTAGTTATTTATTATTAAGATCTCCTTAAATTAAAAATGTCATACAGGTCACTGAAAAATGTTGGTGGCTGACTTCTATAATAGGGGTATAAAAAGTGGAACATTTTGCATAGGTATGTTATATTGAGATTCGTTATAATAGTGGCTAATTTAGAAAGGTCTCAAAATTAAAATAAAAATAAAAATCAGCATTGTCCCTACCCTTAATTTATATGGCATAAAAAGTTAGTATTAGTCTGCTGTGTATGAAGATACATATATATGTAGTGATATATGAAGATGGAAACTATTCTTCTTCCTCTAATTTCACTTAATAAACTCCTAGACACTGAGATCATTGCCCACAAAGAATGGCACCTACTCTTGTCACCTAGGGACAGTGAATCAAATTGCAAAAGTGGATCTCAACGTGATCAATTTGAATCCACACATCTAAAGAGCTAAAGTATATGCCCACATTTTTGCGCCTTGGATAGAGAAAACCAAACGTCTACTTGCAGCATTGGACTCGGGGGGTGTCGGGGGGAATGGAGGAATTACTCTATTGCACAGCAAAACGGCTGCTGGATTGGGTTGTTTTGCGCTGATGTACTGCGCTGGTCTTTACGCGTGGCGCAATGTATGCAGAGCACCTCTATTGGCAGGTGGAAAACCACGAATGATTCGCCCCCCTTGACTTATCTATCTCTTGAAATCGATGTACATTGGAGATTAATGTATAAGCTGTAGGAATTACTTATTGATGTGCTATGAATTGCATATTTCATGGCTCATTACTTGCCAGATACCTGTCCAAGGCTGAGTAAGCAGCACCTACACCTACCGGAAAGACAATCTGCTTCTCTTACCTTAAATCTCTGCAAGGAGGACACAGAATACGGTTCTATTACTCATACCCCCTGGCAGTTGAGCTGAGCCATACAAAAAAAGAACTAAGGTGGCATTAGGTAGAATGTAGGTAACATCACCTGGCATGCATGTTTTAGGCTATGAGTTGCTTCTCCAAGGATAGGCACAACAGTGCCAGGCTTGCCCAAGGGTTTGTGTGTGTCACTGTAACCAATCAGACTCACACTTATATTCACACAGACTGTAAGAAAGTTACAAAAACTACAATAAAACATAGCAATTGATTCTGGAATTCTTTTTTAGCTGCTTTTTCTAACAGATCGAAATTCCTTATTGAAGCATTAAAGGAGAAGGAAGCCCTACAAATGAATAGGACTAAAAATGCCATGTTTTATATACTGCATTTATTGCATCAGCCTAAAGTTCTGCTTCTCATTAGCAGCAATGATTCAGGCTTCAAACTTGTCACAGGGGGTCACCATCTTGGAAAGTGTCTGTGACACTCACATGCTCAGTGGGCTCTGAGCAGCTGTTGAGAAGCTAAGCTTAGAGGTCATCGCAAATTATCCAGCAGAAAATGAGGTTGGTCTGTAATATAAGCTGATGCTACAGGGCTGATTATTAAATCCTGATGCTAGTTGCACTTGTTTCTGTGCTGCCATGTAGTAATTATCCATATTAATTACTAATGAGCCTTATGTAATTGTGACATTTCTATTCTATGTGTACTGTATATTTTGAATCGGTCCCTAAGCTCAGTAAGTGACATCAGCATAGAGCATGTGCAGTGAATCAACAGAAAAGAAGAAGCTACTGGGGCATATTTGGAGACACAGAACTTTATTGCTAAGGGACTGTGATTGCCTTTGGTTAGTATAGAAGCCCAAAACACAATGTACAACATGTCTAGCTACTTCTTTAGTTTAACTTTCCTTGTCCTTTAACTTTGGATCAATTTGGCAGAAGGCATGGAGAGGACAGCAAAGCTCAATAGGTGCCCCACATTATCACCTTAGCACTAGATGACATGAAGGCATTAGGCTCCACACCTCCCGGCAAGCAATAAAGTGACTGGTAAGGGGATCCTTATAGGGGGGAGGGGGTGCAAACTAGTGTTTGTGCAGAGACTTCTGTTGCTGTAAATCCATCAACTCACCAGACAGTTGTCAGCTTTGTGAGTGAAATAGCTGAGCGAATTCCAACAGCAGGGCGCAGGCGCGCACAGGTACCAACCAGTTCTTATGAACAGGTGAGATATTGTTGGGAAGGGAGAAGAAGGATTCGTGGAGTCGCTCGCACCAGCAGGCGGATCCCGAAGTGTAGCAGCAGCTGCAACATATCATAGGATGGCTCTACTGGCTAAAATGGGGGAATGGCAGGTGAGAAACCAGATTGTTCCATTCCATGTCTCTTTTAAACGAAGTGGAAGTTGATCATGTGTAAATTAACTGTGTTATTGTACAGCAGCTACAATGAAACTTTTGCTGTTTCTCCTCCTTGCCAGACAATGGCACACCCTATGACCCTAACACTGCGGTGTCTCTGAGTGCATTTGTCCGGGTGATAGGCTGCTGCACTTCACTGCCTTCACTCACAGCGCAGGAATAAACCGGGCACCATCCGCCCTGAGCCACTTCTTTCTCTTTTTTTGCGGAGTAAATAAGTGAACTGTGCTGATTAATAATGACTTGCTGGAGTTTATTGCGGTCTTGGCACTAATTTACAGTCTGCTTGTGACTAGTACGCATAATGCTTTGCTGCTTGCTGCCCACTAACTGTATATAGGCCTGGTCTGCGCACTGAAACGCTGCTCTTATGTACTACTAGCAACAGGGATTAAGTTGAGTCCATGTAATGTGTATGGTTCAGCTGTAAAATCCTCAGTTCTGGCAGTCTCAGGCCCAAACACTGCACTAGACACTAACATTAATGAATACTATTTGCTGAATTAATTCTTCCTCCTCCGGACAGACAGTAAAACTCTTGCCCACCAGCAGAAGGGTCTAGGGTGTATCTACCTGTAATATATTCTTTTATTCCTGGCTATGAGTAAGGCAGAGGTATTTCGTTTTCATGACATGCGTTTTGTTACTTTATTTGCGCCCCCCTGTTCGACAATATAAATATTCAGCCAAAAAACCCTTAATTAACATTGTGTAGGCTCTTGCTTGACTCCTCTAATCCGCCAGTTCCATCATCCAAGCCTTGGTTTGGAATTGGTCTCCTGTTTGTAACATTATAACATCATAAACTACTTGTGCTATTGAAGTACGGGATGGTTGTAGCTGCAACAGCCACTATAAACTATAAATTATCACTGACCCTAACTTTAAGGCTGGGGCCCTGTCTTCAGATGTGTGTGGCTGTATGTGAGGAGGTGAATGTGGTAAGGTCCTGAAGATGTGAAACTACAGCCCTCTGCTGGATACCTTTTAAATATCCTCTGTATAAAAGGTGTCATCTCCATGGTCTATGTCAGGTCTCAATACATCATGCTGTATAGCAGGGGTCCCCAACCTTTTTTTACCAGTGAGCCGCAATCAAATGTAAAAAGAGTTGAGGAGCAACACAAGCATGAAAAAGTCCATTGGCGTACCAAATAAGGGCTGTGATTGGCTATTTGTTAGCCCCTATGTGGACTGGCAGCCTACAAGAGGCTTTACTTGGGACTATACTTAGTTTGTATGCAATTAAAACTTGCTTTCAAGCTTAGAATTCAAAAATAAGCACCTGCTTTGAGGACCCTGAGAGCAACATGTTGCTCAGGAGCTACTGGTTGGGGATCACTGTACAGGATAAGTGAGGTTTTGGGGACTTTAAATACCCTGTGTATGAAATGTTTCCTCTTCTTAGGCCAAGTTAAATCAGGTCTCCATAAATCAGCATGTATACAGATACAAGTGACCTTTGGGAGTTAATGATGATTGCATCCTTTAAAACTCAAATTTAAAGGATTTAAACCATGGTTATAAAGTATTGCAGTCCATCTACCCAGAGCGATATTTGAATAAAAAAAAAATATTTTTTAGAGAAGATATGGATAGAGCAATGGGGTCCTGACAGTGTACTATGTATCTGGGTGCACATAATAAAGATATTGTAGGTGGGGAAAAAGGTCCTTCCTACTGGTCATGTTACATTGTAATATAATTAGCTGCTATTTCTAATTGACAAGAAATGTGTTTATTGCTTCCCTGAGGACGTCAGTTAAAGGTAGCAGGTACTAATCTCCCTATGTGACCCTTGCCTTACCATTATATATATAAATATGTGGCCCAACCTTACATTTCCTTGACCTTATCTTATTCTTCCATAGAAGATTACTGAGGGTGTCATGTCTGAGTTGTATTTATAAGATCAAGGTGTCGTTGTGTGTGTGTTTGTTTGCGTGTGTTTCTATAAGTCAAAAATGACAACAGAAGCAATGGAAAGTGCTTATGTAGAAAGCGAAGTCTTTTTGCGACTTTTTTTGAATTGGTTGTACAGGAGCAGGCTGGAACACTTATATTTGTATGTGTGTGTACAACCGGTTTCATTTAGTTAAAGTTTTGCTGTCAGGGATCTATAACCTTCAGGTTTTCTAGAACAATATCCCTCTCACTTTGTAGTTCGTCAACAGCTAGAGGGCAGCAACTTGGATGTCATTTAACTCCACTGAGACTATTGCCAGTCCTGGTTTTGCCTACTCTGCATCTATGTGATGGGGTTAACTGACTCACCTGAAAACAGTAGGAATAAGGACACATGATCATCAATCCCAAACCTGAAGCAGCTGAGCCAGTCCCCTGAGGAGTAATGCTCTATGTGCAACATGGCCTGGCTTGACTGCTTTTGGCATTACAATGCAACTGTTTGAAGATTTGTAACTGGGAGTCATGGGGAATACTGGGAGATGATTGCTATTCCTTACTGTCTGATCTTGCATTGTATTGTCCTCCTTGACAATTATTTGCTTAATGAAAAGGCAATGAGATTCTAAATGAGCAACAATATCATTGTAATTATTATTACTGTAGCAAAAAAATCTTCACATTTGGTGTTAAAGGAGGGTAACTTTTAGTATGTTATAGAATGGCCAATTCTAAGCAACTTTTCAATTGGTATTAATTATTTATTTGTTATAGTTTATATATGCAGGCCTCTCCTATTCATATTCCAGTCTCTTATTCAAATCAATGCATGGTTGCTAGGGTCATTTGGACCCTAGCAACCAGATGACTGGAACTGCAAACTGGAGAGCTGCTGAATAAAAAGCTAAATAACTCAAAAAACACAAATAATAAAAAATACAAACCAATTGCAAATTGTCTCAGAATATCAGCCTATATATAATAGTTAATTCACAGATGAACAACCCCTTTCAGGAAAAGGTTTTGCAGGAGGAAAACAAAAACACGTGGTTCCAAATGTTCGATCTCAGGCTGATGGTTTGTGTAAACAAGCGACTCTTCTTCATATTATGGATATGACTTATGGGAACTCATCGAGCCTCCCCCCCCCCCCAAACACACACACACACACGAACACAACGAGATCACTCAGATTTCATATTTGCCATGTCAATGCAGCAAGACAAGCCTGTATACAGGAACATGTACATTTTATTTCTTAAAAACAGTGTTTAGTGGTGTCATCAGTAATAGTTGATGAATAGTGACGTCATTTGTGTCCCAACCACTTGTTAAAACTTGTGTATAATACTTGTCATTCTTAGCAGCATATCATATGTCTTTATATAGTCGTAGTGAGTTCTGATATCCTTAGATTTTATTAATGTGGGGAGTTTACATTATTCCTTATACACTATACAGTCTAGATATACAGTATATCTGGTTGAAATACAGCAGCAATGTATTTATTGTATTTAACGGACACCGAGATAGATGGAATATTCCTTTTTGTTGTATGCCCCTCACACATTAATTAAAATTCATATTCATTAGTTCAGCAAGGCCTCAATAAGGGACCATCACCATACACATCTATATTTGTGAGTTTCACATCATTAGCAGCTCTTGAAAGCACCTACTCCACCCAAAAATGTTAATGGCCATTTAATGCGCGGGCTATTGATCTGGGGGCTTAGAGTTAAAGGGATCGCAACCCACCCTTTCTCCCCTGTAAACTGCAATGTTTGATCCTCGGGTGAATATTCACATTCAATTAGCTGGGCGGTCATGGTAATGGTGTTGATGGGGCCCGGGTCTGTCTGGCTTCCCTGGATGGCGCTGGCTGAAGTTGGACCTTTTCATGCTGCCAGTCAATCTGCATAGGCTGGGGAATAACCCTGAGCTTAATTTCAACCTCAATGAGAGAAAAAACAACTGTTTATACAACACTAAAGGGAGAACACAATAAAGGAACCATCGTCTTGTTTTGTAGATACTTCTAAAATCATCATGACATTGGCTTTAGACCCCAGTGGTGGCTCCAGACACTTTCTTTAGTCAGATGACTATTCTCATCTCATTTACCACCACCCAGGCTAATATCATTATACCCACTGTGCCCCTATGCGCTGATCTAGAGACTACATACTAACATACCGAGAAGAAGAGACAAGAAGCATATTATTTGCCTTAATAATTGCACCAGACAAATCTCATTTCTCTAATACCCATTGCAGCCCAGAATAGGCCACTCATCCTTCTAGTGTAATGTGATTTAGTGCAATTAGCTCTGTTCCCACAACCGAATGTCACAGAGTGAAACTCATCTCATTAGACCCAACATAATTTCCTCATCTCTCTTCAATTAAAGGGGTCTCTGAGTGCTACATCTAGAAATGAGTGGGGGATATATTTTTATTATACAGGTTACAACCCTGAAATAATCAATCAATCATTTATACAGTGTCATTCTTTTTCTCTGGTAGCTGTGTGCAAAAATAGAAAGATCATTTATGGACTGAAACAAGAATATAATGAAAAGAATAAAATGTAAGGGCCCTTGGAAATAGGAAATTTATTGATGATGTGTGAGGAAGGAAATCAGTGAGAAAAAAAAAGTTCTAGATTTTTGAGTGTGGAAAGGGTTGGGTGGGTTATTGGCGCAGTGGATGCAGGCTATTGTTATAGGGGGCTGTGATAATGGGGTTATGAGATCCCAATGTGGTCCCCTAGTGCAGACTGGGAGGCTGGGAGCTGTGGGGCTGTTGCCTGTATGCTAATGAGCACATCAGGACTTGGTACTGGGGAAAAAAAAGAAACTTTCCACCATTAGAGGGAGATCTGAGTGCACCAAAAGCATCGCTCCAGCCTCCCGCTCTGTTAGGCACTCACAGGGACTACTGCACACAGGATTGGGGACAAGGAATAACTGGAAAAGTCTCTTCCCAGCGACCCATGAACATGCTTTGGAAACTAACGGATAATATCAAGTATGAGGAGTGCGAGGTAAGGGCCCTGCAGCACTTTTTCTAACAGTCTTATGTCCTCCACCGATCTGTACCTTGAGTGTGCAGGGAGTTATTCTGTAAGGTCTCCAGGAGCTTAAAATACCTGAGACCCCTATACTGGTATATGGGAGCCTTTGACTGCTCAATAAATAGGGCTCAGATTCAAGAACACATATCTGCACTCTCAGACTTGTCACTACATTAATTGTCTCAACAGGTTTATTATGTACGACATTTTATACCAAATCTGCTTTTGTTTCCTATGGATCATATTCTGTCAAATGGTAATTGTTAAGTAGTTATTTATTTAATTACTTAATTAAATAACTTAAATTATTATTTATTTTTTTTTTTTTTGTAATGGTCATTTTCCTTCCACATTTCTATAAACTGGCAGGGTCGGATTAGGATAGCTTCCTAGGAACACAGAGTGTGTGAGTGGCTAGTGTGTGAGTGCAGTTGTCTCGGAGCACACACACCTGAGAGACAGCCTGGTACAGAGGACATGTTAGTAGGGGCTGCCACTGAGCATGGATCACTGTCTTGTTAGGACTTGCAGGCGCTGAGTCGCACACACACACCAGGCGGATTTGCGCGCATTCCCCAAGCGGTGGGTTCAAACACTTTACACAAATAACTTGCGCTTCATTGTACCTTTCTTTTCATTTTTTATATGTATTTTTAAAAACACAGAATGTCGAGTAGGTTTACCAGAAGCTGCGACTTTGCAGCAGGGACACGGCACTGCGTTTTCTGATGTTTTCCATGGACTGAATATTATTTCGTAAGGCTTTGGCGTCGCAGGTAAAGGATCAGACAGGAGGGCAGATCAGGGTCCCAGTGCATTAGGCAGAGGCTCTTTTAATCTCCCTTTCAGCGCCTGCTTGAAACCTTATTTTGTTAGCTGTGCATATTTGTACAGGGACATGCAGGCGGTAGGTGGCTCTTGTTGTTCTAACCCCAGCCAGCCAGGAGCTGTGTATAGTTGAACATAACATATTTTGGAGGAGTTGTTTGCTGGAGTGGTAGAGCCAGTCTGACGGGTTTAGAGTGGGAGACAAGGAGAGCCAGGGACAGGCGGAAGGGAGGCAGATTCAGAGCCGGGCAGAACTGAGCCACGCTGGACTTGGCCGACCCCCACACTATTGCGGACTGCGACAGAACCGCTGCTCTGTGCGATTGCAAGCATCTGCTTTCCAGGCGAGACGCCCTATCTGCGCCCTGGATCTGCCAACGGGGACAGGAAATCAGCGCTAAACAAAAAGAAAAGACTTGCCCTGCTCCCTTCCGGGCCCTGCATGCTCCCACAAGCACAGCAGCGAGGGTGGATTTCTCTATTGTCTCACACTCAGCTACAGGGGCTGTGGAACGAGATCTGCCTCGCATGTTTAACCACACGCAGTGCTACAGGTTATTCGTGTACGAAATAAGAACACACTAGAGCTGCTGAGATCGGGGGACACGCAGACAGATTTTTGAAGACTGTGAGATTTGAAGCGGCTTCTTTGCTTTGTGGCACTTATACTTGAAGCCCATCGGGCCATGGATCAAGCTCAGAGGACAGCAGATCCGGGCCCCTCAGATTCAGACATGAAAAGCAAAGGACTGAACGACACAGAGAACATTCCCGTCCCCAGCAGCAAGAGAAGCTCCTCAGACATGGACATGTCATTTCCAGGATATTCCCAGGATTCCCAGGTGCCAAATCCTTTTATCTGCCCCCCCCCTCCCTGTCACTGCTGATCCCCATACTCTGGAGCTGTTTCCCTTTTGCATGCCCTGCAACCTTTAAAATGTCCCCCCCTTTCTTTTGATTCGTCAGCCAGCCCCCCTCTCTCCCTCATTCTCTGTGAGTCTCTCCCTCCTCTTCCTCCCCCTCCACCTCTGATTAGATACACTGCCTCTTCATTCAATGGACGTCATTTAGAACAGGGCTCTGCCTTGAGTTGCCTCTTCGGTTCACGCTCGATTTCCAAGCATTCTTCCTTTATTAAGTATCGGTGTAATATTAATAGTCATGAATGTGAGGGCTGCAAGGCTGGCAGTCTGCGCCTGTTAGTAGGAAAAGCCTGCGGAGCTGCAACCAGGAACAGAGTCTAGGGGACAAGGATTAAGGAAACCAGAAATCCAAACTTTGCCTAAAACATCCCTCCCAGAATAGCAATTGTGTTCTCAACCCAAAATGAAGAAGAATATCGTCCACTTCTGATGGATTATATATGCTTCCTTATTATGCCTACAGAGCTTTGGTTCTTGTGATTTTGTAGAAACCAATTTCTAGAGCTGGGATTTTATTTTCATTTTTTTTTACCACTTCTCTAATTTTCTTCTTTGATCAACGTTTTCTTTCTGATTTCTCTTCTTCAATTTGTAACTATATACTCTTCCCAGATGTTGGTTCACAGTTTTTCCGCTATGGTGAGTGGCTTATTTCTAGCAATTATACTGTAATATTTCTGGGCATTTTTTTCTCTGTATTTATTTTTTTACGATGAATCTTTGTGATTTGAAATTATTTTATCCTTTTTATTATCTGTTTGAATCGCCCTCTGATTTTTTACCCCCCCCCTTTCATAACAAATGCTATATTTATTTAATTCGCTCTGTGTTTTCAAATGAGTTTTTAATGTTTTTAAAGTGAAATAATCTGCTATTTCGATGCTAAACATAAACACATGTTCCAGCGCTGTGTCCTTTAATTTAATGCACATTTGCCTAAAATTTTATTTTTCTAGCATGGTTGATTAGAAAAATATTTTGTCTATTTTCTATCCTCAGGTTGTTGTTTTTTTGCATTTGGATGTGCAGTGCAGTCGTTGATTGCTTTGAATGTACTTCCTATGAATCCATGATGTTTTTGCTCAGTCTGAGCACATTGTTACAATGGGTTCCTTGCAGCAAAGGGAACAGGCATTACTAATAAAAGACAGGCTTGTCTCACATCATAACAAACCATTATGGTTATGCGGCTGAGGTTTTTTCATTCTGTAGACATGCAAGAGGGCTGTGCACTTTTATCTAAGAACATGGCCTCTGATTTCTGCAGAAATGTGAGTCTGAGCTAACCATTGCCCTAATGTATTTCTAGGCATCTTTCAGCACGTTCATGGGTGTTGTGGGCCTGTATAATAAACATACTTTTCTGCTGGTCTTTAGATTGGCATCTGCATGGGAAGCTTAAATAAGCTCCTGCCAGTGTAGAAAGGTTTTGCTGCTCAAGTTCAAGAATATCGGTTTAATATATAATTTGTTCTTTTGTCTTTTTTTGTAGGATCGCCATGATGGCAGCAATGGGACTGGTCGGTTACCCCAGCTGGGCTCGGTGGGACAATCTCCCTATGCCAGTGCCCCCCCACTCTCTCACACCCCCAATGCTGACTTCCAGCCCCCCTACTTCCCTCCGCCCTACCAGCCAATATACCCCCAGTCTCAAGATCCCTACTCCCACGTCAATGACCCCTATAGTCTTAATTCCCTCCATGCCCAGCCACAACCACAGCACCCAGGTTGGCCGGGACAGAGACAGAGCCAAGAGACAAGTCTGTTACACACACATCGGGGGCTACCACATCAACTTTCTGGTCTGGACCCCCGGAGGGATTATAGGAGGCACGAAGATTTACTACATGGGCCTCATGGACTCAGCTCAGGACTGGGGGACCTGCCTTTACACTCCATACCTCATGTTATTGAAGACGTATCGGTAAGCATAATCCCTTTAATCCCCTCTATAAAGTTATATCTCTCCAGCCCACCAGCTGTGCTTGAACCTCACATTTATGGGAGTTGTACATCAATTATAACTAGAAAGCCGCAGATTGGGTATCCCTATTTGATTAAATGTCTATAAGGAAACTCCTAACATACTCATATTCTCAATATAGCATGAGTTAGAATGAATGAAGGGCATCTGCCAAAAAAATTATACCAACTAAAAACCCAAGGCCACAGGCAGGATGAATGTGTTGTGTAATAAATAATGTCTCCCTTATAATTAAGGAAATGTATGCAGAAACAGTCTAATGCGACCTGAATGCTTACCTGCCTGTAACTCTTCTGATTGATAGAACAAAATGAAACCCTGATTTATTAAATCTATCTTTACTTTATCCATTCCCTATTTTTTATAAAGAAAGAGTGTTAATCTGATGAATAGTTAGTGAGTTACCAACCTCTATCATATCTACCTCCCCAACACATATTACATTAGGTATCATGGGAAGATTGAACTATAAATTATTTGGAGGTAATTGAGTTATCAATTAAATGTTTCACAATTAAACATGACATTCATAGTTTACTTCAGCAATACTCCCCTCATATCTGACACCAGGCATTACTGAAAACAGATCAATACAGCTAACATTCCACAATTCCATTTCAACCTTGAAATATTCTAAATTATTCAGTTAAACAGAACATTGGGGTTAATTAATCCATGCCTCAGTCTTCACATATTAATAGGCAATAAAATGAAATGTGTTTTGCTAGATGGCGTTGCGATTTGACAGCTTTAACAATTAGAAATTCGCACGTTTATAATGAAAAATATATATATATATATATATATTTAAACGGACCTAAATGCAAGTGATGTAATTTAAAAAGGTCTGCATTATTGGTTTGGTTGTGTTGATCAGAATTAGTATAATTAGTCGAATTGTAACGCTAAATCATTTATTAAAATGGGCACCCTGGCCTAATTATTTATATACATATGTGTAATTGAATAAAACTTAAACAAGTATAAAGTGCATTATACAAAACGAAAAATATTCACCATTAATTTATCTGCAAAACGGCACATTTGCTGTTATTAATTTCTATCGATTACTCCTTTATCTGCGAATAACTATTTAGATAGACTGGATGGACTAGGCGTGTCAAATATCAGTAATTTTACTGCCAAAAGACAGTGGCAGTCTAGGCTTCATTTGAAGATTATAAAAAAAAAAGATTGTTCAATGTAAACATAACTATTGAGAATTCTGAAACCACATATGTCAGAATACAGAAAACGACCCCGATAGATACAAGGCAGAATAGAGCTCACATTGAAGATGTTTAAATTTGTATCAAGGCGTGGGGGTTGAGGGTTGAAACCGTCTGGGCTATCTAGGAAACTAGTTAATGATAAAATAGCACCATGGGGTACTTAAATGTGGATCTGATGATGTGTTGAAGTGAACGTTTCTTGAAACCATCGAAATCAAAGTATTATATACCACAGTACATTTACTTTATGGGCTTAGTTCGCAAGCATAAAGGGATCATATTTCCCCATATACTTAAAACACAAGAACTGTAGAAGTCAATGCTGAACATTTCTCAATTTAATTATACTTAAATGCAGGAGCACTTTAGGCAAGTTACAAATGAGAGCATGGAGTATAATAAAATCTGTAATAGACTAACTTAGTACCATCCACCCGGAATCATTGAGATCTGGCACAATTAACAGGAGCATAAATCCAAGAAGGGATAAAAAAAAAAATGCTACGATCTGTGTTATTGTTGGACAAAGCCTTTTCGGAGCACTGTGCCTTTAAATCACACTACCAGAGAGCTGTAATATCCCCAAAGTGAATCAGGACCTTTTTTATTCTGCTGTAAACAAAGGGATGCGTGTTATTTCACCCTGCCAAACTGCAGCCTCTTATTTTTTTTTTTTTATAACTTCTTTATTGATATCAGTCAAAGATGTTGACAACAACACAGAATGTGATATTATACATACATTGTACCTTTCACACCATAAACAAGGTCACCATAGTAGCTAAACGAAGCATTCTGTTAAACAGCAGTAACAGGAATAAACATGTGCAATTACACATATCCGAAATACAGCCAAACTGTAAGTATGAGAAAGAAACAAATAAAAACAAACAAACATACGGAAGGTTTCCCAGAGAAAAAAAAAAAAGGGGGGGGGAAAGGGAAAAGGATCAGTCACACCATGTAGTGGGACCTGTTTCAATTTTGAGTGAGAGTCTCGTCTCGATGCAGATTAGTAGATGAGAAAGAGGGCCATAAAAAAGCAAGTAGAAAAGTGTCCAGACTGTGGGTCCTCTAGGCCTATCGAGTATGTTTTCCTCTGTAAGTTAACCACGGCTGCCAAATGGCATCATAAGTTGGGAGTCGGTTCTCATTACGCGCCGCCATTAGTTCCATATCCGCTCGGACATCCATTGCTGATAAAATGTGGTCAATTGAAATTGGACAGCCTCTTATTTTTTAATTGAACTACGTCATTTCAGGCGTATTCATACCAAAGCCTCATCTAAATATTCAATGTACTGTAGGTGAACTAAAACGAATTTCCCTTCTTATATTGGTTTAATGTTGCGTGCCACTGTCATTGGCAGAAGTGTTTGGGGACCTACAATAAGTAGTGATTTACCCCTCTCATCACACAATTATAATTGCATATATTTTATGGCTCCCCTTCCATTCATCCTGCATTTACCCATAATCTCGGATCGTTTATAAACAGTATTTCAAAGGCAACGAGTATTATAATGTTATTATTTATACTGTTCAATCAACCAATGGAAGAATATAGGAAAATATAAATACATGTTCAAAGGGAGCTTGGTAAAATTATTTTCTAGGGCGCTTTACATTAAATCTGAAAATACTTTGCCCCTACTAACAGCAATACGCAAATCTACTATATTACTGTTATGAAAGTGCATGAAAATATATATATATATTTTTTTATTTTGTCTTGCAGCACGTTGAGGACCCGAGTATCAACATCCCAGATCAAACTGTAATTAAAAAAGGTAGGCTATTTTCCTGCATTCCTAACAAGTCCGCACAAGCTAACAAAAACAGAGCCTGCCAAGCTTCATTTTGAAGTAGTTAAAACTTGAAGCCTGAATAATTGCAGAGTGCACCTTTAAAAGCCGCTCCGCCTCATTACAGTGATAGAAATATGCCCAGGAATATTGCAGCCATGTTTGGGCCTGGAAATATTCGTTTGCAAAGTAACGATTTGTTGTAGAATATGCAACTTATGTGTGACAGTTGGTGTTTAAAAGTGGCAGTGTGTGTGGGTCCTGTTGTATGTGATAGGCTTTTAGTGCATTTGTGCTTTGTACAGTTAATGCTTCCTCTTGGCATATGGTGTCGGTACAGAACAATAGGCAGCTTTTATTCGCTTATTTTATCAAGAAGATTCGTTGCTTTTGGCAGCACACGTGGGTGAGAGAAAGGTGCTTTATTGGGCAGAGCTGGGTGGAGGGGTCTGTGTTGATCATTTATTTATTCATTGAATTTTCCAAACTGAAATACTTGGAGCCCCATATTTTTGGAGTGTAAGATTTTTTTTTTTTTAACCAAGCGAAAATTTGATTTACAAGAGATGGATCTTAGGGATGCTCTTTTGCACGTCAACATGATAATTGGCTCTTTTATTAGTAATCTCAAGAGTTCGTTTAAGTCCTATTGTCTCTATTAGCCTCCCCAGAGCCATTAATGTCACAAGTGATCTATCCAAGAGCCGAAAGCCCCCATACGTCTGAATACCCCCAACAAATCAGACTCCCAGGCTGTTCATACGCAGATGATTATACGTTTAGTTACATCGCTGCCCATTTACATTCAGGCTACACTGACATTAAACAGAGCCCATTATCTACAAGGCGCTGATTGACTTAGGGATTTTGTTCCATCAGTTTATTTTGTTAAATCATTGTGTAGAGTTGGTGGATCATACCTTTGACCAATAAGGCGAAATAAAACACAAATACATAACCCCACTTTAATTGAATTCACGTGGATTGCTGTACTGCAAAAGTTTAGGCAAATATAAATATTTTAAGCGAATATCGCATTTACAAGGACCCGCTACTACAGTTAGAGCGTTTTTTTCTCCTTTAGAGCGTTTTTTTCTCCTTTGTATCAGTGAAATTGTCTTTGCTCAGGCTGGGGATTGTTGCTTTGTTTAATTGTGAGTTTAACGGGAATCAATTTCTGCTGTGATTATTGTGACTTTTTTATGTTGCGGTGTTTATTACAGATGTTACATTTACATGCGATGGGGTCGGCTTGGGTGTAAATGGGGCTGAGGGGCATGAGACCCCCCTCAGGTTCTGATTTTGTGAAAAGAGTAGCAGCAAAAAAAATGGTTAAATGAGTCTGTTCCACTGATATACGTGTATCCATTCTACATCATAGAATAAATGCATTTAGCTTTGATTAAAGGGAATTGTTTTAAAAATTGATAAAAACGTTGCTTGTATTTTTGTTATTTGCAATAGCTGGAATGAGAGATAGAGATGCCAGCGCCTGCACTAATAATAAAACAAAAACATTAAGACCCTTGTTTTTATTTGTATCTATATGCAGTGGTTCCTTGTCTGTTGGTTGAGTTTGTATCTGGGGGTGAAACCCACTACAGGACTATGTAACTTTAATCAGTAATTAAATCAGACAGCTTTTTCCTTCAGCAACCGCGACTTTCAGCCTGCACGTGGCGCTAAAGGACCTCGCTTTTTCTTTATTATCCAAGCTAACCCCCATACTGCATGTAGAACTGTATAGCGTTGCCTGTTTATTTTCAGTAAAGAGCACATATTCACAGACAAAGTGATACATAATCCCTGGTAAATGATATTAGAAGATTGAAAAATAATGCTAACAATCGTGCAGCAATAATTGGGGGTGAAATTGTGGGTTATTGAATGAAGGCGGCCACTAATCTGAAATCAGTAAAACCAAGAATAGAAGTCCACAGAGCTTTGGTCCACTTTCCCTGTTTCTTAAACTTGGGGCCCCAGATGTTGCTGGACTACAACTCCCACTATGCTATGAATTATGAGTTTATGTAATTGTGTGGGGGTGTAGTCAAGCAACAGCTGAGGATCCAAGGTTAAGAAGCAGGGTCGGATGACAAGCTGCTCTGAGTGTTGTTGGTCATGCTATGAGGGGGAATACCCCCCTTAGTTTCATGGTGTGACTGGCATTCCTTTATTTTGCAGGGCCTGTATCATTTTCTAAATCCAATAACAATGCGGTGTCGTCCCTCTCTCTCAACAAAGACAATCTCTTCGGAGGAGTCCTCAATCCCAACGAGGTGTTCTGCTCAGTCCCCGGACGCCTGTCTCTGCTCAGCTCCACTTCAAAGTACAAGGTGACAGTTGCAGAAGTCCAGAGAAGGCTGTCCCCGCCCGAGTGCCTCAATGCTTCGCTGCTGGGGGGAGTACTAAGGAGGTGAGACCCGTTTTCATATTCTGGAGGGAACTGCGCATGCCTGCTGCTGCTGGTGGGATTGAACTACAAACTGTTGTGTGTTGTGGGCTGGGGTGCATAAGAGGAATGACAAGTTCGGAGGATATATAAAGTTCACCCCAGGTCCTGCTGGGAAAAATTAATGTGCAGCGATATAGAGTGAAGAACATATGGCAGCGCCAGCAATCTGTATTATAGTGTGTATATTATAATTATTATCTTGTAACACTTTTGTACACTAAAGTCCACTGACACAGAGTTCAGAAAAGACAATTATGTTTTATTGATGAACTACAACCTGCATATACATCCCCCCAACAGCTGTGAAAGGTCAGAGTTATCAGTGTTATGGGCATTTTGTTGATGAAATATTGTGATAAATAGGATTAACACAAATTATACATAATTATATATGATACGCAGTCTTATTTCCAGTTGTGTATGCCGCACAATCAAACAGGATATTAAGGCAAAAACACACTAACAAAAATTGATATATCAGTGGGTAGCTAGTTTTGGTTTTGGTTTGAGGAGCATGTGATGCCACATTGACTCTAGGCAATTTAGGGGAAGGAACCCCATTCTATGACATGGCACAAATTTTACAGAAAACAACAGCAGAGGGTTTAAAGCACAACTTGTATTGGGCAAACGATGCACAGGCCACTTACAAAGGGTTGACAGCCACAAAAATGTGATACCCATGAAACCTTTTAAGAGAAAATCTAAGAACAATGCTGGTTCGGCATAAGTCTACTCTCCCCAGCAAACTGTGTTTTGCATAATGAAAGAAACTAATTCTGAGCAACTTTCCCATTTACATTCATTAAAAATGTTCAGTGACTTCACAATTATGATTGCTTTTGAAACGTGCCCCTTGCCTGTTCTCTGGTTCTAACTCTTAAGTAATATAGCACGAGTCTGTGGCTACAGTTGGCCTCTGCTACATTGTTTCAGAAGTCAGAAACAGAAGAGCAGAACATATAACAAGCCAGACAGCTACAACTTCCAATAGCAATTGTTACTGAAAACAACGCTTGTCTTTTTCCTTTTCTGTGTCTTTGAGCCTGACTCACAATGAAACAGAAGTCAGGCCACCTCCAGGACTGTTATCCACTTGTCTGTCTTGCAACAATGTTCCAGCAGTCAGAAATAGGAATGCAGAGAATATAAACACACAGATACTGCTTTTACAAATGATATTAAAACTATATTTATTTAAATCTGTATTCTGGAAAGTTAAGACATTTTCATTTTCCTTACATACATTTTCTTTCGTTGTGTAAAAAAAACAACAACCCTTTACTTATGGCAGTGACTGTTGCAAATATATTTCCAAAATAGGAACAGAACTGTTAAGCAATACGTTTAAAGGGCTAGAGTGACATTAATGTCATTGATGTAACTATCTATTTATAAAAGAATAAAAAAATAAAAAAAGGGCTAGAGTGGAATTCGGACCCTGAATTAAGTGTGAAACATACCTTTATACACAACGCACAGTCCCTCACTTATGGATTCGACCAATGTAACCAATGTCGTTGAATTTCCACAGGGCAAAATCTAAAAACGGAGGAAGGTCTCTGAGGGAGAAGTTGGACAAGATAGGGTTAAATCTGCCGGCAGGAAGACGCAAAGCTGCCAATGTCACGCTCCTTACATCCCTTGTGGAGGGTAAGGAGCCCATGTTTATTTTTCTTTCAGCATCTTATTGCATAACTGCTCCTAATGGCTCCTGATTGCCATCATTTTGTGCTCTTGGGTAAGGGGGGGTAGGATATTTTTACCAATAGTTATATACTTACAGCTGATCTTGTTTCTAACAGCCCTGTTAAACTAGATGATCTGTGCCAGGGGGTATAATGGAGCCTGACATTTTTGGTCCCACCCTGGTGCAACAAGGCATCTACCCCTGAAGCTACTTTTGGAACTAGAGAATAATATACCCTTGCATTTCCTCTTCTAAAGAGATTTTATTAATAAAGATTAATAAAAATGATAGTGGATCTGTGGGATAAAGGGAACAATTATAAATATATATATATATATATATATATATATATATATATATATATATATATATATATATATATATATATATATATATATATATATATATATATATATTGTAAAACGCGAAACATGAATATGATCAGCTTCAAAATTCCAACAATTACACACCACATTGCCAATAGGTAGAATTCTGATCAGTAAACACCTCTTGGTTATTAATATTGAGAATTTCCGCTGATTTGAATAAAGTCCTGGCCAAGACCCAGTCGATTTGGTTAGATAGGGCTGAGAGAGCTCGACTGGTCTCCCTGTGCCTGAGCTTCTCCAATCTCCATCTCTCTGAAAAGCAGCTCTGCGTCTCCGCTTTGATGCTCTAATTGGCGCATGCGTCTTTCCGGAGTGCAGCTAATAGCAGGAAACCCTGCAGTAAAATCCAACTGCTTCAGGAAATTAAAACCAAAGATTTGAAAAATCAACAAAACAGGCAGATTCCGCACACTGACCCTGTGTTCCTCCTGCCTAATGGCCCCAGCGTGCACAGAAAGATCAGTGTAAAGCCTTGAATAAATAAGAAGCCTGCCTGGGAAGCGCCTGCCTTCACATTCTCCTTCTGCAACACAATATTCACATAATAATAATAAGATGAGTGCCTGTATAGTACACACGCTATGGTTCAGTAAAGCTAAACTACTTGTGAGTTGTAATAACAGAAAGGGAGCTAAAATCTGAGTCTATTTGTCCTTTTATTATTGTGAAAGCAAAAACAGAATCTGCCCCCCAGCACGACTATACAATTGTACACAAGAATTAAAGTGGATAAATTTATATTTGAACATTCATTACATTATCTACAGCCACATTTAATGTTGTGGATTACCTTCTCTTCTTATATGTCCCATATACACAATAAATCTGTATGTATGATACCAGGCTGAAAAAAAACCCAAAACAATTGTGCCATTAACCTTTATGCTGTGTTTTCTTTTGTTCTGAAGGAGAGGCAGTCCATCTAGCCAGAGATTTCGGGTATGTGTGCGAAACAGAATTTCCTGCCAAAGCAGCGGCTGAATTTGTCAATCGGCAACATTCCGACCCGAACGAGCAAGTAACGCGGAAGAACATGCTTCTAGCCACCAAGTAAGTGTCTCCTCACCCGGTCACTTTGTCTCTCAAACAAGACTTCCATATCAAGCCCAAGTTAATTGTTTACTAAAGGAAAATGACTTCATTAAGAATATGACTCCTGTCTAATAATATTCTAATTTAAAGGCACCCAATGTAACAGTAACATTAGGTTTGCTTATAGAATAATAATTCTAATAAGGAATTTTGAAGCGATAGTACTGGTACAACTGCTATTAGAGCTATTTATTTTTATTAATGTCACTTCCAACAGGGGAGGATTGAGCAGACCCAGATCTTCAGTGATGCTGAGCCGCATCTATAATTACAGTATATAAGTGCAAGTGAACTAGGCAGTAAGGAACAGATGCGTAGCCATGTGTTTATATATATAATAACCTTGTTCTTAGCTTGGGGCAGTCTCTAGCCAGTACTCTTGGCTTCCATATATTGCATCCCCATTGTACATTTGGTCTATGACAATAGTGAAGTTCAGCTCTATTATGATTTTAACTACATAGGGTCTGAATATTTCAATTGAACAATGAATGTTATTTTGAAGTGGTATTTTCGATGGGTGGTAAAGGCACTTATGACAAAAAATTGTTTTGGTTGTTGTGCATTAGCTGCTAATTTATGGTTTGGTTCCATAAGCATACAAGAGCTGATATTGATTGTATATTGGTTTTATTGTTTTGCAGACAGATTTGTAAAGAATTCACAGATTTGCTGTCTCAGGACAGATCCCCCTTGGGGAACTCCAGACCAAATCCTATTCTGGAGCCTGGGATACAGAGCTGCCTGACCCACTTCAACCTTATATCTCATGGATTTGGGAGCCCAGCAGTATGTGCGGCTATCACCGCCCTGCAGAATTACCTCACTGAGGCACTCAAAGCAATGGACAAAATGTACCTCAACAATAATCCCAACAGCCATACAGACAACAGCAAAGGAGGGGATAAAGATGAGAAACACCGAAAGTGACGTCACTTTCTGCAGCCACCAACTCTTCTCTATTGGTCTCCCGCCCGCTCGAGTGAACAGAACGTGTTTTATGGCTAACCGGGATCTAGAGCATGGGAGTCCAGTCTGGTCTAGAACATTGCCCGGTCCTGATGATGGGATCAATCCACACACGGATTCGGTGTGAACAGGCAATGGAGCTACGAAAGACAGCTGTGTTTTAGTGTTGGAACTTTTTACAAAAGACATTTTTTTTTCTAAAGAAAAAAAAAAAAATAATACAAAAAAAAAAAAAAAATCTATATCTATATATATGTGTCATCGGACTGATTCACCACCTTTCCTTCAGCTGAGATTGTAGAGGCCCAGAGGATGACAGTTATCAGTATTGTGAATAAACTTGAACACAAAATACTTACAGTTCCATGTCATGTCTTCAAGTTGTACCTACCCTCCCCCATCCCCCTCTAAAGGTAAAAAAATGAAACACCTTGAACTTTTGATTTCGGACACAAGTCGCAGTCAATCTAAAAGGGAATCAGTGTTCATGTATATATTTATTTATGTGTAATTTAATGGGGATTGTAAATATGGTGCGTCTGTTAAAGCCTTTTTTTTAATTTATCTGGTGATCTCGTTTACCTATTGTTTAGTGGGTTCACACTATACCTTCTAGTTCTCCATGTTGGTCCTTGAAACTTCTTTAGATAAGTAATTTTTTACCCCAACCCCCCTCCCCAAATCAACATTTTTAGCTCTGTTGTAGCATGTTCAGTCATCCACAAAGCAACGGAACAAAGTAAAAGACAATAAAATCAGTTTTATATATGACTAGATACACGTTAGTCTTTCATTTCCAAATTAAAAGGGCAACAAATGACATTTCACCGGGTTTTTGTTGGACGGTTCTTGTGTTGATAAAGAGAACATCAGAGCAACAATGAATCATATGAGCCAAAGTGTTACTAAGAAGTGATACTGTGATCAATATACATGGTATTATTTGTGTCCGAAATGGCAAAACTACTGATTTTTTTTTTTTTTTAAAAAATGGTTTGGGATATTTCTGATCTACTTGACTGTCCTTGCTACTACCTTATGAAACATGGAAGGAATTGTATGAAACAGGGAAGGGCTATACATATTCCCTATACCAATCTCCAAAATCTTGACATTGACATTATATGGGGTTTATGCAGAATAGTCTGATCTCTCTTTGATTTTTATTCAACACTGGCTTTCTGGAAAGGGTATGATAGTGAGGAAAGATACTTCATTCCAGGACAAGTATCTTATCTTGTTCCATAATAAAGCTGAATTCTGCTTAGTATTAAAACGTCTGTTAATAAACCCATCGGGTTAATTAACAAGGAAAACGATAATATCCAGACAGAAGTGCAAAAGCAATGGAAGCAGCGCTAAGTGTATTGCAGGGAGTGCGAGCTGGGTTATATACACGCCTGTCAATGATTCATAGTCCTTTGTTGCCCAGGTGAATAAATATTTGATACGCTTTATGTCGATTTTTTTAATTCAGTGGCCGCCTTTACCCAGGCGTATTTTTGTCCTTGGCAGTATTTTTTATTCAGTATGGTTACAGTAATTGAGTTTAACTTCCCCCAGACAATTGCTCCTTGCAATAAGCAGCTGAACCCGTTGTTTCCCTAAAGTATAATGAAAACTTACTTTCAACTCAGAGTTCAGAGCAGGGGATCATTCTGCAGTCTGAATCTGTATTCAGATAAATGACACTAGAATGATACATATTGTATTTTTTTTTCATAGAAAACGTCTCCAGACACATCCTTTAAAAAAAACGGATAAAAAATAGGTAAATACAGTACAAGACATATATATTGAAAAGAGACTACTTAGGTAACTATATCTACATGTTGGTTGTGTTTTTACAGTTAAATCGGTGTATCCGCAATTAAATCTGATTTCTCAGTAGTTTTTTTTTATTTTTAATGAAAACGAAATATCTGAAATGGCTGGTGAATTTCGTATCCTTTTTTTGTCGTTTTGTTTATTTAGAGGCCCATGGTGTATCAGGCAGCCATTTAGAAGCTAGCCTGGTTACAATAGCTATGGAATAAGAATTAACATCTCATGCTGTTTGACGTTTGGTTGAGCAGTTGCAGCAACACATTAGATAAAGCACAAGATGTTTCATTTTGCACTGGTAATCTATTTATGGGAGGCACTGTAAAATCAATCTCGTCAGACTGAAGGAAGTTGGATTTTAAATTCTATTTTCCCCAGCCAGCCAGTTCATAACAATGCTAGATATTTAAATACAATTTGAAAGTAGATCAACTGAAAGCTTAGCAGCGATTGTTTTATAGAGCGTTTATTTTATTTATACTCTTATTCTGGAGACCGAGCCTGGTTAGCTAGAAAGTCGATGGAAGGAAAATAATGAGGTGAATGAACCCTAACTGTACATGTTCTTGACAGAAATGAAATGCAAAGAGCTGCAGCAGGTGAAGTGAAGCATTGTCTATCAGGGCTGTTTTTCTTGGCTGCCCCTCAGATTGTGTGTGGGATGCTTCTAACCCCAGGCACAATCGTATTCAGAAACTGCTCTTTCTGCAGCAACACATAAACACTCACTCACAACCCACAGCAATCTGATTAAACACTGCTCATTCTCGTGTGGATTAGCACAATGCTTACAAGCTTCTCCGGATACAATAAAAATGAACGTGTGTAGCCTTGTTGCAGATTTATGCAAATACATTCGTGTACCCTAGCTAAATAATGAACACCTTAATATCAACATTCATTTATATTTAGCTGCCAATCTATCTACTTTTGCATTCCTATATGGTTTTCTATTTATCTAATCTATCTATCTATCTATCTATCTATCTATCTATCTATCTATCTATCTATCTATCTATATATCTATCTATCTATCTCTATCTATCTATCATCTATCTATATATCTATCTATCTATCATCTATCTATCATATAATCCATATCTCTCTCTAGATCTATCTGGATTTTATTTATGTCGTCTATGTATCTACTATGCACCTTTAGAAAGTTTCTGTTTCTACTATATATCACAAACGATGGTATATGGTATATAAAGCATACACCTACTGTATGCAACTGGTCAAATTCTATGTATTTAGTCCATCGGGTTTTTTTGTGGAATGTCGCTTTGTCACTTTGTCTTTTGTCGCAAGTATACACCTTTATATGGTATCTATCTTCATTTGTTATGTATGAATGTGTACATTATTATATGCCCTGCCGCATCCATCTTTTAATATCTTCCCTTCATTTCTTCTTGAAATAGTGGAGAGTTTGACATTTATCCTCTTTGCCCTGTTGAGTTTGTGCATCTCATGGTCACAGCGTTTCTGTAGCGTATTGGTTACATCTTTCATTTCCATGTGATATGTTAGTCAATCTACAAGGCCATAATCACTTAATAACAAGGCTAAATTATTTTTGTGCCTGTGGCTAAGTAGAGCAAGTAGTGTTAGTAACGGGCTCTATCATTAGTGGCCTCTCTCTATACATAGATAAATGTACTGTAAACAGTGTGAAAAGCTTGGTGACTAAAGAATTCTACCTATCCTAAAGTTCTTAAAGTAATGACTTTACACCCTTATGTTACACCTAACCCCCCAACCCCGAAAAAGAAAAATATAATATTAATATAATTGGAGATTTAACTGGTGGAACAGCCATCAGAATAGCAATGCCCTGCAGCTGAAATAATATTAAAAATAGAAGGGATTTGACATTTGAGAAGTCAGTGGCTTGAAATACCCAGTTGTACTTAGCTAATTCAGTCCTTAACCTCTGGTTTCAAATAAATCAATTACAGTCGATTCCACTTCAGTTCAGAAGGACACGAGATTTTTTGGTTAATTGAATACACTTTACTCATTTTTGTATAAATATTCATATTTTCAAGTGGCTGTTTCCGCCAAATATAAAATACATTTCTATCCAATGAAGGGTAACAGAACATTAAGAACTTGCTCCCATTGTTCAGTAACACAAAATAGCGGTTTGCTTCCAAAAATTCACTTTCTGGTCCTGACTTTCCTATCATCTCTCTCTCTCTCTCTCTCTCTCTCTCTCTCTCTCTCTCTCTCTCTCTCTCTCTCTCTCTCTCTCTCTCCAGCCAATTGCTACCAATATACCTTGCTGTAATGATCAGGGAGGTTATGGCTACATGTGTAGCAGCCTCGCCTGTTATCTGCTTTAAACAGATCTAAACGGATATTGATGAATGCAATTGTGATGTGTATTGCTTGATGTATCCTGCTGGCACCATTTTTAGTTTGGAGAGGAAAGGGGTTAATTAACGTCATTATCAATCACTAATGCTTTACTAACGTGTCCAAAGAATAATCGAGTTAGAGAGGTCTGCATGGACGCAACATCTGCTCCACCCGGCTCCACTTCCCACAGTGGGTAGCGCAGCTATTGGCAGTCCCCTCACGTCCCGGGAAGAATAAAGTGTGTGTATTATTGGCATATAAACCATGATCAAATCGTTATAGATGCGGCCTACATGGGGAATTTAAAACATAAATAACAAATGCAGATTTTTTTTCGATAGCAATTGCAGGTGCAGGCAAACACTGGTCATTGGGAATTGGAGTATTGCTTTTAAACGTAAAGTATATATATATATATATATATATATATATATATATATATATATATATATATATATATATATTAACATTATATATATAATATATATATAATGTTCAAAGTGGACCAGCACACCGAAGTTTTCAATCAAAAGAGTTTTATTTCAACATCACTCATGACTCATGAGTGATGTTGAAATAAAACTCTTTTGATTGAAAACTTCGGTGTGCTGGTCCACTTTGAACATTGTATACGCTGATTGACCAAGCACCCACATTCGACCAACAAGGAAGGAGTGCAGGTACTTTGTGAATGTATATATATATATATATATATATATATATATATATATATATATATATATATATATATATATATATATCATCTGTCCAGTGCCTTCATTTCTATTCCCTGCATGGTTCATAAGAAATTAAGTGCAGACCATGGCCCCTGCAGCAGTAGAGAAACTTCTTTATCAAGTTTGCACAGAGCCAGACTAAATTTGTTAGTTGCATGTAGAGTTCATACACTCGTCATAAAATCTGACCCACACGTTGTATATCTTGCCAATTCGACATAAGGGTGCACCTGCCTTTCTGCAGTTTGGGGTAGGATCAGTGAGTGGTTTAGTGTCTTGTCCTCTTATTGTACAGACAGGATATAAGGTATTAACGGTAACAATGTTGCAAAGGTGAAAATAATGTTGTAAAAGTTTTAGGAACTGAGAGTGCTGAGATGTCCTGTAGGTGTTCAGCTGGCATCAAAGTAACCCATAAACTAATACATAATAAGCCCCTTATACTGCACTAAGAGTCCATTGGGGGATTAAAAAGTGCTTTCAAAAAGGTATTTGAATTTCTCTGGGTTCTGGTATGAACTCCAGTGTTTATCCTCTCTTCTATCGTCAAAGCGACTTATAATGTATGGAAGCATTAAAAAATCAAAGTCATTACTGGACATGAAGCTGTTTTACTGTATTCATAAATCACTATCATTTCTACTAAATGAAGATCAAGAGTACATTTTCCCATTTTGAACTGCAAGCTCTTAGGTTTATGGGCAGCAGAGCTATAGCCCCTTAGAAGCCATAAGGCCTGATTTGGACATGGAAACAAGCATTTTTACTAACAGGCTGATGAAAATGTCGACCCAGGAGCATGCAGTTTAATATATATATATATATATATATATATATATATATATATATATATATATATATATATATATAAATATATATATATATATATATATATATATATATATATATATATATATATATATATATATATATATATATATATATATATATATATATATATATAATAAATTCAAATAGTTGATCGTGCGCCTTGTAAGTTAAACAGAAACCAAAGTAGCACAAAAATAGTGACCACAAAAGGTAAGATAACCTTGCGAGTAATAAGTCTAGAACTTTATTATTACACACGACTAGAATACACAGAGCTTACACTTGTAATGACATTTAAATAACACTAGTGATGAAAGATTTGGGTTATCGCTGGTTTCAAATCAATTTGGAATGTCCTACTCCTGGATCCCTGGGCTAAATGTTATGATAGGACTAATTTTATAATTATAGATAAGAGGGAAAAGTCAACTGCTAACTGTGCCTCACGTGATCTCACAGATGTTATAGGGACCTCTGAACACAAGTCTCTCTTTTTTTTTGGCAGCCTTGTGATGTATACAATGGGGCAGTGTTGGAGAGAAGAGTTATGTGTCTTATGTCATATACAGCCTGGGATCCCCCATTCCAAGGTTTATCATGTGATGTGTTAGGGTAGCACCCTTCTCTTATAAACAGAAAGTGCAGACACAAAACACTTTATTGTTTAGGGTTTACCCCTTTCATTCCTCCGATGCATTCGATTATAAGGTCGCACAGTAACCCAGCCCACCATATGCTCATACATTCTATTGTTTACATTAATGCAGGAATGCCGTAAAATAAGGCCCACGGGGATTGCATTCCAGCTGGAAATTATAAAAGGCAAAAGGCAAGGTAAAATCGTTTTTAAACAGCCCAAACATGATGACATCACAGTTCTCCAGTCTATCAAAGATACATTACAAACCAAGAGTAATATTACTTGAATTCACTACTAGATCCGAAAGTCAAGGCAAAAATTGTTTTCTTTACATTTCAGGGCTTTGGGCGGACAGTAAATCTTAAAGAATCATCCATAATAAAAGGTGCAGGGCGTTTAAAAGAGCTAAACTATATCCACAAGTAATGTAGAATGAATGTAGAAAGTGCTCCTCTCCCTCAGCAAACAAGCAACACAGAATAATTGGTATTATGTTGTAACCATACTAAGAAAACCTGCCCTAGCTTCAATCATCACTGTGCTTTCGTCATTCTAACAGCTCTACGTCACGAACATGTAACTGCTGGCTGGGTTGCTATGGTTTTATCTGGGCTGGACAACCTTGCCCATCTTATTACATCAGCTTCAGTGTTATATCTCTACTGGTGCTTCATAAATTGCACTTGGCATTAATACACAGATACATTACTATATGATAGTCATATTTTTTCGTCTAGGAACAACCTTTCTAGCACTTTTTTTAATGGGGCCAAATAATTTATTAAATATTTTGATTCCCGTAAATGATCTCTATTATAATCCTGGGTACGTTTGCAAATGAATAGGCATGCTATAACAACCAAGATATACTTTGTAAAGTGGAACTATGTCCAAAGTTTATTATTTTGCCAGAAGGAAAGTAATTTGTCATTGTCTTGTCAAATGTTGTTTCAAGGACCGCCCATAACGAAGAAGCTCTGGTTTCGAGAACTTTTGCATTGTTTTACTTAATTCATTGCAGGACTTCAGCTATCATTTTATTTCTACTGTCTCTTTAAAAACCTTTACAGAACTTTTAAATTGACTTAGGTGTGGAACCTGTTGTTTTTAATTATTTTAGTGGGTAATATATAAATTCTCTACAGCTGCAAAACTATAACAAACCTCCAGTACGAAATCGAATGGTTTGCCTGTATGACTGCTTGGTTTTGCAAGTAATAATGTCAGATAAGTAATATAAGGGTTTTAACTAATCAAATCTAAACGATATTCATATACCCAAAGGCCAAGGCTACTGTAGATATGATCAACACAAATAATTTGCTTAAGCAAAGGGGGCAAATCCTTGTGTGAAGTGGGTGGGGGTGTTTAGTGGTTTTAGCTGGCGGATGACTGCGCCTATAGCTCTGGGCTAAGAAATTGTTGGTAATCCTCATACTGCAGAAAATAAAGTGTATGCACAAAGTAAAGTATTAAGGCTGTTTAGATAATCGTTTCATTAAACATTTTTGGGCAGATAGCTGTTATTATGGTAATAACACAATGAAACACCTATATTATATATATACAATTTAAAAAAAATAAAATATATATATATATATTTATTTTTCTAAGTTCATATATGTTTGTGTGTATATATATCTATCTATCTATCTATATATATATATATATATATATATATATATATATATATATATATATATATATATATATATATATATATATATATATATATATAAAAAAGTCCAGACCAATATAGTCAATAAAGGAAAATTGCTTTATCTGAAACTCTTTTTCAGATAAAGTAATTTTCTTTTATTCACTATATTGGGCTGGACTTTTTTTTTTTATATATATTTTGTCTAGGATATGGACTAAGTCCGAGACAGGGACTCCGCTCCACTCCAGTTTGTACACACACACACACACACACACACATATATATATATGTGTGTATATAAGTTTGCGGAAATAGTGCATGGTACAGGAACATTCACCATATGAGTTGAGGTTCAGCACCCATCATTATAAATATTATAGATTCTGGCAGGGTGTGAGCACTCCCCTCAAACATTTGTTACAAAATACTATTTCTCTTGGGTTTCTGGTGTTGGCCCTGGGAGGCAAATCATTGCTATTCCTAGCAGCAGAGCAAGTCCCAATGCAGACTTTGTGCCTTGCTCAGTAATGGCAGTAAAGGCTCTGCTTCTGCTGTACTTGATATTCCAGCTTGAGCCTCCCATTCTGTAAGCTCAGCCAGGGGGAGTGTCGCCCCAGGCCAAACATATGCTTCTTTCCATTGCACTAATCCACCTTCAGCTTGGAGGAATAATTGCCTGAGTGGCCATGGATTCACAGCGCATTGTCCCTTGTTGGCTCCCATCAGCAAGGCACACGCCATTTCAATCAACTCTATTCAGGGCACTGTCTCCTTTTATCAAACCCCAGACCTTGCAAATGATGTGAACATTTAACAAACAGTTGTACCAGCATTACTTGGCACAGGACCTTGTAACACCACAGCAGAGACGAATAGAAATGCGCAGCTGAATATTATAACTGCAAACTGAGGGACAACTTCTTCTGCCCTTCTACTTTGTTCCGTCTAAGATTGGGTTAAAGGTAACCTATATAATTAGCTGACATCATAACTGATGCTGGTGCTATTTAGGATCTTTTCTGGCTTTTTGCTAAATGATTTTGTTGCAAATTGAAAAATAGGTGCAACTGATATGCGCAGCTGGGTATGTAGTCATGGCCCAAGTCCAATAACTTAATAAAAGATTGCATACGACTACAAAAGATGTTGTTCGTTGAGATTACATAGTTTTGTGCTTAGAGTACAATGAGTAGGAGTCGCAGTTAATACAGGCTGTTCCTCTGACTTCAGCTTATATAGCAGCCCTTAGTGGTATCCTTCATAAGTCCCAAGTTCCCATACAGTTTCAATACATCCAGTATTTAAATGACCAAAACACATTTTTCATATCAGAAACAAAACTTATTTACAAGTGGGGGTTTATCCTATTGCACTAAAGTAAAAAAAAAAAAACATATTTCTGTGCACAAAATATATTTATCTACATACATATATTTAAAAATATTAGTTGAAGAAGCCATACAACTTATTGTATGTGTGCAGACATCATTATTAACAACAGCCACAGAAGATATAAAAATATTAATGTGCTGGCTAATGCCTCTGTGGCAGAGGGTATGCTCAGTATACACCATGCCCTAATTTTCTAAATGTCTAAGGCCTATTCCATTCGAAAAAGACTATATCAGTGGTCATATTTTGCCTTAAAGGCTAGCATACCTTATATATTAATTTTGGTGTGAACTGCCCCAGGTATATCCAACTGGTGCTTTGAGTGAGCCATAAATATTCACTGATGTGCAGCGTTTACAATGTTTTTGGGAATTAAAATAGCTTTTTAGAGGATTTTAGGAACTCTAGTCCTGGGTCCTTGTTGGGCATACTTAGCAAGATGCAGAAAACATTTACACAGTTATAAATGATGCTCCCCTTACAGTATAGGAAAACAAAAGTCAGGACAGCCACCTGCAGCCCTCCTTATAAATGGGAGGTAAATTATAATACTGACTCACTCACTGTGGATACAAATTCCAATTAGAAACAGTAGCCACGTTGAAATGGATTTCAGACTATCAAACCAACAATAGACGCCTCGTGCGATCATCTCACGCAATGAAAAATGATCGACTGGCCAGCAACTGTCACTTTCCCAACATGATTTGTGGCCCAGTGCTAGATAATAAATATGTGTATTTCCTAGCTGAAAAGGAGGGCTGCATGCAAATAACAGTCCCTGGCTGGAATAATAGATCAGAATTCCAAGGAAAATCAATGTATTCAAAAGCTTCATTTATTTGTCATGTTTTAGAATAGAATATTGATTTATTTTTACAGACCTAATTATACTGAGACACAAATTCTAACCACCTAATTGTGGATTTACAGCTCTTATTTATCTACAGCAGCCGCGTTGTATGATTTAAAATGCTAATTGACTCACGTACCTAAATCCCTAAGAATTTTGTCAATTACAAGTAGTATAATTATTATTGTTACCAATTTAATGACTGCATTATGTATTTATTACTTTTAAATGCACCGGTCGATATGAAATACCCAACAGAATATGACCCCCCCCATGGGAAACAATGTTGCAAATACCGGATGGGGGCCTGAAGGCACAATATATAAAATATGGGGGGAAATTCTTATGTTATGGCTTAAATATTATTGCTACAGGGGTTGCCTGACGCCTAATTATTTCCATATAACTGCAGCCTTGCTTTCAGCTGGGTATCATCAATTGTGGATAAGCAAAATCTTAAAACCGAAAGATTTGGAATTGGATTGTACTGCTGACATGGCCAACTCTTTGGTGTTCATTAGAGAATTACTAAACCTATAATACACTTGTTGACACACCTTAAGATTGTTTATTTTCTTTTTTTGTGAAATGTCACTTAGGACCTGGGTCTTAGGTAATTAAACTGCACCTTCATGTTGCCTTTGTAGTAGTAGTGTCCTGTTATTATTACTATAGCAGTGGCGTTAGGATTAACCAGGCACATACCAGATGATGATGATAATTCACTTACATCCCATCTCTGGTCTCTGTGTAATATACAGGCAGGGTATTGAGATTGGAGGTAGATACGGCTAGAACATAAAGTTTCTCAGTCACTTATGCGATCTAATGAAGTACAATGGAATACCCTGATCTCTTGTGAAAGATCTTTGTTAGGATATATTCTCAACTGCCATGAGCTTCCCAAAAACCCTCATCAATAGAAATCTAGCACTATTGCGCAATGTAACAAAACCTTTCCTAAGTACCTGATATGGGTAACCTTTCCAGGTTGTATCGTTTGGCCTATGACTACTATTGGCCCAGGGAGTGTCAATTTTATAGAAAAGGAGACTACACACAGGTCAAAGTTTGTGGCATTTAACTACAATGAATGCAATAACAAGTAGCAGAACCAGAATTACTGCTCATAATTAAAAATGCCACAACTGCTCAAAGTTATTGGTTGACACGTATTGGGTTGATTTTTTGCACCTCATTGAATGGAAATAATTCTGCCCTTATAGAAACCTATGTGTGATGATAAAGACTAGTGAAAGAGAGATAGATATCCAGCGACAGAGGAGTAGAAGCAAGGGACAGAGTTATGACAGGAGACAAGGAAAGAAGAGGAAAGAAGAGACCGAGAGCAAAACACAGAGAGGGGGATTCTGAGAAAATGAGAGATGAGATAGAGATGGAGGGAGACTTGTGATAGGAGTGAAAGAGCAATTCGATTGAAATTAGAAAATAAGAAACTTGAGCAGCGAGGAAGAGACAGTTGGAGAGAGAGAAGAATGTAGTGAGAGGGGTTTGAGGAAGAAAGGAAAGAGTAAAAGATGTAGAAAAGAGCGAGAGAAATGAAAAGCAAGAAAGGAAGATAGAGAGAAATAGCAAAGACTTGGGGATGGGGCATGGGGGTGGGAGAGAGAGAGAGAGAGAGAGAGAGAGAGAGAGAGAGAGAGAGAGAGAAAGTGTACACAGAGAGATATGAGGAACTGAAGGTAAAGAGATTGGAACAATAGGAATCCACAGACGCGAACACATTAATAAACATGGTCATTTCCAATAAAAAGCAGGCATTATAGTTTGAGACGTGACAGGGTCACCCAGCAGCTGTGCAAGCCCGGGGCTCTCATGTCGCTTCTGATAGCTCCGCTTCTTGCCATCCCAGCGTGCCCGGGGGCGAGCAATAGCCAGCGGCTCTACCAGTGGCACCTAATGATAAAGGGCTTAGCCAATGTGTCAGAGAACAGAGCGCCTCTCACATCGAAACTAATCGCTAGCAGCCACCGTCCCGCCCCTCCCACCCCCTCTAATCTGGAACATTTAAAGCCCATTTCCACGTCTCACATGGCAACTCTTACCTCATCCCGAGCAGCTCCCAGAAAAAAACATAAGAGTGCTGAGATTTTAATTAACAGAAATGATAGGTGCAGAAGTTAAGCAGACTTGGGTATGATAGATTTCTATTGTCAACTAGAGGGTCCAAGAGCTGTGAAACGATATATTAACTGAGATCCCATCTCCTGTTAATCACATTACACTTTAAGTGAGCATGTGTAATTTCACCCACCAATGATTTATTTAAGCGATGAAACACAATTACAAGTCTCATATACAAACAGAGGCTATAGGATTGTTTTCAGTAAAGGCAGGATTTGATTTATGAACACTTTAGAACGTTTCTGCTCCAGTTTGCAGGGCCCAAACTAGTGTTAACCAATTAATGGCCCAGGCACCCTTTTTGGGTTCCTGTTACATCAACATTTCCAGTATTATTACTGTTTAATCTCTCTTAAATTAATGCTGGTAAGCCATGGAGCAAGTGCCATACTGTATTTCGCTACTATTCATGACTGGATGTTGTGGGATTGGGCTTCACAAAGATGATGGCTGATTGTGCTGAAGCATTGGACTGGCGCTCAGATTGAACCAGAGAATCATATGAAACAGAAGGGACATATAGTACTTACCTGACCTTCCACACTCACTTGTGTACATAGAAGTTGCTGGACATCACATCAACATACTTTTAGGCTCCAATAAACGTGGGGCATAAGACATTTTTCATAAATAATTATTATTAGTCAGAGAACCCCTTTAATCTGCTGGGCCCCGTTACAAGGTTTGCTTCCTCTACAGTTACACACCCCTGCCCACTGAGGCTGCTAGAACATTTAGTCCAGAGTAGCCAAGTGAGATCCAACTGGATTCCATTGCACTTACTCAGAGTGATCTGTCTAGTATCCCTCTGGTAAGGAACTGTTCTCCCTGTCTGTTTGAAAACAACTGACCAGGTGTGTCCAAGCAATAGGCCTACTAAACCACACTATTTGAGTACAGCATAGTATTTTAGAAGGGCACACTAATGATCATTTTTGTGCACATGGCCAAAAAGAAAGTAAAGGGAATGTGGTCTCCAACATAAATAATCTTTATCTTTTAGACATTATTATTTTCTGTAGGTCTTCAATTGACATTTACACAATAGTGCAATAGTAGTGCAATAGTAGTGACAGCTGTGAAAGTCCATAGAGGCACAGATTGCTCACATTTTTTTAAATTCCTGGCTTGGGGGCAATATTTGGTTATATAAAAAACAGGTGTACTGCCAAACATAGCCTCCTGTAGGCTGCCAGTCCATATAGTGGCTACCAAATCACAACCCTTATTTTCCAACCCAGGAACATTTTTCATGCTTGTATTGCTAACTCATTTTAATTGCTCATTCTAAATGTTGCTCACCGGTAAAAAAGGATGGGGACTTCTGTTCTAGCAAATAATTTAGATTGCCTTAAGACAGAGACAAGCAATAAATCAGCTTCTGATTTTTATTTTAAAGTAGTTCCAACAAGAAATAAAGACTTTTTTCATTTACTTTCTATTCTCTATGTGTGACCATTTTTGTAATATTGAAGTTCAAAGTTAAACTTTTTCACCTTTTTACTTTCTGAAGCAGCTCTAGAGGGAGTGTCACTGACTCTTTAAACTGTTATAAATTGATACATTTAGATTTTAGATGATACATTTCATATATTTGTCCCTGCTGAGAGCTGAATCCCTAACTTAGCTGTTAGAATTGATAAAATAGTTGCTAATATTCCACAGATGCATCTGATAAATGTATCAACTGATGTAGCAAATTGTAACAGTTCAGAATCTTCACCTATATCACTGAGCTGCCAGACTGAAACACCAGAGACAGTACACTGAACTAGTGATGTGCAGGTCAGGTTTTTCTTGACCCGCTCCCGACCCACACCCAACCAAACCCGGGCCCACCCGCACCTGCCTCCTCCCCTCTATTTATAGGCCTGCGCTGCCCCGCTAATAATGTAACAAAAGGGGTGTGGAGTGGTCGTAGGCAGGGAGAGCAAGCAGAAGATCTTACCCTGCAACCCACAAAGGAAGTGCTGAGGTCTGAACCTCAAATTTGAAAAAACTAAAAAAAGAAAGAAAAAAAAGAAAAGTAATTGAAAAAGGTCTTTATCTCTGGTGAACCATCTGAAATCAACTGAACTGAAAAAAAGTTTGGAAGTTAAATATGTAAATATGTAAGAAGCTAATATAGAAAAAATTGAATAGTTTTTAGCAGGTCTAATAACCCAGCATCTATCTAGATCTTTGCTTTAAAACATGTGACCAGTAATGTTGTTGTATCCCCTAGAAAGGGTGGGTAGTCTCTAGAATGACACGTATACTAGAGAGTGGAAGGAACCGCAAGGCACAAAAAAAAATCATGTATTTAGTGTTCACTTATGGCTTCCTTGCTCCTTACATGATCATCATTGTGTTCTGCACCATTCCAATTAAAATAAGGTAAACTTATGTTTGGCCCCTGTACATTGAACATATGTTGAAAAAAGGGGTTAATGTTCCTTCAACATGACAGCAACAGCACAAATGAAGGGGAGTCATAATAATAAAAATTGCTTCTTTGTCTTAGTGGAGGCTGTCACACAGACCCCTAAAGGACTTCAGAACCATTTTGCACAGGAGATAAATAAACTATTTAGAAAGCAATGATTTAGTATTAAATTGGATATAAGCATGGGTAAAATGTCACTCATACCTCTTTACACACATTTCTTATGAAATACTGGACTGTTTCTGTAAAAAAATGTTTGTTACGCTCAGATACTGGATGAACGGTATATGTATAATTGTATTTTAAGGCTTTCATGTTTTGTTGTAATATTAAAGGGAAGATAAATCCTACTTAAAGGAACAGTAACATCAAAAAATTTAAGTAATACAAATATAACGCAGTGTTGCCCTACACTGGTAAAACTGCTGCGTTTGCTTCAGAAACATTGTATATTGTTTATATAAATAAGCTGCTGTGTAGCAATGGGGGCAGCCATTCAAAGGAGAAAAGGCTCAGGTTACACAGCAGATTAAGCCTTTTTTTCAGTTTCTGCCATTGCTACACAGCAGCTTGTTTATAGGAGCTATAGTAGTGTTTCTGAAGCAAACACGCCAGTTTTACCAGTGCAGGGCAACATTAAATGATTTTTCATTACTTTAAAACACTTTCATTTTTATTGTGTTATTGTTCCTTTAAAGTGCTCATAGGTACATGCATAGCAGATCCTGTGACTGCTGTGGAGCCTTGGAGAACAGAGAACCTGATGGCACTGGAAGTAAACTCACTTCTATATAGCAATTTCTCCAAAAATTACTTATATCCCCTGTTTAATAGCATAAGCTTTTGATAATTTGTGTAATATTTTTTTGGCGAATTTTTGCCATTGGATAAATGTGACATAAAATGCAGTCTGACAACAATTTTTAATGTTGCAAATGTATATGCATTCTTCTGGTTACCAAGTAAATTTAAGGGACAGTAGGTATATCCCCTTGCTCAACATGAGTGCATTGAATAAGGCTTGTGCTGAACATACTTTTTAACAATTTTTTTAATAATATTATTATATATTGTTATTGTTATTATAATATAATGTTTTAAAACATTTTATGGTTTTTGTAATTTCTGGAGCTAAATAGGACAAATAAGAAATCAAAACTACTCCATGTTTGGTCCTTGTGAGGTAGATAATTAGATTATCAATATGCAAGCCCCCTCCATTTAACCAGTGTCCCCTTTTCACTGATCTGCACTTTATTCGACAACTCTATATGGCTGATTTAAATATGCAAAAAAGGACAGGGTAAATAGTTCTTTGCAGTTTGCAAAGAGATATTGTAGTACCTGCATTCAACAGCACTGCATGCACACCATTGTTTCATTCAGAACAGTGCAAGACATTTTAGTGCCAGGGGACGCAGGACCCAGCAGGTCAGAGTACATGTCGCTGCTTCTTCATCTGCATGCTGGTGCTTCCTAACATTCAAGTTGCAGCTTTTCATCTTATGTTGGATTCAGTGCCAGGGGCAAGGCACAGGCTGCATTGAGATACCCTGCAGCAAGTACTCTGTAACTGATCACGGGGACATGAATTTGCCCCACTGTATTTTTGTCTCAACAATCCTCCACTCCGTTGAATACCTATACTCTTATTCATTCCACTCTCCTCTTTTTAACTTTTCCATCTGCTCTGTTCTAACTTAAGTCCCCATTATTTCTGTCTTTCTTTAACTTCTTGGCATCCTTCTTCCTCACCCACTGTGTACTGTATATATAGTGAATAAAGTACTCCCTCTTGTAAAATAAAGGATATTATAAGTTACAAAGGAGTTCCATGGCCATATAAAAACCAAGAGACCAAAGCCCGAGGGATTTTATACAGGTCATGGAACTCCTTCTAAAATCATCATATGTTGCAAAAGAGGGTACTTTATTTATTATAATACACAAGTTTCAGTGAATCATGTGACAGAAATGAAATCACTAAGCACCGTTATATAGTGAATAAAGTACCCCCTCTTGTAAAATAGAAGGATATTTTAAGTCACCGAGGAGTTTCATGACCGTATAAAAACACAAGTGTTTTTATACAGGTCATGGAACTTCAAGGTTACTTCTAATATCCTCATATTTTGCAACTGGGGTACTTTATTTATTATAATACACAAGTTTCAGTGAGTCATGTGACAGAAATGACATCACCGTTTATAAATGATGACATCAAGGGGCACATTTACTATGGGTCGAATATCGAGGGTCAATTAACCCCTGATATTCGACCATCGAAGTAAAATCCTTTGACTTTGAATATCGAAGTCGAAGGATTAACCGCATTTAGTTAGATCGAACGGTTGAAGGAAAACTCGTTCGATCGAACGATTAAATCCTTCGAAACGAACGATTTGAAGGATTTTAATCCATCGAACGTATGATTTTCCTTTGATCAGAAATTGCTAGGAAAGCTTATGGGGATGGTGCTCAAAGGCTAAGATTGGTGCTCGGTAGGTTTTAGGTGGCGAAGTAGATAGTCGACGTTTTTTTTAAAGACACAGTACTTCGACTATCGAATAATCGTTCGATTCAAAGTCAAAGTCATAGTCGAAGGTCGAAGTAGCCAATTCGATAGTCGAAGTAGCCAAAAAAACCTTCGAAACTCTGAGATTTTTTTCATTCGAATCCTTCACTCGAGCTAAGTAAATGTGCCCCCAAAACTCACCGTTTATAAGGATATAAATTACAAGATATTCATGGCTTTGTGTATTATAAGGCTATAACTAACAGCATATTCCTGGCTCTTGTGTATTATATATACAGTATATGTATAAACACAAGTGTGCAATTTGCTGAGTAATATCCTCCTCTGAATGCACGAGTTGTGTTGTCAATAGCCTTTGAGCCCATTATGTGCAGATTCATAACAAAGATTATAGTAAACAGAAAACCAGACAATTTTGGATCGGCAAAGACTTCTCCATGCAGTGGAAGAATGAAAGGTGGGGCAGGTTTTTAGCAGCAGTGGTGTCACCACTGCATATTTATTCACATGTTAGTAGCAATTCCACTTCTTACCTATGAAATGGCATTTTCAAGTGTTTGGATGCAGGCAACATACTTGTTTTTGTGCCATTGTCCTAAGGGTAAGAAGCTTACTTTTCTAATTAACTCTAATTCCAACTGCTTATTATAATTAATTTTGATGTTAATAATGACTGTATATAATTATTAGCAGCCAGACTCATTGATAATAGAATATATTTAGTCGCCAGGCCACTAAATCTCCCCGAATCTGCCCCTGTGCCCCTGCCCTGCATCAGCTTATATATATATATATATATATATAGGCCAACCTCATTTCCTGCCTGATAATTTGCGACAACCCCTAACCTTAGCTTCTCAACAGTTGCTCAAAGCCCACTGAGCATGTCAGTGTTGCAGACACTTTCCAAGATGGTGACCCCCTTGTGGCAAGTTTGAACTCCTGGATCATTGCTGCTATTGAGAAGTTGAAACTTTAGGCTGGTGCAATAAGTTTAGTATATACAATGCAGATTTTTAGCCAGTCATTTTAAGGTTTAGTTCTCCTTTAATTACAATTGGTTTCACATTTACTATTGGGTGGGACGCCCCCAGAACTAAAGCTGGCCATAGACCCAAAGATACCATTGTAAGAGTCAATGGTTCGTAAAAATTTTGGACCGTGTGTGGAGTGTCCTAACATTTTTAGTACCATGGCGATTGGTCGTTCAGCCGATTGGGCAGGTGAATAGATATATATATTGGCTAAAATTAAGATCTCTTCATGTCTATCTGTGTCTATCATGTCTATCTGTTGATATCAATGAGAGATTGTTACTACTATTTGTCGGACATAACTTTTGTACGATTGCTGTCTGTCAATTAATGGCCTGAACATCATGTGATTTTTTTCTCTTTACTACTTTGTATTAAATTGAATGGTTAGTTGCAGGTTGGAAGATTGGCATGGACGTTTGATCGTCCAACAAGCTATAATCTGCGCATCCATGGCCAGATTTAGTGTGCAGTCTGCTTAGACATAAAAAAACCCAGGGATGTATCCCCATTTGTTTTGTTCTTCTGTGCACTAGTTCTGTTTTTTTAAGAACCTTGGAGGGTAAGTGCTGACCTCCACTCTGCACCAAGCATCAGAAAATTACAGAGGTCTGGTACTGCCTTTGAAACGTGTATGTTTTACTGTCTTTTGCATGCAGCACCAAGGACATGTACAAGGCAAGAGGGGACCCTAACAATGCAGGTTTCAGAATGCTGAAATACAACTCTGATCATCCTCAAGTAGCCTGCTTATAATGAGCAACCAGGCCAAAATACATAATTAAACTCACACTCAAGGTTGGGGTTGTTTTCACTGGAAAAAAGGCACTTGCGAGGGGACATGATTACACTTTACAAGTACATTAGAGGACATTATAGACAAATAGCAGGGGACCTTTTTACCCATAAAGTGGATCACCGTACCAGAGGCCACCCCTTTAGACTAGAAGAAAAGAACTTTCATTTAAAGCAACGTAGGGGGTTCTTCACAGTCAGGACAGTGAGGTTGTGGAATGCACTGCCAGGTGATGTTGTGATGGCTGATTCAGTTAATGCCTTTAAGAATGGCTTGGATGATTTTTTGGACAGACATAATATCAAAGGCTATTGTGATACTAAACTCTATAGATAGTATAGATATGGGTATATATAATTTGTGTGAAAGTAGGGAGGGGTGTGTGTATGGATGTTGGATTTTCATTTGGAGGGGTTGGACTTGATGGACTTTGTCTTTTTTTTAACTATGTAACTATGTATTTATGGTACAAATGACTTTCAGCCATGAGCCTTTCATTCTGTTTTGTCCATAAGCCATTTGGAAACTGTTATGTCCTCACATTATAACATTACTTAAGGTATTAAGATCAAGTTATATAAATATAGCTGGTGACCTTTAACCTGAAATAAGTGATTGTGCATTAGCCTTAAAAACTACTTAAGGCAAAAGATACTTCGCTCAACAAGTAGTGGTTTCACATGCCCTGGGGCTGTAACTGGGTTTGGATGACTCAAAAGTGCAACTGACATATAAAAAGTCTTCGGAAAATCATTCTTTACTCTTCCAGTTTGCAGTGTTCTCGGCATTCTCAGTCAGCAGGGCACTGCCCAAATGGGAGTCACACCAACAATTTTAATTAATACAAAAGAAGAACATGATATTGTGTTTACTTTTATGTAAGTATTCATATTTCTCTTTGTCTTCAAATGACTAAACCTGCAGCAATGTTAGGAGCAGTACTGGGTATACAAAGTTATAGACCTGCATCAACGTTGTTGGGTGTGCCGCCTTAATTAAGGAATCTCAGTTATTATGATGGGGGGACATTGCAGTCTCATGTGACATATAGACAGATTTATCAAAATGTGAGTTTAGATTTTAATAAATAGAACTCATCTTTTGATGAATACACTTCCAAAAACTCAATAGAAATTAATAGAATGTGGCTCTGTTTCTATTTATTAAAATCTTACTCTGTAAGTGAGAAGTATTAGTGGGAGGTCTATCTATCTATCTATCTATCTATCTATCTATCTATCTATCTATCTATCTATCTATCTATCTATCTATCTATCTATCTATCTATCTATCTATCTATCTATCTATGATCTTTTCCCCTTCTCTCTTTGTTTCTCTCATGAAAAAACACCAGAAACTTGCCTAAAAGGAGAATGCCATTAGGCTCTTATTCTGATCTGCTTCTAAATCTGTCCTTCGAAGAATGGAGCAGTGCATTCCTCAAACAAACTGGTGAAGCGTTTCAAGATCATCAAGTGAAAGAAAGAGCTAATCTGAAAATTACTACCTTAATACAATCCTTAAGGATTCAAGGCATTCTCCAGACTATGTAGAAACACAGCCAAGGGAACTGATGGGGCGTACCCAAAGATGACCTTTGCCAAAATGCAAGAGTAGCAACACTCAGCATACCTACATACCATTACTGCTGTAAGGTGAGATAGGACTGACAGCCTGCAATTATTCAATCTGGAGGACACAATACAGGCAGGACATGTTTTGCTTATATTTTCCTTTCAGCATGATATACACAAATATTATATAACATAGAAGATAGTTCTGCAGTAGCTGTGCCTAATAATTAGGCTGCTAAAGGTATTCTGAGAATATCTAATACAGCACACTGCAGCAATTACACTTTCCCAGGAAAAGTATAACTCATGATAAACGGGGATTAATTAACTTTACAGCCATATTATAGTATGCCTTTAGTAACATTTATCACAACTTTAACTAACTCTGCATTGCTAAAGCTTTCAAAGGATGGATTTAATTAGGTGTGATAAACTTTATCATATGTTTAACACTTGTGCATTTTTTTATTCTAGTAAAAAAAAATGTTTTTTCCCTGCAAGATGTTATCAATGAAGCAATTAGTTAACACATTCACATTCACTGGGGGGTTGGGAATGACATTTACCTGCAAACCGCTAAAGATCATTTAATTCCACCTAAGCTTTCTCATGTGTTTAAATAGATGTAATATTATTTTCAGTGTAATGCAAAATTAAGTGAAATATAAACCAATATGACCAGGTGTTCAGAATTTCATATAGAGGAGTCAATATATATAAGAAGGAATATCCCACAAACACAATTGGTTAATGGCCCCATCTTATGTGGTTCTTTCATTCGCTTATTATTTAATATACTTTAGCAATGGTCAGTTATCCAGAAGTTCTATTTCTTAGGACAAACTGTTCTAGGTCTTAGGGCAAAATAACATCATTTTGGGATATGGACATTTCCCTATACCGTTAATAAAGGTCGCATTTTTAGGGCCTGAAAAACATCAAGAGATCCTGCACTTAATGAGAAGGAATACAAAAACATTTCTTTATCCTACTAAATGAGTAATGGAAGTACCCTTCTTTTTACAAGTGAGCCATGTAAATAGTTGGGATCAGGCCCGCTGCACCATTATCAAAGGGAATATAAAAGGATACCGTATAAAGTCATCAATGTAAAATATGCATATATAATTAGAATGATTATATTTTCTTTATTAGACAGCCATTGCACATAGTGCATTTTGAAAACATTATAAAAGATTCCTAAGCCAAGAGCCTTATGTGTGGGCCATAAGTTCATACATATAATACAGTACATGACTGGGTAAACTTTTCTGTGGTTTGACATTATCTTATATTAGGAGTTAGTCTTGATTTTTAACAATCCTGATTCCTCCACTATGCACAGTGTTGATTTATGCATTAGTCTCCCTGATATGGAACTGTTAGTAGTTCTGGGGTTCTACTGAGGGCTGCTATGTACACAGTGCTAGTAAAACATAATAAAGGGATTCTTTGTCCTCTGATAATAATGGCAGCATTTTGTCACTATCCTATTAACTACAATACCATGGAACATATAGTTTCCCTAAGGGTAAGGGCACACCTGGCGATTCGGGGAGATTTAGTCGCCTGGCGACTAATCGCCTTGTCTTTGCATCGACTAATCTGCCCGAACGCCTTCCCTCTGTCTTGCGCCGGCTATAATGAAAAGTCGCCTGCGGCATGGCACACGTGACACTTCGTATTCCGAAGTCACCTGAAGTTGCCTCACGAGGAAACTTTGGGCGACTTCGGAATACGAAACGCTAAATTTCCCCGAATCGCCAGGTGTGCCCTTACCCTAAGCAGTAATCCCCAACCAGTAGCTCGTGAGCAACATGTTGCTCTCCAATCCCTTGTATGTTGCTCTAAGTGGCCTCAAAGCAGGTGCTTATTTTTGAATTCCAGGCTTGGAGGCAAGTTTTTGTTGTATAAAAACCAGGTGCACTGCCAAACAGAGCCTCAATGTAGGGTGACAATCCACATGGGGCTACTAAATGGCCAATCACAGCACTTATTTGGCACCCCAAGAACATTTTTCATGCTTTTGTTGCTCCCCAACTCCTTTTACTTCTGAATGTTGCTCACGGGTTCAAAAGGTTGGGGATCCCTGGGGGAAATCAGACCTAAAAGGAATCTAAGGGAGATAAAAAAAGGCAAAAGAGACCTGATAATTGTGTTTATAGAAAGCTAAGCTACTGGCAAGGCAAGCTCACTTTCTTCAAGAAGAAAATAGGAAATAAGAAAATGAGCCTCAAATTTTTATTTAAATAAGATAGAAACGTCAGGCCTAAAAAGTTTTAGGGGATTATTTATCAAAGGTTGAGTGTTAGAGATTATTTTACCTTGAATGAACTCGAATGCACTCGAAACTCGAATGGTATCTTATAACTTGAATGGCAAAAACATGTGAGTTTGAGTCCTGCAACCCGTAAAATCGAATTGATCAGGTTTTCGGGATAAATAATCTTGAATCACTCAAATCATTTGAGTTTTTTGCAAAACCCTCTAAAAAAAACCTTGAACATTGACAGGCTGTTAACCTCTTCAAATGGTTCAAGGGACCTCTGCCATTGACTTCTACGTAACCTTGACAAGTTTAAGTGGTGGAGTTTCGGATTCGAGCTATTTCCAGGGTTGTGGTAAAATAAATCTCAAATATTCAAGTTTTTAAAAAAAACCCCCAAAAAAACACGATCAATTTGAGTTATTTTTAACACAGAAATTAGTTTTGACCAAAAATTTACCACATTTTTGTGGAAAAAACAACTCAAACCATAATAAATCTGCCCCTAAGAGTCCATATAATCCAGGGATTCCCCATGCTATAACAAAGTGATTCTCCATTGTTCCCTAAAATAGAGTAAAATGTTCTCCAGTAATAGATATAGTAAAAATGATTTGCATAACCGGTTATAAACCAGTATTTGAGTCATACAACTGATTCCACAGACTTAATTTAATTTACTTGGGAAAAAAGGTCCAAACTACTATTATAATTGAAAGGAAAAAAAAAAATTCCAAATAAATTCTTCAATAACTCTGTTGAGTACTTTTTGGAGATTTTGAGAATTTTTTTCAACTAATTAAAAGCTCTGCTTTTTTCACTCATACTTCCTCCCTGTTAATTATGTAAAATAATATAAAATTCTCTAATTCTCCTTTGTTAACACCCCTTCTAATAGAACAAGCTGGGAGCATTCCCGGGCACAGCTCACTTTGTTGTTATTAATGATTATTTATTGAAAGCAGAATTGTTCATGTTAGGATAAATTATGGAAATGGATATTTAGATTTCATCAACACAACAGAGCTACTACCCAAAGAAAAGCTAAACAAATAGAAATCCACTGACTAGGATAGGCAGAGACCTTTTAAGATTTAAGACACAGATAATCTCATATCCATGATGATAAAATATCCATAAATCCCATTCTACGATGTCAATTGAAAATGGAGTCGTTGTATACATTTCTAACAAAAGCCATTAATACAATAGAAAATGAAACATGAGAAAAGTAGATGGTAACAGTTATCCACACTGAGAGAAATAGCATCTGCCAAAAGAGTCTCCAAGTAAATATGTGGAACAATTAATGTTTACAGTGACAGTGGTGAGTGTTAAAAAATCTAACAGCCTTTGTGTTTATTGGTGAAGCAGATGGGCTCATAGTCATCCATTAAAACACTGTCATCATAAAGCTAATGTTCACTTCTAAAAGTCTGAGGATGCTGCATAGCCGCCTTGAAGCTTGGCGAGGCCTCTTGGAGCAAATCAGCCCACTCTCTCTCTTTTTTATTTGTTTGTTTGCTAATGTAAATGTTTCAGTGCTAATTCAACATGTAAGCGAAAGTTAAATAAAAGAAAATTTATTGCACTCGAGTGAGCAAAGAACATTCAAAAAAAGAGAGAAAAAAAGTCGCCACACTTCATTGGTACATATGTTTGAATTAATACAGCATAATTTAATTTTAGTGGCAGTAAGGGTAGCCGGGAAACCACCAAACCTTGTACAATTGTTAATTAAATATATTTAATTGGAATAAAAATGTTATTTCACGGGAGTGATAAACCAAAGGATGGTATTTTTGTTAGTAAGATCATTTTAACAGAGGTAATTAAATGTTTTGGTGCAGTTTTAATAAATTATATAGGATGCACAAATATTCTTTGGGAAGAGGGTGATCCATACAGGCAGCGCAACAAAAATGCCAATATGTATGTAATTATGTTCACATTGATTAGTTATGTTATATTCTATAATTACTGCAGTGTAATTTTCTTTAGCTATAAGCACTAATGCATTTCGGAGCACAGTAAATAAGGGGGAGTTTGGGGAAAATATAATTACCGTAACATAAAAAAAAAAAAAAGAAACCGGTACAGTATGTGACAATGACAATCCTCGTGAGATTAAATCGTAACATGAAAATGACTTGTAATGTACTATACAGTTTCATGCTCCGGCAAAGCCTTTGTACTAAAAATATATACAGTATAATCTTTGTTGACACTTTTTTTTTCAAAGCATTAACTACAGTATGAGGTTAAGTATAGGATATGAAGAAAGAAAAGATTTACTTACACTAAAGCTGGCCATAGATGTTGAGATTTTTAAAAGATCCGATCCTCATCGTGAGACCACGATTTTCTCGGAACGATTGTACGAATTGACCATCAACTAAAAAGACCAATTTGCCAGGAAAACAAAGGGGAGCTGCCTACTTGGCCCTGCAAACATAGAGAGATTGCACTGGGACCGACAAAAGATTTTTTGACCTGGCCGATCAATTTCCTGACAGATGTCGGCCGAAAAATCGTAAGATGTGCGATCATTCGAATCCCACTAACCGTACCATAATTTCGAAGGATTGGTCGGCCTTCCCTGAAATCGGTCGTTCGGCAAGAAAAATCGTCGCATCTATGGGGAGCTTAAGGGGCAGATTTATCAATATGTGAGCTTAGAGTTTAATAAATAAAAAAACTGAATTACAGTACAAGCTGTCCAACTTCCAAAATCTTTGCTTAATTATGCCTTGTACATGGGAATGTGTAGACTATGTATAGCTTCATGTTGCCCTTTAATACTGGCTATTATCAGCCTTAGAGGAGTCTGTATGCTTTTCTTGCCACTGTTCTCTACCATTTTCAGATGCATCAGTTGCCCCTAGGCAATTCTTTTGTATGGAGAACCATCTGACATTTGTCTTACCACATTTAGATCTGGTTGGTTGCTATGGGTTATTCGATTTGGGCAAACTTTAGACCCTCTATTGCCCAGTGCTTGAAACATTGTGCAAAGAGCTGCAGACTAAGCTTCGACTCGATTGCTGCCTGTGTTAGATCTTAGATCTTGATTGAGTTTAGTTGGGGAGAGAGTCAGTCAGAGCTGTGAACATGTCAAAATGCACTAAAGTCTACGGGTGTCCAAATACTTTTGACATGCGAAAATTTTCTGCAACTATTCTGACGCACGTCAATTTTTTTTGTTGCGCCGGATTTTTCACAGGTGAATTTTCACCTCAGTGTAGTGAATTTATTCTCTGGCAATGAAATGCGGACATTCGTCGTGAATTCGTGCCTGGCGAATGTATTCACCCATCACTACAAAATATGAATGTTATATGAAATGTCTCTTTTAAACCTACATTTTGGAAAAACTTCAAAAAATTTAAAATGGAATACAATTGAAAAAGGTCTATTTCTGGTGAACAATCTGAAAACAACTGATCTGAAAAAAAGTGTTTGGAAGGTTCACAAACTCTTTTACTTTTAGGGGGTTATGTACTAAAATCTGAGTTTCTCATAATATTAAAAAAAAAAAGCTAAACCAAACTCCCATGTCCGATTTTAGCTTATTTGTAAATAAAAAAAAACTCGATTCAAGAGGATCATGAACAAACTTGATAAAAGCAAGCAAAAACTCAAAACGTATGAATTTATCAGGTTTTTCCCCAAATCACTAGATTTTTTCGAGTTTATGTCTGAAAACCCCCAAAAAGTCGGCTAAACCTTCAAATTGGTATAGCTGCCTCTCCCAACGACTTATACAGGACCCAGACAGGTCTCAGATGGTGGGTTTTCAGATTCAGGTTTTTGCAAGAACAAAGTATAATAAAAATAAATAAAATAATAAAAATAAAATTTAGTTTTTCTAGTGAAAAAACTAAAATTTTTTGAGATTTCACAATTCGACCTTTAATAAATAATCCCTCAGTATCATGGAGAGGGTGAAATTCAGAGACAATTTGCAATTGTACTTCATGGTTTATTTTTTGTTTGGAATTTCAACAGCTATATGTTGCTGGAGTCCAATTTACCCTAGCAACCAGGCAATAGTTTGATGACAGACTGAATATGAATAGGAGAGGGTCTGTATAGAAATATAAATAATAAAAAGTAACAATAACTATAAAATGGTAGCCTCACAGTCACAAAGCACTGGTTGTTTGATTTCTGGCATTAATGATTTGAATTTAAAAACTGGAGAGATGCAGAAGAAGAAGCAAATAATTCAGAAACTATTAAAAATACATTGTTCATGGAAACATCCTGTATGTTTTTAAATGTAGCCACTCAGGGGCTGGTTTATGATTGCTTGTTCAATTTTACTAAGTGGTAACTATAATTATAGCACATGCGCATAATGCGCTTCTGACATCATACACATGCGCGTAATGAGCAAGTTGCGGCATTTGCTCATTATGCGCATGCGTGTGCCCCAACATGGCCACTCGTACTGGGAGCTTCCTCGCGGTGGGGGTGGCCTAGCACTGGCGGTGGGTAATCTTTTGAAAAAAAACGACCGTTACCCCCAACTGGAGATAATATTTTTGCCCTTCAAAGGAGAACTAAACCCTAAAAAATGTGGTTAAAAATGCCTTATTTTATATACTGAACTTATTGCACCAGCTTAAAGATTCAGCATCTCAATAGCAGCAATGATCCAGGACTTCAAACTTGCCACAGGGAGTCACAGCCTTATACTGTGACATTTATATTCTATGTGTACTGTATATTGTGAGTGGGTCCCTAAGCTCAGTAAGTGACAGCAGCACAGAGCATGTGCAGTGAATCAGCAGAAAAGAAGATGGGGAGCTACTGGGGCATCTATCAAGACACAGATCTTTACTGCTAAAGGGCTGTGGTTTCCTTGGACTGGTACAGAAGCCCAAAACATAATGTACAACATTTCTAGAATAATTCTTTAGCTAGGCTTTAGTTCTCCTTTAAGAAGAATATTAATGAGCTGGAGAGAGTGCAGAGACTAAACTGGTAAACTGGATGATTGATGGAATCCCCTATAAAATGGTACTCCATCATGATGGTGAAACTGCTTTATAGCTAGGATCTCATATAAATCAACTTTTTATCCTTTTTTTTTTATAAAGTAGTTCTGTTTTGCATATAGAGGAACTGGAATCTGGGAAAGTATGCCTTTGTGTTCTGTATGGGTTTATGCCCTTCTATTGCAATATTCAAAATTGATAACGCAATGACTAAATATTTTTCATAAAGGGAATTCAACCGAGTGATTTGTGAAACCCCAAGCACAGCAAAAAAACACTTTCTCAGATAGAAGTAAATGTACATTTATTTGAATAGGATTTCATTTATTAACCCTCTGGAATTTTGTGGCACGCCTCTATAAAGGTGTTAGTATTTATTTTGCATGTAGATTGACCCATGAACATGATCTGCATGCAAATGTCAAGAATGGGATCATATGGGGCACTGGAAACAGTTTGAAGAGGACAATTTTATTTTTTTAAAGGCTAAAATGAATGAATTTCAGTATTGTGTTTTTTAATATGAAGAATGTTTTCCACCAATATGTCACCACCCTTAAGATTGTTGTAAACATCTATTCAATATTAGATTACCTGCTGTTACTCCTTGCTTTGTGTTTTCCAACATGAAATACATCACTTTACACTTTTCCCATTCACATTCCGCTCTTACTGTATGTCTCTACCTAGGAATAGTTCTTTGGTGATAAAGAGACTGAAAATGTTACACTTCTTTTTCATAATTCTATAGGAAACTCAAAACTGTGCATTTCTTCCACATTTCTTCACCCTAGCTCCATATTCAGTAATTAAAGTGAAGACATGTATGCTTTATAAAGTAAGTACACAAAATAAGTACTATATACAAAGTACTGCTTCATAATGGCTCAAATAAGATACTGTAAACCTGAGTTTACAGCTAACTTGTCAAAATCAACCAAAACAGAATCATTAGGGTTAAAAAACTATTGTTTACCACAGGATTTGTGTAACATAAAGAGTTCAGGCATGGGATCCGTTATCCGGAAACCGTTATCCAGAAAGCTCCAAATTACGGAATGGTCATCTCCCATAGACTCCATTATAACCAAATAATTCAGATTTTTAAAAATGATTTCCTTTTTAACCCTCGATATTCGACTGGGAATAAAAATCCTTCTACTTCGAATATCGAAGTCGAAGGATTTTAGCGCAAATAGTGCGATCGAACGTTCGAAGGATTATTCCTTCGATCGAACGATGAAATCCTTCAAATCGAACGTTTCGAAGGATTTTAATCCAACGATCGAAGGAATATCCTTCGATCCAAAAAAGTTAGCCAAGCCTATGGGGACCTTCCCCATAGGCTAACATTGAGTTCGATAGTTTTTAGATGGCGAACTAGGGGGTCGAAGTTTTTTCTTAAAGAAACAGTACTTCGACTATCGAATGGTCGAACGATTTTTAGTTCGAATAGTTTGATTCGAAGTAGTAGCCCATTCGAAGGTCGAAGTAGCCCAATAAACACTTCGAAATTCGAAGTTTTTTTTACTTCGAATCCTTCACTTGAAGTTAGTGAATCGGCCCCTTAATGTTTACAGGTTTTTCTAGTAGACTTAAGGTATGAAGATCCAAATTATGGAAAGATCCATTATCCGGAAAACTCCAGGTCCCGAGCATTCTGTTTAATAGGTCCCATACCTGTAATACAGCCCATATGAAATATAAACCATGGTCTCACTTGTTTGGCGTTGTACGTGAAAATAAAAAGACCATTGTCAAAAAAAATTTTTTGACGCCCATAGACTTTGATGGGCATTGGCGACATTTCGCCAGCGGCGAATTTGTGGCGAAACGAAATGGGTCAAATTCGCCAATCCCTACTGCTGAGCACTGAATGTTTTTTTTCTCTCCAGATACATTTTAGCAGCTACAGTACTGTTAAATCTTCCCATCTACTCAATATGGACCGAACTATCATTTTACTTAATATATGTTTTATTTTGATTTTTATTTTAGATCAGAAGATACATTCCAGTTATATTGGCTAGAACATTCTCTTCAAAGATAGAGGTAAAACTATATATACCTATATATGCCTTTGCCCTGTCACACAATTTTTTTTGAACTTTTACATCCTGTTCTTTTTTGTACCCTGGGACAGGTCCTTGTGCTTCCCCTATGAACATGCATCATCTTACCTGTTTCCTACTTGTCCCCTACCCTTAACTTTAGTGGTGCAGCAGAGCCTTTTATGACCCAATACTGAAGTTCCTTCCACCAGAATTTTAATTCACCATGATATGTAGAGACAGCATTGCCCTGGATGCAAATGCAGGGCAAATCAGCACTAAGGAATGCAAGTTTGCTGCATTAATGCTCTTGCATTTGCATCTGGGGTTCAAGTACATGAAGCATACAATGTTCTAGAAGTTAATAATAAGATTTAATGCGTTCTGACATGAATATAAAGGTTAGGTCATGGGATGGGGTCGCTTGTGCAAGTGTCATGCAAGAGGACTCCAGCTTTTTGCAGGGATGCCCTTTACAATTCTGGTATATTCTGTTTTAATTAGCTTTACATTTTGCACAGATAAACATTTTCATTACTTCTCTGCATAATTGGGCCACCTTGTCTATTTTTGTACATACAGTAAATTATAGTTCAAATAAAACTATTCTATCATATGTGGAATTTTAATAAAGCATTTGGAAGGCTAGGCCTCAAACCAACATTAATGAATTCCCTAAAACAAACAGGACTGAGGTATTATTCATACCTGCAATTATAAACAACGTTAGTCAACGGTGGACTTAACAAATCAATACAAATCTTTTCTGTGTTATTATGAATCGGTATTAACACAAAATGTTACATTATGATAGGTAAGTCTGAACTAATCACTATTTTCTATTCCCTTAAGTAACTATTGTATTAGTCAGTAGGAAACTATAGGGCAGATTTATCAAGGGTCGAATTTCTAAGTACAAAAAACTTCGAAATTCGACCATTGAATTAAAAAACTTTGAATTTGAATATCGAATTTTCAACAAATTTGCCAATCCTGCGGTCAAATAAAAATCGTTCGAATCGAACGATTAGACCGATTTTAGCGATCGATCGAAGGATTTTCCTTCGACCTCTAAAGACTTAGAAAATGCTTGTAGAAGGTCCCCATAGGCGAACATAGCACTTCGGCAGGTTTAATTTGGTGAAGTATTGAAGTCGAAGTTTTTTAGAGTAAATTTGAAGTCGTAGTATCCTGGTTGAAGTATCCAAAAAATTACTTCAAATTTCATTTTTTTTTTCTTTGAAAATTCCCTCGAATTCACTTCGACCCTTGATAAATCTGCCCCTATATGTTCCCCCCAAATATTTAAAATACTAGGAGTAAAATAATAACATCTACCATAGTATCTACACCACTGGCATGAAAGTACTATTAAAGCAATGCCATCAATTTTATAGAAGATCAAAGGGGGGGTCAATATTAGAACATTTTCTCATTTTTTGTTTCCCATTAATCTCTGAAGTCTTTCTTGTAAAATAAATGTGAAGTCTTTTAAATGGAGGTTTCCTGGTGCAAAAAAGAAAAAAAGAAAAGAAAGACAGACAATACTGCCTCAACTAGAATTCAGGATTTGGTTCCGGAAATCCACGTGAGATAATATAATTAAAGGCCAAAGGTCAGGTAACATAGTTGGACAGTTGTTGCTGATGGGTTGGCAGACATTTAACAAACTTTGCATCTTTTATTACATCTTTTACTATATTACCCCCCCTTAGGGGGTTCAAAGTTTGATGTTGGTTTAATAACCTACAGCAAACCAATCAAATGCTGTTCTTTAAAACAGGTGACCAGTTAATAGTACCTTGCTGTGGATTACTAGACCAGGTGCAACTTTTATTACATTGTGTTCACCAGACTGCATCTGAACCTTAAAATCGTGGTAGGGTAGCCATAATATTGGGTAGCTGGGCTTGCCTGATATTTTCTCCATATAACCCTATGCATAATGGGTGTAAAGTGTAAAATGATGTGAGGAAGCATACCTGTGTGGAGGCACCTGCATCAAATACACTTTACCTCTCATTTATACAAGCACTTCCTTTATTTTTTATTTATAACCCTACTGTGAAAAACACTCCTGATCCTTAAACTGTATGTTTGATAAAAACCAGGATCTGTCATTCTATTGCAAAATAAGACATCTAGCCTGCATTTTTTGCCACTAACCACAATAATATAAGAGTTTTGAGAATTGAGTACAGGTCAGATCTTTCATTAGGCTCCACTGGTGAATTTTTGACTTTTTTCATTTTATTGTGGGATTGCTGTTAGATGCAAACATTGTAATATTTATACTATCAAATACAAATACCAATGGGGGGGAATATAATAAAATACATTAACAGAAAAAATATTCAGAAGGCAAAAAACGATTGCTTTGTTCTACCAATTATAGTTTACACCAGTGTCCTGTGTATACAATAAAATTTACTGAGCAAGTTATTATTTTGCAAATATATACCCCCTTAAAGCAGGCCTTAAAATGTGCTATGAGCAATAAAACAAACAAATCCAATCCAAAATTCAATCTGTCAAATGAATATTATTTAATTATGAAACATGAATTTGTATTATTTATGCAAAAATATTTGCATATGTTTAAGACTTTAATTACATTTCCCTTTAATTGATCTAGTTGGCATATATTGGTGTATATTAATGTATAATCCAAGTAAAAGAAATAGTAAAATCAAAAAACACATACAATTACTGAAATTCGTTTTTTTGGTATGTCATAAATGTAGTGCACCATTTGAAAACAGTCCTTGGATAAGAAACTGATAACATATGCTGGTTGCATGGCGGATGAGAAAGAACAATTTGACCATCCTGATGCTGAGACCTTTGTAGTGAAAATCATTTCAAAGCAAATAACTGATATAGATACAACCTGCCAGTTGGGCCTTGATTGAATTAAAATGTATATTCCCCAATACATATTTCCCAGGTATGAGGTCCTCTGCCAAATGCACTACACAGTTGCTCCAGTCCATATCATCCAATCATTGGCTTTAGGGTCTAGCAGACCGATTTTTCCAGATTTTGCCAGACACTTTGGGAAGCCATCATTCTTTAAGATCCACTTGTGGACAGTTGTTGGGAGCCAGCAGGGTTGGTAAATGAATCTTATACCATATTAAAACCCTACTTACTTTTTTTGTTTGTTTAGAGTGTGTATGGGAGTAGGGATTTAGTTCTTCCTTAAAGGAGAAGGAAAGTTTAAATCTAAGTACGCCTCAGAAAGGTCCACCTAAATATACCAGTTAACCCTCAAAGCAGTGCTGCTTTGAGTCCTCTGTCAAAAGAAACACTGCATGTCTTTCCTTCTATTGTGTACACATGGGTGTATCAGACTTCCTGCCTTCAGCTTAAACCTCCTTGCCCCGGGCGTGAGCATGCTCAGTTTGCTCCTCTCCCCCCCCACTTCTCTGCTGTAATCTGAGCCCAGAGCTATAAGTGAGCAGGGAGAGACTCAGGCAGGAAGTGATGCCACACCAAGCTAATACTGCAGCTGCTATCTTAAACAAACAAAGAGAGCTTCTAGAGCTTTTTACTCAGGTATGGTAAAACATTCTACAGAATAAATATAGCATTCTAGCTTGCACTATTGCAGCTAATCTATTGGCAATAAAATGCTTCTGTAGCTTTCCGTCACATTTAACCTTGGTACAATTAATTTAATCTGGACAGGGTCTGAGAGGTGGGCCTGTTATGCAAGTAGGTCTCTGTAAAGAAAAAGTATTTCACCTGTGAAGTCTCAGAGAACGAAAGTATGATAACTACTGTATTAGATTGAGAGTGCTAGCTCTTATAATAACTCATTGTGACAGAGAGTCAGACTTAGAGTAGCTATTGGCTAGTCTCCAATGAGAAAATATGAAGGGTTAGCACACTAGTTGTCACTCACTTGTGGAGAGACTCAAGAGCATAGGTCCAGAAATATAAGGAGTACCACTGTAAAAGCGCTTGCACTCTGAACTGGACAACTTTTAAGTGAGTGCTAACTAAATGTGGACCAAGTTGGCAGCGTATTGGACAGGGGATTCCAACAAGCCTACCTGACCGATATCTGGCTGGCAATTGAGCAGATGTTGATCAGGTGTTGGATGTTGGATGAGGACTGCATCAGCTTGTTGGATATTTTCCCAAGACCTGACGTAAAAAAAAAAAAAAAAAAAAGAGTGTCAAGTCTGAACTTGCTTTTTATATGCTCACTTTGCTTTGTATATACACAGCCCTCCCTGGGGCACAAAGCACCAACCTATTTGTAGCTTCTGTTAAAAAACAAAAACTGAAAATGTCACTTGCTTTTCATTTAGCCTCTTTTACGAACACGGATGTGAAGAGTGAAGGATTCAATTAGAGGAGCAAGAATCAATTTATACCTAAACATATTTATAGCTGAATCAGTAAATATTTCGGCTGAAGTGACGGAACATACCTGTGAAGGAAAACTGCCTCCTTATTGACCTTTGCCACATGTGGTGAGAAGGTACTTTGTGAACAAAGGGCAGTAACACATTTTGTATAAATACCTTTAATGCACTATAGTCCCTCCAGGCATATCATGTAAGCTTTAAGAACAGCCTTTTATGGTTGGTTTCAAATTAAATAAGCACTGCTGGTAACTAAAGAGATGGGCTTTACTGTACTGTTTATCAGAAACAACTGTTGAAGATACTGTAATAACAGACTGGATGAAATATTATTTTTTACCCTTCAGTTGTTTTAAAGATATGGCCATTTAAAACTTTTTTTAACAAGTCAATTTTTTTTAAAAAAAATTGAAACTACAGTGCTTGGTTTATGTTGGCACATACAAAGTCAACAAAGAGATTGCATTTCAATGGCAAAACACCATAATCCTCAGGCAAATGATTTGTCCAAATTTAATAGAAAGTACTTAGGATGTATTGTTTGATATAAACACAAGTTCTAATAAAATGGTGCCTTAGGAGCCATTCCTGTGCTTGTAATACTCTATTTGTGTTGGCCAGAACACTCCAACTTTGCAAGACTTTGTAGGAAATTTATTCCTATGGCCTCAGAGGAAACTAGTGAAATTATAATAATTTTAACACTGCAAACAATATTTTACAAATACAGAGTTCTCTCTCAAATATCTCTTTATACCCAAGGATTTTAGTTTGTATGCATTTATTGGTTTAAAACGCGTTGGTTCAGAAATCATTGGACCCTTTGCTAACTAATAAATAATCATATTAAAGGATATGTTTTCTGGCTGCAAAGATGGTTCCAACTTAATTTATTATTCCTTTGAATACAAAAATAGATGAAAGTCCTGTACAAAGATATAACGACTCTGGTAAAGACCTGATGATTCTATTAAACGGGACTTAGTAGAAAAGATTGAATAGTAGAAAATTATTGTACTGTGTTTTTTTTTCTGTTAAAATGCCCCTTTTTGAATCTATTGCTTCTTTTGTAAAAGGTTTTCTACCTAGCAGTGGTGTAAAGCAATTGAAATTGTTTGGCACTGAGTAACTGAGAAACAAAATCCCATCACTGGAAGGAAGCCACTAGACGCATTATTCAATACCCTTAACTATACAGGCAATGTAAAGTAAATCATGTTTTTAGTTTTCAGCCTACATTAACTAAACTTGTCAGGCTTGCATTTATTAAGTCAAATTATATCCTATTTGCCTTTTAACGTTGATGGAAATTTGCACTGTAAAAAATGTTGTCCAGTCCTGTTTTTCTTTTCATCCTATATTTTTCCAACACAGCACTTTTCTAGTCCTTTTGTGGGACTACTAGCCAGGAAGTCTTAACCCCAGAAGTCTAGAGCTGTTATACTACTATTTTGATGTCAGGGTGATATTTAATAGCTTTTCTGACCTATGAACCTACCAATAACAACTTTGCTATACCATATATAAGTGTATTGATTTCTGTACACGAGAGTACCCTAGCAGAGCAAAATTTGACTCATTAAAAAAACCCAAAAAAACTGAGAAAACTGCCAACCCTCTTCACCATTAAAATGTTTCTCTTGAAAGAGTAAATACATTTATATAAATAAAAATAAAATCTGAATTATGCCTTAATAAAATAGTTCAATAGACAGATCAATGTCTTAAACTGAGAGCATTGTAAAAGAAAGCAACATTGTTTAGATTTTTGTACTTTCCTCTTTGTTATTAAATCAGACCGATTCATGGCTGAATGTTTAGTTTAACTCAACTCGTTCAGATTCTTGATTTCAATAACATCTGATTTACGCATGTGTTTTATCCAATATTTTACTTTTTCACATTAATGAGGATGGAGAATGTTACCCATGAGTTAAATGTTGTAAAACTAAATATGTTTGGGTTAAATTCTACTGCGTTTCTGTGAACCTTGAAAAGAAAGTGGTCTATTGTTATTTTCTCTTGATAATGTAAAATAGATGGATTGTAAAACTGCTCAAAAATATGACTTAGATCAGCCAGTTTAGCTTATTTTAGATCCAACATCTGTTGAACCCCCTGTTTAAAAACAACTTATAAAGAACTGGGAACTGTCAGAAGCACTTTTTCTTGTCAGATTGTTTTGCCAATTTGTCAGAATGTGTGCATCTTCTTCAAACAGCTGAACACTACCATTTAACTGAGTGGTTGTAGAGCTCATTGTTGAGGCACATGATGCTATTTGCGGGAGATTAGTAGACCAGCGACAAATCGTCTCATCTTGGGGTGACTAATCTCCATGCAATGCCTTCCCGCTGGCTAGAATCTAAATCGCCGGCTGGATGGCACTCAGATCACTTGATTTTCTGAGGTCGCCTGAAGTTTCCTCATGAGGCAACTTCGGGTGACTTTGGTAAACAAAGCATTCCAAGTGCCATCCTGCCGGTGATTTAAATTCTTGCCGGTGATAAGGCAGTTCAGGGAGATTAGTCGTCCGAAGAAGAGGCAATTTGTTGCCGGGTGACTGAATCTCCCCGAATCTCCACATGTGTCTCTGCCCTAAGGACCCTCCACCCTCAGCCTTTTCCGGAAGTCTCCCCCCACAGTGGGAAATCCCCTGCTAAACTCTGTTGTAATTTTCTGGTCATGTAACTCCTCTCTCCTTCCAGGTCCACAGATTTCAGCCAGCAGGAGAATGTGGGGTCCTGCAGACTCTGGACAGCAGGGAGGGAGGAAGGCAGCAGTTATGGGTCACAAATTCCTGCCCAATTGCATAACTCCGCTTTTTTCCTGGGACTGCAGATTTTAGCCAGCAAGATGGTGGGCCCACAGATCATAGCCAATCACAGATCATAGCCAATCACAGATCATAGCCAATATTGGCATATGGGGGGCCCCTGAACCCTGCCAGCAGGGAGGGAAGAAGACCAGCCGTATCCAACCCTGGCAAAATCAATAAATTCATCCTTCTATTTACCTAAAGCAGATCCTTCAGGTACTGTATTTCTAGAGAGAGTAAGAGATATATGTGTGCTCCTATGTTTAGCTTTTCCACTTCCTACAGTGAATATAATGATTTATTTAACCATATAACACAAATGTGGAGTATCAACTCTTAAATTTCTTTTTTGGCAGATATTTTCTAGAGTTCTTCCAGCTGATGATGGTCTGATGTATATGTAATTTATCTGAGGTATTTATTTCAAAATAGCGAGTGGAAATTATTATTGATTTGTCACTTGTATTGCCATTTCTCACCTGTGTTACCACAAGGCAAACCATTTCATTGGCTGTAAGAGAACAGTATCCCTGCCTATGATTTATGCTACAAACAAGTAGGAATCTGTCAAACATGCCCGACATTCACATTTTCAAAAGTCTGTTTCATTAACCTCAGAGCTGTTGGCCATATTCAGTTATGAACGCTCTGGTTCCATATGTTCTTCCAGTATTTCTACAAATAGCAAAACAAAAGTGATTAGATAAATATGCATAATTCAATTCTATAAAATATATATAAGAACAGAATATAAAAATTCACAAATTGTATTTTTTTCCCTGGATACAAAACACAAAATCGAATCATTGATTCCTCGATACAAATAATCTATTCTAATAAGCAAATCCCAAACTTTGAAAACAGGAATAATAGATGGAAATATTGACTCAAAATGCATGTTAAAAATGTAGTGCACATTACTTCTTTCTGAAAGAGTGAGCAAACAACTCAAAGCTCAATATTGCGGCAGGTAGCAACAAGTATGCAACGTCAGGCAGGCTAAGGTCAAACGTGATAAATAACTGAGGTGTAGTTAACTACCCTGAATATAATAAACATGGTCAGACAGTTAGCTTGTGTCTTCCCATCAGTGCTTCTTTTTATAAAATGATTTATCCCCAAAAGAGTCTGACATATTGTGTGATAGTTATGTGTCCAGCACCATCACATGGTACTGCAAAAACAACTTCATTATTGTGCAGTAGGCAGATCTTATTCTTCAACATACTAAAAGTGGTGAACCACCCCTTTAATGCAGAAAAGAAGGCTACATTAGAAATTCAAGGAGAAAATGTTTGAAGGTTTTTGGCGTCAAAAGCCTTCTACTGGGAAATGCCATTTTTGGAAGAAGACCCGATTTAATAAATAATTTGTGGTTTTTATGTTTTACAGTCACAAAAAGCTAATAAGCAACTTGTCAATAGTATAGCATCACTCAATACTCATTAACCAGTAACATTGGCAATAAATCCTATAATCATCGTAAAACCATGTTAACCAGGAACTCCCCTGTACAATTAGACTCTCTCATGAGGCTGAATGGTCTGGGTGAAAAGAAAAGACCACAAAAGAAAATAAAGCTGAAACTAAATGTTAACACAACAACATGGAACTTGTTCACAAATTTGAAATGTAACTTGTGAATGTCTATATTGACATTTAAAGGAGAACTAAAGCCTAACTAAAAAAGTAGGCTAGAAATGTTGTACATTATGTTTTATGTTTCTGCGCCAGCACCAGTCAACCACAACTTTAAAACAGTGAAGATCTGTGTCTCCATAGATGCCCCAGTAGCTCCCCATCTTCTTTTCTGCTGATTCATTGTACTTGCTTTGTGTTGCTGTCAGTTACTGAGCTTAGGGACCGACTCACAATATACAAATATAGAAATGTCACTATAAGGCGGATTAGTACATAATACAGATAATATCTATATAATTAGCATTGAAATTTAATAATCAGCCTTGTAGCATCAGCTTAAAATACAGACAATACAAATTTTCTGCTTGTATATTTGCGACAACCCCGAAGCTTAGCTTCTCAACAGCGGCTCAGAGCCTACTGAGCATGTGATTGTCGCAGACACTTTCCAAGATGGTGACCCCCAGTGACAAGTTTGAATTCCTGGATCATTGCTGATATTGAGAAGCTGAAACTTTGGGCAGGTACAATAAGTTATGTATATAAAAGATGGCATTTCTAGCCATATTCATTTTTAGGGATTCTTCTCCTTTCAGAAATATTTTTTTAATAATCTGTTGCGAAGTCAACCTAGTACAAATTAGATATGACTATTTTGTTAAGGAAACAGTAGAAAACAGGAACAAAAGTCTAGTATATATCAAGAAGTCATGTGTGTATAATCTCTTTTTGTATACACGCTCTTGTATATGCTCTTCTATAGTAGTGCTTAATAATAATAATAATAATAATAATACATACTTCTAATGTAAGAATTTCAATATCAGCACTCTGAACACAACCATTTGTGCATCTATCCATAGCCTGTGCACTCAAGAGACACAATACAGTACAATAGCTGCATGTTTATTTGCAGAAAAGGTCAACAATTCAGCTCTAGCATAAACAATTATCAGTGGTCTGTAAGTGTGCATATAGAGGATAATATATCCCCTACTGTACATAAGCACAAAATAAGTCACGGTGCGGTTTCTTGATCTTTACACAGGTCAAAGAACGGAAAGGTGGCATGTTTTTCCTTTTAATAGTTTTATATTATTGATCAAGCAGAGAAAACATGTATTTTACAAGAAATTCTAATAAACTGTAATTGACTGCAGAGATGGACGAAGGACATATTTTAAAAGGTATTAAGAATAAAACAAAACCACCATCAGTCTATACTGGCAAATTTGTTTTCCTTAGCTTTAAACAAAGCAAAATAAAGTTTAGATATGAATTTCATCTAAGAAATTACCATTCAAACTCAAAGTCACTTCTGCTTTAATTAACAGGCAGGGTAAAATACTCTTTCTATAGCTCAGAGCCTCTAAAACAATGAGTCCCACTCACCTATTTATAGGTGCTAAATTGCATCAGGCCAATAGCACTCAATCAGCGATCAATCACTATTAAGTTAAAAAAAAGATCTGATTGGTTGATGTGTATAAATACAATGGTGCAATTTATGTTTGTAAAACAGCCCTTTTGACCTCCATGGTCTACTTGGGAACCCCATTTGAAGCATATTGGCTTGATAAAGACGGGTGTTCATTAGCCTGTACACATGCCAACATTTTTATGGGTTGGTGGGAGTGGTGCCACATCTTTGGTGAATTAAATCTGTTCAAATTAAATATAGTTGATTTTATCAATATATATTGACGATTGCATAGGTATATGGGATGGAGATGAACTGCCCCTCCCATCTTTTGTTTACTATAGTAACCAAGTGGATGGTGGATGGCATTTTCTTTACTTATGAAATACAGATGACAGCATTTGGTTTTTATATTTGCAGGGAGATTAAATTTGTACCACTCTGTATTGATAGCCTAATGCATGATACTTTAGTGGACACCCAAAATCTTGTGTATGAGTTATCATAATTGGAGAGCCCTTGCAGCTTAAGTGGATCTGCTCTTCTTGGGATGATTTTTAATTTAAGGCAATGGAACTCTGGGAAGGGTTCACAAAATAAGGTTATAAGGTATCTGTTATGAAGGAAGCTTTTCTGTGGCATGTGATAAGCTTTATCTGTTAATGTACAAGAAACTGAATGATGTTAAATCCAACTATAAAGAATAAGCATACACAAGCCTTGGTTCTAAATTACAGTTAATTATTATACTGGGGAGCTCCTGTTACAAGATCCCCTTCTGGTGGATGTATTGTACAAAGTACCATTGATTGTTTTTTGTAAAGGAAGGAATGTAGCATCTTGCGTGCCTAGGAGTTAATATAGTTTGGAGAAAAATAACCATGGGTCAGCCTGGCTATACAAGGGTGGATGTGGGAAGTGTAAAGCTTATGTAGTTCCTACACTGGAAGGAGCTGCGTAGTTCCAAAAGAGTAGTGCATTTTGTAACCTGTCAGCATGGGGCACAATATGCAGGCCAGACTATGTATCAGGTAGATATAACAATTCTAGAACATATTTCCTCAGTGTAGACGGGGGACACCAAATCAGCCATAACTAAACTTGTACAGTCTGGGCATAAGGACTTGACCAACATTTTATTTGAGATTATAGATAAGCTTCAATTCAGTATAAGGAAAGGAGATGCAGTTAAGAGATCCTCAAGAGAGTTTTATTGGCTATATCACCTGAAAACCACAGAAAATTTATGGTAATATGAATCATGAAAGGGACTTATTCTGCTATTATTACATAGGGGTGTTATTTTAGGGGTTTATGTATAAATATACAGTATATATGTTTGAGTCCTCTAGCAGGTCATTAGCAATTGCTTTTGATAAATAAGCTGATGGATGGAAATGCATTAGGCATATGGTTATGTGATCTGAGAACAGTTTACAAATGCCCATGCTTTGAAACAGATAAATAGATGAAATATGAATCTAGCAACACATTCTATGAACATTAGTGATTGGTGAATAAATTCACCAGACACAAATTTGCGGTGTATTTCCACGTTTTGCCTAGGGATGCACTGAATCCACTATTTTGGATTTGGCCGAACCCCTGAATACTAAATCTGAACTGAATCTGAAACCTAATTTGTATATGCAAATTAGGGGTGGGAAGGGGAAAACATTTCTTACTTCGTTTTGTCACAAAAAGTCACACAATTTCTTTCCCCGCTACTAATTTGCATATGCAAATAAGGATTCGGATTCCGTTCTGCCAAATTGGAATCCTGCTGAAAAGGCAGAATCCTGGCTAAATCCCAAACCAAATCCTGGATTCGGTGCATCCCTAGTTTGGGCGCATGCAAATTCATTTGCAAACCTGTGACAACAATTTGTCGGGGAAAAATTGGCTGCTTCAAAAAAAAAACCGAAATTGTCGCGCGTCAAAATTATTTGGATGTCGATTGACTGTAATGCATTTTGAACAAATAGTTGCGTGTATAAAAATTGGCGCTCACTTCAAAATTGATATAATAATATTGAAGCCCATTGACTTCAATGCGTTTGCCCATCACTAGTGAAAATGCTCTGTTATATACATATTTTCACTGGGGTACAGTATATAAGCATATAGTTTCTTTTACTTGGTCAGTGTGGTATACAGTTGTTATATATATATATATTATATTTGAATGGGTCTCAGTTTGTGCAATCAATGCTTGCTGGGGACTGCTTGCCATTGACATTACTTTGATGCACATAGACTTGTGGCACCCGAAAATGCATACCTGTGCCTTTTGGGGTAATAACTTCAATACCATCAAGCTTCTCATTGAGGTTAATAGAAAACAACCTCTATTTTACTTTAACTATACTAACATTCAAAATTCCTAATGCGCAGTAGCCCAGAATGTTCTGAAATGTAACTTGTTTAAAAAGAGGAAGTGGAAATAAATCACATGATTAGCAGGTATTTCCTTGCCACAGACCAGTGGCTAAACCATAAAAATAAATCATCCATTGCAAGAAATACTCTACCCTACTCAATAACGCAAACATTTTTCAGGCAAAAATAGCATTTTTTCTTTTTAATGACACCAAGCTTTAGAAAAAAATCTTTACTGCTTGCTATTTTGGGCAGCTGTCTGTCAGTGCTGGAGCTCGGTGGAAGAATAGATATTCAGAGTAGAGGCATACAGGAAACTCGCTACCCCTAGGCATAAAGAAGTGTAAAAAAAATCTAGCCGTCCTTCTCTGAGTGATACATTCACTCAATGCCTTCATTCTAATAGGCAGCAAAGGACTATAGGATTCCTAAAGGCCTTAGGCAGGAAATCACAAACTGAGATCCACAAGGCTGGTCTTCGTAAGGAGATTGTGTGAATAGATGCAACACAAATAGGCAAATAACAGAGGGCCGTGGAAAGATCTAATAATTTTCTTATGTCTGCTAATGGAGATTTGCATCCAAACAAATTACAGTGATTGTATCTTGCTGAACCTATGCCTTCGAAGACGTTTTCCCATTACATGGCTGGTGTGTATATTGTAATTCCTTGGCACAAAGAGTGGGTGGTGACAAGTAGAAGATCTGTTAAGAAAAGCTGAAATATTTTGTGTCAAGCAAATCAAGGCGATGGAATACCATTATACTGCTCATTCTTTTATGACTACTGCACAACAATATGGATCAAAGTGGCAGCAAAACATGCTGATGTATACATACATCAAATCACTGGACGCTGTGCTTTTTCTAAATTTTATTAAAATGTTGATTAGTGTTTTATTTTCCCCCGCATTCTGTTTAGTATATTGATAAAGAAAAGAGAATTAAATGGTGATGGTGAACATACTGACAAAATAAACATTGCATATAGCACCAAGTTTGTTTCACACAGTGGCATTTCAAAGATTTGTTTGCTAAATTTGAATCTTTTTCAATTCTAAAATAATAGCTATACTCATATTAATATGAGTGTATGTCATTTTTAAGACCTACTTGACCAAATCTTTGTAAATGAAATAGATTTTTATTAAGAACTTGCTGTAACTTGATAACATCCTTATTTGCAAAGGACTGTGTATCACATGATTGTGGTTTGGACTTCTTTGACTTTTCTCCCCATTTTCTCCTTCTTGAAGTAGTATTTCATGTCAAGGCCCTTTGATGACAGATAATTACTTAAGTATAACATCTTGTGACTATAAAGGGGTAATTTATTAAAGGTCGAGTTGTTTTTTCCCTGAAAAAAAAAATCTAGGGTAGTTTTCAGTAAAAACTCAAATTTTCGGGTTAAAAAACCCTTAAATTTTTCAGGGTTTTTACAAAAAAACTCTCTTCAAGATTTGGGGGCCGATTCACTAAATTCGAGTGAAGGATTCGAAGTAAAAAAACGTCGAATTTCGAAGGTTTTTTTGGGCTACTTCAACCTTCGACTACGACTTCGAATCGAAGGATTCGTAGTAAAAATCGTTTGACTATTCGACCATTCGATAGTCGAAGTACTGTCGACCCCGTAGTTCGGCAGATAAAAGCTACCGAAGTCAATGTTAGCATATGGGGAAGGTCCCCATAGGCTTGCCTAACTTTTTTTGATCGAAGGATAATCCTTCGATCATTGGATTAAAATTCTTCGAATTTTATCGTTCGATCGAAGGAATTATCCTTCGATCATTCGATCGAATTTTCAGCGCTAAATCCTTCGACTTCGATATTCGAAGTCGAAGGATTTCAATTCCTAGTCGAATATCGAGGGTTAATTAACCCTCGATATTCGACCCATAGTGAATCAGCCCCTTAATATACCCCGCAGCTTGAAATAGCTTGAATCTGAAAATACACCAGCTAAAATATGTTGAGATCATGTAGAAGTCAAAGGGTCCCTTGAACCATTTAAGTTTTTCACCCCGATTACACTGATTTGAGTGTTTTCATAAATTAGAAAACATTTAAATTGTGAGTTCATTCGAGCTATAAAACCCTCACAGACTCAGCCTTTTGATAAATAACCCCCTAGGAGTTGAATTTTTGCAAAGGTTCAAATGAAAGAGTAGGGAAACTCTCTCTCTTGGTAACTGGTAATCCATGAGCTGTTATTCCGGTAATAATGGCTAATGCCTCCACTGAACTTTACTGCCATCATTTCAGAAATATAGCAGTGACAAAAGGCTGTAACTCACATGGATTGGTTCAATCGCCACACACTGATGCCAAATTCATTTGTATATACAAATATTATGGAGGAGAGGAGGCATGAATTCTATAGCATATCAGGACAGGTTTGGTGTTAACCATACGATTATATTTTCCTGTTATGTAAATTTACTGCCCTATTTAAATTAAATCTTAAATGTACTGATGGATTATCACATGCATTAAAATGGAAAAAAACATGTACAATTCCATATAATCTGCAAGCCAAAATAGGAAAAGAATATTTTGTAACAGTTGTATCAAGCTGCAAGCATTGTTTTTTTACTGTATATTTATGTGGCAATGTCTTTATTGCTTATCATAACTAGAATTAAGTAGCTAGCTTTTTTTTGGCCATTCCTAGCATTCCATCTTTACGTTTTATTGACATGGAAATGTTAGTGACAATATAGCAGTGTGCTGCCACTATGTATATTTGCATTAGACTGTATAATGACAGCAATTATGGCCGAAATTGTAGAAGAACATGTTGGTATATAAAAATGAAATGCCAGTCAGCTGCAGACATGTTTGAATGTGCAAAACTGTACAAAAGGCATTTTACCAAATCACCCATTTCTCTTTGTTATTGCCCAAAATATAATATGTCTAGGTGCAAATGCAGTGACTCTACTAAAACTCCGTCATTCATTCTATTTTAGCCAGGCTCCTAAATGGGTTAATAAACATCAATTCACATCCACCATTGTAATCTTATTTTCTTAATTTGCTAAATATTGTTTGGCCTGTTCCATAATTACAACACATCAGCCTGCATCTCTGTCAGCTAATTGCATTTCAGCCGCTTGACTCATATCCACATTAAATGGTTAAGAATATCTGCCACTTTTGCAATGTTATTTATTTATTTTTCCCTCTTGAAAATGATGGGAAGCGATGGGCAACAAAACAACAAGCCAATGTAAAAATAAGGAAACAGCAAAAAAAAAAAAAAAAGACCTAAGCATTCTGAATATAGAATCTGAGCCAAATTAACTGGATCTGTTTTGGGCTGCAAATGCAAGCATCAGATAAAAATAACAAGCCACACGGCAGAGGACAGAGCACAGTGCTTCTTCTTAGCCTGGGGGCTGCACATGCATAGTCAGTCCCTCTGTGATAGAGAAGGGCTGAGCAGCATTCCCTAGCAGAAGGCTAGAGTAAAAGAGGGTCTGTGTTTGATGTATGAGCCTTGGCTTGCCATTGTGAGTCACCCTAGAACTAGCTCCAGGCAAGACAAAAATCTTTTGTGATTAATTAGAAAAACTGGACAATTATGAATTGACTGCACAAAGCCAGTGCACGGTAATATAAATAGTAATGAAGCTGGCTGGATGTGATGAACACACTGTGTTTATCTGAGATCAGTAAAAAGACTGATTTTAGGTAGTGTCAGCTTAAACAGAAGGACCTCTTATACCCAACTAATTTTTTGGACCATTAACCTAAGAGTTTATGCTCAATGATACACTATTAAACAAGACAGAAACCAGAATTAAATAAGAAAAGAAAGTGCTTGCCCAATTTGTATATATACGTGTATTTGTGTGTTTGTATATCTACAGTATATAAATGTATTAAATTGTGCCTGTGGTTTGATTTATGTGATCATTCTGGAGGCATTTATTACAAAAACCTTTGAAATTAGGTTTGTATGCATCTCCCGATACCCCATTATTATGTCTGGCTATGGGATATGCAATTATAATTTTGGCAAGCAAGCTACTTGTGATGCTGGTAAACAGTGTTTAACACCCGTGCTGCCAGATGCGCCTTAAATATACTGCGCCACAATGCATTGCGAAGACCTCTTACACAAAATCATTTAGATAATTAAAAGACAATATTGCATTACTGTCAAAATGTTTCAAAAACCCAGAATCATCTGTTTTATTTCTTTTATTCTACTGGACAGAAATTTTCTACAGATGCAGAGTATTTCTTTTTTTTTGAAGGGAGAGGGAATTAATTCACATTTAGCCAGAATGACTCAATCATTATGCCTCATATTAAATTATATTTTTTTTAATTGCTCCAGTAAAGAGGCAGAAGAGGTAAAATGTAACACATTGCGAGCGGAAAGAGGAGTTAGCCTAAATTCTCACTCATGACCTGGGGTTAATTAGCTCCTCAGCAAGAACAGAATATGCCCTCTGGGTCAGTATGCACGAATGTCTTCGTTGGCTGCAGTCAACTCACAATATTGTGAAATGATAAATAATTATAGTGAGAGAGATATGTGTTTTCTATTATTAAAGTGATCATCTAGGTTTAACCTGACAATTGTGGGGGAAAAATAAACCCAGTATATTGTTACAAGTGCAATAGTGTGATAGAGATGATAAAAAATGTGCACAAATGTCAACACAGCTTTAAATTATGATGTGGTTGCCCCCTGATGTCCTAAAATGTTGTTTTTTGCCAAGTAATTAACTCTTCTATTCATTGCTCTACATATCCATGTGTCTTACTCTGCCACCGCCTGCCCTTTTCACATTGTTTCCCATTATTATTCAAACAGGGCTGCCTGGGTTGTAAACTCATTGACCATTCAATCAGTAGTGTAGCTGCTGCTGATAATTAAAAGTTTCCAACCTATTGCCCAAGGCCATGTTAGAGCCAGTCAGAGAGGAGCCAGGCTCAGGCTACTCATGGACCAATCGATCAGCTGATTAACCTACATTACTGATTGGTCAGAGCTGATTGCATCTCCACTAAAGAAATCTTCTCTTGCCTGGAGGTACAGAGTATAGCTATATATTACAATTGGACACGGAAGCAGTCTAACAGTTTGTATCTGTTTACTGTTAACAAATCTAGAAAGCTTTGACCACTCCAAATCTATTTCAAGCTGCATTTATATTTTACAGTTACCTGCTTTAGCACTGTACTCTTTGGCGTGATTTTAAGTACTTTGGTGAAAAATGGGAACATTTAGGAAAAAAGTTAAATTAAAAATTAATTTATATTATTTAAGGTGTAAATGATTTTTTTTCAGGAATATATTTAATGCTTGGTTTGATATGCATTCATTTAGTTTTTGAAATATGATTGAAACAGACAGATGATAATCGATAATACATTTTGATTAATACAGAGGGAATGGCAATTGTCCCAATAGCTGTAAATGGTCAAGACACTGAGGAAAAAAGTATAGCAATATTTTTATAGGTATTTTAAATATAATATTTATGACTTTTTTATGTATTTTTATGTATTTGATGTATTTTGTATGTATTTTTATGTATATGTGTTTTTAATATGTAGTATATATTTATAAAACCTATATAGAGATGACTTGTCTACCCTTAAAAAGTTAACAGTATGCTACTCTAAAGTAAGGGAAGCTAAAAACACTAAAAGGCTTAGGTACTAATAATGTACTTATCGCGTTAGCTCTATAGCAACCAATAAGATGTTTGGCTTAAAATGTTAATTATACAAGGTCATAAGAAATTAACTGCTGATTGGTTGTAATGTGTACTAAATAGCATTAGCAGCAGAAACAAAATCTACCCCATTTTGGGTTCATTGCAGTTTTTTTTTTTCAGACACAGGATCTCCTTTATTTAACCAGATAATTGGCACAGATACTATCAGTAACACAGCACTTTAATGTGAAAGACTGATGCCCATCTTGTTCTGGAGTCGTGCATAATCTGCCCTTGGCTGACTAATCATAAATGACCTCTTTAAAATAAAAAAAATAATATATATATATAAAAATTTCCAAAGGATCCGCACTCCAATTTCAGTGAAATATTAGCTTTTATTCATTCTTGTGCATCCAATGTTTCGGCCCTTAATTTGGGCCTTTATCAAGTATGATCAAGCGTTTATCAGATTTATTTAGCGTTTATATGTGTAATTATATATATATATATATATATATATATATATATATATATATATATATATATATATATATATATATATATATATATCTATATATATACACAAACACAAGAGGTCCTCTGCACTCAATCCATTATCAATATATTAAAGACATTGAAACATTTTGTGCCTTAAGCTACTAAAAATGCCTTACCCTTTAAACATAACAGAGATTGTTTGTCCATATTTTGCAATACATTTAAGCTGGCCAGCTACGTCAAAGTCATCCCCGGTGTGGCCAGTTCCTACACTCAACTTGCATCTGATTCATTAAGAATTCTATTGCTTCATTATACATTTTATAAATGGACTAAGTTTTACCCGCAGCTTACTTGCTGCTTTCAAAGTAAAACTCCCAAACTTAGTTGCCCTTTTATTAGTCACCAGTGGGGTCACCTAACTTTAGCTAAAGAGGGTGGGAGCTACAACATGGAGCTGGTCACTGCTCCTGCATAAACTATAACTATAACAAACAAGGGAAAGTTGTGCTCACCACTAATCATAAATAAATAAATATATTGTATACACTGCATATATATATATATCTATATATATATATCTATATATATATATATATCTATATATATATATATCTATATCTATATATCTATATCTATATATCTATATCTATATCTATATATCTATATCTATATATCTATATCTATATCTATATCTATATCTATATCTATATCTATATCTATATCTATATCTATATCTATCTATCTATCTATCTATCTATCTATCTATCTATCTATCTATCTATCTATCTATCTATCTATCTATCTATCTATCTATCTATCTATCTATCTATCTATCTATCTATCTATCTATCTATATATATATATATATATATATATATATATATATATATATATATGAAATTAATAATACCCAGCATCCAGAAAGCTCTAAATTATGGGAAGGCTCTGGATTATGGGAACAGGGCAGCGAGCGGCCAGTTACAAGGGGCTGCAAAAAGCAGCATCTTGTAACTTTAAGAGCCGAACTTCCAGGTTTTAACCCAGAAATTCGGCTCCGCTAGTGCAGAGAGCGCTATTGCGCTTAATGCACTAGCGATACTGCCCCCTTAAACCCGCTCCAACGCTAATTTTTAAGCACGGAGCGGGAGAGGAGGGGGGTGGCATCTGGGCTGCTGCCTCAAGCTGCAGCAGCCCCAGAATCGGCGCTGTATGGGAATAACCTTAGTTAATGACACACAAGGATGCATTTATGCCACATTTTAAGGAGCCCAAAAACACATTATTATAGGCCCAATACATCTCCCAAAACTAAAATTGCCAGACAAGTGCCCATGTCAACTATCACCTGACAAGTGCTAGTACAAGTGCTTGTCATGTAATTGGAATATAAGTCTATTGGGCATCCTATAAAGCATTCCAACCAGCCATTATGTGCCATTATCCTTAATGTGTTTATATGCTGTCTCCACTGAGTGAAATCTAGGGAACTCTTTGCTTTTATAGTATCTGAAAGAAAACAAAAAACTGAGGTAAGTATCTGTAGAATGGAATTCCCATATGCAACTCTGAACATCCCATAGATCTGATGATTTTCTATAAAGGTTAGCTTTAATCTGTTTTAGCTCAGAGAAACTATGAATTTGCTAACCTTACCAACCAAACAATTAGAAGATTGTCTGTAAATACAACATATACATATATGTTTTATGTGCAATATCTGTCCTGTAAATCTATTTACAAGTTTATGCACAAAAATTGACTGCACATTAAAAAAATAAAAATCGCCAATTTGTCATAGGCTTAAAGGGGCAGTATACCTCCTTTTTCATCATGAGTTTAATGAATAATTTGAATAATTTCCACAAAGGCAAGGGCAGCAAAAAGTGGGGGGGTGGTAGAATTGTAAAGTAGCAGAGTCAGCGGTGAAGCAGGTGGGTGCAAGTGGGGAGCAGTGGGGGGAAGTTCGAGGGTGTGCCAACACAGGGGAGTCAGGTGCGAAGTGGTGTGTGAGCGGGTTGGGGGTTTCAGGCATGAGAAGGGGGGCCAGGTGGGGGGCCTAGAGGAGCAGGCATTTTGAAACACAGCCCTGATAATGGACTTGTGCTGAACATACTTTTTTGCCTACAATTTTAATGATGAAAAACTATGTTTTTTTTTAAATTTCTTGAACTAAACAGAGCAAATTGAAGCTACTTCCTGTTTTTGTCCTTGTAAGCACAAATGATGCTCCATTGTAATAGACACGTTGTCTATTGGTTGTAAATTGGTAAACAAATTATTGAGGAAACGTATACTTATATAGTATGTAAAGTGCCATATTGAACACTTCACCATGTTTTTTAACCCACTGGACCACAGCTACATTTGCAGGTCATAAATGACTCCCAGGGGCACATTTACCTAGGGTCGATATTCGACCATCGAAGTAAAATCCTTCGACTTCGAATATCGAAGTCGAAGGATTTAGCGCTAATCCTACGATCAAAGGAATAATTGTTTGATCGAACGATTAAATCCTTCAAATCGAACAATTCGAAGGATTTTAATCCATCGATCGAAGGATATTCCTTCGATCAGAAAATTGTTAGGAAGCCTATGGGGACCTTCCCCAGAAGAATTTTTTAAAGAGACAGTATCAAATGGTCGAATAGTCGAACGATGTTTAGTTCGAATCGTTCGATTCAAAGTCGTAGTAGTGGTCAAAGGTCGAAGTAGCCATCTTCGAAATTCAAAATTCGAAGTATTTTTTCTTCTATTCCTTCACTCGAACTAAGTAAATGGGCCCCCCAGTGTTTGTATATGGTAGGAGTGCTACTCATCATATTTTTCATTAGTCTCTATACCACAGCCACAGACCTGATAAAAGACACAATGAAAGAGAGCAAAAATATTTTAGGAAATGCAGATAATAAATGAGGCAAGAATTTAACTCCCATAACGCTCATTTTCTATTTCTATTCACAAAGTATGACAGACTAAATCTTTTATTTTTGTTACAAAAAAGAGTGGGACGTTCTAAATATAATTACTGCCTAAAATGCAGTTATATGATTTTAGGAAAACCTTTCCACATCCATATACAGGAACTCACTTCCCCGTCACGCAGCATTTGACATGTAATACTATAACTGTCATTTGCATTCTAAAATACGCCAGCTATTCCAATGAGCAAGAAAAGACTAAAGGGGAGTTTAAGCACAGGATCACTATTCATAGGTCACATTTAAGCACTAAAAGACAGGACAAAGGAGTATGTAGTGGCAAAACATATTCTGCTACATAAACATACACTTATATCTTTGACATGTATGCTGGTCGATCAGGTTACAAGAGGCCCTACAGTAGCATATTCTGCATTGCAATTATTGAGAAAAGAGGTGTTTTTGTAGTTAACTTTGGATTGTATAGCCCCAAGGGTCTAGATACATGCTATTCTTTGAAAAGTTTCAACAAAACAGATAAAAATAGATGCCTCAGCGAAGGTAATACTCTGCACTGGATGTCACTTTAACCTCTCACCAGCCATTAGAGTGAATCCAGTTGAAATTTGTATATAAAGTTTTCCTTTTTTTTCAGAGGCAAGAATTGACTAAAAATCTATTTATTACAAACTTTGGTTTGAATCCATGTATGTAAGTTATTGAGGTCTCTGTGTGATTTGGTAAATGAGGTGACCATATGTGGGTTCAGCAGCTTTAGCAAATGAAAATGATAATATATTTTAAAATGAATTTCTTCAATGAAAATAGTGACTTTTATACATATATGTGCATATACATAACATATATGTGCATATACATATATTTATAGAATAAAATATGTGTTACACACTGTAATTATTCATATCTGTACATAATCAATGCACACATAAACAAAAGACTAAGGGGCAGATTTATCAAGGGTTGAATTTCGAAGTAATGGGAGTTTTTTTGAACTCCCATAACTTAGAAATTCAAATAAAAAAAAAAGACCAACCGATATTTATTAAAAAAAATATAAGTTTCTTTTGCGTGTGAATAGGCTGTATTAGATTGTTTGAATCAAAGTAAGATCTAATTCGATCGAATTCGATCGAATTCAATTTGAAGTAATTTTAAAAAGACCACCAATTGACTCCATATAGGTTCTAGGAGCCCCCCCCATAGGCTAAAACAGCAATTCGGCAAGTTTTCGATGGTGAATGGTCAAAGTTGAAGTTTAAAAGAGACAGTACATGATAAATTTTGATTTTCGAAATTTCAAATTTTTCTCAAATTCAAATAGAATTTGGACTATTCCATAGCTCCATTTTTTTTTTGCTTCATATTTTCACTTTGACCCTTGATAAATCTGCCCCTAAACATGGAGTAGCTTCAGTTTCTCTTTTTGCCTCGTTTAGCTTGAGGAATAACAAAAATATAGATTTTTTTGTGATTAAATAATAGGCAAAAAGTATGTTCAGCACAAGTCCTGTTCATTGTACTCATGTTGAAAACAAGGTATATTTCTCTTTCAAATACAGGTATGGGATCCATTATCCGCAAACTCTATATCCAGAAAGCTCAGAATTATGGAAAGGCCATCTCCCACAGACTCCATTCTATCCAAATAATCCAAATGTTGGAAAATAATTTCCCTTTTCTCTGAAATAATAAAACAGCACCTTGTACTTGATCCAAACTAAGATATAATGCATCCTTATAAACCAACCTATTGGTTTTATTTAATGTTTAGTAGCACAAAAGAGAAAAAGATTAACCCTTAAAGTTGCACCACCCCATCTTTAAATCCGAGGACTCAAGGAACAATAAAACTTAACTTTTAATAAATAAATTAAAACCGTAAATCCAGAGGAGCGTTTAAAATAAGGTTAGGGACAGGGAGGCAAAGAACCCAAATTCAAATGGGCAAAAAAGTACACAGCATACAGTGGGTGTTTGGGATGTCAAAGAGTAACCCACGAGCCTACAAATGTAAATACTGGTAAGTCACACACAATCATTTAACAGCCATAAGTCGGGGTAAACCTTGTATGATGGCTTTTAGGCCTTAAAATATCCACCACCCCTTCAACCTCAAGCACACCCTCCCATAGCCAAAGAGAGAGAAGCCAGTGTATTATGGCTGTATGTCGATTAACCCTGAATTAAATCAGGTAAATTAAATACATAAACTGCCAACCCTGGCATGCGAGTGCTGGTAGGCAGCAGAGTTCAGTTAATAAGCCATAGACTGAGATAGGGATTAACACAAAGCGCAATCAGGTCTGGTGCACCACCCCTTCACCCTCAAGCGCCCCCTCCCCTTTTCCAAAGTAAGCAACCAAAGTAGCCGTATTCAATTAGTTTTAGAGGACCGTCGAGAACCCACCCCTTCACCCACAGAGCTTCCCACCCGTTTCTGCTGTGAAGCGGTAGCCCAAAGAAACAACCAAGGTAGCTGTCCTGTCCCCGTCACTGTGAGAAGTGAATCAACAGGCAGTTTACTCGCCCTTCAATCACCACACTGTATAAGTTTTGGAACTTGTTTAATGCTGATGATCAAAAGAAGGTAGAACTGTAGATACAAACAATATAGAGGTATCAGAATACATTCTGGATACATAAGATACATATGAAATGCAATAAAACATATATAAACATCTGATACGTGTTATACAGTCCTAATGAGGCCTAACACAGGTTACTGCTGAGAGGGAAACACTGGGTTAAAAACTACAACCAGGATGGACATAGCAGTAAAATACACATAGTATAACGAACAGGCATTAAGGCAAAATGCAAGCTTACCAACGATGCTTGGATAGGCCTGCTTGGAAACAAGGATGGGTGAGGATTTTACAGAGTGTAGTGAATTATGGCTGTTACTACAGAAATGACTGCTTCCTCTCTGCACCAGGAAGTGATGTCATCAAATGTGACAGGGAGAATTTCAGAATGGATAATAAAAATCTGCCAGGCCGCAGTGCTAGAAACAACCAGCAGAGGGGGGTACCCTAGATGCTCAATACACATACTTATAAGAAATCATTACATATGAAGAAATTGACAACGCTTAAAGAATAATTATGTATGGAATACAGACAAAACTACTGCTGTGGCAGCACACTCCCCGCCTGGTATCTTAAGAGATACCAGATTTTAATTTAAACTTTAATGTCACTCCTCAGGAGGTAAAAGTAAGACGAGTTCTGTAAGTGGTCTAATGAACAAACCTGAACTTCCTTCTTTTGTAAGTTTTACCTCTACCTTACGGACCCTACAGTCCTTGTCAGGGAAGGTCTTTGTCACACGACCCATAGGCCACTCGATCTGCTTGGCTTGGTTATTCTTGAGAAGCACGATGGCACCTGGCTGGATTTTAGGCCTGTCTGCTTGCCACTTCTTTTGTACTTGCAGAGTAGACAGTTTACGCCATCTGTCCCAAAAGACCTTGGCCAGACTCTGGATCACTTTTTCCATGAATACAAAGAAATGTTTTTTCATGTCAGGCTTCAGCCTAAAGGACTTTTGTAGAGACCTGAGACGGTGCAAAACCTGGGTCTTGTTATTTGGTTGGCGCTGTCTTTGCGGTTTAAAATACAATGGAGCAACCCAGCTGTTGTCGTTGTCCCTGTAGAAGCCTCCCTTCATTATCTCCATAAAAGCAAGTTCACTGAGGGAAGGAGCTATTTTTTCATCCTCTTTTGTTCTTTCGAAGGCTCTGTGTCCTAGAGGGTCTTCTATGTAAGAGGAGTTCTGGACTGTTGAGGCTTGCAGGGTCAGGGGCATATTCAGATTGAAGCTTTCTTTTGCAGTGAAGAAGTTTGGGCAGGGTGTAAAATAGGATTTCCGTCCGTCATCTAAGGTGTTGGTGTAGTGGTTATGCACCAGGTCTGGCCTGTGGACGCCACCTAGACATACGTTGCCTACTATTACCCACCCCAAGTCTAGTCTTTGGGCATAAGGGGAGTCATGTGGCCCATTGATCTGGTCTCTTACTTTGTGGATCCTAATGATGTCTCTGCCTAGCAACATGATAATGGGAGCATTAGGATCAAGCTTGGGTATCTGACTGACTAAAGGTCTCAGATGCTTATGATGAAATGCAGCCTCAGGGGTTGGAATCTCTGTCCGGTCATCTGGGATTTCGTTACACTCTATGAGTGTGGGTAGGGGGACAGTCACTTGTCCGTCTAGGGATTCTAAGTGAAAACCATGTGCCCTTCTCCCAGTGGTGTTAATGACTCCTGCACAGGTTCTGAGAGAATAGGGGAATTGGTGGCCCTTTGACCCAAAAAGCTCAAAAAACTCTGATCTGACCAACGATCTATTGCTTTGATCATCTAAGATTGCATACAGTTTGATTGCTCTTTCCCTATGTCCAGTAGGAAAGACACTGACCAAGCAGATTTTTGAGCATGACCGGCCCCTATGGTTTCTTCCACAAACTTTGGTACACAGGGCTGTCACTGCTGCTGTACTGTTTTCCTGTCCCTCCCCGCCATGCTCTCCCTCAGCTGGAGTTTTCACAGACCATGGGGCAGGGCCAGGATGCAGAGCGGACACATGTCTATTGCTATTGCATTCTATGCAGCTGACCATCTTACTACAGTCCTTTGCCATATGTGTAGTAGAAGCACAACAACGATAACAAATGTTATTTTGCTTCAGGAAAGTCTTTTCTTTCCTCCAAAGGTTTTGCCCTGAAGCCACGGCATTTAAGCAGAGAATGGGGCTTGAGATGTATGGGACAACCTTGGGTAAGATCTGCCATCTTGGGGTCGATGGGCTCCTTCTGTGATGGTGTAGCTGAAGAGATGTCAGTCTTGCGCACTAAAACCGGAGTTCTTTGAGTGGCATACTTGTGTTGGTTTCTCTCTAGTCTCTGGCCGTCAGAGCTTTGAGGAGCCAGAATAAACCCTGGGTCATTACGCCTCTTAGCTTGTTGGGTGACGAAGTTCACAAAGAAAGAGAATGGTGGAAAATGTACATGATGCAGCTCTTTATAATTAGAACCCTGCGTGATCCACCTCTCTTGCAAGGAAAATGGCAGTTTTTGCACAATGCTGTTTATACCTCGGGCTGTGTCAAGAACGGCTAAGCCTGGGAAGTCACCTTCGTCCTTTGCGGCTTGGAGTTCCATCAGCAGGTCTCCTAACTCTCTGAGCCTCTGAGGATCTTTGTTGGGGATTTTTCCAAGGCCATCTATTCTTTTCCACAGTGACTCCTCTATGATCTCGGGGGCCCCATAGCACTCATCAAGTCTCTGCCACGCCATCTGCAGACCCTTTCTGGAGTCATTCACGTACACAGCTTGTATTCGTTTTACTTGTGTACCCGACTCAGAGCCCAGCCATCTTACCAGAAGGTCTATTTCTTCCTTATATGAAAGATTTAGATCTGTTACAGCATTTCTAAATGAAGCCCGCCAGGCCCTATAAATCTCTGGGAGATCATCAAACTGCACAAGTCCTTTAGTAATAATCTCTCGCCTAGCCATAAATCTTACCAGATCTGACATGTCTTGTGGGTTGTGGGCTGGTACGTCTGAGTGACGGCTGGTGCCAGGTATATTTCTGGTGTCTGGTGGATGGGTGTAAGCCCCTTCCCTTTGTAGAGACAGGGGATAACTATGATGGGCTGGCGAATCTACTCGGTAGTGTAAAGTATCATGTCGCTGGTTGCTGGTAACAGGATTTTCTATGCTGGTAGGCAACTGTGACAGTTTGTGGTCACTGTATGGATGCATGTCTACTGCTTCTAGGGCTGGATCAGAATGGCTGAGCGTTTGGGAATGTTTTTGTATATATTCCTCAGTTCGCTGCATAACAGTTTCAGGCTTTATATCAAACTGGATGTCTGGTTTGTCACTAATGTTGCAGTCAGTCTCTATTGCAGCCTCTAACACTTCTGCTTTTGCAGCTGCAGCTGCTGCTGATTTTTTCAAGCTCAGCACTTCCAGTGAGGCCTCTAGACATGCCCTTTCTTTCTTTATCTCTGCTTCTTGTTCAGCAAAAGCTATTTGTGCTCTGGTGGCCTCTGCTTCAGCTCTGGCCAGTGCTGCTGTCTCAGAAGCATGGGATCTATATGAATGTCTAGATGAGCATGACACCCTAGATCTGGTCTTGAATGTGCGTTCAGACATCTTTGTGTTGCTAGATGTGTGACTACGTGTGTTAGTACCTTCAGTCACGCTGTGGTGGATACTGTGGTGGACGCTGTGGCTACGCTGCGTTGCTTGATGGTGGTGTAGCGTCCAGATAAAACACAGCCTATGTCCAACGTTGTTCTACTGTCCTGTCCCTGTCACTGTGAGAAGTGAATCAACAGGCAGTTTGAATTCGGGTTCTTTGCCTCCCTGTCCCTAACCTTATTTTAAACGCTCCTCTGGACTTACGTTTTTAATTTATTTATTAAAAGTTAAGTTTTATTGTTCCTTGAGTCCTCGGATTTAAAGATGGGGTGGTGCAACTTTAAGGGTTAATCTTTTTCTCTTTTGTGCTACTATTTATCCATATAACCCTGCACACCATTTGTCTGTTTCTCTTTGATTTAGGGGTGGTGCTCCCTTATTCAGGCTTACTTTTATTTAATGTTTATATGATTTTCTAGTAGAAGGTCCAAATGAAATAAATCTGTTATCTGGAAAACCCTAGGTCCCGAACATTTTGGATAACAAGTCCCATACCTGTATTTAAACAAAGTCTATCCCATGCTTTATCTATGTCCTATTTTTCCTATGATCCCTTATGCCTTATTTCAAAAACAGAGAATAACATAAAATGAAACAATGTAACTATTTTTTTTAAATTCAAAAAAGAATTTGAATATTGGGCAATTCAAGATCTAAATCGAATTCCTGACTACATGGCCCTCTTTTTTAAAAAAAATAATAAAAAATTGTTACAAGCATTAAGTTAACCAATTCAGATCACTTCATAATGTGACAATTGCAGTGACAGCCAGTGGCACAGAGACTGGTAATATGGGATGTTGCATTTTATCGGCTTTCAATGGGGAAAATGTGATGACGAGTAATTAAAACGTGATATAGCTTCTAGGTCTAAACAACAAGGTAAAAAAGATGTGCAAGAAGTGACAATTGCACACATGAAAAGTCTAATGATTCCAAGAAGTGTTGAGTGGTAAGGAATGTACCAACCTGTTGCACAAATCACTTTGGGATGTGTTGATGCATTCCAGTCTTATTCAGAAACGTACATCTTTCTAGGTGTTGCTGCATTTACATATAAAAGGAAAGGAGCCAAAGGGCCAAAGGAACTTTTGAACCCGTGTGTTAGACCAACTGCTAATTCACAGAGATGGTCAGGAACACTAGGGATTTATAAGTATACATTTCAATATACTGCAACAGCTTCATTACTAGTAATATTACACTGAAGGAATATTAAAAAATACACAAACATTAGAAGCAAATATATAATATCTATTTTTTTTCAAATAATTTATCTCACAATGAAAAATAAATAGACTAGCATGGTAGATTCTTAAAATTCAGTTATTTGATAACTGGCCTCCAGATCTTCTTTTCTTTTTATTACAGTATGCCAAGTTTGAGCTTATGAAACATGACTTGTTTCCTTTCCTGCAGATTGCATTCTGTCAGTTTCATATTCTAAGCAGAATGCTTACCTACCATATGCCCAGTGGAGCTGAGCAAAATTACTTACATTGTTTCAGAATTAGCAAATTTTGTTTTTCAGGGCTTGCATTTAATTTCAAGAACACAGAACCAAAAAGATTTCCAGTTTCATTCAGAAAATGAGGTAGAAATAGAAGTTATTTTTATTCAGGTAACCCCTTCAGACGCTTCCCTCTACCCAAGTGTATCTCTTTCAGCCGATTCTAAACAGAGCAGACTGCTCCACCAGACGTGGCAGAGGTTTTATGAACATTAATGTACAATGCAACTGTAGGTTACTGTCTGGGCAGGTTGGCCAGTGATCACTAGCCAGTGGCTCGCAAGCAACCTGTTACTCATTGAAAATAATTCTGTGTATTCAGATTCCCCCAGGGGACCTTGGATGGATTCTGTTCTCAAGCTAGCTTTGGTCACTAGTATAGATACAAAAAATGGAGCACTGAGGAGGCCAGTTGTTAATAGTTTAAAAAAGTCAAAATTTATTAAAAAATCCATTTTAAAATCTCCATGATAACAGCAGCAAAGAACAAACATTGGCTGCCCACTTGACATGTTTCGTGGCTCCCCGTCACTTCATCAGAAGTGGACAAGACATCACTGCAGGGGATGGCGGGGTACGTGCAGCACGCTGAAGCCAGCTAAGGTCCGGTAAGTGCTCCCACTAAGTCTTCTGGACTTTATTCTGTTCTTTGGTCACTAGTACCCTGGCCTTGAGGCAGAGCCATCTTCTTGGCTATTAGAGCAGTTCTTTGTTTTTCTGGGCTGTGGAGTGATATCTTATTATTCTCCAAACGGAAACTCGCTTTAAGGGTAAGGGCACACGCTAAGATTCTGGGAGTTTTAATACCCTCTTTTTCGTTCGACTAATCTCCCTGAAAAGCCTTCCTGCCAGCTAGACTCTAAATTGCCAGCTGGATGGCACTCTGAGTGCTTCGTTTTCTGGAGTCGCCCGAAGTTGCCTCAAAAGGAAATTTCGGGCGACTTTGGAAAATGAAGCGATCCGAAGACGAAGATTTAGATTCTAGCCAATGGCAAGGGTTTTTGGGGAGATTAGTCGCTCCTCCAAATGAAAACCCAGCATCCACACACACACCCCTCCCTACTTCCACACAAATTCTATATACCCCTATCTATACTAACTATAGAGTTTAGTATCACAATAGCCTTTGATATTCTGTCTGTCCAAAAAATCACAATCACAAAAAAGACATTGCAGAGTTCTATATTTGTATAAAACTCTTCATTAAAGGGGTAGATGTGAATGATATTGTGAATGATGCGTGAGCCATGCGCAGTTGCATCTGTACTTTAGATGAAGTTGAGTTGAAAATCTTTGTTGTCGTCATTTCAAAATGGCATTTGCACGCGTTTCTTTTGACACATGTTTACTACATCATTTGATGGCGGTCACTGTGGGAATCCTGGAGATACTACCACAGTGAAGTGCAGTTTTTACACATCTCCTAAAACTAATGCTAAATATAACCCATGTGATAGATAGATACTGCAATGACTGCAAAGTCTGTATCTGCAATACCATCACCTTAATGCACAACTGCTTTTAGGTGAGTATTTCAAGGTTAATGAACTAATATTTGATGCTAATATTGGGTGAGATGATGGTCAGAAAGAAGCACGGAAGTCATGTCAACCATACTGCACTTAAACATTATAATAGTGAGAAAGTTGACCTTTGTTTCTTTTCCCATAGGCGCATCAAATCAAATTATAGTATTTTCTAAATATGTTTTGTAGAAAACTTTTACAATATACCAACTTTTAAAAGGTAAATTACAGGCAACAACGGACACACCAACAAGATACTTGGTCTTAAATTAAGCTCTCTTGTAGATGAATTTTTCCCTTTGCTAGAAGAAAATCCCTCATTAACCTATTTCTTACTGTGAAAGAAAAAGTAGGGAATTTATTGGCCTCTTCCATTTGTCTGACAAGGGATGGAAGCGTTGGAAATTTGTCCCATTATTAATGTCACAGATGTTCTGAAAACTCACTTGTGGGTTACATTTTTTTTTGAACAATTAGAATTTGATCAAATATTTCAGTGGTGTTTATCCCATGTAATATTATTTAAAGAGTATATTTTGTGAGAAGGTTGCATTATGCCAAAACCCTTCCCATGACCTTCACAAACCCTGCCTTCCATTTCATTTTTAAAATAAGCAAAATAAAAGGGTACCATATCTTGTATTAACAAGAAATTGATTGGTTAAGTCACAAAAGCATTCTAATTTATTTAGTGACAATTAAGCCTCTGGATGTCACAATAGCAGTGCATCCCACTGATGAGATTTGACAGGATGCTGCAACTATACGGCCACTCACACAAATAAATTAAATACAGGTATGGGACCTGTTATCAGTAAAAACCTGGGTTTTTCTGGATAATGGATCTTTCCGTAATTTTGGATCTTCATACCTCAAGTCTACTATAAAATCATGTAAACATTAAATATATTAGTAAATATATTAATAGTAATACTATATATAAAAATATATAATAGTAAACATTAAATAATCCCAATACAATGGTTTTGCTTCCAATAAGAATTAATTCTATCTTATTATTACATAGAAGACAGAAACGGCCTTTCCGAAATTTGGAGCTTTATGGATAAAGGGTTTCAGGATAATGGATCTCATACCTGCATACAATAAATAAGGGTAATGGCACACAATAGTGTGTGTTGGTGTTCCTTTTCAAAACACTGGGTAAGAATTCTGCGAAAAATCATGGACAACAGTTGTGTTCATGGCATACACAAATAACTAGTGGATAAAAGTGGATAATAATACCTTTAACTATGTTCGCTGAACCATAAAATAAATATTATAAACTGAACTAGAGGTCTGCATGCAAAGAAAGCGCAATCCAGTGAGGCAGAATGTTTGGATCATGTCTAATTCAAATACAATTCTGGAAGGGAAAATTTAGGGCTAGACCAGCTCCCAGTCACCACTGCCCTGAACCTTCTCCTCCTGGTCCTGGTCGTAAAAGGTACGAGTGAGCGTGTGCGGGGGGTGGGGGGAGTGCGCAAGGCAGGGGCTCCAGAGTGGGCTTTACGGTATGGGCGGTGGTCGGAGGGGGGCCATGAGACAGCCCCGTTGGGCCCAGGACCACCCAGTCTGACCCTGGGCAAATTGCATGGATCAGATCAATTACCCACAGACCAAAATGGCAGATCACTTAGATCATAGATCACTCAGACATAAAAAATGTATAATAAAAGTCCTTTTCAAATTGAACATGAAACCCAAATTCTTTTGTTTTTTTTTATTAAAGGAAAACAATACCCCCCAAACAATGTAGGTCTCTATAAAAAGATATTGCATAAAACAGCTCATATGTAAAACCCTGCTTCATGTAAATAAACCATTTTCATAATAATATACTTTTCTAGTAGTATGTGCCATTGGGTAATCATAAATAGAAAATTGCCATTTTAAAAAATAAGGGCCGTCCCCTGGGATCGTAGGATTCACTGTACTCACAAGCATACCAACAAACCATACATGTTAGGTCACATGAGCCAATTAACAGACAGAGTTCTGTCTTTTGCTTCCACACTTCTTCCTGTTACAGTTAGGGGCCGATTCACTAAATTCGAGTGAAGGATTCGAAGTAAAAAATCTTCGAATTTCTAAGTATTTTTTGGGCTACTTCGACCATCGAATGGGCTACTTCGACCTTCGACTACGACTTCGAATCGAAGGATTCGAAGTAAAAATCGTTCGACTATTCGACCATTCGATAGTGGAAGTACTGTCTCTTTAAAAAAAACTTTGACCCCCTAGTTCGGCAGCTAAAAGCTACCAAAGTCAATGTTAGCCTATGGGGAAGGTCCCCATAGGCTTTCCTAAGTTTTTTTGATCGAAGGATATTCCTTCGATCGTTGGATTAAAATCCTTCGAATCGTTCAATTCGAAGGATTTAATCGTTCGATCGAAGGAATAATCCTTCAATCGTACGATCGCAGTATTTGCGCTAAATCCTTCGACTTCGATATTCGAAGTCGAAGGATTTTAATTCCTAGTCGAATATCGAGGGTTAATTAACCCTCGATAATCGACCCATAGTGAATCAGCCCCTTAGAGTTGAAGTATTTCTGGTCAGGTGATCTCTGAGACAGCACACAGACCATCACGAAATGGTGGCTCAAGGCTAGAGATGTAAAAGGTTAATATTTACTTAAATATATATTCCAGTTTGGGAAGAATCTTTAATATGCCACTTAATATGATATGAACTATCTGTTGCTTAAGTGTTCATTTTGGGGGTATAGTTTTACTTTAAAATATCCATACCTGTTATAAACACGTTTAAAATCATTTTTTGTCTGTCCCACCTCTATTCCCTAAAATAGGTTTTGGAATTATTTCTTAGGATGACAAATCCCCTGTAAAGAAGATTGCCTCTGTGCCATTGCAAGTCTGCAACACCTACATGCACTAAATTGGTCATCAGCTGATAAAACTTTATGTTTTTAACAAAACAGTTGCTTGGGACTTTAATCTTTAAAAGCGATCATGTTGTGGTCTCAGACACTGACTCAAGCAATTAATTTAAAAATGAGCAAATATTACTTGTACCAGTAGTTCTCATGATGCTGTTCGTTGTTGATAAAGTTATCAATAATCTTCACTGCATATTGCATTGTATAATGGAAAACTCCCTGCAGTCTGCAGCATACATGAAAACTAAATAGTAATTAGCCTTGCAGCTTTGGGGCTTTATAGGCTTTTGTCTGTGGGTCCCTAATTTGAAGATCTTTTTGAGCAAATCAGCAGTGCAAATGAGTTAAGATTATTTATGCATTTGGGGCAGAAGTAGGTTTTATTTTGCACTCAGGTATGATGGCACTTTATGTTCAGTCTAAGATTTTGCTGCACATCTCAGTTTAGCGGCAGCTCTAAAAAAATATTTTTTCCGACTTGAACATCTGTTCTATTCATCACCATATTTCCATGGAAGTTGAACTGATTATGTTTTCATGTGGGAGCTTTAAGTCACATGACTTGGGGCAGCTGGGAAATTGACAATATGTCTAGCCCCATGTCACGTTTCAAAATTGAATATAAATAAATCTGTCTGCTCTTTTGAGAAATGGATTTCAGTGCAGAATTCTGAAGCAGCACTATTAACTGGTTCATTTTGGAAAAAAATTTTTTTCCCATGACAGTATCCCTTTAAAGGATAACTAATCCCTAAAAATGAATAAGGGTAGAAATTCCATATTTTATACACTGAACTTATTCAACCAGCCTAAAGGTTCAGTATATCTATAGTAATAATGATCCAGGCCTTCAAAGTTGTCACTGGCGCTGACATCTTGGATTTTGAGAGTGTGCTTTGAGCAGCATTTGGAAAGCCATGCTTAGGGGTTGTTGTATATCATCAAGCTGAGTATATTGCAAATATTGTATATTGTGTGTAGGTATCTAAGCTCAGTAAGTGACAGCAGCACAGAGCACGAGCAGTGAATCAGCAGAAAAGAAGATGGGGAGCTACTGGGGCATCTTTGGAGGCATTAACTGCAGACCCTGCAGTAGCAGGGAGCATAGGGAACAGTGGGGCGCAGACTGTGGGGTCTGCTTCATCTATAGCTAGTAAAAACCACCCTCCTCTCTATACGCTCTCTCTTAAGAAGGGGGAAGCAAGTTGGGCGGGAATCAGGGCAGGATGTGGGCAGGGTGGAGGCATGACATGGGCGGGCCGGAGGTGGGACAGGAAGTTGTCAGGGGGATGGAGATCAGAGTAGGCCAGGCCCCTTGTTGCAAGGGGGCCTAGTGCACTCTAGTTATGCCACTGGCATGGATCTTTATTGCTAAAGGGCTATGATTGTCTTGATATGCCATTGAAGCCCAAAACATAATATACAACATTTCTGCCCTTCTTTCTCAGTTAAGCTTTCATTCTCCTTTAGAGACACAATTCCCCTTCAAAGGGTGAAAAGTTGGTACTAGCTGGTTATACCTAAAGATCACATTCATTAGCACTGAAGTATCAAGGGGGATATATTAAGACGTACCAGAAGAGTGTGGAAGAGTAGCGTGGCTATATCAGAATTTCTAATGTGGCATTTCTACATGCAGGGTACCTAAGGACACAGGCAGGTGGCACTAAGGAAAGCTCATATGTTTTCATTAAAATGTAATTTCTTATATATATATTTTTTGTTCTGTCCAAAGTTAAAAGACAACAAATACCAGACCCTGCATGTTATAACGATAATCATGTGTTCCACCTCAGTGGGAAAATAACGTAGACACATTTTTAATTAAATGTTAATATTTTCGTCTAATATTTCAGATCTTTAGTTTAACATTTAAACTGTTGTGTGACCAACATTAGCAACTGGGCAAATGTTTCGGATAGAATATAAGTAGTAGAACGGCAAACTTCTTTTAACTTTATTAACATTTTTTTTTTAAAACGTATTTTATTTATAAAGTTTGTGCACTGCTGCATGGAAATTACCTGCACCCCCCTCTGTAAAGTTTGTAAGATATACCATTCTATTCTTGCTTCCAGTGTTGACAAACACAAAATTAGCAGACAGTCGTGGAACTCTCATTCATATTCAGGTATGGAATTTGTTATCTGGAAACCCATTATCCAGAAAGCTCAGAATTACAGAAAGACCATCTCCCATAGACTCCAATTTTATGCAAATAATCAAAATTTTTAAAAATGATTTCCTTTTTCTATGTAATAATAAAAAGTACCTTTTACTTTATACACACTATGATATAATTAATCCTTATTGGAAGCCAAACTAGCCTATTGGGTTCATTTCTTGTTTAAATTATTTTCTAATGGACTAATGGTACGAAGATTCAAATTACGGAACGATCCATTATCCAGAAAACCCCAGGACCCAAGCATTCTGGATAACAGGTCCCATACCTGTACATAGTTTGAGTCTTATATAATAAATTATTATAATGATGATGATGATGATCAGCATTGATGACAACATATCCTCAAGTGAATACGTTTGGCATGAATTAAGGGTAGCTATGAATTATTTTTCTTTTTTTCTACAATCTTCCAACATTATCAGTGTCTGCTTATCAGGCCGATTAATTTAAGAAAAAAACTTGAGCGTAAAAAAACTCGAATCAGTGAATTAAAATTAAAAAAAATGAAAGCTCGAATTGATTGAGTTTTTGGGCGAAACCCACAGAAAAAACTTGAACATCATGAAGGCTACAAACATCTTCAAATGGTTCAAGGGATCTCTGCCATTGACTTCTACATGATCCCGACAGGTTTTAGATGGTGTAGTTTCGGACTAAACCTTTTTCACTTTTGCGAGAAAATAAATCTTGAGTTTTTTTATAACTTGGAAAATCCGATTTTTGACTAAAAAATACCAGCGAAAATCCGAAATCCTTTGATAAATAACCCTATGTGTTTTGCAGCTTAAAATGGTGTATGGAGAGCTTTTCAAGTGTGAAACTTACATCAAAGTTTGGTACTTAAGACGCAAGTAAATAAATGTGATGTAAAACACTGACAAGGCACCCCTACTGAAAGACTCAGAAATGAAGGCAAGTGGAGTATTAGTTGTCTTGTATATAACAGCATAAAATACTTTCATCAAGGCCAATGATTAACATTAAAAGATCACCTGTATTTGCAGACAAGCCCACGTTCCATTGATTTTCACCTCTGCTGCACAGAAAGTTCCCATTCCGCAGGAATGCCTTGTATCAATTGCAATTATACACGACGGACAATAATGGTGTGCTCTGGTTACAAGCCTGATTTTACTGCTCCAGTGAGGCATGTGAAATTACGGTGGTCTCAGTGCTAACAGGTTTAAAAGGTGTGTTTGCGATTTAGGAAAATTGGAAGGTAGGGATTTTCGAAAGGCTTAATTAATTAGTAGTTAAAAAGTAAATGTCTACTTAAAATGACCTCAGCATTGTGCCTGTTGCTATTTATTCAAAATACATGTACAGGTATGGGACCTGTTATCCAGAATTCTCGGGACCTGGATCTTGATACCTTAAGTCTACTAGAAAATCATTTAAACATTAAATAAACCCAATAGGCTGGCTCTGCTTCCAATGAGGATTAATTATATCTTAGTTTGAATCAAGTACAAGATACTGTTTTATTATTATAGAGAAAAAAGTAATCATTTTTTAAAATTAGAATTATGTGGATAAAATTGAGTCTATTGGAGACAGGCACTCCGTAATTCAGAGCTTTCTGGATAACAGATCCCATACCTATATCATATTTGGCATCATATATATATATATATGGTAGGGCATCTTGGGAAAGGTTCAAGACCATGAACCGAAACGTCGATGCGGATGCATTAATGTGCTAATAAATAAATTATTGACTTTCAATACGGTGTGCGTGTAACCTTGGAATGCTGTCTACTACAATCTACACACTGCACCCGAAGTAATATATGAAGTGACGTGTGCGGACTTACACGGAGGCTATATATATATATTTTTTTTTTTTATAAAGTACTAAAGCATAAAATAGTAATACCAATATAATCACTAAAAAAAAAAAACAATTCAAGGGGTTCTGCCTTTTTAAATAGGGGATACTATGGTTACCGACTTTAACTCAGAGTACATCTGTATCAAAATTATGGAGGATTAATTAGCGCATGTATATTCAAGTTAAATTAAGTCACTTAAAGAGTCTCCCACTGACATTTGACTTGGACACTTTGGGTAACAGGGATAACTGCATTTATTTGGAAACCATAATGTTGAAAAGCACCACAAAAAGGTGCATATACTTGCTAAAAGAATTGATAATATTCATAATAGTGTATTCAAGTCTAAAATATCTGCTTATTTGGTAATACAACCAGGTATTAAAAGTATTTACATCCCACGGAAACCCCACTCTCACACATTTTAAAGACCTGTGATGATAGAATTGTTGCTATTTAAGAAAAAATAACGAATAACTATCTGTCCCTGTCTTTCCTTTTCTCTGCTACATAGGGGAGGAGAGGCCTTAAATATGGTGAGTAGCTATTTAAAAGTTACATTGCTTTATCATTGTGATGTCCCAATCCTGCTTGTCTATGCTAAATACTCTTTTACTTGTTCCTGATTTGAACCTTATCTGCCTGACCTTGCCTGGATGTTGATGATAGGGTTTGGGCCACTGGCTGTGACAGGTTGTCACTATCAACTATGACTTCGGAAAATGAACGCTCCAAGTGCCATCCCGCCGGCCATTTACATTCTAGCCGGCAGGAGGCAGTTCGGGAAATTAGTCGCCCCAAAGAAGAGGAGATTTGTCGCAGGGCGACTAATCTCGCTGAATCTGATCGTGTGCCCTGACCCTAACTGTGTACAACCAAATGTGGGCGATGCTCAACTATAACTCACTGCTTGTTGTAGTGTTGGGTGCAAGCTGCTAGTCCCCCTGCCAGTGACCCACTTATTATTCCAAGAAACACACGCTGCAGCATTCAGAATCCTGTGAAAGTTGTTTATTGTGCCAACATACTAGGCAACGTTTCAGGCCAACGCCCTTTCTCAAGCCTAGTTTAAACCACTTTCACAGCATTCGGAGCACCGACCCTAACTGTGTTATTCATACAAACAATGTGTGAGTATTTCCATCAAAATAATTATAGGGGTTGTTCACCTTTGAGTTAACTGTTTGAGTTAATGATGTAGATATTTGCAATTGGTTTTCATTTTTTATTTGTGGTTTTTGGGTTATGCAGAGGCATGCATTTAAAAGGGGTTGTTCACCGTTAAATTGATGTTTAGTGGGATATAGAGTGTGTTAATCGGAGACTGTTTGCATTTGTTTTTCATTTTTTATTTGTGTTTTTTGAGTTTAGCCTCTCAAGTTTGCAGCATCAGCAATCTGGCTGCTAAGGTCCAAATTTTGCCCGTCATTATACGTTACCATTAGTTTTTTATAATAGACTCAAGGTTCAGCTTCATCAGGTGCCAGTTAAACTAGCGGTATGTATATGGAGTATGGGAGCTCTTAGAGGAAAACCATTCAGATACAGACAGAACATAGAAAGTCCAGGTAGATAGCTGAACTCAGGACACCAATATGGAAAGCAGAAATGCTATCGCCTGCACCAATGTACCCAATGCGGCATTTATATCACCATCAAAGATCTGCGATTAGGCTGTGGCATCAATTTAAAAACATATTATAATGGGTTGTGCCATCTTATGGAAAAGTAAATAGTGTTGTGCAACTCTTTGTACAAGCATCTTTCACTACAATTGCATTCTGTTTTGTTATCTTTAGTTTTAGACTCATTTTTATGTTGGAAATTCAGGCAAGTAATGTTAATTTATAATTGACTGTCATATAGTTTCATGGCAATCATTTGTTTAAAGTTTGATGTATGCAGCAAATTATCGGGAAAGTTGCAGTGCGCAACAACTTTTAAAAAAATCCACATAGCTTGAAGTCATGTTTAGCTTTTTACTTTATGGATTTGTTCTTTTTATATAGAGATTTTGCTGTTAGCTTTACCTCTGAGTTGGCAAGTTTTGTTTGTTGAATTTGTTTTTAGCTTGAGACAATGATTTTTTTCTCCTGTATGATATTTTGTAAAGCTGTGCTGTAATAAAAGTAGTCGGTGTAGACAGGAAAAGATATAACATTTCTAAAACTTAATTAAATAAGGGACTTTTGGCAGAGAGCCCAGAATATATGACAGCTGCGTTTAGATACATTTGTAACAATTTAAGAGACGCAAAGAAACAATTGTAACTATTTAATATAAGCAGGTCTCTTAAGAGAAACGAGACTAAAGGCCCCCATACATGGGCAGATATCAGCTGCCGACAGATGAAGTAGGCAGCTTACAGTGTATGGGGCCCTCTGATGGGTTTCCCCAATCGATATCTGTCCGAAAGTCGGGCACATGTTGATCGGGCGGGTTTAAAAATCCTGTCGGATTGAGAACTGCTGATGTGGTTCGCTGATTCGGCCCTCGATCAGCCCATCCATATTTCTCTCAATGTGATCTGATCATTGGACCCTAGGGCCCAAAATTGTATGAGTCCTATATCATCCACCTCAAGGTGGGCATATCGGGGAGAGATCTGCTCATTTGGTGACATTGCCAAAAGAGTGGATCTCCCTATGTATGGCCAGCTATGCAGCTTAAAGGGCAATTTATCAAAACTGTAATAACACATAAAACCTGACTCTAAAACCCCCAGAAATGTGTTCAAACTTTTAACAGCCTGACAAATTTTGTAAAATAGGTGTGGCATTTAGAGGGTGGGCGTGCTCAAAATTTTTGATTTGATTAATGTCTGCATTGAGCAGGTATTAAGTACAGGCCATCAGATGCACCTTGCACCAGCCTGTCCGTCACTGTGATGTCCAAATACTCTTTACATGTTTTTTGCCTTTAATTGGTAAAGGAGCCCTTTAAAGTATTTAGAAATGATTAGCATTTTATTTCTGCATATTTTGTGTAATGTTCTGTTATGTTTTTAAAGCCAGTTTTCAACACTTTTTGAATTTATGACACGGGCTGGCATTCTAGGAAAAAAAGTGAATATATAAAAGCTTCCAGCTTTGAGCACAATGGGAAGGAATATCACACAACACATCTGCCAGTACAATTAAAACAAAGCAGAAATGGCACACAAATGGTGACAAAACTGAACAATCTCCAACTGCCCACTCACTAAGTAACGATAAGACCTGTTTACCCCATGTTCCTTATTAAAGTGAAGTATTTTATTTAATGAGCATGACTCATGCAAGGTGTTCCCATAAATCATGAGCTGGTTTACAAACTCAATAACTAGGCTTCCTGCTATAACTAAGCCGTGCGCACCTTAAATTATTAACACACCACGGCCTAAAGGCAGATCTTTGATGGTGATATAAACACTGTGAGGACAAGGTGCTTTCTCAGCAAAAGATTATTGACTCTAATTACCATTTACCATTGAAAAAAAGACAATAAAATATGAGGGGCGGAGGAAAAGGGACTTCTTTCTACAAGAAATATAAAAGGCATTCAATGTTTTTGTTATTGTTGTTGGCAACAACATAACCTGCAGTTCTTTTCCCCAGAAGAAAAGAATAAAAACCTTACAGAATATTGCTCAGTAGGTTTTATGTACATCCTTTGACAAGGAATGGGAAGCACCAGAGGACATGAATAAGGAGACTGCATTAGATGGGATGCTTGTTTAATTGTTTGCTTGGATATAACACAGGGGATAGTTGGATCTCTGTTGGCAAGGACTCTAGAAGGAAGAATTTCCTGAACCCTAGCTACTTTGGAACTGTTTCTTAAATAAAAATGCAATTGCACTGACTTCTGTGGCATCTCACTAGGTTTTTCAGTAGCCAGATTTTTATTTCTTACAAATTTAATTTGATAAATCATGGAAAAAGAAGCACAATTGCTGCATCACAGCTGCCCTTTAGAAAATAGCAAAGTAAAGGCAAAAGTGCTACTTGTATGTCTCCGGGGATGGAATTTTAACCAGCCTCTTGGCATTTGTGCCTACACCTCTATGCATCTGAAGAAAACGTTGCCTATCACAAATGGGAAGTTTTATTTTTTCTGTATTTAATCCAAGCACTTTGGCACTTGAAAATGAAAGTGAAAGTCTCTTACGGGTTAACTTGAAAACTGAACAGTAACCTAATTGGCTGTCAACCCGAAATTATCTCTAATTTCCGTACATTTCCGTACATTAGGGACTCATTCACTGATGTATGCAATGGGTTTTAGACCATGCTAATGGTACTAAAATACGGTGCTGTGATTTAAATTTTTCTTTACAAGTACAAAAGTGATTGTAGTTTTTCTTAGAATTCTAATTAATCATTCCCAGACATATTCAACTTGATTAAACTTTCAATATTGCATGCATAAAAGCAAGCTTTATTTTTAATGATAGAGTCCTTTTGACCCTAGACCAGTTCCATCCAACTCATTAGCAACTTACCATTTTAATACTGTCTCTCATCAAGGTTAAAGGGGTTGTTCACCTTTACAGTATATTAACTTTTAGTATGATGTACAGAATGATATTCTGAGACAATTTGCATTTGGTTTTCATTTTTAATTGTTTGTGGTTTTTTAGTTATTTAGATATTGATCCAGCAGCTCTCCTGTACTTAAGTTTTTGTCATTTTTTTTAAAAGAGCTTGACATGGTACAAGCAAACCTAATGGAAAGATTCAATCCTCTTTAAAATGCTTGTTGTCTAAAATAATAGCCTATATTATAAACAGTGATGGGCGAATATATTCGGCAGACGCAAATTCGCAAAACTGGAGCAAAAATTCCATGAAATGGCGAAAAATTTGGTAAACGGCGCAGGCGTCCGATTTTGACACTGGCATCCATTTTGTCGGATGGATGCCTGTGCAGGCGCAGGCGCCGGTGTCTAAAAAACAAATGCCGGCGTCAAAAACGGACGCCGGCGCCGTTTAGCAAATTCTTCGCCGTTTCGCGGATTTCGCTGGAAATTCACTAATTTTTTAGCGAAACGCCCCAAATTCACCCATCACTAATTATAAAATCATGGCATTACTGTTAACTGACAAGTGACATTTACAAGATGAACATTTTTCAAAGAAAAACTCAAATAATGTCTTAGTATAGGTAGCATGGTTTCAACTGCAGGAAATAAGCAAAGTAAAACCCTTTTGGCATAGTTCATTGCATTTATAGATAAATATGATCTAATTAGACCCTGTGGAATAGAACACAGGCTGGACCAACCACAACCATTCAATTTAGTTCAGTAACATCTGTAGCAGAGACTGGATGTATAGAAATAAACTGAGATGTATACCTTGTGCCAGTGTTTATGAGAAGGTTTTGGAATGTATTGGGCTAATGTAATAACAGGTGCAAAGTCTGCTACAGGTGTACTAACCCAACCAGATAGCATTTACTGGTCTGATGATTGAGTGGCATCTAATTGGGAGCTATGGGTATTTAGACCTGAGCAAATGTTGTGCCTGTAATTGCATTGCCAACATAATGTGGTGTGTAGATATTTGTAACTCATCAATATCCCATATTCTCTGCCATTTCCAACCCATTGTTTGCCCATCCATTTGCCATCAAACACATTTGTGCAACGTAAACCCACATAAAAATTCTCCCTGACTATGCACCACGAAGAACCTGCTAAAGTAACTAATTAAGAAGAATAAAAGTAGGAGGGGTTGGAGTATAATCCCATGATTTTAAAAGCTGGTTTGATTGTCTGGTTTGTATTGGACTGTATTTTATATATACATAGGACACTGTAACTGGAACAGTAGTTACATCTGGGTGTGGAACTAAGGGGAAGGAGGGTTGTCCTCCCTACTAAATCACTGCTCATGCACCAACTGGGTGAGAAAGGGGGCAGGTGAAGGGACAGTACCAGATATTCATCCATCACTGTTGTCAAATATTCATCAAAATGAATTTTTGTAAAAAAATTAAAAGTTTTTTGATCACTCCAAAAGTATGGTAATAGTTGTCTGTCAGCTCTTTTACATGTAATTCAATTTTCTAAACTCTTGAGTGCTCTTTATTTTTTATTGAAACACGCATGGAAACTATGAATGCCCATAATCATTTTTTTTCATGTATCACTAGGAAACCGTAACACTAATGTAATAAAACATTTATGCAAAGAGAAATTAAGTTACATGTAATGATTCTGTAATTTTAGATCTCTCGGGAGAAAATAAAATGAGCCATTAAAGCATGAAAAGCAAGATATAAATATTAAATTTAAATGAAATGGGTCCCCCGTGCTGACTTCCTTTCACGTGTTCTGATGTGTTATACAAGATGCCATGACACAAATAACATTTTATGCTGTCAGAATGATTTTCGAATGTAAAAGGTGGGGAAAATCATTACAGCTGCTTGTTTATTTTAAAACTGAACCCCACAATTAATTACCACCATATCAAATCATGCAGCAGAAGAGAAAGGCTGGTAAAATCAGATTAAAGGAGAAGGAAAGCTACAGAGGCATTTTATTGCCAATAGATTAGATGCAATAGTGCAAGCTAGAATGCTATATTTATTCTGTAGAATGTTTTACCATACCTGAGTAAAAAGCTCTAGAAACTCTCTGTTTAGGATAGGAGCTGCAGTATTAACATGGTGTGACATCACTTCCTGCCTGAGTCTCTCCCTGCTCTGGGATCAGATTACAGTAGAGAAGGGAGGGGGGGAGAGGAGCAAACTGAGCATGCTCTTGCCCAGGGCAATGAGGTTTAAGCTGAAGGCAGGAAGTCTGATACAGAAGCCCATGAGTACACAATAGAAGGAAAGAAATGCAGTGTTTCTTTTGAAAGGGGACTCAGAGCAGCACTACTTTGGGGCTTTACTGGTATATTTAGATGGACCTTTCTGATAAGGCTTACTTAGTTTTAACCTTTCCTTCTTCTTTAACACTTTAGTCAAATTATTGAGGTTGCGAGGTTTATTGTCCAAACAAAATGGTGCAGCACTCCCATGGTGTACAATAAAACCCCCTTTATTTTAAAACGTCATACTCACAGCACTGTTTGGACTCTTTTAACAAACTGGCAGAGTGTCATAGTAACAATCCCATTCATATGCACATATGATACTGCCCCCAACAGTCATGGTCAGTACAGTCATAGATAATGCTGCAATCATTTTACAGATCTGCGTCCCTCCACAAAAAATATTTGGAGGGCCCAGCAGCAAAAGGAGCTGGGATTTGGAGTGCAATGCAGCAGACCTATTGGCCACCCATGTACCCCTGTAGTACTAGCGAGAAAACAACATTCATACTTTAATTTTGTCTCCACATATCCATATGAATTTCAGACCAGGCACTAAAATAAAAATAAAAGAAAGTGAATTAAATTCAATATTACCACCTCTACATTATATCAGTTAAATTGCCTTCTTAATTGAACCCCTTAAATGTTTCCAGCCTAGGTATCCTCCTAAATTCCCATTTCAATTAGATACAAAAGTTCTGAACAAGTGCTAGGCTCCCTGGTCATGGCTCAATCTTCTGCATGTAGCAGTCGCCTCTAGAGCAGCCCTCAGCTACTCAAATGCCGCCAGGTCTTAATTTGAGGGGAGCAAAACAAGTGTTCTGATCGAGCAAAGGGGCACTTTGTTTTGGACGGAAGGCAAAACCAGGTTCTCGTGGATTAAACGATAAAGCGTAGTCAGAGTTCCAGAATAGTCAGGCAGGCCAGGGTTGTTACAGGTGGAGTTCAAGGATAGTCAGACAGGCAAGGGTCAGTATCGGCACAGTTCAAGAATAGTCAGGCAGGCAAATGTTTGGAATTGGCAGAGTTCAGAATAGTCAGACAGGCAGGGATCAAAACCAGGATATTTACAGACAAAATTGCACCCAGGAAACTAATCAGATTAGACCTAACAACAGGCAACAATTCCAAGCCCTAAACCCCTTTAAATACTTTAAATTTTGCACCACAGACGTGATACTGTCACACACCCGGCACGTAACCCCCCCAGAAGTGATCGCCGCGCACGCCCTAAGAGAAACGGGCACACGAGAGGAGGAAGAGCAATGTGGCGGGCGTCCCAGCCGGCCCACTGACTACCTTCCTTCCTTTGCTTGTTGAAGAGAACAATCAGTTCAAAGGTCTTTTTTATGTTTAAAACATATCTCTAAGTTATAGTTTGACCCATTATAATGTAGCCCATTTTCAGCTTAACAAGCATTTTGGTTGAAAAGGGATGCCACATCTTTATTACTGTATGTTATGCATGTTATCCAGTTTCCACTGTAATAAATATATTTTTTTGTTTGTTTTGTCATAAAGTAAATATATACGGTTTTTAATACCTTCTTTGCATTTCTTTAAAATGCAATTAGTTGCATAACATTATATTTACAGATAGAACGAATGTCCTTATACATTTGACTCAGGTGGCCCACCATGTCTCACATGAGACTCCATTTAAACCAGCTATTAAAGGAAAAAGAAAGACTAAAATTAAGTAAGCTTTATCAGAAAGGTACATATAAATACACCTGTAAACCCATGAGGCCACATTTACTTTGCTCGAGTGAAGGAATAGAATAAAAAAACCTTCGAATTTCGAATGTTTTTTTTGGCTACTTCGACCATCGAATTGGCAACTTCGACCATCAAATTGGCTACTTCGACCTTCGACTACGACTTCGAATAGAATGATTCGAACTAAAAATCGTTCGAATATTCTACCATTCGATAGTCGAAGTACTGTCTCTTTAAAAAAAACTTCGACCCCCTACTTCGCCACCTAAAACCTACCGAGGTGCAATGTAAGCATGGGAAGGTCCCCATAGGCTTTATAACAATTTTTTGGTTGAAGAAAAATCGTTTGATCGATGGATTAAAATCCTTTGAATCGAACGATTCAAACGATTTAATCGTTCGATCGAACGATTTTTCGTTCGATCAAACTATTTGCGGTAAATCCTTCGACGGTGTGCAAAACACAGTGCATGTGTTTTGCACACATACCAGTCTTTTTTTTCTCCTCCTGATCTCTGAATTATCCACACCTAATGCAAGACAGGCAACATATCCATCAACCTCTAGTGTAGACTAAAAGGGCATTTCCTAAATATAGTAATACAACTGGGGAACGTTCTGTAACACTGTGATGATATACACTGAAGTAGTTCAGTGAAAGGTTGTGTAGTTAAAAAAAATCGGAGTCGTTATGTTAATCCTTTCTGAGTGGACACTTAGGGGCCTATATATTAAACATCACATTTTTCTGGTCGAATTTTTAAGTGGAAAAATCTGATTTTTTTAGTGGGGAAACAAAAAGTCAAACTTTTCAAGATTTATTATGCTAAGGTGCTAAAAATCTGAATCCAAAAAAAGTCAATGGCAGATGTCCCTTTTACAATTGGAAGATGCTTTTTGCCTTCATGATGTTCGAGGGTTTTGGGTTGTTTGACGCTGGTTTTTAATCAAAAAAGTAGAGGGTTTTGAGTGACAATTCTAAAAAGTCGGATGATTTGAATTTTGTCTTGCACGTACAATATTCGTTTGGATTTTAAAGTAAAAGTAACAGCAGTTCACTTTTATGATGCAAGTGAGTTTGCACTTGAATTGATTTGAATTGAGTTTTCTTGCTCATTTTGCAATTCTGTATCTGTAGATTGAAATTAAAACTGCAATGACCCAGTAGTTTTGCAGTAGCTTGACTGACTGGGAGACTGGGAGAGGACTATGACTGAGCCCATTCAAATCTACCAACACTACTTTTTCGATTAAATCCCAGTTTATAAAGTTTACTGTCCTATATATAGGTATGGGACCTGTTATCCAAAATGTTCGGGACTAGATGGGCAAATAAATTTGGCAGTTTCATCGTCAGTGAATAAATTAGTGAAATTCACGAGAAAATTCGGCGGCATCAAAAATTTTTTGGACGTGCTCCCAAAAAGTCGTCAACACTATTCAGACGCCCATTGACTTTAAAGCTGGCGTCAAAATTGACGTGGGTGTCAATTTTTGAGTTTCAGGAATTTTCTCCGTTTCTCGAATTTCGCAGGAGAAATTCGCCCATCACTATTCGGGACCTGGGATTTTCAGGATAAGTGGTCTTTCATAATTTTGATCTCCATACCTTGTCAACTAAAATATCATAGAAACATTAAATAAACCCATTAGGATTGTTTTGCCTCCTGTAGTAGATTAATTATAGATAAGTTGAGATCAAGTTCAAGGTACTGTTTTATTATTTCAGAGAAAAGGTCAATCATTTTTTAAAATCTGAATTATTTTATTAAAATGGAGTCTATGAGAGACAGCCTTCCTGTAATTTGGAGCTTTCTGGATAACGTTTCCAGATAATGTATATATATATATATATATATATATATATATATATATATAGTAGTCTGGAAGCCGGCACTCCACGTCTAAAGGTCAAAGATGCCTGGGTGCAAAAAAGCCCAAAAATTAAGTAGAGAGGTGAAGAAGCTCGCACTCACAGGACTTATAAGGTCAAAAGGTGTTTATTTAGATCAAAAATCGACTAACGTTTCGGCTTGCACTCAAGCCTTTCTCAAAGTGAGAAAGGTTTGAGAAAGGCTTGAGTGCAAGCCGAAACGTTAGTCGATTTTTGATCTAAATAAACACCTTTTGACCTTATAAGTCCTGTGAGTGCGAGCTTCTTCACCTCTATATATATATATATATATATATATATATATATATATATACACACAGGTATGGGACCTGTTATCCAGAATGCTCGGGACCTGGGGGTTTCCGGATAACGGATCTTTCTGTAATTTGGGTCTTCATGCCTTAAGTCTACTAGAAAATCATATGAACATTACATAAACCCAATGGGCTAGTTTTGCTTCCAATGAGGATTAATTATATCTTAGTTGGGATCAAGAACAAGCTACTGTTTTATTATTACACAGAAAAAGGAATATATTATATATATATAAACATGTTATAGCTCAAATGTTATTATTTTATCTACTTCCTATACCTGAGTGTTTATAGTGTACAGCACAGTTGAATGAAATGGTTTCTTAAGGTCACTGGGAACTGTCAGAAGATTTAAACCAGATTCTGCAAGGTCATTGTCCTGGTGCATGTAAATCCTTACATCTGTATCTGTTTATGACAAAGTATAAATCAACTTAAATAAAACATTAATGCAACACATACATACTGTGTCTCTTGGTATCCATTATTTCTTTACAAATGTGGTCACTTTTATATTTTATTTTTATGTTGATCTCACCCCCTTCCCCCCGGAATATTTGTCAGATACTCAGAACATTGTAAAATGATTTGTACCACATAGAATGCAAAGGGTTAAACCACGCATGTTTTTTCGGACCATTCTACTGTTGCTAAGTGACACTAGCATTAAGGTTCTCATTATTTTTCTACTAAATAAACTGCAGAAATGTGGCTGTCTGGCTAAATTAAATGCTGTTTTAACTAACAGTTAATAGTGTTGACTGCTGTGTAATAGTCATTTTCATTTTTTACAGTATTTAATGACTTTCTGATGACTCGAATTCTCTGTAGGGATATTTAAATCATTGCATTAAGGATGAGTGATTTTAGTACACAATGACTGATTGGTACAGTAGTATAGAGAAAAAAAATGCTTTCCCAAATAAATCTAAGCGCTAAAACTGCTGTGTATATTAATTAATATTTTAGAGGAAGAAATTTTGATTAAACAGTTATAATATCTATTATCTAGAATGCTTGTTATCTGGGGTTTTCCATATAAGGGGTCTTTTTCTAATTCGTTTCACCATACTTTAAGTTTACTAAAAATATTTAAACATTAAAGGGACGGTTCACCTTTAAGTTAACTCTTAGTATGTTATAGAATGGCTAATTCAAAGCAACTTTTCAATTGGTCTTCATTATTTTTTTTTTATAGTTTTTGAATTTTTTGCCTTCTTCCTCTGATTTTTTAGGGCTTTCAAATGGGAGTCACTGACCCCATCAAAACAAATGCTCTGTAAGGCTACAAATTTATTGTTATTGTTACTTTTTATTCCTCATCTTTATATTCAGGCCTCTCTTTTCATATTCCAGTTTCTTATTCAAATCAGTGCATGATTGCTAGGGTAATTTGGACGCTAGCAACTATATTGCTGAAATTGCAAACTGGAGAGCTGCTGAATAAAAAGCTTAATAACTCAAAAAACATAAATAATAAAAAATGAAGACCAACTGCTAATTATCTCAGAATATTATTCTCTAAATCATACTAACAGTAAATTTAAAGGTGAACAACCCCTTTAAATCCAATAGGATTATTTTGCTACTAGTATGGATTCATCCAGTTTAGTTCATCATTATTACAAAGAAAAAGGAAATAATTAAAAAAAATAGAATTATTTTCTAAAAGAAAGTGTCAATGGGAGGCCTTAATATGATGCTTTTTGAATATTGGATTTCTACATGAGATTCCATAGCTGTAAATCACTGTTTGTGGTACCAGTAATCTGGATTATATATATTTTAAACACCCAGAAAACCTGATTTAATGTAAAAATAATCTACTGCTGTTTAAAAATATAAGGAAATTAGAAGCCATACCAAGAAGCTCCATGACCATTTAAAAGCACAAGATGAGTAAAATTATGCAGGTCATGAAACTCTGAGTTGAATTCTGATACAGGTGTAGGACCTGTTATCCACAATGCTTGGGACGTGGGTTTTTTCGGATAACAGATCTTTACGTTAAGTCGACTAGAAAATCCATTAAACATTAATTAAATCCAACAGACTGGTTTTGCCTCCAATAATGATTACGGTAATTATATGTTAGTTTGGATCAAGTACAAGGTACTGTTTTATTATTACAGAGAAAAAGGAAATCTAGATTCTTTGGATAAAATGGAGTCTATGGGAGACTTCCCGTAATTTGGAGCTTTCTGGATAACGGGTTTCTGGATATTGGGTTTCTGGATAATGGATCTTTATGAAATGAGACCTAGAACGCATGCTTTCCAGTTTGGGAGGAATGACTAGAGTTATAAATTACTGCTCTTTAAAGGAAACAATATAGTATGCATTTGTCTTTACACAACAACACTGGGTATAACATTGCTTTGAATTTTACTATCGTTTCCTCATATTTTACAACAGACAAGAAGAACAAAACATTTTTGTCTTTTTTTTAGGGATGATGTACCTTCAAACAGAACCTGGTAAGATTCACCAGAAAAATAAATGTTAGCTTTAGGGTAAGGCCAACATTATGGAAAATATTTGATGTGATGTGGGTGTAAGGGATAATACATAAATAAACAAACAACAACATAAAGAATATGCCCTACAAGCTGCCACCTATATTCATGTCCAAACTTGGAGGCACATTTATCATGGGTCAAATTTAAATTCCTGTGAGTTTTTTAAAACTCCCATAAACTCCCTTTTATCCTTATACCAGTCAAAAGGGTTTATTTTCTTACTTTCCTTCCAACTATTATGAGGTTTGCTGGCAGTTGTGAGTATTGCTAAAATTCCATGACACATAGATTGCAACTCATAATGAAATAAACCTGAGCAACCATATCAAACTTAATTATTAGATTGAAGGTGGCCTTTACTTTAGAAGTATCTTGGGGGTGACCACATCCTCCTTTCAGACCCATAATCAATACATACTCTTTGTCAAACAACTCTAAATAAAATTTGATAGGTATTCAATTCAAAAACAAATAGAAAATACTGCTTTCGCTGTGGTTCAACACAACACACTGCAAATCATGTTACATGTCCTGCAAAAGCTAAACGGTGCTGCAAATGCACAAAAGTAGGACATTTTGATAAGATCTGCCGTAGTTCTGCTAAAGATGTTCATGAAGTCACTACTACAAGGGGCCGATTCACTAACTTCGATTCGAAGGTAAAAAACGAAGTTTTTTTTGGGCTACTTCGACCATCGAATGGGCTACTTCGACCTTCGACTACGACTACGACTTCAAATCGAACTATTCGAAGTAAAAATCGTTCGACTATTTGACCATTCGATAGTCGAAGAACTGTCTCTTTAAAAAAAACTTTGACCCCCTAGTTCGCCATCTAAAAGCTACCAAAGGTCCCCATAGGCTTGGCTAACTTTTTTTGATCAAAGGATATTCCTTCGATCGTTGGATTAAAATCCTTCGATTCGAAGGATTTTATCGTTCCATCGAAGGAATTATCCTTCGATCGTTTGATCAAACTATCTGCACTAAATTCTTCGACTTCGATATTCGAAGTCGAAGGATTTTAATTCCTAGTCGAATATCGAGGGTTAATTAACCCTCGATATTTGACCCATAGTGAATCGGCCCCCAAGTGTCACATTATTAAGTGTGGATAAAGCTGGTACATTTATTCCAGACAAGTTTATATGCACTGTCAGTGTCAATACTGCTTCTGCTGACAAGGGACACTCCTTAACCTGATGCTTGATACAGGTTCAGCTGTTTCTATACTACCAAAGGATATTTTCTTGAAATACTTTGCAAAATGTCCGTTTATTGCACCTGCCCTGAAACTGGTCAGTTACTTAAAAGGTCCCATTCCTGTGCTTGGTTGCTTGCCAATGACTGTACAATTTGAATCAAATACTGCAAAATGTGAATTTCAAATTGTGAATAAGGGTACTGCTATACTTGGGATCTCTTTTGCTGCATTAAACCTACAGTTAGTTAGTTAGTGGTCTCATGACTACAGCACCAGTGCCTGCCACACAGCCAGGGTCTAAAATTTCACCACAAAACAACACTTCACTGGGTTGTGCAAAGAACTTTGTACACAAAGTTAAGTTGAGACCAGATGTCAAACCAGTACCATTTTCTGATTCAGCATGGGATAAACTTGCTATTGATATTGTCGGTCCTTTTACAGATGCTCCTATAGACTGCAGATTTGCTATAACCTTGATAGACTATTACAGTAAATGGACAGAAATTGCATTTGTTTCTCATATAACATCAGTTACAGTGATAACATTTCTGTCTACAGTCTTCAGCAGAGAAGGTAATCCAAAGGAGTTAATATCAGACAACGGACCACAGTTTGTCTCACATGAGTTTGAATAATTTCTGAGAGGGAGGAATATTGTGCATAGGGAATCTTGTATTACCCAAATAGAGCAAATGGAGAAATCGAGCGATCCAACAGAAGTCTGAAAGAAGCACTACAGACAGCAAATCTTACTGGGAATTCTTGGAAAATATTAACAACAGAGTTCCTACATAACTACAGAGTAACGCGCCATGCAACAACCAAATCATCTCCATCTGAATTATTACATGGCAGACTAATGCGCACTAAGTTACATGTTGCAGACATCAAACTTCCACAAAATACAGTGCCTACAAAATCATCTACTGCTGACATTGTGAAACGCCAACAAGCCAAATGCAAGGCTTATACTGACAGAAAACGTGGTGCAAGAGAAGTACACTTTCAGCCTGTATCTTTAGTCAGAATTAAGAAACCATGACTACTGAAACAAGGACAACCTAAATTTACTACATCACTTGAAGGATTTGATGAAGGACATTTTCCTACTCCTGATGTCAACTGCAATAGGCCTGAAGAAAGTGAACCTATAAGGTGTACTGAGAGAATCAGAAAACTACATGCATGGACCCAGGACTATGTGATGTGAATAATGTGTATTATTGCTTTAAGATGCATTGTTGTTGTTTATTACATTTGCCCAAATGCTTTCCTACTATAGGGGGAATATGTGGTGTTTATACAAATGGCCTGTAGATGTCACTGTGCCCAGACTTATACTGTGCATACTTCCTGACAGCTTAAAAGTGAAAGTTACTGTTGTGTTATGCCTGCATGAGCCTGCTAATAAAGCACTGTTATACTCTCCTCATCCTCGGCTACCCAAAACATAACACCGATAGCAATAGCAACCAAACAGCAATTTCTTTTGAACAGTCTACAACTAGAGATGTCGCGAACTGTTCGCCGGCGAACTTGTTCGCGCGAACATCGGGTGTTCGCGCTCGCCGGAAGTTCGCGAACGTCGCGCGACGTTCGCCATTTTGGGTTCGCCATTGTTGGCGCTTTTTTTTGCCCTCTCACCCCAGACCAGCAGGTACATGGCAGCCAATCAGGAAGCTCTCCCCTGGACCACTCCCCTTCCCTATAAAAACCGAAGCCCTGCAGCGTTTTTTCACTCTGCCTGTGTGTGCTGAAGAGATAGTGTAGGGAGAGAGCTGCTGCCTGTTAGTGATTTCAGGGACAGTTGAAAGTTTGCTGGCTAGTAATCGTTTTGATACTGCTCTGTTATTGGAGGGACAGAAGTCTGCAGGGGTTTGAGGGACATTTAAGCTTAGGTAGCTTTGCTGGCTAGTAATCTACCTTCTACTGCAGTGCTCTGTATGTAGCTGCAGTGGGCAGCTGTCCTGCTTCTGATCTCATCTGCTGACTGCTGCAATAACAGTAGTCCTTGTAAGGACTGCTTTTATTTATTTTTTTGTTGTTTTACTACTACTACTACTACTACTATAAGAGCCCAGTGCTATTAGTCTAGCAGTGTTGGGGAGTGGGACTGGTGTGCTAATCTGCTGCTCCTAGTAGTTCAGCAGCACCAACTTTAATTTTTTTTTTTTAATATTCATTTTTTTTTATTTTACTTTTTTTTATTTTACTACCGCTGTAGTAGTGTATAAGTTGACCTTTTAGGCATTATTTGCCCTGTAGGCATTTTTTGCCCAGTGTGTTATTCAACCAACTGCCATCTAGCTGTGTGACCTTGTTCACATTCTGTCTAAATATCCATAATATTACCGTCTCCAGAAAAAACACCGGAGTGACTTTTTTCAAGCAGCCATAATATATTTTACGTAATCCGTATCCATCGCTGTAGTAGTGTATAAGTTGACCTTTTAGGCATTATTTGCCCTGTAGGCATTTTTTGCCCAGTTTTTTTGGCCGCAGCCACTGAAGCACAGAGGCCAGAAAAAATATGCCATATAAATGCTGAAAATAGTCATTTTTTGCCATACGTTGACTCAACGTATATGGCAAAAAATTACTATTTTCAGCATTTATATGGCATATTTTTTCTGGCAACTGTGCTTCAGTGGCTGCGACCAAAAAAACTGGGCAAACAATGCCTACAAGGTCAACGTATGGCAAAAAATGACTATTTTCAGCATTTATATGGCATATTTTTTCTGGCAACTGTGCTTCAGTGGCTGCGTCCAAAAAAACTGGGCAAACAATGCCTACAAGGTCAACGTATGGCAGTTGTTTAAAGAGAACAGTAGATTACTAGCCAGCAAAGCTACCTAAGCTAAAATGTCCCTCAAATCCCTGCAGACTTCTGTCCCTCCAATACAGAGCAGTATCAAGCAGATTACTAGCCAGCAAGCTTACTATCATCTGTCCCTGAAATCACTAACAGCTCTCCCCCTACACTATCTCTTCCAAGCACACACAGGCAGATTTTTCAGATACATTTTTGCCCTTGATCCCCCTCTGGCATGCCACTGTCCAGGTCGTTGCACCCTTTAAACAACTTTAAAATCATTTTTCTGGCCAGAAATGTCTTTTCTAGATGTTAAAGTTCGCCTTCCCATTGAAGTCTATGGGGTTCGCGAACCGTTCGCGAACCGCTCGCATTTTTGCGCAAGTTCGCGAATATGTTCGCGAACTTTTTTTCCGACGTTCGCTACATCCCTATCTACAACAAGCTGGAAATAAAAGCTCTGATTGGTTGCTTCTGGGAACTGTACAGATTTTCCAAAGCATATGCATATTTTGCATTTTAAAATATGTTTACTTTATCTAAAACATGCCATAGATTTAATTTTTGAGCATAATCTTTACAATTACCACTGCTGAAATTAATACTTAGGTTGTACTGGGAGATATGGGTTATAAATAAAGAGTTATTTACTCTCAACAATTAAACAGGGAAGAGACCTAGAAGTATAGATCAAAGGTATAGATCAAAGCAGAAGGAAAGCAGAGCAAACATAAACTTGGAAGGAATATGTATAACTAGAATACAGATAAAGTTCTACAGAAGATATTGTTTGTGTCTCATGGGGGTCCTGCACATTTTCTCACATTCAACAGCATTATTAAGGTATTTTCCTTACAGATATGGACATGCAGTTTAGCCTTATGGGTCACCCTTATGACTGGTTGGTTTCTGTACAAGGAAATTGCACTTAAAGGAAGTTGATCTTGATGAAATGGGACCCAGAATGTATACTTTACAGTTTTGGGGGAATGACTAAAGTTATAAAGTGATGCTCTTTAAAGGGGTTGTTCACCTTTGAGTTACCTTTTAGTATGATGTAAAGAGTGATATTCTGATATAATTAGCATTTGGTTTTAATTTTTAATTATTTGTGGGTTTATTTTGCTTTTTATTCAGCAGCTCTCCAGTTTGTAATTTCAGCGGCTTGGTTGCTATGGTCCAAATTACCCTAACAACCATGCACTGATTTGAATAAGAGACTGGAATATGAATAGGAAAGGGCCTGAATAGAAAAATAAATAATAAAAAGTAGCAATACCAATACATGTGTAGCCTTACAGAGCATTTGTTTTTTAGATGACCCCCATTTGAAAGCTGGAAAGAGTCAGAAGGAGATGGCAAATAAATCAAAAACCATAAAACATAAATCATGAAGACTAACTGAAAAGTTGCTTAGAACTAGCCACTCTAACATACTGAAAATTAACTTAAAGGTGAACCACCTCAATGTCTTTGCAAATGCTTATTACCATTGCATTGCATTGAATTTTACTATCCTTTCATGTAACAAAATTTTTACAAAAATGAAAATGAATAGAAATCCTGTAGTGTTTAGTGGAAATGAATGAAGGTCAGAAGGAATGCATTTTTAGAGTAGTTGTGGTGGTGAAAGCAGTTGCGGTGGGAACTGATACAGTAAAGCAGAGTTATCCAACTTTTTCTTTGCAGCTGGCTGATTATCAGTTATATTTTCATGTTGCTCATGTTATAAACCTCATGTCTGTGTAATGAATCTTATAATATCATAAAAAAAAGCCTATGGATCCACCATGCAAATGGAGGGCCATAAAACAAATATAGGATATTTTAAATAGGAAAGAAAATGCATTTAACAGGCAGACTTTCTTTTACATTAAATTCTATTTATATCTTACTCTCTTACTTATTTTTCAGAGACATAAAAATTCAAAATATAAAGTAACAAATGTCCTTCCAACATAGCTCGAAACATTAAATTAAGAGTTTCCTGTTGACATATGACTGACAATAAAACCCAATATTCTCAGAATTATATAATTAGATTAGGCTTCTTGAGAGGAAGTAGAAATTTCTGTTTTAATAAGTTAAATATTGAGAAAAACAACGCTACTTAAATTAATAAAGTGAATTTCAGTAAATATATATATATATATGTATAATATTTATCTTAACAGTATGGGGCCGATTCATCAATAGTCAAATATCGAGGGTTAATTAACCCTCGATATTCGACTGGGAACTAAAATCGTTCGACTTCGAATATCGAAGTCGAACGATTTTGCGCAAATCCTGCGATCGATCGATCGAAGGATTTTTCGTTCGATCGAACGATTAAATCCTTCGAATCGAATGATTCGAAGGATTTGAATCCAACGATCGAAGGAAAATCCTTCGAACAAAAAATCACAGGCAAGCCTATGGGGACCTTCCCCATAGGCTAACATTGACTTTGGTAGGTTTTATCTACCGAAGTAGGTGGTCGAAGTATTTTTTAAAGAGACAGTACTTCGATTATCGAATGGTCGAATAGTCGAACGATTTTTACTTCGAATCGTTCGAATCGTTCGAATTCGAACGAATTTAACCAATTCAATGGTCGAAGTACCCAAAAAATACTTTGAAATTCGAAGTTTTTTACATTCGAATTCTTCACTCGAATTTTGTAAATCTGCCCCTATGTGTGTGTGCATTTCTATACTTATACAAAACTTTGAATGATATTGGGAATAATGCAAAGCTGCCAGGCCGAGTACTTTTCTCCATGTCATAGAACTCCTAAAAGGCCTGTTAAACCCTTATTATTAAATGTTTTTGTGTTTTGGTGGAGGTTACATTATTCCTAAAATTAACAAATTTTAGCGAGTCTTGTGATGCAAGGCCATCACTCCAAATATACCTGTAAATACCTTTTTAAAAGTATTATAGGAGACAGCATGGAGTTATATGACCATAGAAAATTACAAGGCTATTCCCCTTCTTATTTTCAGTAAGGTAATATATTGCCACTAACAATTTATTAATGATAGTTTGTGTTTGATTCCTTGTGTCAAAGTACTTTAGAGAAAATTCTCAGTGCTAATCAGAGACAATGCACTCAAAGTAGATGCTCAAAAACCTTTTAAATAAATATCTTGTTGAGGCAACAATTTGGGCAACCATCTCTTTGAATGTAAAAACCATGATTAAAAACTAAAATTTGTGAGTTTACAAGCTCAAAAAACTAGGACAACTACCATTGACTTCTACATTAACTTGCAAGCTTTTAGATTACGAAGTTTTACATTTGTTTATTGTGTTTTTTGTGTGCTTAATAAATACCAAACATTTGCGTTTTTGTGTAAAAAATCCAAACATTTGAGTTTCTGTGCAAAAAAACCTCAAAAAGTGGAAAAAATTTGTATTCAAACATTGATAAATCACCCCCTTAGTGTTAGGCCTTGTTATTCCCATGCATAAAGGAATGTTCAATCTGTGGTCCTCTACATATTTACATAATACAACATGTATATTCATAGTAAATATATCTCAAATATATCTCTCTATATATATATAGAGTTCAAAAGGACCCGCACTCCAAGATCAGTGAAAAAACAGTGTTTTATTTTTCAAACTTATGCATCCAACGTTTCGACCCACATTAGGGCCTTTATCAAGGACGTTTTATTTTTCAAACTTGTGCATCCAACGTTTTGACCCACAAGGACCTTTGTGGGTCGAAACGTTGGATGCACAAGTTTGAAAAATAAAAAACGGATTTTTCACTGATCTTGGAGTGCGGGTCCGTTTGAACAATACATAATGCATTGACCCTGCACCCACAGCAACAAGCGACTGGCTCAGAGTGCATACGTTTGGCTCTGTATATATATATATATATATATATATATATATATATATATATATATATATATATATATATATATAGTGGTATTAGACGTTTTTGAAATCCCGATTAAACTAATTTTTTTTTTAAAACAGCGAATGCCATGAAAGTTATTAAGAGGTCCAAATAAAAAAGTACAAACGAAAAAAAAAAAAAGATGAACGATGAGGTACAAATTACAAAAACTTTTAAAATTGGAGTTTTTCCCAACAATTACTAGTGAAAAAAAATCACAAAACCTCCAAAAACCTGAAAAAAGTCCAATAGGACCAGTGCAGCTCCCATTGACTTCTATAGGACTGCTTTTACTTGGCAAAGTTTTGTATTAGAGTTTTTCATAGTTTTTAGAGTTTTTCATGGTTTTTAAAGTTTTTCGTGGTTTTTAGAGTTTTAGAGAAATAAAAAAAACACAAACTTTTAGAGAAAATAGCTATTCGTTCACAGCTATACTGTCTGTGCTGTACTAATAAATGAAATATATCCACATTTGCACTATACTAGCAATGGAGCATTTGACAAGGGAAGCTGGATGGCTTTTATTTCATGCCATTAATTTGCTTTGAGCGGCACAACTGATTCCTGGCTTGCTATCATTGGACAGTTGCTTCCACAGCTGGAGGGGACTGGGAACTAGTAAAACATTTTTTGTAAACTTCTTTTAACAGGACATCTGGTTCTCTTTTGATTATGAAGGAATCAGGGTCGGGATCCAAGCTATGGGTTTATGTGACACTGAAGCAGAATAAACCCCACAGTACTTCATGATGCAAGGGAATATAATTGAAAGCAAATCCTCAGTTACAATTATGCTTTCATGTTGTATGCGATTTATTTTAGCAACAGCTTTGAATTAATTAAATGACTTCCTATACTAGACCTCGAAACGTCTGCAGCACGTTCCAGCATTACGAAATATTTGTGGTAGCCTAAGCTGATGTTAGCATTTAATGTTATAGGTATAATATGGCAATTAAAGAGCTCCTGAGTTATAGCATTAAGTTATTTATTTATACCCAAAAACAAGCATATAAACAGATTGCGGTAACTCAGTGGCTTAAAATGAATACTTAAATCATTACAGTATCCAATTTCGAAGTGAGTTTGTTAAAGGCTGCATTTTTGGAAAAAAAAAACATGGCTGATTCATGAGGCAGCTGTACATGCTTATGCTTGTAAAATGCTCAAGGAAGCTATAGAAAGAAAATAGTCTAGTAAATATGTAGACGGTAATTATTTTTTATTTCTGTATAAGCTCTTGGCTTATAACATGGATGAACAGAGGAAAGGATTTTTTAATGTCTGTAATGGAAGCCCAATGCAAGGGTCGCACCTACCATAATGCAAAAAACATTGCACATTATAACAATGTTTGTGTTCTATAAAAAATCTCCATTTATTTTAGGTTGGCTTCTTGTCTAAAGTTATTCGTTCATTTTCTAATTTAGCCTGAATTTTAAATTTGTGGACTGAGTTATAAATCTTTTTAGCTAAAATACAAATAATGACGAAGAAAACAGGGCAATGTGTTAATTCCACAAAACTGTAGAGGAAATGGGAAAGCAGAAGAGAGAAATGAAAATTCAACATAAACAAATGTGTGAAAAAGAGGTAAATTGAGGGGGAAATAGGGGAGTTATTCAAGAGAAATATGGGGTGGGTGTAAGCTGGAAACTAAACTATGGAAATTAATTACAATGATGCAGATCAGGGAGAATTTTGTTGAAAGGTCTCATGATAGGACAAATCTAATGACAAACATGACATTATTATACTTCCATACTTCAAAATGCCAACACGTATATTGTTATTGAAGACATATTCATTATTCTGTGTATAATGAAATTCGCTGGAAAGACGGTGCAATATAAATAACAAATTTATCAAGGTGTGCAGGGCTGGACTGAGAGTCAAAATAGGCCCTGGCATTTCAGGTACAAAGAGGCCCAATAAGCCTACACAGAGGCCCAAACAGACTCCACCAGCCCACTAAATACTGACTTTGGCACTTTATAGCAGCCCCTCTGGCATTTGCCAGAACCCACAGATTGCCAGTCCGGGCCTGAAGGTGTGTGTGATTTTATGCCATGCGAACGCCAGATTTGCCACCGTTATTTTACAATGTTTCCAGTGGAAGTCACTCATAAATGCGTAAAAAAATGTATGCATTTTCTTATGCCGTTTGTTATGCAATTTTTTAAGCATTGAAGCCTGGGGATGTCTGATGTATTATACCACTGTTTCTTATAACAAATATGTGCTAAATGGCATTTGTAGGAAAGGTTTTTATTCCCCTCTATTTTTGGTTCAATAGAAGTCAGGCAAGATGAGACCAAAATTAGGGATAGGGAGCTAAACAAATTCATAAAACCTTTTTCGTCTGGCTCATCTCAGTAGATAAGAGATACTTACGTATATGCACATCCCTATCACTACAGAACATCAGTGCTTACTGAGGTTTTTCTTTCTAGGACGTCATCTCCAGTTTGCTGTTACAGCAATCTGGTTGCTAGGGTCCACATTACCCTAGCAACCATGCATTGATTTGAACAAGAGGCTGGAATATGAATAGGGGAGAGTATGAATAGAACTTTGAGTAATACAAATAAAAATAAATGTGTAGTCTTAAAGCGCATTTGTTTTTAGATGGGGTCAGTGACCCCCATTTGAAATGTGGAAAGATATAATTAAAAAGTATAAGAAATAAATAATGAAGACCATTTGAAAAGTTGATTAGAACTGGCCATTCTATATAATACGAAAAGTTAACTTAAAGGTGTAGGTCTACTGAATATCTATGCAGACACTTTAGGCTCCGGTTGGGATATACGTGTATATCTTCAACACTGGTCGGTTCGGGGGTTTTTGGGGCAAAGATCTTTCTTACTTGCAATCAAATGCCTTGGAAAGGTAGGGGTGGCCAGGCCTAGATCTTATAGAATCCCCAGACAACCACAAACTCCAGGAATTCTTTTCCAAAGTTTTGTTCCGTGAAGCCTTGCCAATAGATATGTTTGCTCACAGTTGGAATATTCTATACTGTATGGATTTCCCCCATTCCTCATTAATATAGCGGCATGGAGACACAGCTCAGCAGGATAAGAAACATGGGTTGTTCTGAGGTAGATGTTAATACTTTGTCCAGAAGGAGTAGCACCACCACCATAAGATATGACAAGAGGCACCTTCTGTTCCTGGGCAACTAAAGAGGGTTTTGATTCCATAAACCTAGAAATGATCCAAATTGTGAAAGTTTTACATTGTGGGGCCTTAGCGCAAGTACTCAATGTCCAAATATCGGTACTCTCAGCTGTTTTTAGAATGCAACTTGCTAATAACTCTTTAGTGGTTCTTTTTCTGAAAGCTGCTGTGAAGATAAGTTAATGAATGTCTGAGCTTCGAGCTCTGGTAGCTAATCCTGGGGAGAAAAACTGGTGGTCCCCAGACATGTTGGGTTCCACTGGACTGGTCACATTAGCAGGTTGTATGGTGCATCATAAAGGGCATAGAAATGAATCGGACAATCTGTGACAATAATCATCTCAAATGGCTTACAGAGCAAAACTAACTATGATAACCTAACTATGATAAAACCAACACCTTCATCTTTTGTAATACAGTTAAAATCTGCAGCATGACCACAGTAGATTTAATATGACAACTGAGAAGCAATGAAATCTGAAACAAAAATAAGTACATTTAAACCCTCCCTAACTTCAGAAATATGTCCCCTCTTCATTTAAACAGGCCTGTGTCAAGCCAGTTCTTAAAAGGAAAATGTTAGATCCAACCTTTTCATTTACCTTATATTGCTAATCTTCTAGACTATGCTATCTCCTCTTGTATTCCAACAGGTTTTTTTTATTACTTTTGTAGCTAATCCTTCTCTGTCTCTTATGCTGTAGTTGGTCTACTCCTTTACTGCTGTACCTGTGTCATTTAGGTCATTTGGCCCCAGATCTAGAGTGCCTGTTTTTTTCACAGGGGCTTAGGGATGCAGCTTAATTGTTAATCTGGTCCCGAGTTCAGTGGCTGACTACAAATGGAGGAGAAAACTGAAATTATAACAAATAACTTGAGGTTATGTAAATGACCAGATGCAGCGTGAGTAATTAAAGCATCATAATTAAAGCTAGAGCTGTTTGAAAGACATTTGGTTCTCAGGGCTGGGATGAATACACATTTAAATAAGACTCCTGCTAAGGCCTTACCTCTTTAACATATGGATGTGCACAAGATCACGCTACAAAACAAAGCTATTCATATCCATGCAGAGATAAGCCATTATATAACACAGGGAATAAAGGAAAGTTCATATTGATATTATTAAAATCTGGAAATTATCATGTATGTACTCATTTCATTGTAGACTGCAGAATAGAACTATCAGTGCATCAAACATTTTTTCCCAAGATGTATCCTTTTCCCATCAGTATTTGGCAAGCTTTATGATGTTGGGGATGGTTACAAAATCTTGTAGTGTGTTTGTGTTCTTGTTCATCTAGGTTTAGGATTTTATGTTTATAACAAAGGGTCAGTGTCGGACTGGGACACCAGGGGCCCACCCAAAAATCTCAGACCAGGGGCCTACCAAAAGACCTTAGATTAGGGGCCCACTCTCACTACTTTTATAATTCCTCTCCTCACACAACCTTTATTCTGCTAGTCTGTTTTCTTTACATGCTATGATCTATTATTGAATCTATTTAGTCTCTTTGTTCTCATAGAAATAGCGAATGGTCATGAAATATGCCAAATGTTTTGAAGCAGGAGGGCCCACTGACACCTGGGCCCACCGGGAGTTTTCCTGGTATCCCTGTGGGCCAGTCCAACACTGCAAAGGGTTGATGGCTATATGAGGGTGGATTTTGGGTATTCAATTTCCTATATTGGAGTTCAACAAGCTCTTTGTTATTCATATATGGATATGGATGTTTGTAAACTGATGAAATAAAGACTGATTTTATCTCAACAAGTGGCACAGGGAGCGCTACTACAGAGAAAGCAGACCCTACAGCTGCAGGAGGGCCCAGGAGGTATAAGGGGCCCCATGAGACCCTAGTTCATTTACAATTTCAATAAATATATGGTAAAAAAGGTCAACCTCTAGACATTTTGGAAAAATAATTTGCTGTGGGGCCCAGTGATATCCAGTTACGCCACTGTGGACAGGCACAATAAAAAATAATTAAAGAACTAACAATTTATTAACTCTATTGTGGTGGTTGGTCTAGGTCTAGGAAGTCTGTATAAAATTAGCCAGCACTCATTTGCTTTACTAAACTTAAAGAGATCAATCTCTTATCAGAGATTCAACTTTTTTTTACATCTACCACAACATTGTCTTTGCTTGCTATTTATAATTTTGCCATAAAAGTTGTTGCCTGATGCTTTTACATTACCTATATGATCCCCTGACAGGCTGAGAAGGGACAGTCAGGTTGGCAAAACAGTCAGGTTTAGGAACTTCAAGAAATGATTACTTAAAAAAGCAGTCCTATCAGTGAAAAATGATCAGCATAACCCCTAGGTAACTTTTAGGGGCAGATTTACTAAGGGTCAAGTTGTGTATTCCACGAAAAATTTGAGTTTTCGAGGGTATTTTGAGGCAAAGATTGATTTTTCAAGTTTAAAAATAAATACATTTTTTTTGAGTTTGTAAAAAAAATAAAAACAAATTTTTCGAGATGTATTATACTCCGACCATGGAAATAGCTCAAATCCAAAAATACACCATCTAAAACCTATCAAGGTCAAACCTACCTAGAAGTCAATGTTAGCGGTCCCTTGAACGATTTGAGTTTTTTAAGGTGGGTTTTGCTTGAAAACTCGATCAATTCGAGTTTTCGGGATGTTAACCCCAGAACTTGCTGATTCGAGTTTTTCCCAATTAAGGTTCTTCTTAAATTAGAAACCATTCGAGTTGAGAGTTCATTCGAGGTCTAAGAAATCTCACGTAGCTCTAAAATACGACCTTTGATAAAAAAAAAAAACAACAATATTTTGAAGAGTAGTTTTTAGTTTCAATATCACTTTAAGGTCATTTTAAGAAAAATTTAGACCAATAATTTGCTATTTGCTCTGCATTTTAATTATAAAATGAATGTGATGGTTTTATGCTTATGAATAAATCAAAGCAAAGATCTTTTTTTAGTTCCTAATGTAGAAATGGCTCTTTATGGCTTTATTGAAGTGTACAAAGAATGCTGTACGATCAGAGAATGGCATGTCGAGAACATAAGTAAGTAGCAAGCAATAGACTTTATTTAAGCAGGGTAAGCAGGCAGCACACTTACATCTGCCAACACCATCATACAGTATATTTACTTGCAAAATAAAAGAACACTGCCTGTTTCTCTTTGTGGAAAAGAAGTGTAATCCTAGTGTCACCAGGGTTCACTACTGACGATTAGCATCGAAGCATGTATGGTACAAGGAACCCCCATCTCCCAAAATAGTTAATGGTGTAATAGGCATCCAGTGTTTTGTTATTAGCTAACCCTAAAAGTGGGTTTGTTAGCTTTTCATTTGCAATGCCACTCCCTTATAAATGCTCAATGCAAACTCTTGCTTCAAGGAAAATCTCTGTACTTTGACAAAGGTGCATAATGGAGGATTTAGGTTTGCAAAAATGTAATTTTAGCAAATGTTATCTTAGGAACAACCTAACCTCTTTTTAAAAACCATGGAGATTACATTTCACGGTTGTGGTTTTTTTGTGGAAATAAAATAGTTAGAGACAATTCCTATTGACTCCTATAGAAACACGGCAGCTTTTAATTGCTGGGTTCTTTCTGGTGACTGTAACGGTTGGCACCCTAAATCTAGAACCAATGCCAAGCACCCTGGTCTCGGCTCGTGCTTCTGCCTGTAGCAGCCGCCTTTGGCCTCAGCTACTCAGATGCCGCCAGGTTTTAAAACGAGAGGCGTTAGGCAATAGAGTAGTCAGATCAGGGCAGACAGAGAGTAAACATAGTCAGGCAGGCAAGGGTCAAACCAGGAAGTCAATCAGAAATGTTAAGCAGAATCAAAGTCAGTTATCAGGCAAGGGTCAGGATACAGAAGGTAGAATCGTCAAAAGCCAGGCAGGGGTCAAAACAGGAATCAGATCAGATCAGAATCAAATAGCTCAAAGCTCAAAACACCAGCAGGATAAACCTATAACTGTCAAGGTGTAGAAGTCCAAATGAGCCTTTTATGGTATTTGATTTTCGCGCCATTGCGCGTCGGCGTCATCACGCCAGCACATCCACGTCAATAAAGGAAACATGACGCAGGCTCTCTAAGGAACTGGCATGGAGGCAGAAGAGGAGCGGCGTGGCGGGCATCCCCGCCACACCACTAGACCACCAGGGTGAGTGATATTTGTTACAGTGACTTTCTTTAACAAATCCCAAATATTCGTGGCTACAGAGAATACTCTGACATATTCCCCGCCCCACAATTTATTTTCAAATTGAGGGAAAAACGCTATCTCTATTTTTTTTTTTATAAATAACTCCAACAGAGTTGGTTCTGAATTTTGAAGGACATTATCTAGAATAGCCTGGAAAATAAGATCTTTATGTCTTTGGGATTCAAGATAATAGATCACAATCATTAACTAAAACTATTTCTAAATTTGAACAGTTTAATAAAGCAGAGAAATTAGTGAGGAATTGTCTTTCATCGGCCTAATGCACATTAGAAAATAGAAACAAACAATTAGTTATTATTGGTAGCAGCACTGGTGCACTTAAGAAAATATATGAGAAAATAAATGTATGAATTAATTTTAGCACCAACCATTGTTCCCACTTCCCATACAATGGATATACAAAATTATACTTAGGTTAGCAAAAATGTGGAAGGGAAAATAACGTTTTTCAAATTTTCAAAGGATTATCCTTTAATCAGAAAATTGTTAGGAAGCCTATGGGGACCTTCCCCATAGGCTAACATTAGCCTCGGTAGGTTTTAGGTGGCGAACTAGGGGTTCGAAGGTTTTTTTAAAGAGACAGTACTTAGACTATTGAATGGTCGAATAGTCGAACGATTTTTAGTTCGAATCGTTCGATTCGAAGTTGAAGGTCAAAGTCGAAGGTCGAAGTAGCCCATTCGATGGTCAAAGTAACCAAAAAAACACATTGAAATTCAAACTATTTTTCCTCTATTCCTTCACTCGAGCTAAGTGAATGGGCCCCTTAATAGACATTCAACATATATGCAATCTCTGGCTTGGTTTAATTCTCCCTAGTCATCTTGCCTCACAAACAAATGATAAAAATCAAATGATCAGTGATTTTTCAATGACATATTGGCTTAAACTGTTTGCAGGATTTTAGTATATTATACTGATGATACTTATTTTAAATGTCATCAGACTTCTCTGCTGAACCTCTCTTCTCACTGAACATTACTGTATTACATGTATTATAGATATGGGAAACCTGTTATCCAGAAAGTTCAGATTTATGGGAAGGCCATCTCCTACAGAGTCCATTTTAACCAAATAAACTAAATTTTGTAAAATGGATTTCCTTTTTCTCCATAATAATAAAACAGTACATTGTACTTGATCGCAACTACGATATAATTGATCCTTATTGGAAGCAAATCCAGCCTATTGGATTTATTTAATGTTTACATGATTGTTATCAAGTATGGTGGTCCAAAGTACAGATAAACTGGAAAACCCCAGGTCTCAAACATTCCAGATAATAGATCCTTTACCTGTACTTTTTTTTCAAGTACATTACTGACACAGAAATATATGATGCGATTTGTGAAGCTTGGTTGTTTTCTTTGTTTAACCTTGAATGATTTCGTATCAGCTTGGATGATTTTTTGGACAGACAGAATATCAAAGGTTATTGTGATACTAAACTCTATAGTTAGTATAGGTATGGGTATATAGAATTTAATTAAAAGTAGGGAGGGGTGTGTGTATGGATGCTGGGTTTTCATTTGGAGGGGTTGAACTTGATGGACTTTGTCTTTTTTCAACCCAGTTTAACTATGTAACTATGTAACTATGTAACAGAAGCCAAACTTTTGCGTTGTATTTCTGAACTATACATCAATTAGAAAAATGTGAAACTTGCGAGTTGTGCAGACATTTGTTCAAACTGTCCAATGAATATGTGTATCTGGATATTTTATATCCTGAAAATGGTCTTAAAAATGTTACATCAGAATCAGGATAGAAGAGAGGAGTCATGAGGCTCTTCAGAGATTGTATGCAACAAAATAGTAACATTAGTAAAGTTTGCACTAGTAAATGTTTACATTTAATAAGGCAACTGTACTCTGCCATAAAATTCAAATTCTGAGTTACTGGACCATGCCAAACTTAACCCACTTTGGTGGGAATATAATAAATGCTGTGATCCAAAATGAACACAAAGCAAAAAAAATGGGAATCCAAACATCTGCAATTTTGTCTTGATTTTCACTAAATGTTGTGAAATATTATTTGAAGGGGGTTATTTACTAAAATACAGTCAGGCGTTTTTGGTGCCAAACTTGAATATTTCGGGAGGTCCGAGGCTGCAAAAAGTCCGAAAGGTCAATTTGTGGATTCTAGTTTTTTATTTTAGAAAATCTGAAAAATTCAGATTTTGATAAATAACCCCCTAAATGTTGCCCAATGTTGAACATTGTCCCTTATATGTCCCCTCTACAATTGTATTACATTGGCAGCTGCAAACATTTCAAATGCAAAAACTATTATGTACTTTATATTTTGAATCTCAAATGTAATCACCACATAGGTAAACCTATTGTGGCAAAACTCTGGAGTGAAGGCGTACTTCTCCCAGACTATGTTCTATGAGGCAGAGCATATGGGAAGAAAAGCAAGGGCTTTGTTCACTCAGGCTGAAAAGCCAGTACAGGTTTTCAACGGCGTCACTATATTTCAAAGGGCCCCACAGCAAATAATTTTTCAGGCTTCCAAAATGTTAGATGTTGACCTGTTTTACCAATATTTATTGAAATTGTATATGAATTAGGCCCCCCTGTAGCCACAGGGTCTGCTTCCTCTCTAGTTACACCACTGCCAGGTTTTACATCTGTTTAGTCAAAACCTGTGAAAAGGGAGTGGAGCTTTGTCAAGAAAGTGAGCTCAAGCTGGTGGAGTTGGGAGAACTTTGCAGAAAATACATAGGGGCTGATTCACTAAGGGTCGAATATCGAGGGTTAATTAACCCTCGATATTTGACTGGGAATTGAAATAATTTTTTTAGCGCAGATAGTACGATCGAACGATCGAAGGATTATTCCTTCGATCGAACGATTAAATCCTTTGAATCGAACGATTCGCAGGATTTAAATCCAACGATCGAAGGAATATCCTTCGATCAAAAAAAGTTAGGCAAGCCTATGGGGACCTTCCCCATAGGCTAACATTGTGTTCGGTAGCTTTTAGATGGCGAACTAGGGGTCGAAGTTTTTTTTAAAGAGACAATACTTCGACTATCGAATGGTCGAATAGTCGAACGATTTTTACTTCAAATCCTTCGATTCGAAGTCGTAGTCCGAAGTAGCCCATTCGATGGTCGAAGTAGCCCAAAAAAAACTTCAAAATTCTAAGTTTTTTTACTTCGAATCCTTCACTCGAAGTTAGTGAATCGGCCCCATAGACTGTGAGTGAAAAATGTCAATTTACTGGATTCATTTAACGTAATAGTGGCTGATGTTGAGAACATAGAGCAGGTTTCTTATATATTCAGATGACTAGCGGACCTGTCTGTTCTGATTATTTGTTTGTTTGTATATGTTATGTGAAAAATGTGCCCAATCTTGTGGAAATCTCTGATGTGAATAAAACACAGGCACATGATGAAGATTACACTGAGGTTCAATGTCTCTTCCTATAAAAGAAGTATTCAACACCACTACAACCATTATGACAAAGGACATATTAGATGTGTGTTGGATATATGTTTTGATATGCCCATGTGGTCTACATGTGGTCTACTTTATGTAGGGGAGACCACACTACAGATAAATACCATGGACTTGAGGTATAGCCCTTTTCAGACGAGGCAGTGACTGAGAAAATAGCAGGTGGATTCACAAGTTGAATACACTGGCACAAAACGGGCTTATCCTTTGCAATGTCTCCTTTAGTTTTGTGGTAGTTTGTGGGAGGCATTGAAAATAAACATGGAATGCTACTGGATACTATTGAACACTTTTGGAGCAGCAATGGGTTGACTTTTGGGTTATGGTGTCATTTCATGTATGTAATTTCCTGTCTTACTATTTAAAACACCTATACGTGTATTTCCTGAATTGATGCTTCTGTGCCCATGGCTTAAAAAAGGGGTCTCTGTATCCTAAAACGTCAGCCTTGTCGGCTTTAATGGTTTTAATATATATTTATTTATATATTTAATATATACCATTTATGCATTTTAAAACATTAAGCACTGTGTCATTTTTTTTCTTTTTGTCACTATGGCTGTGACATAATTTTGTAACTGTGTATACCAGATTGAACAGTTGTGCTGCAATAAAAAACAGACCTGAAAATGGTTAATTATATCAAAGATTTGTAGCATTTCAAAACTTATCAAATCATGTCTTCATCTTATGAGTGAGCATTACTTAATACTCCTAATTCAAATCCATGACATAAGTCTTTCTCATTGAGTCTAGGTCTTTTCTATGCTATGAGTACCCAAAATAAGTGGGGCCCATTTACTTGCAAATTAAAAAAAATCATGTTATCAAATGTTCCCTCTATGCAAAGTAAGCATTTACTACTTATACAAACACCATTCAATAGCAGTATTAGAATGTCAAGTCTTTTATTTTTAGCTAATAAACCAGAAGGTGAGTGACAAAAAGTAGATCCTATTACAAAGGATAATGTGAGCGGCCAAATGTAGAATATGAAAGGAGCGAGCCAAGCACTAAATGAAAAAGGTTATCAAGTGGAAATATATATAAGCATATGGGGTAAGCTTGTTTTAAAATTTCTAATGCAATATGCATAGTTACCAACCAGAAAATGTCAGGTTATGTTAACCAAATGCATGAAAATATTAAAGATTAAAAGAAAGCCCTGTAGCCACTAGTTCAGTGGTAGCCTGACAAGGCATCTGAATGAAGTGCAGCCAGGCCTTCAGGTGGGACTGATTGAATGAGAGCAGGCAGAGCTTGGATTCAATGAAAAACTTTAAATGGACTGATGGAGAATATGTAATAAAAAACACAAGCAAGAGTGAGAATTCCTAACAGATAAGTGTGGATAACAGAAAGAGTCAGGAGATGTGAAGGATAAGGAGCAGGTAGAGTGGATGAGAAATAATAAAAGAAGTTGGGGGGAGTTAAAAGACAATGAGATGAGACATATAGAAATGCAAAAAAATTGCAGCACTGAGGAGTGTTTGACCAGAATGAAATAAATGGACTGGTTTTGGATCAGCATCTTCTACTACACTGATGAAAATCACAACATTCAGCAAAAGCAATACTGCTGTGTTACTGGCTCTGATCATCAATAACTTTGACTCGACTCTAAAAACACACAAACTGACAAGGATTCGTTTATAGGGTATTGCATAAGAACTGAAAGCACTGAAATTGTATTGCACATTTCCTACCATAAAATGACCTTTCCCTTTTAGAGATAATCAACAAAATCACCTCTAACAGTAGGGATGCATAGAATTATTCTTCAATTCTACAAGCCAGTCAAGCAGGAATCTCCAAGGCCACATAGCCTACCCAGCAACCTTAACTTGTTTTATCCCTTTTTACTAATTTATTGAATTCAAATGATGGTACAGAAAATATAATCAGATTTTGTGAATCAAATACATTTCCTAACACTCTCTTTAATGAAATTGATTTGGTTTTACAAATTGCTTTTGCTTTTTAGCAGTTGACAGCCATAAAAGCACAATAAGCACAACAAAACCCATAATAATGTCCCATTCTAACCAGACCAACAATTTAAGAGCATTTGTTTAGTTATTGTTAACCTCAAGACCAAGGCTGTTTGCATTTATTAACTAAAACTCAATTTTTTTGTGAAAAAAAAACTAGAATTTTTTTCGAGATGCTGCAAAAATCCCGAATCCGAAAAACCTCTTAAATCTTTCGAGGTCATGTCTGCTATGGGTTTAGCCCAATGATCAGAACAATTCAGGGTTTTCGGGCAATTCTAGAGTAGAGTTCGAAACTGTGTACGATTTGATTTTTCACTCAATTTTATCAAGTTTTTTCCTGACCCACTATTTCAAGTTATTTTATTAATAAATAAGATAAAATCATGGATGGGAGTTTGATTGAGCTTGGTTTAAAAATATAAGAGATAAATTCGAGTTTTAGTAAATAATCTCCTAAATATGTCTACCACAAAAGGCAAGAATGATATGGATTTCCCTATCCCACTCAATAAATTCCAGTTTCTTTTTTAAAACCATCAGAATGATAGCTGTACTCCTAGTGTACAATAAGTCTATTACTATTTGGACCCTTGTTTCCTTAATATTGAACAAGCTTGATTATTTGATTTTTGATCTTCCATTAGATTCATTCCACTTACTGCATGTAAAGGGTTCCTGGAGGCAAAAAATAGACCTCTGAATTATTCAACAGTTATAGAGTAAAAACAGAGCTGACTTCTTTGAGAGCATTGCATTCCATTGGTAGGCTTGAAAACCATCAGTGTCCACAGAGTTCAATTCAATGAGGTTGCGTGACATTTCAGATAATTCATATTATGCTCAGATGTTTTCCTTTGTGTCTCTAATGTGAGTTGACATTTGACAGGCGAAAGATTCATCCAAATATTTCAAATATTTGCACATTGGGATTTTGAAGAAAGTAAAAGAATACCAACAAAGATAATTTTCTCTGTCAGTTGACCAAAACATTATAAATGAATTTGTTAACGTAGTATATTGTGCCCAAGTTAGGGTTAGAGTGAATTCTAGTGTACTCTGGCTTGAGAAGAAAGTAGAAAAACACTAAAACTATTTTGTATTGTACAAAATATTATCTAAATTATAGATGACTTCTGGCTTAGGTTTCCATAGACATAATGCGCAAAGTTGTGGTTAAGTTGCTCATTAGCTTTTCCTGGGAGCAGACAATGGTATAGCTTGAACAAGCTGGGCCATATAATAAAATCCAACTTAGGAACCCCATCCTTCAAGTCTTGGTGCTCTAGCTTGAGAAGAAAGTATAAAAATACTAAAACTATTTTTTATTGTACAAAATATTATCTAAATTATAGATGACTTCTGGCTTATGTTTCCATAGACAGGATGCCCAAAGTTGTGGTTAAGTTGCTCATTAGCTTTTCCAGGGTGCAGACAATGATACTACTTGAACAAGCTGGGCCATATAATACAATCCATTTTAGGAAAGCCATCCCTCAAGCCTTGGTGCTCTGGCTTGAGAAGAAAGTATAAAAATACTAAAACTATTTTTTATTGTTCAAAATATTATCTAAATTATAGGTGACTTCTGTCTTAAGTTTCCACAGACAGAATGTCCAAAGTTTCTCATTAGCTTTTCCAGGGTGGGGAAATGGTATAGCTTGAACAAGCTAGGCCATATAATACATTCCAGCTTAGGAACCCCATCCCTCAAGCCTTGGACACACATAGACATACCACAATAGTTACCTCTATAGCTCTGACAACCCGGCAGCATCTGGGTCTGCTATATTTTATTATGTATGCCTGTGTGTATCCTAATACCCAACTAGGGATGCACCGAATCCAGGATTTGGTTCGGGATTCGGCCTTTTTCAGCAGGATTTGGGTTCGCCGAATCTGTAGCGAAGGATTCGGGGGTTCGGCTGAATCCAAAATAGTGAATTTGGTGCATCCCTATACGCAACATATCATTTTATTCCGAACCTTAGATAATTAATTAGATAATATAATAATTATTATATGTTATTCTACATACTGGTTAGTATTGGGACAACTTTAACATGAAACCGATAAGACAGTTGGTATTGTGATTTCATGAACACATAGCAACCCACAAGCCAAAAAAAAAAAATCTATTATTTAAGCAATTTTTTCCCTCTCTCTATAGGAAACTTAGTCAGAGGCATAAACACTTGCAATCATGCACTTCCAAGGATACATGTGCTATCAGAAAGGGAGGTGTTAATTGCTGTGCTAATTACAACATGATTGTTTTGCACTTGTTTTGCACTTGCAGGTGATTAAATTTTTAACGAAGCATATTACTTGGCACTGTTAGCACAGTTAACACATTTCTTTTTTTTATGCCTTGGGAGAAGTCCCGCACCGCAGACCCTTTGCTGGCTGTTGTGCTTGGAACAAGTCTCTGTTTAGTCTGTCAGTAGCAGCGCCCCAGCTTCCTGCTTGGGAAAGAGCAGCAGCATATTATAATCATACCCAGCATGAGTGCACTGGCCAGATGCGAACGCTGAAATCACCAAGGTATTAGCTAAAAATTAGCCAGTGCTGTTGATGCCAGCCTCCCAGATTTCATTTAAAAATTACAACAACTCAAGCCAGTCAGACAGCAGTGTCTGTGATGGCTTGATGCAAGGTAGAAAAATGACAGCAAGTTCCATGTGATTTATATCAGCCTTACACTGCCTACTCCCAAGTGGACCAAAGCATGGGAACCTTGCATCTGTTACATGGGCAGACTTGTATCTCTGCACTCCCACTGTGCTGCAAGCTGCACTCCTAGAGCACATGAGACTCAGATGCATGTACACACACCATCAAAACACAAGGACACCAATGAATTCAAATTCGTGTGGGATTTGGGATTCCAGACCTTCTCCGTTCCTCTGCTGTAACAAATAGGAAATGCGTAGCGTGGTGGCACCCACTTTGGCAGAAGGAATATGCCCTGCAGCCTTTGTGATTGGTGGAATAAAGAATCTAAGCTCCAAACTCTGCGAGATAATATTAGTTACCATGCTGTCAATGCTTGGCAGATCCAGCACACTGTAACCACCTATTGATCGAGACTCATATTAAGAACAGAACATTTTCTCAAATTAATCCTCGGAGAAAAACAAAATTAAAACGGATGCCCCATAAATGTTCGCATTTCTGTTCTTCGTAAACACTGAAAGTCTATATTTGCCAATGCAGATGAAAGTTTTATTTCCTAACTTTTGCAGCTGAATTCTGTAGATAGCATTTGAAAAATGACATTTTTATTTTAAGTAGGAATAAAAATTTTGAGTTATACTACTTAAGCCGTCTGCATTAAAACAAGCATGTACACTCCAGTGGTACAGTGGTTGGATTTGCTGGCTATGGGTACTGCTGGCAGAACAGACCTGGATTTGTGGAAAGGCAACAAAGGCCCAGGCCTAGGGCAGCAGGATTTTATGCATTGGTTCCAAAGCACTGGAACATGCAAGGGATATGATAGTATGATAGATTTGAAAATTTACCACCTTCCAATCCCCAGTGCTCCAGACCTGATGATGAAAATAATGGGGTGGGGGCAACTAGGGGCATCCCTATTAAAAGATGGCCCTAGGCAGTATAATGTACTCTTGAAGAGGAGTAGTAGTCAATAATTTTCAGTTGGATAGCCAACCATTGCTTAGGGCCTCCATAGCTAATAACTAGGTAACAGCTATATGAAAAAATCAGGTTATCAGTCACTCAGTCATAATATATGAAGCTTTTCATCACAAATGTCACCTGAACTCATCTTCAAGCTGGGCTCTTACTGACGAGCGTTTTTACCTGCGCTCCCCTGCGTTCCGTTTTTCTGCGTTCAGCCACAGGGGAGCGCAGGAATAGACGCGTTACATTTTTTCCAATGGGGCTGTGCTCACACAGGCGCGTGTAGGCGCCGAACGCAGGTTGAGACGCAACATGCTGCATTTTTCCTGCGTTCGGCGCCTACATGCGCCTGTGTGAGTACAGCCCCATTGGAAAAAATGTAATGCGTCTATTCCTGCGCTCCTCTGCGGCTGAAAGAAAAAACGGAACACAGGGGAGCGCAGGTAAAAACGCTCGTCAGTAAGCAAGAAATCATTCTCCCCAAATCTTACCCTAACTGCCCATTAGGCTGGGTACCCCTGCCACCTGCCTAGTGACCTTCTGTTTGCTAGAGGCCTAGCTCCACTAATGCATGCTTATGGTTAATAGTATATAAAGGGAAACATTTTTCTCATGAATATGCATGGGCAAAGTCATAATGATACAAAACAAAATTTCATCTATAAACTAAATAAAACAGATCATGTTTAAATAGAAAAATGTTTGCCTGTCTTTTCCCAAGCAATAATATTTGAATGCAGGTTTAAACAAACATGAGATGTTCTTATTTACACAACAATAAAAGCTGTTGACTCCGAGTATTGGTTGCTTTTAAAATGTAAAATCGTCACTATAATGTCCCTTTCAAGGCAACATATGGGCACTCTACATTGTCACAACAACTTAGCAAGGGTGGTAACACTAAAGTCATATCCATTATGTATTTGCTCTGCTGTTTTGCAGCCTGAATCTTTTTTATCCTTGTTGGGCCATAATTCTGTTCAGCTGTCAGCTTTTGATTTCTATGTGAATTGCTAGGGCATGCTACAAGGTCAGCCACCTTTTATTCTCCCACACACCACAGCATGTGTTCTCTGCCGCAGTACTGGAACCATGGCGGAGGCTGGGAAGAGTAATCAGAGCATGCTATTGAGAAATTTGAAAAAGCAAATTAGGTTATAGGATTGTCAGCCAGTCCTCGGTTTAAATCAATACATATCAAACAGGAGGGAAAGAAAAATAGCTAAGTAATTTTCCCTCTGACATATATGAATTTTTGCAACCACTGCATATGATTAGAAATCATGTCATTCATTCTGGCTTCTTTCAGGAGAGAAATGAGTTTTTCTCAAATATATATAAATATATATATATATATATATATATATATATAAAAAAGCAGAGTCCTTTTACAAAGCAGTAGTTGAATTATAACTAGATGATCAAACTTTCTATATTAAAAAGATCAAACAGTCAAATCATTTTATTTCAGTGTACGGCGTCATGGAAAATGGCGCTTTATTAAAAACAAAAATAAGAAAACAATACAACTAATAATACATTTGTAAAATCTCTTAGCTTTTTGAAAATGAGGTTTGAGAAACATTTGTATATGAATTCATTTATTTGCAATATTACTTTTTTGGGTGAGGGTTGGGGGGATATATGTGTTACAGGAGTGAAATGCAAATCTAGAAAGACAAGATAACAATCCAATAATGCAGATACATTCTGAATAATAATAAGGAAATGTTTTTTTCTTTTAAACATTGTTACCCTAAAATACCAAGGAAATTTTGAGCTATATCATAATCTGCACAATTTCCATTTATACATATATAGATTATATTGCTTGCCATGATTGATGATTGTCCTGTGACAATGAAGAAGAGACATCTATTTATTACAATATATAAATTATTATAATGGCCTAAACAGCATTGTAATATTATATTTCTTATTCTTCAATTCTACGTATATATTCTGCTGCAAGATTTAATTATTATGATATATAATATTGTAATATAATATATGTGTGAAATTGTGTGAGCTTTATAAGTAGGGATGCACCGAATCGGCAAAACAAATCCGAATCATAATTTGCATATGCAAATTAGGGTGCGGGGAGGGAAATCCATGACTTTTTGTCACAAAACAAGAAAGTAAAAAATGTTTTCCCCTTCCTGAACCGAATCCTGGATTTGGTGCATCCCTATTAGTCAGGCAAAATGAACTTTAATTACACTGTATAAATTAAATGAATCTTGTTTCCATCTCATAATTATAGCAAGCAGGCAGCAGCCATTTTGTGGACACTGTTATTAAGGCAAGCCTTGCATCATCTCAGAATCTTGTTTGTGCACCAGAATGGGGGACCTGATATCCATCCCCATACACTGGCTACACAATTAAATTAAGAGAACTGGGGAAATATGGGAACAGCAGTGACATCTAGGAAGTGCTGAAAGGAAAGTGAAAGTAATTGCTTGCCCCGCCTCTGTGTCTAAGGCATAGAAGAAGGGCAGGCAATATTTGATTGACAGTTGAGATGAGTTTACAAAAGTTATGAATGCTTTCATAAAAAAATAATTTGGATTTCATGTTTAATTTGAAAAGGACTTTTATTTTACAGCTTTTTATGTCTGGGTGACAGGTCCAGTTGTGATTTCATTCATTTACCTTAATAAACCATGTACCCAAACAAAAGCATTATATACATATACAGTAAGGGTCGTCCATCATGTAACCAGCTGGACTATAGTTCCAAAAACCTTCTGACATTGATAGATCCAAAGAACTAGTCACAGTGTTAGTAATCATTAAAGTTAAGTTAACTTTTAGTATGTTATAGAATGGCCAATTCTAAGCAACTTTTCATTTGGTCTTCATTATTATTTTTTTTATACTTTTTTAATGATTTGTCTTTTTCTTCTGACCCTTTAAAGCTTTCAAATAGGGGTCACTGACCCCATCTGAATAACAATTACTCTGTAAAGCTACACGTGTATGGTTTTTGCTACTTTTTATAACTCATCTTTCTATTAAGGCCCTCTTCTATTCATATTCCAGTCTCTTATTCAAGTCAATGCATGGTTGCTAGGGTAATTTAGACCCTAGCAACCAGATTGCTGAAACTGCAAACTGAAGAGCTGCTAAGTAAAAAGCTAAATAACTCATATACCACAAATAATAAAAAAATGAAAACCAATTACAAATTGTCTCAGAATTTTATTATCTACATGATAATAAAAGTTAGCTCAAAGGTGAACAACCCCTTTAAGTTACAGACCAACACAATGCCAAACACTAAGGGGCAGATTTATCAAGGGACACATTTTGAGTTCTGGGGAGTTTCTAAAAACTCCCATAAACTCCTGTAAACTCCCATGAACTCTAAATTTAAATAATGACCATTGGAAATGTATTTAAAAACTAAAAAAATTTCAATTTGGTGAATAGGATCGACCCGTAAACTCGAATCGAGAATTCTGTGAAAAAAATCTTCAGAAGTCCACCAAACGAGTCCAGATTGATTGTAGGATGTCTCCCATAGGCTTAAACACCAATTCGGCAGGTTTTAGATGGTGAATAGTCAAATTTGAATTCTCAAAGGGACAGTACATGATAACTTTCAAAATTCGATTTTCTTTTTTTTTTTAAAACTTGAATCAAATTTGGACTATTCCCTAGTCGAATTACACTAAAATAATCTTGAAAAATCGAATTTTTAAATTCGAATTCGAAATTCGAATTTTCAGTTACCCCTTGATAAATCTGCCTCTAAAAACAGATTTGCATTATTTGCTACTATTGCAATTATGGGATCCATTATTTGAAAACCCACTATCCAGACAGCTCTGAATTAAAGTAAATCCATCTCCCATAGGGGCAGATTTACTTTTTTTAAAACTTGAATCAAATTTGGACTATTCCCTAGTCGAATTACACTAAAATAATCTTGAAAAATCAAATTTTTAAATTCAAATTAGTAAATTTACCCCATAGGTTTTATTTTAAACAAATAATTAAAAATTTTAAAAATGATTCCTTTTTCTCTATAATAAGAAAACAGTACCTTTTAGTTTATCCCAAATAAGATGTAATGAATCCTTATTGGAGGCGAAACAATATTATTTGGTTTATTTAATGTTTCAAAGATTTTCTAGTAGATTTTCTAGTATGGAGATCCAAAATAAGGAAAGACCCTTTATGCAGAAAACCCAAGGTCCCAAGCATTCTGGAGAACAGATAACAGATACCTATAATAGCAAAACAGGAGTAACTTTCCTACAGAAAAAGGAGGGTGGGCATGTTGTACCTGGTGGCTTTCTTCTGTGTCCTATTTTTTAAATTTAATTTTGGAGGTGTGATTCAGGGGAACAACTCTTAGTAGGAAAACAGTATTAGGGCCTGGGTGTAGCTTTTTATCAAAGACTGGGTGCTTGATGAGGAAGTTTCACATAGGGATGGAGGAACGCAGGTCTGCCCCTAGGAAAAACATTTATTTGAGGAATTTGGAGGTTTTCTTTTGTGTTCCCCTTGCTCTGAGAGACTGCACAAGCAAGATCCTGTGTCTGAACCTTATGTTCCTGAACAGTAAGACTGCCCAAGAAGTTCTAGGATACCGCTTGGCTCTCACTCCACGGGGCAACATCCTTACACTTGGGTTTCTTAACAACTTGTACTATATGGAGATGGAGTGTACATTGTACAGGATAGCTGGGCGTGAGTGTGCATGGCACTAAATACGGTAACCCTGTATATTATAATATCTGTTATGCACTATTATCTGTGGCACATACGCAGCAAGTTAACCCTCAGCCACTAGAGAGGGACAGTGGGGTATGTCACAGGAGTAAAAATTTGAGAAAATGTTGCTGCTGGCAAAACCAGAAATCATGCTGTGACCCTGTATTGGGTAAAATACCCCTAATGATTGTCAACAATGTGTGATTCAATACGTTCAAATTTCCATTGTTTACGCGATTACATGAGACATATAATATATTTCTATTGCTATCAGTTATAAGGGCACATACACATAAGTTCACAGTGATTATATTTGTGAATCCAATGAATGTGAATCCAATGGCTGGGATGACAGCTCAAATAAATACATCAGCCACATAAAATAGAGAATAGCATTAGAGGTTAGTTAATAATTGAAAGTTACATTAGGGATCCACTGGAAGTATGTACAATGGTATATTAGTCATAATCCATGGTAGTGTAGTGGTCCATGTTTTTCACAATATTTATTTGTATCATTCTTATCTGGTCAGTTCTGGGTTTGTGGGAAGACAACAAAGGCCCAAGCTTTGGCCAATAAAATTTTAAAGGTGGCATGTCACCCATCTGACCCTAGTTCAAATGATAGAGGGGCTCATTTAAGAACTCCTTTTCCCTGTTGCAGAATTGCTGCATGTAAGTGTTGCATTTTTTGACCTGCCCGTGGCTGTCAATTCAGCCCATTCAGACTGATTCAGCAGCTTATGGCTACCTTTTTTGTCTCTGAGACTTTTTTGTCTAAATGCATTAAAGTCAATGGGCGATTTTTCTTATGGCGACTTTTTTGTCTCTGCAACATTTTTGTCTCTGCGACTTTTTTTTCCTGGCAAATTCATGGCTGGTGAAAAAATTCACTCATCACTATCTGAAACCTTTGACAATCAATATCCTCTGATAAGCAGGAGCATCCTTGAGGAAATAAAGTATACAGTATAGTCATCTAACACCACTGCACTATTCCCCATATGTAATAAAAGGCATTAAGTTTGCGAGGGAGCAGTAACTCACAGCAACCAGTAAGATGTTTGCTTTCAAACAGGTGACCAGTAAATTCTGCCTGCTGATTGGTTGCTATGGGTTACTGCTCCTGCCTTTGTCTTCTAGTCTGTTGTAAATGAGTCCTTAGGTCTCTAAGCATGTAGTAAACACATGTAGAACATGAGTAAATAAATTTACCCCTAAATACAATGTACCCCTACATTTACCCGCTAATAAAAGGTGTTTGCCCATTAACCCATAGTAACCAATAAGAGGTTTGCTTTTAAACAGGTGACCAGTAAATTCTACCTGCTGATTGGTTGCTATGGGTTAGTGCTTCTGGGCAAACGTAGTGCCTTTTATTACATAACCCCCAAAGAGTTTTTAAAATAAAACACGTTGAACTTCTCTCAACTTGGCCTTTTGCTATCTTGTGTTCTGTGCACTGAATTTTGATCAAAGTTCCTACTTCTGTTCATCAATTTTGTTTTTGAAAGAAGGATATTCATGATTTCTCAGATGATTAGTATTTGATAATGATATTAACATATTAGAAAGATAATTGTAACTTTCTACATATTACATATGGTAGTAACTGTGCATACGGACTTTACCTACATCATTGCTACATCAGAGCTCTACTAATCCAAGATGCAAGAACATAATTTAACTGAAGAGAAAAGTGTGCTTTCAGGGAACAAAAATAAAACCAAGTACAGGAATGGGATCCGTTATCTGGAAAACTGTTATCCACAAAGCTCTGAATTACAGAAAGGTCATCTCCCATAGGCTTTATTTTATCCGAATAATCCAAATTTTTTAAAATAATTTTCCCTTTTCTCTGTAATAATAAAAAGTACCTTGTACTTGATCCAAACTAAGATATAATTAATCCTTATTGGAGGCAAAACCAGCCTAAAGGGTTTATTTAATGTTTACATGATTTTCTCGACTTAAGATACAAATATCCAAATTACAGATTGCTTATCCAGAATACCCCTGGTTCTGAGCATTCTGGATAACAGGTCCCATTCCTGTATAAGTAATGAAAACCAGTAGACAATGGAATGGTAAGTTTAGACCTTACCAGTTTCATTGGTCATGTGAGTGTGATACAACAAGGGGCAGATTTACTAAGGGTCGAATATCGAGGGTTAATTAACCCTCGATATTCGACCAGGAACTAAAATCGTTCGACTTCGAATATCGAAGTCGAACGGTTTAGCGCAAATCCTGCGATCGAACGATCGAAGGATTATTCGTTCGATCGAACGATTAAATCCTTCGAATCGAACGATTCGAAGGATTTTAATCCAACGATCGAAGGAATATCCTTCGATCCTTCGATCAAAAAAACGCAGGCAAGCCTATGGGGACCTTCCCCATAGGCTAACATTGAGTTCGGTAGCTTTTAGCTGCCGAACTAGGGGGTCGAAGTTTTTCTTAAAGAGACAGTACTTCGATTATCGAATGGTCGAATAGTCGAACGATTTTTAGTTCGAATCGTTCGATTCGAAGTCGAAGTAGTAGTCGAAGGTCGAACTAGCCCATTCGATGGTCGAAGTAGCCAAAAAAACACTTCGAAATTCGAAGTTTTTTTAATTCGAATCCTTCACTCGAGCTTTGTAAATGTGCCCCCAAGTCTCTGTGTATGCTTTACTTTTAAAGGAATAGTTCACTTTTAAACTAATTTTTAGTTCTTTGTAAGCAGCTTTTCATTTAGTCATCATTATTTATTTTTTATAGTTTTTAAATCATTTGCCTGCTACCTCTGACTCTTTCCAGCCTTCAAATGGGGGTCACTGACCCATTTAAAAAACAAAAGCTCTGTAAAGCTGCACATTTATTTTTATTGCTACTTTTTATTACTCGTCTTTCTATTTAGTCCTCTCCTATTCATATTCCAGTCTCATATTCAAATCAATGCATGGTTGCTAGGGTAATTTGGACCCTAGCAACCAGATTGCCGAAACTGCAAACTGGAGAGCTGCTGAATAAAAAGCGAAATAACTCAAAAACCACAAATAATAAAAAACGAAAACCAATTGCAAATTGTCTCAGAATATCACTTTCTACGTCATACTAAAAGTTAATTTAAAGGTGAACAACCCCTTTAAGTTAACTTTTAGTATGTTATAGAATGACTAATTCTAAGCAACTTTTCAATTGTCCTTCATTTTTTCTTTTTTTAAAGTTTGTTTTAATTATTTGCCTTCTTCTTTTTCTGACTTTTTCCAGCTTTCAAAACGGGAGTTATTGACCCCATCTAAAAAACAAATGCTCTGTAAGGCTACAAATGTTTTGTTATTGCTACTTTTTATTACTCATCTTCAGTGGCGTAACTACCAGGGCTGCAAAGGGTACAATCGTACCCGGGCCCGCACCCCCTTGGGGCCCACAGGACCCATGATAACAGTTATTGTGCATGCCAACAGCACAATTCATAGGGGGTAGGGCCTGACGGGGTCCCGGGTGGCCATCCTGTACCAGGACCCGCTGGCAAGTAGTTATGCCACTGCTCATCTTTCTATCCAGGCCCTCTCCTATTCATATTCCAGTATTTTATTCAAATCAATGCATGGTTGCTAGGGTCATTTGGATCCAAACAACCTGTTATCCAAAATTGCAAACTAAATTGGCTGAGAATATCACTCTCTACATCATGATGAAATTTAATTTTAAGGTGAACAACCCCTTAAATGCCTGCATTTGGCAGAGCTGTATTTATGAGGGGTGTGGGGAGAAACGTAGGCTTCCCCACTCGAACTCGGTTTCATAACTAAGGTAGTGGTGATGGGCGCAGGCTGCTTGGGGCCCTGCAGAGCACAATCAGTCATAAATGGCAGCTGTGTTGACGCCTATGGGTCAGCTTATGCCAACAAAACACCCTTTTCTCTTATCCATACCCAATGCTCCATGTGCATTGTTTAAGCAAAAACACTTTTAACATTTTTAACATTTTTAGTGAAAACTGGTATAAGAATGTGTTTCAAAATATGACCAATAAATTAAATAAAATAAAACTATGTTTCCCTAATGTTTTATTTAATTGAATAGCTTTAATATTGCACCTTTAGTTTTAAGAAGATACAGTAAATACAATTACACATAATGTAATGTCAGATACCCTTAAAGTTAATTTACTGTACATTATGAGTACAAATGTAGTTAATTTATCCCACGTCCCATGAGTCTTGCGCTATGGATCACAGCTATAGACTGTGAGGAAATGCTCAGTTGTGGTTCGCTGACTCTCATTAATTAGAGAACAGTTATAGTTTTGTAACCTTACTACTCAGAATGCCATTATTCAACAACAAGTTTTTTCTCCTTTCTTCCTTTAAATTAAGAAAGGACTTTCTTAGGCTGGGGTTTTGTGATGACATGTAGCCAAATTAACAAACACTGGATTTTGAATTGCTTGGAATGTGACACAATTACTTGTTTCTCTTGCTTGGGAAGTATTTGGCGAAAAGAACATCAGCCTGTGAAAATGGAGACCCCAATTCAGGACCAGTGCAAGCTCCATTGACCTTGGGCAAGTCACTTTATTTCCTTTGGCCTCAGGCTGGAAATTGAAGTGTGTGAGCCTTTCTGTGGTGGATTCATTATACTTGTATTGTTCTGCGGTGCACCGCTTACACTGGCAGCATTATATACAATATAAAAGTAAGAAAATATATTAAGACTTTCACAGTGATTTTATTTTATAATGCTGTATTTTTGGACTTGTCTGTATGTCTGGAAAATTCAAATTATATTGTTTTCCCTGAAAAGCTTGTAGGAAACAAGAGTATTTGGTTGAAGCTTTACACACGGTGATATCAGAAATTCAATTTCTTTGAATCTTGTAGCATGACCTTCTCCTGGTGAAATACATTGGATTCTTTTCAGTATTTAGTGTCTGGCAGAGCTGATAGCAACACTGATTCCTATCCAGGTTTTAAAGAAATTTTCTTTTTTTCCTGTTTTTTTCCTATTTTATATGGGCTTTCCTTTTATAAGGAAAGCCCATATAAAATAGTGACTCCAATGGGCTCATTTAGGAAGCAAGTGCTATGTGCAAGAATTTAACATTTAAATTTTTTCCCTACAACGCAATTTGTCCATGTGCATGTTCAGGGTCAATGAATATGGTTTCAAATTGTGTCCCTTCTGCTGCTGCAATATAATGGGGTTGGACAGCCTTAGATTGGGATTTATTAGTTGCATGGTAGTTATAAGTGTAGCCGTTACACAGAAAGGATCACAAAGACCTGGAAATAGTGCCAAGAAAGTAGACAAATACTCTATTTCTGAAGCACTAGCCCAGGTAAAAACTTTGAAATTGAATTCACTGTGAGGTGCCTAATATATTAACACCATCCACTGAATAAGGATTTCTTTGTCCTTTTATCTTGCATTGCTCCAATTTTTATTCAACGGGCATTCAATTTACGTGCTAATGTGTTAGGGTTTGAAACGCTAAGGGGCAGATTTAATAAAGGGCGAATTGTCGCCAGCGACCAATTCGCACGCTTCGCCAGGTGCAAATTCCTTACCACTATGCTAATACACTAAAATGCAAAGTTGCGTCCTGGACGCCTAACGCCGGCAACTTTTCAGTAGTGATACTTCAGTGATTTCATAGCGACAATTCCCTAGTGTTTGTTTATGCCTAGCGAAAAGTTGCTAGTGATCTTACAGTTAGGTCAATTTGAATAAAGTCGTATGGACGTCTTTATTAGAGATGTTGGTTCAAATGCTTGAAGTAGCCACTTTTTATTACAAATGTCCAAGGACCCATATAAAGACAAGAGAGATCATATATAGTTATGCCTTAGACATGAGCCCATTGTAAAATGAATGTTCCATGGCCCTTAAATGTATGGGGAAAAAAGTTAGGACTTTTGCAGGCAATCCCGCTTAATAAAAAGGAAAAGTTGATAGCGTTTTTTCAACTTTAATGCATTTTCAGCAAAGAGGATATGATGTAACTGACTGTTTCATTTTAGCAGTTCGTCTGGTCTGAAGTGGCAAAGTCAACTCTGGGGAAAGAGGTAACGTTCAGTAAAATCTGCACTTTAGTGAATTTGTGGAGCAACCACCATTCAGCTGATTGAAAAGTCGCCTGGCGATAGAGTGCGAATGAATGCTAGCGATGGTATCTTTCACTAGTGAATTGTCGTCTGTGCCTGTTGGTGAATTGGCGATGTCCCTGTGGATGTGATTTCTGGCGAAAAGTCGCTAGCGTTAGCCACTTCACCCTTTAGTAAATCTGCTCCTAAGTGCTGGATCCCTGTGGCTGAGCCTCTTATACGAGTACAGAATGTAGGACTCCAGAGACTCAAGGTGCTTATTAGAACTATATTCCCACAACAGTACCAGGAGTTATAGATCTGGATGCAGAACTATAACTCACAAAGTGCCACAAGTGAGCAGTGTCATTGAGAACACTGGGAGCAAAAGAATGGCCAGACAGGCTGGTTTATATACAAGGGAGGGGGCACAGTACTAAGGGGTGCGACAGGAATGTAGTCAGGAAGCTAGCTGGATCATACACAAGGGGGGAAATGCTAGTGCAGTATCTGGGATTAAGGAAAGGCAGAAAATATATATATATATATATATATATATATATATATATATATATATATATATATTGTATATGGAGGAATGTAATATGAGTCAAAAACAAAAAAAAATCCTTATGTTATACACATAAAGCTCTGCATGAAGGCGGTATAGTTTTGACCCACATAAAAATACATTTGTAGTAAGAATTGTTACTTCACTAATGAACTCTAACTTCACTAATTAGTCTAAAAGTCAATGGAAAGAGGTCCCTTAAACCATTTGAAGATGTTTTTTGCCTTCATGATTTTCGCGTATTTTACACTGGCTTGAGCTCGAAAACTAGATAAATTTGAGGTATTTGAGGTTTTTTCAGCCTATAATCATGATAAATTTGAGGTATTTAAGTTTTTTCACAGATTGCATTTAATCGAGTTTTCTAGTCTGATTTTTTATGCAGGCAGGCACTCGGAGTGCTTTGTTTTCCGAAGCCGCCCATAATTGCCTCACAAGGAAACTTCGGGCCACTTCAGGAAACAAAGCGCTCCGAGTGCGTGCCCCCAAGCAATTTTCATTTTAGCTGGTGGAAGGCGGGGGAAGGCAGATCAGCGACTAATCTCCCCGAATCTGCCCATGTGGCGAGACCATTAGAGGTAGAAAAAATCTCACAAACTCAACCTTTAACAAATAACCCTCCAAATTTGCACAAAGTAAAATTGCTTGAATTGCACATTGTTTTTATTTATTACATTTCCCTAATAATATCTTAACCACAGGAATTAAAATACATCTATTCATCAAATTATTCTATTCTCCCGGATCTGTTACATCTCTGCATGCCATCTAATTAACCTACGCCTCTCCATAGTTCAAAAGGTCTAGTCTGTTTTGCACCAAAACGCAAAGTGAACAATGTAGGATATTAAGTTACATTGTAGCATATTATTAAAGCATGTAGCCCTGAAAGTTACATCTGACAAATAATGTACAAATGTGAATGCTCATTAGGGATGTAGCGAACGTCGGAAAAAAAGTTCGCGAACATATTCGCGAACTTGCGCAAAAATGCGAGCGGTTCGCGAACGGTTCGCGAACCCCATAGACTTCAATGGGAAGGCGAACTTTAACATCTAAAAAAAAAATTTCTGGCCAGAAAAATGATTTTAAAGTTGTTTAAAGGGTGCAACGACCTGGACAGTGGCATGCCAGAGGGGGATCAAGGGCAAAAATGTATCTGAAAAATCTGCCTGTGTGTGCTTGGAAGAGATAGTGTAGGGGGAGAGCTGTTAGTGATTTCAGGGACAGATGATAGTAAGTTTGCTGGCTAGTAATCTGCTTGATACTGCTCTGTATTGGAGGGACAGAAGTCTGCAGGGATTTGAGGGACATTTTAGCTTAGGTAGCTTTGCTGGCTAGTAATCTACTGTTCTCTTTAAACAACTGCCATACGTTGACCTTGTAGGCATTGTTTGCCCAGTTTTTTTGGACGCAGCCACTGAAGCACAGTTGCCAGAAAAAATATGCCATATAAATGCTGAAAATAGTCATTTTTCGCCATACGTTGACCTTGTAGACATTGTTTGCCCAGTTTTTTTGGTTGCAGCCACTGAAGCACAGTTGCCAGAAAAAATATGCCATATAAATGCTGAAAATAGTCATTTTTTGCCATACGTTGACCTTGTAGGCATTGTTTGCCCAGTTTTTTTGGTCGCAGCCACTGAAGCACAGTTGCCAGAAAAAATATGCCATATAAATGCTGAAAATAGTCATTTTTTGCCATATACGTTGAGTCAACGTATGGCAAAAAATGACTATTTTCAGCATTTATATGGCATATTTTTTCTGGCCTCTGTGCTTCAGTGGCTGCGGCCAAAAAAACTGGGCAAACAATGCCTACAAGGTCAACGTCGTTGACCTTGTAGGCATTGTTTGCCCAGTTTTTTTGGCCCAGTTTTTTTGGCCGCAGCCACTGAAGCACAGAGGCCAGAAAAAATATGCCATATAAATGCTGAAAATAGTCATTTTTTTGGTCGCAGCCACTGAAGCACAGTTGCCAGAAAAATTATGCCATATAAATGCTGAAAATATGCATTTTTTTGGTTGCAGCCACTGAAGCACAGAGGCCAGAAAAATTATGCCATATAAATGCTGAAAATATGCATTTTTTTGGTTGCAGCCACTGAAGCACAGAGGCCAGAAAAATTATGCCATATAAATGCTGAAAATATAAATTTTTTTGGTTGCAGCCACTGAAGCACAGAGGCCAGAAAAATTATGCCATATAAATGCTGAAAATATGCATTTTTTTGGTTGCAGCCACTGAAGCACAGAGGCCAGAAAAATTATGCCATATAAATGCAGAAAATATGCATTTTTTTGGACGCAGCCACTGAAGCACAGTTGCCAGAAAAAATATGCCATATAAATGCTGAAAATAGTCATTTTTTGCCATACGTTGACCTTGTAGACATTGTTTGCCCAGTTTTTTTGGTTGCAGCCACTGAAGCACAGAGGCCAGAAAAAATTAAACCAGTAGGGTTTGCACCCTAGTTTGTAACGGTGGCGGAGGGAGGAGGAGGACGCTAAAGGACAGCTGTGTGTGGAGTCATGAGGCTTGAAGAGAAGGACAGCTGCATAGAAGTCAGAACAAGTCTTCCGGCGTGCAGTAACCCTCCGAGATCCACCCCTCATTCATTTTAATAAAGGTCAGGTAATCGACACTTTTGTGACCTAGGCGAGTTCTCTTCTCAGTTACAATCCCTCCTGCTGCACTGAAGGTCCTTTCTGAGAGCACACTTGAGGCTGGGCAAGACAAGAGGTTCATGGCAAATTGTGACAGCTCTGGCCACAGATCAAGCCTGCGCACCCAGTAGTCCAGGGGTTCATCGCTCCTCAGAGTGTCGATATCTGCAGTTAATGCCAGGTAGTCCGCTACCTGCCGGTCGAGGCGTTCTTTGAGGGTGGATCCAGAAGGGTTGTGGCGCTGCCTTGGACAGAAAAACATTTGCATGTCTGACGTTACAGACTGGCCAAAGGGCTTTGTCCTTGCAGGTGTGCTCGTGGCAGGATTACTGGCACCTCTGCCCCTGGAATGTTGATGAGTTCCTGAAGTGACATCACCCTTAAAAGCATTGTACAACATGTTTTGCAGGCTGGTTTGTAAATGCCGCATCTTTTCGGACTTGTGGTATGTTGGTAACATTTCTGACACTTTATGCTTGTACCGAGGGTCTAGTAGCGTTGCGACCCAGTACAGGTCCTTCTCCTTAAGCCTCTTGATACGGGGGTCCTTCAACAGGCATGACAGCATGAAAGACCCCATTCTCACAAGGTTGGATGCAGAGCTATCCATCTCCGCTTCCTCATTATCAAGGACTGCATCATCCACGGTCTCCTCCCCCCAGCCATGTACAAGACCAGGGGTCCCCAAAAGGTCACCACTAGCCCCCTGGGAAGCCTGCTCCTGTTGGTCCTCCTCCTCCTCCTCCACAAAGCCACCTTCCTCCTCTGACTCCACTTCTGGCACCTCTCCCTGCGTTGCAGCAGGTGCCTGGGTTCGTTCTGGTGATTCCGACCAGAAATCGTGCGCTTCCAGCTCCTCGTCACGCTGGTCTACAGCCTCATCTGTCACTCGTCGCACGGCACGCTCCAGGAAGAAAGCGAAGGGTATTAGGTCGCTGATGGTGCCTTCGGTGCGACTGACCATATTTGTCACCTCTTCAAAAGGTCGCATGAGCCTGCAGGCATCGCGCATAAGCACCCAGTAACGGGGGAAAAAAATCCCCAGCTGTGCAGATCCAGTCCTACCACCCAGTTCAAAAAGGTACTCGTTGACGGCCCTTTGTTGTTGCAGCAGACGTTCCAACATAAGGAGCGTTGAATTCCAGCGAGTCTGGCTGTCAGAAATCAAACGCCTGACTGGCATGTTGTAGCGCTGCTGAATGTCAGCAAGGCGTGCCATGGCTGTGTAGGAACGTCTGAAATGGGCCGACACCTTTCTGGACTGGGTGAGAACGTCCTGGAATCCTGGGTACTTGGAGACAAAACGTTGGACTATTAAATTTAACACATGTGCCATGCAGGGCACATGTGTTAAATTGCCTAGTCTCAACGCTGCCAACAGATTGCTTCCATTGTCACACACCACTTTTCCGATCTGCAGTTGGTGTGGGGTCAGCCACCGATCGGCCTGTGACTGCAGAGATGACAGGAGTACAGATCCGGTATGGTTTTTGCTTTCCAGGCACGTCATCCCCAAGACAGCGTGACAACGGCGTACCTGGCACGTCGAATAGCCTAGGGGGAGCTGGGGGTGCACAGGTGTGGAGGAGGAGAAGGAGGACCCAGCAGCAGAGTAAGAAGAAGAAGAAGACGAGGTAGAGAGCGATGGAGGAGTAGAGGTGGTGGCAGAACCGCGTGCAATCCGTGGCGGTGACACCAACTCCACTGTTGTTGTTGAGCTACCCATTCCCTGCTTCCCAGCCATTACCAAGTTCACCCAGTGGGCAGTGTAGGTGACATACCTGCCCTGACCATGCTTGGAGGACCATGCGTCAGTAGTCATATGGACCTTTGGCCCAACACTAAGTGACAGAGATGCGGTAACTTGGCTCTGCACATGTTGGTACAGGTGTGGTATTCCCTTTTTAGAAAAAAAATTGCGGCTGGGTACCTTCCACTGCGGTGTCCCAATTGCTACAAATTTGCGGAAGGCCTCAGAGTCCACCAGCTGGTATGGTAAAAGCTGGCGGGCTAAGAGTGCAGACAAGCCAGCTGTCAGACGCCGGGCAAGGGGGTGACAGTCAGACATTGGCTTCTTACGCTCAAACATGGCCTTCACAGAAACTTGGCTGGTGGCAGATGACTGGGAATGGGAACAGGTGGTCAAGGTGGAAGGCGGAGTGGAGGGTGGTTCAGACGGGTCAAGGAGAGCAGAGGTAGAGCAGTAAGATGCTGGACCAGAAGGAGTGTGGCTTTTAGTTTGCCTGTTGCCTTTGAGGTGTTGCTCCCAAAGTGCTTTGTGCTTGCCGCTCATGTGCCTTCGCATAGAAGTTGTACCTATGTGGCTGTTGGGCTTACCAAGGCTCAGTTTCTGACTGCACTCATTGCAAATTACAATGCTTTTGTCAGAGGCACACACATTAAAAAAATCCCACACTGCTGACTTTTTGGAAGTGTGCGATCTGGCGGTAACAGTAGAAGTTGGCGGCATTGGCGGCAATGGCGGGTGCGTTGGCCGGCTGAACACAGGTGCCGATACATGTTGTTGCCCTACTGATCCCTGCGGGCTGTCCTCCCTGCTTCTTCTAAGTCTTATTCTCCTACTGCCTCTCTGACTCTCCGTCTCTCCATCTGAACTACCCTCCTCTTGCTCTCTTCTACTAGGCACCCACAAAACATCAATCTCCTCATCATCATTCTCCTCAGATGCATCAATTTATTCTGACACATCACAGAAGGAAGCAGCAGCGGGGACCTCCTCCTCATCACTCATTATGTCCATCTCTGTCGTGTTCTCTGCCAGAATTAAATCTGGTGTAAGGTCCTCATCTCCTTCATCTTCTTCTGGCAATAATGGTTGCGCATTACTCAGTTCAAGAAACTCATGGGAAAATAACTCCTCTGACCCCAGTGAAGAAGGGGCACCGGTGGTGGAGGAAGTGTTACGTGGGGTGGCTATAGCAGTGGAGGATGAGGAGGATGTTGTGGTAAAGTTAGAAACGGTAGAGGATGGGGTGTGCTGTGTAAGCCAGTCAACTACCTCTTCAGCATTTTGGGAGTTCAGGGTCATTGGCTTTTTAAAACTGGGCAATTTGCTAGGGCCACAGGATTGCATAGCAGCACGGCCCCTAGCACGGCCTCTGCGTGGCGGCCTGCCTTTGCCTGGCATTATTTTTTAAAAAACAACAACAACAACAAAAACTCAGTTGGTTTTTCTGGAAACGATAATACACACAGCTAGATGGCGGGTTGAAGAAAACAGTGTGCAAATAATGCCTACAAGGTCAACGTATACACTACTACAGCGGTGGATACGGATTACGTAAAATATATTATGGCTGCTTGAAAAAAGTCACTCCGGTGTTTTTTCTGGAGACGGTAATATTATGGATATTTAGACAGAATGTGAACAAGGTCACACAGCTAGATGGCAGGTTGAAGAAAACAGTGTGCAAATAATGCCTACAAGGTCAACGTATACACTACTACAGCGGTGGATACGGATTACGTAAAATATATTATGGCTGCTTGAAAAAAGTCACTCCGGTGTTTTTTCTGGAGACGGTAATATTATGGATATTTAGACAGAATGTGAACAAGGTCACACAGCTAGATGGCGGGTTGAAGAAAACAGTGTGCAAATAATGCCTACAAGGTCAACGTATACACTACTACAGCGGTGGATACGGATTACGTAAAATATATTATGGCTGCTTGAAAAAAGTCACTCCGGTGTTTTTTCTGGAGACGGTAATATTATGGATATTTAGACAGAATGTGAACAAGGTCACACAGCTAGATGGCGGGTTGAAGAAAACAGTGTGCAAATAATGCCTACAAGGTCAACGTATACACTACTACAGCGGTGGATACGGATTACGTAAAATATATTATGGCTGCTTGAAAAAAGTCACTCCGGTGTTTTTTCTGGAGACGGTAATATTATGGATATTTAGACAGAATGTGAACAAGGTCACACAGCTAGATGGCGGGTTGAAGAAAACAGTGTGCAAATAATGCCTACAAGGTCAACGTATACACTACTACAGCGGTGGATACGGATTACGTAAAATATATTATGGCTGCTTGAAAAAAGTCACTCCGGTGTTTTTTCTGGAGACGGTAATATTATGGATATTTAGACAGAATGTGAACAAGGTCACACAGCTAGATGGCGGGTTGAAGAAAACACTGTGCAAATAATGCCTACAAGGTCAACGTATACACTACTACAGCGGTGGATACGGATTACGTAAAATATATTATGGCTGCTTGAAAAAAGTCACTCCGGTGTTTTTTCTGGAGACGGTAATATTATGGATATTTAGACAGAATGTGAACAAGGTCACACAGCTAGATGGCGGGTTGAAGAAAACACTGTGCAAATAATGCCTACAAGGTCAACGTATACACTACTACAGCGGTGGATACGGATTACGTAAAATATATTATGGCTGCTTGAAAAAAGTCACTCCGGTGTTTTTTCTGGAGACGGTAATATTATGGATATTTAGACAGAATGTGAACAAGGTCACACAGCTAGATGGCGGGTTGAAGAAAACACTGTGCAAATAATGCCTACAAGGTCAACGTATACACTACTACAGCGGTGGATACGGATTACGTAAAATATATTATGGCTGCTTGAAAAAAGTCACTCCGGTGTTTTTTCTGGAGACGGTAATATTATGGATATTTAGACAGAATGTGAACAAGGTCACACAGCTAGATGGCGGGTTGAAGAAAACAGTGTGCAAATAATGCCTACAAGGTCAACGTATACACTACTACATCGGTGGATACGGATTACGTAAAATATATTATGGCTGCTTGAAAAAAGTCACTCCGGTGTTTTTTCTGGAGACGGTAATATTATGGATATTTAGACAGAATGTGAACAAGGTCACACAGCTAGATGGCGGGTTGAAGAAAACAGTGTGCAAATAATGCCTACAAGGTCAACGTATACACTACTACAGCGGTGGATACGGATTACGTAAAATATATTATGGCTGCTTGAAAAAAGTCACTCCGGTGTTTTTTCTGGAGACGGTAATTTTATGGATATTTAGACAGAATGTGAACAAGGTCACACAGCTAGATGGCGGGTTGAAGAAAACAGTGTGCAAATAATGCCTACAAGGTCAACGTATACACTACTACAGCGGTGGATACGGATTACGTAAAATATATTATGGCTGCTTGAAAAAAGTCACTCCGGTGTTTTTTCTGGAGACGGTAATATTATGGATATTTAGACAGAATGTGAACAAGGTCACACAGCTAGATGGCGGGTTGAAGAAAACACTGTGCAAATAATGCCTACAGGGCAAATAATGCCTAAAAGGTCAACTTATACACTACTACAGCGGTAGTAAAATAAAAAAAAGTAAAATAAAAAAAAAATGAATATTAAAAAAAAAAAATTAAAGTTGGTGCTGCTGAACTACTAGGAGCAGCAGATTAGCACACCAGTCCCACTCCCCAACACTGCTAGACTAATAGCACTGGGCTCTTATAGTAGTAGTAGTAGTAGTAGTAAAACAACAAAAAAATAAATAAAAGCAGTCCTTACAAGGACTACTGTTATTGCAGCAGTCAGCAGATGAGATCAGAAGCAGGACAGCTGCCCACTGCAGCTACATACAGAGCACTGCAGTAGAAGGTAGATTACTAGCCAGCAAAGCTACCTAAGCTAAAATGTCCCTCAAACCCCTGCAGACTTCTGTCCCTCCAATAACAGAGCAGTATCAAAACGATTACTAGCCAGCAAACTTTCAACTGTCCCTGAAATCACTAACAGGCAGCAGCTCTCTCCCTACACTATCTCTTCAGCACACACAGGCAGAGTGAAAAAACGCTGCAGGGCTTCGGTTTTTATAGGGAAGGGGAGTGGTCCAGGGGAGAGCTTCCTGATTGGCTGCCATGTACCTGCTGGTCTGGGGTGAGAGGGCAAAAAAAAGCGCCAACAATGGCGAACCCAAAATGGCGAACGTCGCGCGACGTTCGCGAACTTCCGGCGAGCGCGAACACCCGATGTTCGCGCGAACAAGTTTGCCGGCGAACAGTTCGCGACATCTCTAATGCTCATGAATTAATGATTTTTTAGTGGCCTAATGGGGGAATAAATGTGCACAAATGTATGTACGTTGTTGTGTTTAACAACTCCTTAGTGCCATATCCACCAGCAAAGAGATTTGTGTGTTTCATAGTTTGCATTATTGCACAGTGCATGATTGACTGATAAAGTTATTTTAAAAAAATATATGACGTGTAATATCTATTAAACATTATCACACCACAGAACGCAATTTTTTGTTCTTAATTTGGCAGGTTTATTTCCTTTTGAACTTTCACTGCAATACCCCCAAAACCTTGGGTTTCCAAATTTGTATCCAGTGCAAAGCACGTTATATCCCATAACTCTCAGTGATTTAGCTACCAGTTTGGATTGATGTAAGCAAAGCAGTGTTTATACGCATTCCTGGGCCTTTCCTCAATGATGTAGCCCTTAATCAAGGCTGACTGAAAACAATGTACTGGCATACATAGGGCAAATGCAAACAGGGAATTTCCCCTTAGCGTTTATTGTGTCAAATGCAAAGTCACAACATTTCTGGGGTGTGTGTGCCCATTAGTCAGGTGGTGTGGCAGCCCAACAGAAAAAAATTTTTGTTTTTTTTAAATACCATAATCAGAAAAAGTCCATCTGTAACAAGTATGGAAAGACGCACAAACAAAAAAAGAGGGAGATTAAGCAAATAAGAAATTTAATCAAGATATACTATCCTTGTCAATTAGCAGTAAAGTTACCTCTCCCTTGATGAAATTCATATTCAGGGGTTATCTGTAAGGTAAATAGAAACAAATAAGTAAAATGATGCAAATTTAAAAATTATAAGTAGCAGATCAAGCTAAGCACATTGAATCACCTAGGAGTTTGTGTTTGTAGCAACCATATCCAGTAATGTTCACGTTGTAACAATTTTTGTTTCAACTCTTGTCCTTGTTTTACAGTTACCTTTTCCAGGATTTGCTAATGTAGTTGGGATTTCCTGTGTTATTTCTCAAAAAAAAGTTTGGCTAAAAACAATGTGGTTTCCTGTTTTTTTTACTTCTGTCAGATCTAGAGAAACTTTGACCATGACAGTCACAGGTAACATGGCTGCTGCATTCATCCACGCTTACAGAATACGACGGGGTCCAGTGCATGCCGAGGTCTTCAGATCCATTTGAAAACAGTTCTGTTCAGGGAAGATCACAGCTTTCTGAACAAATGGTATGAAGTATTAAAGTGCTGCAGCTTAGACCTCATAATGCTTACTATACAGCAACTGCAGACAGGCCTATGGGAAGTACGGCAACAGATCCACACGGCAAAGGAGAGCTATAGACTAAAGGAAATCAGCAAAATATGCAACCAGAGCTCAGGGAACTGCAGAAGAAGATGGTTAAAGTTACAAAAAGAGATTTTACAGAGCAAATAATGGAAATTCAAATGCAACACAAGAGATTACATAAAAAGGAGAAGTATACACAAAAATGCATGCAGAGAAGGAAACACTTGCAGGATTGGAGCATACATTCTCCCAACAATCCTCCAACTTTGATCCTCTTCCTCCTCGCAAGCCTCGCCAGTTTTTTTTAGGGAGAAAACACTTAAAGTAAAACATGGAGAGTAAAGGGAACAAAAAAAGAGAGACATAAACAGAACAGAAGAGGTAAACAATTAAAATATTTAACTAATCTTCATATACATTGTTGCATATGGAATGAACTATGTTTAATAAGGGGCTCAATTTTGTTCCAATACACATGAATCCCCCGTTTGAATTTACCTTTGATTACCGTTAATTTTTTGGGATCTCTTAAATTGAGTAAAAAGTATATTTTGCTGACAAAGAAACTTCAGGGGATAAAGACTTGGTTAAACAAAAATTAATAAATAAATTACAAAGGAAAAGTACTTTTATGCCACTAGGTAACTTTTCTCCCCTTGAAGCCTTTCAAACTGAGGTAAAATTTGAGATAGATACTTATCTACAGAAACATAAACACACAAGACTTAATAACCAAAACTTTAAATAAAAAATGGCTGTTAAAAGCCTGCAGGAAAATGAATCTATAGTGGTTCTTAACAAAAGTGATTGTGAACAAGAGGGATTATGACAACCTAGTAACCCCTATTTGTTTGCCCTTCTTGAGCACCTACATTTTTCAGGCCCCTTTTTATTGACCCTTCAAAAACTGTACAGTAACCCAACTAGCAGCTATAACTCCCGGTCAGGCAGCATCAGGAATGGCACAAGGCAGGGTTGCCCTCTATCCCCACTTCTATGTGCACTCAGTATAAAGCCTCTAGCTGCCACTATTAGGAACTTGGTTGATATAACAGGGGTAGATATTAATGGGACACAGTTTAAAATAGCACTATTTGTGGATGATGTACTGCTCACGCTGACAAACCCACAAATCTCCTTACCAAATTTACATAAGATTTGGATATCTATAGCAAACTTTCTTACTATAAAGCCAATGTTAATAAAATAGAGGAGCTTCCACTAAACATTCCCCAGAATACCCTTCTGCCCCTGCAATCATCTTTCCAGTATAAATGGAAGACACTCGCAATATCCTACCTGGGGACCCAAATCACGCCACAATACCCTGATCTTCTTAAGCAAAACTTCATCCCTCTAATTCAGCAAATGAAACTATTGCTAGGAAAATGGTCTACATATCCAATCTCCTGGTTTGGCAAAATATCCGCAATAAAAACTAGTATTCTACCGAAGTTTTTATATTTACTTCAAACGTTGCCTATTTCTGTTCCTTTATATGTGTTAAGAGACATTCAATATTGCTGTCACAACTTCATTTGGAGCAATAGCAGGCACTATCGCAGGGAAAATATTAACAACCTCAACTAACTATGGAGGCCTCGGAGTTCCCGACATTCAAAAATATTATGAAGCTGCTTAACTTAAACAAATTTTGGCATGGTCCAGATGGACCTCAAACAATAACTGGAGTTTTATAGAGAATGCTTTTTCACCAGAAGGTCATGTGAATCATCTCATCTGGTCTCAATCAGCCAACACAATGGACCTTTCCATGCAGCTTCCTTCCACACGGAGTATGTTAACTTTCTGGAAGAGAGATAGAACCAAATTATCCTCCACAAAGTCTCCAAATCTGATGTTCCTGAACAACCCAAGCTTTCCACCTGGAACCTGTCATCATTATACCAACAGATGGGGATGTACTCAGTTCCAGACAGTAAGTGATCTGATTAACCCGCTTACCAAAGATATTTTGTCTTACAATGACCTCACAGAGAAAATACCGCAATGGACATACCGATTCCTTGAATATTTGCAACTTAGACATTTTCTTAAACCTTACTGCGCTTAGATCAAGAACATGCCACCAACTTCCTTTGAACACCTCGAAAACTAGGGCTTCCACAAAAAGGTCTCACATCAAGGATCTATAAAATATTCAACGACCCTCAGTCGGACACTCTTCCAAGGCACTCATACATGGAGAAATGGGATGCTATTCTACCTCAACCAATATCGGACGAAGACTGGATGGCTGTTTGGTCCAATGCAAAGAAAATGGTGCTTTGTTCCAGGCAAAAACAGCATATTTACAAAATCCTTTTACATTGGTACCATACACCGGCCAAATTGCATTCTTTCTTCCCAGATCATTCGCCACTCTGCTGGAGAGGTTGCAGGGAAATTGGCAATGTGTCTCATATTTTTTGGGCTTGTCCTATGATCCAACCAGTGTGGAACGAGATAGCGGAGCTCTTCTTCACAAGCCTGCAACAAAGGACATTCGATCTTTCCTGATGGGCAAACCTATGCCAGGCATTCATAAACATTCTCAAACTCTTCTTAATCAAATTTTTACGGCTACCGGCATGAGTATAGCAGCTAAATGGAATACACAGACCATACCTTCATTGGAGGAAATAAAAACAGAGTAAATAGCAATTAAGTCTTTGACGCGAGCATAGCAGCATTGCTTAATCAAATGACTCACTTTACGGAAATATGGGCGGCTTGGGAACTACCACCGCAGGCCTAGAAGGCTAACTGGATCATGTGCACACCTCCGGGAGAACCCACTTTCTACAGCATAGATAGTACCCTATTTCATCACTTATAATATGCTCTTGATTTCTTACGGAACCTTACGGCTGTATGATAAGAGAACAAATGTCACAGTTTTATTATTTTATTTTGTTTGCTTTCTCATTTACTTATTTGGATTTTGTATAGAGCAATGTTAAGATTGACGTAAATGAATAATTTTGAGTATGTCATGCTTTGTTCTTTTTTTGAAAAACATTAAAAAAAATTAAGTAAAAAAAAAAGACAACTGAGTAACAATTTACATTATAAAAAATATTATCAGATCCAACACAAAATTTAAGTGATGAGGTTAATGTCTTTTTGTTGTCTTGATTGAAGGTTTTATCACTGAGGAGGACATTTATGAAATGCTACTTTGCAAGGAAGCCAAAATTCTATATATTGATTCTTGATTGAAGGTATTATCACTGAGGAGGACATTTATGAAATGCTACTTTGCAAGGAAGCCAAAATTCCATATATTTATTTTCTTCCCAAAATACATAAATCACTAGTCGATCCACCTGGTAGACCTATAGTGTCCAATATTAGTTCACTACTACAATGATTAGCTATTTATGTGGATCTGGCCCTACAGGGCATCATCCCTACATTAAATCCCTGCCTTAAAGACACCACTGATTTCCTTACAAGACTGAAGTCAATCTCTGAACCTCCTTTAAATGGAATACTATGTTCTTTGGATATATGTGACCTCTATGCCTCAATACCACATGAGGAAGGAGTAGAATGTGTAGAATAGGTCACACACAGTTACCAAAATATACAATTAACTTTTTTTGCCCTTTGCTTGAATTCATTCTCACTAACTATTTCACTTTTGAGAAGGGGTACTATTTGCAGATACAAGGTTATGCCATGGGTGCCAACATGGCGCCATCTTATGCAAATATCTTTATGGATTACTTTGAGCAACATTTCAGATTCTTTATGTGACACCTATTTGGGCCATCCGGGGTTAATCCACCAGCTAGAACATGAGCATGGGTTACACGCGATTTACACCCAGGGCAGGGCCTTCGCTAAGTGGAAGTGTTCCCTCTATGGTGTAGTGCAACTACATCCCCCCAGGCTACTGTGCACACAAAAAACAACTTGGGCGCCAATCAGGAACGGTTTATTTACTATGCACGAGGCAAGTGACCACAGGTTTAATACTCACGCAGGAGCTTGAGGAAAACAGCATATTGAGAGTTCACACAGAACAAAGGCAGGCTCACACAGAGAGTACACAGGCAAATGCAGTACAACCTTTCCCTCCTGGAAGTTGTCAGGCAAGCAGCTTCTACCCTACAGTCCCTCTTCACTGAGGTCCCTGACTGGAGGCAACACACAGAGCCTCTGGGAAGCTACTCCCTTTCTGCAAATCCTTATTGGAGCTTCAGCTGCTCTTTCTCTCTATCCTATCTGCCTTTCTCTCCTAGAGAGACTATGACAAGTCTGCCCTAGTATATCTGTTCCTCATTCATGGGGTTTCCTGGTCCCCGACTTAGACACATGCCTTCTTCTGGGCCTATTGCACTCAGTCCCCCTGAGCACATCCAGCTGGAATCACATCCAGAGGCAAAAGAGGAATTGGCCACTCCCTGCACACACTATATAGGAGTGAGTCAGAGAAGTGTCATCAAATCTCTCAGCCTATCACTGTAAAGGTTATTTTGTAACAGGGATTCTGCCCAATAACCCAAGGAAATGGTGAAAAGATTAACTCTATAGGGCCTGTATCCCTATAGGGCCCTACATTTAATACAGATGTTTCAGGATATTAGCATACAGTATGAAGATAGGAGTAGTACCTAGTAACTATTAGTTTTCATGCTCCTGTATAAGGGTTTACCTAGGAGCCAATTGTTACAAGTAAGGAGGATTACCTCCACAGACAAATTGTACCTAGAAGAGTCATCAAAAATGATACAAACATTTCTTGCAAAATGATATAAACAAGGGGACCTAGAAAAAAATTGCAATTGAGGTAGGAAATATTCCTAAGGAAAATTTACTACGCCAAACGAGGGAACCTACTAGGAAACTTGGAAACCTATTGACAAATCTGATTGGGTACAATTCGTCTTGATATATGATATTATTTTAAAACATTGGGGAATATTAAAAATTATCCTAAAGTGGGAGAATTATTCTCTGGGCCTCCAATTTTCTCCTGTAAAATGAGGACACTATATTGGTGATTTAATTAGGATTAGGAATAACAAGACTCAATCTACAAAAGTAACTCCTGGGATTTACCCCTGTCATAAATGCAGACATTGTAATGGTATCATCAAATCTGATTATGTCACACATACCAGTAAGGGCACACAGCACCATATAAATGAATTCCACACTTGTAATTCAAAGAATGTGGTATAATGCATTAAATGTCAATGTGAAATGACCTATGTGGGTCAAACAAGCAGACTGGTAAAAACATATCTTAAAGAACAAAAATCCATCATACATAATTTCCAACCCACTATGGAGGTTGAAAACAGGAAACCACATTAGCCAAACATTTTTTGGAGAAACAACACAGGATATCCCAACCATGTTGGGAAATCCTAGAAAAGGTAACTAGTGATGGGCGAATTTGTCCCGTTTCACTTTGCCACGAATTTCCTGTGAAATTCTCAAAACTGGCGAAAAATTAGCAAATGGTCGCTGGCATCAAAGTTGTCGAAAAAACTTTGACGACAGCGTCAAAATCGTGATGCCAGCAAATTTTCATGATAAATTTGCGAATTTATTCACCAGCGAATTTGCGCCTAGCGAATAAATTCGCCCATCACAAAAAGGTAACTGTACAACAAGGACAGGAGTCGAAACAAAAATTGTTACAATGTGAACGATACTGGAAATGGTTGCTACAAACACAAACTCAATGAAGAATTTTGTTCGACCTGTTATATTTCAGTTTGCAACATTTTACATTATTTCTCTTTACCTTACAGATAACTCCTAAATATGAATTATGTCCAGGGCGAGCTAACCTTATTTCTTATTGATAGGGATAGTATAGCTACTCCTTGTTTAAATATATTATTTGCTGTTTCTCTTGCTGTTTTTGTAGCTTTTCATACTTGTTACAGATGGATTTTTTATAACAGACATTTTCCTCACCATGGTCATTTTTTTCTGTTGGGGGTGGGCTAGTATGATATTTAACACCTTTGACATTTGGCTGCCGCATTACCTGATGAAAGGGGCATGCCCTCAAAGTATTAGGGCCTGCATAATTCAAATGTATACTTTAGCAGTCACCGTCATATAAATTCTGTCATTAATACAATACCTGAGACTCTCTCAGAAATGCTTTGGCATCATTTTGAAAAATATTACATATGCAGTGGTGTCACCCCCCCACCAAAATAATCTTCAGAGGGGCCTGTTGCACATAACTGACTCTGCCCACAACTGCCTCTGCCACATGCTGGCTTGGGAGAGAGCATGACAATTTAAAGAAGAGTGGCAGGGAGGGGGGATTTTAATGCTGTAGAAGAAGCCAGTCTGGGCCCCCCTGTTCCTTGCCCTTCCCGTGACCCGGGGGTCGGCTTCCTTTATAGATACACCATTATTAATTTGTATAGAAACATTTTATTCATAACAAGTGTCCTAAGTAAATGACTTGTATTTGGTAAACTAAACCACATCTAGTTCTCTTGTCCTTCTCCTCACCTTGATTGACCTCAGAGGATCAGAGTTACTGGTTCACAATTAAGCAATTGGAAATACTTGTTTATTTGGTTCATTTTGCCAAAACATTCTGGAATCCTAGCAGCTGTATGTTCCAAGACCATGTAAAAAAAAAAAAAACAGCTACTAGATATGAATGCGGTAATACAGAAGTCTGTTTACAACTGCGTATTTTGGTATGTCTGGTCACAAATTTATTTAGGCTTAAAAGTTACTTTCGTTCATCAAGTTTAATCCTCATAAAACCCCTCTCTGTCCTCAGTTGTCAAGAGGAATTCTGGAATTTGAAATCACAGTAGGAAATACTGTCTACTGTATATCATCAAGTTAAGTTAAATTGGTTTAAAATCATTACTGTAATGTCAAGTACAGTAATTAGGTACAGGTATGGGACCTGTTATCCAGAATGCTCAGGACCTGGAGTTTTCCTGGATAACAGATCTTTCCGTAATTTGGATCTTCATACCTTAAAGCTGGCCATACACTATAAAATCCGCTCGTTTGGCGACATCGCCAAAGGAGCGGATCTTTTCCCGATATGCCCACCAACGAGCATACTATCGGATTACAGTGAGGAGCAATGAAATCCTGAAAAATTAAATCTTCCCGATCAATTTCGTGGCCAATTATGGATCGAGAAGACCCGTCGGAAGCCCCCATACACGGACAGATAAACTGCCGAATTGGTCTAAAGGACTGATAAAGGCAACTTTAATCTGCCCGTGTATGGCCACCTTTAGTCTACTAGAAAACCATGTAAACATTAAATAAACCCAAAAGGCTGGTTTTGCTTCCAATAAGGATTAATTATATCTCAGTTTGGATTAGATAAAAAGGAAATCATTTTTAAAAATGTAATTATTTGGATAAAATGGAGTCTATGGGGCAAATTCATTAAGCAGCGAAAATGCGCTATCGATGCCTTCGCCACACTCGGCCGCATTTCGCCAGGCAAAATTTCGCCAGCGCTACGCAAATTCACTAAAATGCGAAGTTGCGCTCAGGGGGGCTAACGGTAGCTAAGTTGCGCTATTGTAATTCGTAATGCAAAGCGAAGTTACGCTAGCGATGCCTAATTTGCATACGGTGCCAAGTTAAAGTACAATGGACGTATGTGTAGCACCAAATATATTACACTACACAAGCTGGGAAAGCTTCATAAAATAAAATAGAGTTGTTATTTTGCCCTATACATGTGGAAGGAGGGTACCCCCCAAAAAAATGTACGATCTTTTTCAGCCCATCACCCTTAAAAAAGGAAAAGACGCCAGCGTTTTTTGGGACTTTTTTTGAAGCAAGCCTTATCTACTCTATTGCACTTCGCCTGGTCTCAGTTGGCGAAGGCAAGTCTGGCGCAAGAGTTAACGTTCATGAAAATCCGCAAGTTATTGAATTAGCGTAGTTACGTCCCTTCGCCATAGCGCAACTTCGTCTGGTGTAAGGGTGGCTAGAGTAGGTCCACTTCGCTAGCGAATTTACTCCAGCGCCCATTAGTAAATCGGCGAAGTAACGAAATGACATCACGCTGGCGAATTTGCGCTAGCGTTAGCCACTTCACGCTTTAGTGAATTTGCCCCTATGGGTCCAATTTACTAAAATTAGGATCTTTTTTTTCACAAATCATATTTTTTAATTTGTCTAATACTCTAATACAAAACTTCGGCATTTAAAAGCAGTTAAAGAGATACTGACAACAGAAATTTAACCTTTTTTTACATCTACCATAAAACTGATTTTGGATGCTTCTCAGAGCCTGGCCAGACCGGGCAGGCGCCCTAGGCAACCTGCCCGCCACGGCGCCGGCTGATTGCTCGCATGCGCGAATTGGTGACCTTGTGCGCAAGTTCACGCTCGTGCACATCGGCATGCACAGAAGCGCTGAATCGTGAATCAGAGTGTAGCACAAGAAGATGCCGAACTGCCACACGTAGTCGGGAAAAGAGGGGACCGGACATGGGGTAGGCGACAGAGCAGGTACATGCCTGGCGCCCCCCAGCTTTGCGCCCTAGGCACGTGCCTACTCTGCCTACCCCTAGTTCTGGCCCTGATGCTTCTTATAACTCATAAAGTATTTGCCCAATGCTTTTACATTACCTATCTGTGATCGCTTATGAGGGGGCTGCCATATTTGTGCATATTAGCATAAGAAGGAGAAGGAAAGTCTTCTTCGACATGGGGGTGCCAAATGTTAGGCACCCCCAAGTGATTGTATATACTTACCTGAAACCCTGGGCCGGTGCTTCTATCAGCAGAAAACTGCACCGGCCTGGGGTTCTTCCAGTGAGCACCATGGAGCGATTCTCTTCCGGCTTCTTCTTCTTCTTCAAAAGTTTTCAACATCAGAAACCAGACTAATACTATGGCATTTTTTCTGGTTTAATTATAAATGTAGTATGGGTATAGGATCCGTTATCTGGAAACCCATTATCCAAAAAGTTTAGAATTAGTGGAAGGCCATCTCCCATAGACTCTATTTTAATTAAATAATTTCAAATTTGAAAAAATAGTTCATTTTCTCTTTGCTGTATTAATAAAATAGTACCTTGTACTTGATCCCAACTAAGACCTATACATTGTGATTTGTGGCTTGTTCCATAAGTTTCAAATCCTTTCAGATATTTGTGTATACTGTATGTAGCACGACGAGTACAGGCAATGCAAATGGTTCAGGTCTGAGCATGCATGATATTTATTTCTTTGTAGATTATTGGAACGACCTGTAAAGGTAAAGATGTCATTTTTCTCTATGGGTGTGTAAAACCTGTCCAGCATGTCATGAAACGAACAACTATGAATGGCACAGTAACATAGAACCAGTTCCTCCTTTTGATTCCTGAAAGGGTGGGGAGAAAGACTTTAACAATCTTGCTACTTTGCAGTAACAGCAGTCAGCTCCTTTAAAAGTGACCCTGATATCTGCAAGACTTTGTCTAATGACCCACCAAGCAGAGTCACCACCAGCGTAGAAAGGGAAAGCTATTGTCTAACTCCTGTCCATGTATATATTTATATGTGTGTATGTAAAGACAGAGCAAAAAGATCCAGAACTCTTTGTGCTCAATTTGGTGTGCACAAATGGAGCACAATATGCGCTCTTACAGCTCTCACAGCTCTGCTTCCAACCACTGTGTATCTATAGCGGGGATCCCAACCTTTATTACACATGAGTCACATTCAAATATAAAGAGTTGGGGAGCCCCTGTTTGGACTGGCAAACTACAAGAGGCTCTACTTGCCAGTACACCTGGATTTTAAGGAAGCAAAACTTGCCTTCCTAGCCAGGAATTCAAAAATAAGCACCTGCTTAGAGGCAACTTAGAGCAACATAATGCTGATCTTGAGGGAGGACATTCCCAAGAATTCCCTTTCTTGAAGCACTTACCTCCTCTGACTGAAACTAGAACCTAGTTAGTAGAACCTAGTCCCCATAACTGAGAATTATTGTTAAATCAGGGTCCCTTTTTTTTTTTGCTAAAGACTGGGTGACCATGGGGTTATATACTGTATTTCGGGCTATAATGTGTATTGCTTTAACTGGCAAGAGCATGCCTGATTATAGCACTGGGGATTGAATACCTTGCTCACTAAGTCCCCCCCCCCCACAACTGTGGCAATTATAATGCTGGAATGATTTCCATATTGGATGCTTAGAAATTTTAGTTGGGACATGGTATATTACTGTAACATATTTCTGGGTCCCTAGCCCTAGGCAATATCTTAATGCAGCTTTATGTTTGGTTTTCCCTGAAATTTTCCCTACTGTGTGTAGGTCTCTTCTAAGCTCCACTAGCACAGATACTTATGTAAAAGGAGAAACACTCTGTTGGTAATATATTGACTCTATAAAAAAAAGTTAAAGAACTAACACTGTATTAATTTAGCCTGACATACAGGTAGTGGGTGCTCAATTGAATACACAGGAACTTCCATCTCTGTCAGAGCTAATTGTGCACAGTGAGTTCAATGTAGTGCCTGTGCCCCTGGGCAAGAAAGAACTGCAGTACTACTACAGATGTCATATGTGCCCAGTGGCATAACTATTAAGGGCACGGGGGGCATGATCATACCCAGGTCCTTATCCCCTTGCGACCTGCTGGAGCTGTCATAAGAATTATTGTGCCAGCACCGCAGGAAATCCTTTTGTGCTCATGTAAACCTGGAGCTCAAATCTGGAGGAAGGGGGGCCCGGTGTACAACTTGCACCTAGGCCTTACATCCGCTAGTTACGCCACTGTATGCACCTTTAAGTAAATATTATCTATCCCATTCCATGAGTGGTCTACCGTTTATGGGCAGAACATGAAAAATGTATTTGAGTAGAAAGAGCTAGTGGACCTACAGAAACATGCCCCTAGTGAACATATATTAAAGACCTATGCAGGAGAATCATCATCTGTGGAACATTCTCCCACATATTCCCTCATATGATGTTCACTTGGTGGAAATAAGCAACCTTTTACTATGGTCCTTCCTCATATGCTCCTCTATGACTTTGGTCCAGGAAATCAACATTTGCAAAGGTACAATATTTATTTTTTAATTTATTCAAGCCCAGAGGTCATTAGAAGTGTGATTACTTCAGGGGCGTGGCTACCAGCTTGATGTGAGAGGACGCGTTTTTGAGTAGCTCCGTGGCTGGGTCCCATTTGTGACACCTAAAAGCTTGCTAATTCTGATATCACCGAGTCCACACCTGCAGAACATCCTCCGCTGCCCCAGAGGGAACTTATGGGGCAACACAAGGCACAAAAGAGGGCTTCTGAGGCCGCTGTTAAGCTTGGAAAGTTTGCCCGCGAAGGCAGAGGCCCCTGCCACAAGTAGCCAGTCGGGACCTCCAGAACTGACAATGACAGAACTACTGCTCGAAATCAAGTCGTCCAGGGAGGCCTGCACCAGCCTCATTACGGCAAAGGTGGATGAGGTAAAAGTTGATCTCTTGATTATAAAGCATGACATGCAGAAGATTTGTGAAAGGGCCGAGTGACTTGGAGGACGCGACCAGACCGCTGCCTACCCAGATGCGTGACATCCAGATGGTGGTTCAAACCTGGCAAAATAAGGCTGACGATTTGGAAAATCGGCTACGCCGAAATAACATCAGGCTGTTGGGCTTTCCGGAGCGCTCAGAGGGTGAGTCACCCGAACTATTTGTTCAGCAATAGCTTCTTAAAATGTTAGGGAGTGACACATTAAATTCTACCTTCTCTGTGGAACGTGCCCACCGTGTCCCCATGCGCCAGCCTCCACCGGGTGCCCCAGCCAGGCCCTTGATTGCCAGATTGCTTAATGCCAGAAATAGAGATAAGGCCTTGTCTTTGGCCCGAAGCAAAGGGCAACTTCCATTTGAGAACTCACACATCGCAATCTATCCTGACTATTCGCAGGAAGTTCAGAAACAACGGGCTAAATTTTTGGATGTTAAAAAGGTTCTATGTGAGTTGAATGTTTCTTATGCCATGATGTACCCCGCCAAGCTCCACATTGCTGTGGATGGCAAAGTCCAGTTCTTCACTTCACCACAGGAGGCCGATACCTGGCTTACAACATACAAGGCTCAGCGCAACTAACCCTAGATTAGTGTGTACCCTGATGTTGTTTTGTTAATTTTTTGCACCTTTTAGTTATCCTGTTACCTCCTTCCCCCCTTTTTTTTTTGTGCGCCTCTACATCTGGGTTGCTGTTGACTCGCATTGGATTAAAAATGGGGTTTATCTACTATATCACCTGGACTCACTGTTCGGCTCTCTGCTTATTGGTCCACCACTACTCTGCGTCCCATGGTTTATGTGCTGCCTTATTCTAGGTCACTTTGGTGTTAAGTCACCATGGGCTTTGACGTAGCAGTTCTGTTTCCACAAAGGCCTTGGACTCCTGCTTGGTCATCTCAGATATCTACTACTCATCTGGCCATGCATATTTGGATAACTGCTTCGGGCTCTACAAGTCGTTCATATTCAACTGTTTCGACGGCACTCGCCCCTGTTACATGCGGTCCATGGCCTTGGGGCTGCTCGGAAATGTTTTCTTTTGTTTGACTATTATTTTGTTCTCCTCTCTACAAAGGCCTCACGGGCCTAGCTGGAACCCCAGCTATCCACACCCCGAACTGCTCGCTTATGAGCGTATTTTAGTTTACTGGTTAACTGTTTGGGTAAATTCTGCTTCCAGTTTTTTGGGAAGTTGGAAGGGGAGGGGAAGGGAAGATGGCAGTTTACCAAAATATGTTTTACTATGTGTGTACTATGCGAAATTCTGCCCATCTGGTGGGGTAAATGTCTTTATTTTTTTGTTTATACAGTTTTTCAGGCATACGGTATTCTTAAAGCACAAAAGTCTAGCTCCTAAGATGATTTACCTTTTGTATACTGATCCTGTTGGTCAGGCTGTGTTTAACAAATGGGGGTCTCTATACTAAGTTGGAACGTAAGGGGCATGAATGACCCTATCAAAAGAAGATTGGTTTTGGATTACGTTAAAAAGCAACATTCTGATGTGGTGTTTCTTCAGGAAACACATTTAGTGGGGGGGGAAATTACTTTCTCTTCGTAAACCTTGGGTGGTTTGGAGTTACTCTACTTACACAGCAGGTACTTCCATACTAGTCAGGAAATCCGCTAATTTCCAACCCTTGTCCAGTAAGTCCGACCCCAATGGCAGATTTGTTTTTGTACACTGCTTATTAAATGCGGTGGAGACAATTTTGGCTAATATTTATATCCCCCCTCCATACTCGGACCACTGCATTAAAAAGTTGCTAGAATTTATTCTCCTTCACCCTCAAGCGAAAGTTATATGTGCTGGTGATTTCAACTCCACACTTAATCCAAATCTCGATAGGGTCAGCAGAGGCCAAGGCAGCTCCGTTTCTCCCCCTACTAACTTGCTGGCTTTAACAACCGAACTAGGCCTTACTGAAGATTGGAGACATTTACATCCCCTAGAGTTACAGTACTCATGCTTCTCTACTTCTCATCTCTCCCTTTCCTGTATTGATTTTATTTTTGTATCCAATTCTCTCCTGGTTGGCCTAACCTCCTCTGAATACCTACCAAGGGGTATTTCCGATCACGCTCCTTTACTCTCTAAATGGGACAGCCCAGACTCCCCTAAACTTACTCACTGGTCCTTGAATCTGGCTTGGTTGGAAATTTTGAACATAGACGACTTGATAGCTACTAGGGTGTCTGAATTTTTCTCTGATAACGCTGGCACCACCAGTCCCTTGGTGATTTGGGATGCCTTTAAGGCTTTTATACGTGGCATCCTTAATTCAGAAATCATATCTAGTGATGGGCGAATTTATTCGCCAGGCGCGAATTCGCGGCAAATTTGCACAATTCGCCACCAGCGAATAAATTCGCGAAATGCCCGCGATAATTTGCGGCAAAAATTCGCCGGCGTCAAAATTTTTTTTTTCGAAAAAACGGATGCCGGCGTAAAAAACGGGCGCCGGCTTCAAAAACGGGCGTCAGCGTCAAAAAAACGGGCGCCGGTGTCAATATAAAAATTCTAGCAAAACTTATTGCAACCAGAATGAGTACCCACTGGCAATACTGGCGAAAGAATTAGTCCAGCACCCACTGTTTAAGATAAAACGGTCTTTATTGGACCAAGGGCATTACAGCAACGTTTCAGACCAACTGGTCTTTTATCAAGCTTGATAAAAGACCAGTTGGTCTGACATGTTGCTGTAATGCCCTTGGTCCAATAAAGGCCGTTTTATCTTAAACAGTGGGTGCTGGACTAATTCTTTCGCCAGTTGATACAGTAGAATGGCCATATATCTGGGCTGTTCTTAAACAATTTAACTTTGGTGAAGCATTCACAAACTGGATCAAGCTGCTATATATTGCTCCTAAGGCATCCCTGTTAGTGAACGAAGCCTAGTCCGCCCCCTTCTTTCTGAAACGTGGCACACGCCAAGGATGCCCCCTATCCCCGCTCCTCTTTGCCTTGGCCATGGAACCTTTTGCCCAGGTTATTAGATCAAGTCCTTTGATTCAGGGGTGGCGAATTGGGCAACGTGAAGAGCGCATACAGCTCTATGCTGATGACTCTAATATACTTAGGTGACTGGGTTCTCTCTCCACAAGCCATGTTCACCCTGACTACCAACTTTGCCCGAGTCTCCGGTCTGGTTACTAGCCCAGCTAAATCAGTGATTTTCCCGGTGGACCCGCTCCCCTTTCCCTTTTCCTGTAGTCCCTCAATTCACGTATCTTGGGGTGATAATTAAATTGCCTTTGAATGACTTCTATATGACCAATGTACTCCCCCTGTGTGATATAACTCTGGCTAAAGTCAGGGCGTGGCAATCCCTGCTGCTGGGCCCCATGGGTCACATTCAACTGTTGAAGATGATTCTCCTTCCCAAATTGTTATACGTGCTCCTCCAGGCTCCCCTGATGATTCCTCAGAGCTTTTTCAATAGAATGGACTCCCTTATTAGACAGCTGATCTGGGCCTCCTCCAGGCCGAGAGTTAGCCTTTCTAACCTATACAAGGAGTAAAGACAGAGGAGCTGTTGCTCTTCCAAATGTATATTTGTACTATCTTGCGGTTCAATTGAGCCATTTGGCCACCTGGGTGGAGGCAGCACATCACCAAACTCTGTTTACCCTGCAGCAGCAATTACTGGGTACTTCCCTCACCCCCCTACAATGGCTACTGGTTAAGAAACCCCCTAAACTGCCATATCACAACATTGTTCTTCAACATACCTGTCAAATTTTTCTTAAGGCAAGCCAGATTTTTTGATTAACTGGCTACCCTCCTCAGACCCCTCTCTGGAACAATCACTGGTTTCTGGGCATAAGTACAATTGGGAAGGAATCTGGTTTGGGAACATTGTAATATTCTTACAATTGGGGACATTTGGCGACAAGGGGAAATGGCTAGCCTTCCCTGTCTCAAACGTGAATTCTCTATTCCCAGTAGTCAATGGCTCCATCACATGCAAATACGTAGATCCCTCTCTGTACAGCATAACAAATCGGCTATTTGCCTGTCACAGCACTCAATGTTAGATGACATAATGCTCGGCTCCTCCAAGGGCCTAATTACCAAGTTATATTCTGCACTACATGACAAGATTTTAAATAAACCTCTGGACAAGCTGAGGGACAAATGGGATGAGGAGCTTGGGCCCTTAGAGGATGATGACTGGGATGAACTTCTGGAATCCCCCTCTTATGCTTCCCTCAACTATAGGGATAGGATGTTACAATTATTTTTTGTACATATGGCCTACTATACACCAGCTAAGCTGCACAGAATTTTGCCGGGATCCTCATCTGAATGCCCCAGATGTCATGTTGGTGATGCTTCCCTACTGCACATGGTATGGGAGTGCCCTGCTTTAGCATTATATTGGTCCAACATTCTTGACAAATTAGATTCTGTCCTGGAGGGCGATATTCCCCGTACGCCTCGAGCTTGTCTGTTATTTGTTGGTCTAAAAGAGAAATATACTCATTGTCAACGTATTCTCGTAAATGAATGCTTATTTGTTGGGAGGAAATTGGTAACCAGGAAATGGAAGGATCAGTTACCCCCCACCTATGGGCAATGGCTTTCTGAGGTGAACCAATTATATACATTAGAGAAACTAATATATAAGTCTAGAGGCTCTTCCAAAAAATTTGGGACCAATGGCTGGAATAACTGGTTGCCCCCTAGTTTTGCTATGCTGAGTCACTAAGGGGATTATGGGACTTGTATGACCTTGTCTGACTGCTACATGATTTCTTAACTTGTTAATTATGCTTGGAGATGTCTTTCTACACTGTATATCTATCTTGTTTGTACCTTGGTAAATTGTGGTTTAAACACTGTTTGTGATGTGCTAACCACTTGCTGTGACTTCTATGTGCTGATTTTTCAATAAACTTGCCTGAGTTAAAAAAAAAGAAGTGTGATTACTTTCACCCCTTTGACACACAATGGGTTAATATATTATTTAAATCCCTTCAATAACAGATGTGTTCAGGCCAATCTAAAAGTGCAGAAAGCTAACAAATTAAAGGAATATAAGCATTTACCACATGTCCGGAATTAGACTTCTTATTGACTTAAGAAATGGTTAGACCCTCGACTCGAGCTAAGATCAACACAGCAATTACAGCAATTAAAGGAACTGGAAAATGACAAAACACACAATTTATTCCTTCACAAGTCACAAGTGCTTGATACCTTTCAAAATAGCAATTTTAATTGCAGCTTCTTATGAGCCCTCACCGTTTCTATAGATCTTTTTGCTGAGAGAGGAAAGTATCCACAGTGTGGCAGTACATTTGTATTCACTGAAACATGACAAGTCACTGCTACTGATATGAGAGCAATTGCAAGAAATAAGACACGTGTCTTGGCAAAAACTTTCATGAAACGGGGGCCACATCACTGCAGCTTCTTCCTGTAAATACCATTAACTATACAAATACAGTAACTTATCTTCCTCAGTTGTTTGTCAGTTGTCAGGCTTGTTTGGTAGTTTATATGTTTACACTGGAATATCCTTTTTTTTTGTATATAATTCTGGGTTAACATGTTACATCAGGCCTGTTTTTGGGAAAATAACACAACTGAAGAGAATGTTACCAGCATTCTCCTGTGTACGCTATGTTCCAATGCCACAAGTGAAACCTTATAAAACCCTACATATAATTAACAGCAATAGGCAAGTAAAATACTCTAGTTGGGAGGGTGGGAAGGCTGTGGTTAGTGGTAGAACTTTCTACTCTTTAATGTATTTGGATGGAGGCAACTGTACATGTGTTTTTAAAAATGTTTGTTGTTTTTCAGTTATTTTGTTTTTTGTTTAGTAGTTCTCTAGTCTTGGAGAGGGTCTTGTTTACCCTAGCAACCAGACAGTGGAATATGAATAGGGGAGGGACTGAGTGGAAAGACAAGTACACAAAAATAATTTTAAAACAATTTTAGCCTCATAGAGCAATAGTTTTTGTAGCTGCTGTGGTCAGTGACCCCCCCCCATGAAATCTGGAAAAAGGCAAAAAATGCAGTCAAATTAAAAAATACTGTATATATAAAAAATAAATCACAATTGCAAAATTGCTAGGAATAGGACATTCTTCTAAGACATAATACAAATCAACTTAAAGACGAACTGTGAATACATATGCAGTGTAGTGATAATGTCACAATTTAATCATAAAACATAAAAATTGAATCTGTATACTGTATTTATAACATGGACTGGCATCTTGAGGGTAGCAAATGCAAAAGCGATACAGATACAGAGCATTTATAAACACTGGCCAAATTTGCACCTGGGCAGTAACCCATAACAAATATGTGATTAGGTTGAAGATCCGCACTTGTATTTAAAAAAGGGTCAGCTGCACCAATTTAAGAATGTGGATCCACTTATCCACGTACATGCAATAAAATGAAAGGGAGGTTTTTGGTGCGCTAGTTTGGTCTAATCCTGATACCATAGGAGCTTTTTCCAGTCAGCTGCAGGTTGAGCACTGAAAGCAATCATCTGATTGGCTGTTATAAGTTACTGCCCAGGAGCAAATGTGTCCAGTGTTTATAAATGAGCCCCTGGGTGTGGGACGGGATTGGTGGGTTTGTTATTTCCCTCAATCCTGTCCCAGCACAATTCAGTGCAGCTTTTACTATTATAAAATAACAATATTGCATGTATTATTTATGTCAATGATAATTACTGAACTTTCTCCATTGCAGATTCTGCAACGTACATGTCATTTATAAATACTGTTCTTATCTTCATCCTCTAAAATATATAACCAAACATGTATCTAAGTTTTCATCTTTTATTTATTCCCTAATTTACTTATATTAGAGGCTGCTCCAAATTCCCTTTAAGGAAAACACATTTTCATTAGCATTTATTATTCCATGGACTTTGAAGCCTCTTCAGAGATGGACATGATCTTAGATCATCTTCTCTATCAGTAAATAAACAATGAAAAGTATAGAACATATTTCTTAAAATGATACTGACACTAAAAAACTACTTTTTAAAATATGAATGTACATTAAATGTTACCTATAGGTATACCAGCATAAGTCTTTGCCTATTGTCTTTTAGTCATTTCTCTATCCATGTTCATCTTTGCTCAGGCTAAATTCATTAAGTGTATGCAGTAATCTCCTTTGGGAAATTGAATCAAAAGCCTTAGAAAAGTCCAAATATATTGCATCAGCTTTCTCTGTTCCAAATTAATTGTTACTTCCTATGTTAGATGTAATCTATTATTTTAAAATTACATAAAAATGTTTTTTCGGATTAATTTCATATTCTGCTAATAAACTCACAATTGCATTGTAAGCGTTATAGGATACCCCACTAAATTGGGGTGTACTTGGTAAGACACACCAACAGAAATATTATCAGAGGTATGAATAGTATTAAAAGACACCTTTATTGAAAATAGTACTGATGTCAATGGTTAAAAATCTTAAACAAAGCTTTACACATAACATGGGCCTAGTGTAGCTATTGATACAACTGTAAAAATCACTATGGATTAATGAATATAATTAGCCTGTACCCTGTGTGTGTGTCTGTGTGTACCATTCACTTGGTATGAAACCTGAGAATATTAGAAATAAGCCTAAATAACACTGACTATAACTCATGCAAGACACTTACCTTAATGATCTTAGCAGTGTGATATGCAATTTTAGAGTATATTTTGGGTATTCTCAAAATGTCATAAAATATTTACTTTCGCCTTCAGCATTGACAACACTCATACAATACATACAGATTGCAGCTCTAAAGTGCCAATCTATATTGAGAGGCATGACAACTTTCTGAATAACATAAAGTGATTCTTCTACACAATGAATGAACTTATACTACGCCTTCTTCCCTGATCTAGTGTAAAATAAAAGAACTGAGTGCAGTCTCTCAGAGTGCTGCAAGGATCTAGTGTGAGCCGTCTCTTTTATTGCAGTGCACATAAACTAGTCCCTGATGAAAGGCCAAATCATCTGAATTGTTGTCTTGTTTCTGCACCTCAAACTCAGAGAAGTTATTGTGCCCTTACTGTCTTTTCTTTAACTTATAAAGTGTGGCCACACTAGAAACTGCTGCGTAAGCAGGAATTGATCTTTTCTTGAGAATAATCTCCACACACCTTTATTGTGTGTGCACTTGTCTGGCCTAGAGTCTGCTTTTACAATATTTCTACAGGAACTCCCTGCTGACAATTTTTTTTCGGGTCATGGATGGCTGAAATTTGATCATCTGACAATACTGTCATCCCAAAGATGATTATGTGTAAAGTGAGGGATTGTGTGTCAAATTTATCGCTGATTAGGTGCAGATATGCAGCATTAAGCTGCAGATATCATAAAAGATTTGGCCTACATATTAAAAAGCGCATAATGCATAAGCATGGAGTTCACAAATGCATTAGATGGAGAAAAACCGCAGCAATATTTATTACGACAGTTTTATTATTTATATTTACAGAAACAGTTGACTAATAAAACTGTTTCCTTTGACTTACTTGCCTACACAAAAATAGATGAGTTATGACAGACACATTATTACATCATTTTTAAACAATATACAACTAGATGGACAAAGACAAGTCAGTCAAAATGCGTTATTTGCATTTTAATCTTATACTTTACATTCTTCATACCAATTAAAACAAGTGATTGCACAGCCATTTATTGCTCTCAAGCCATATGACAAACTGCAACATTGTAGTATTACACAAGGTGTAATTCATGTGCTCGGTAAATCCCATGCAAGGGGATTATGAAGTAAATTAGGGAATTAAGAATCAAGTGCAAACCAACAAATCACACTATGGAACAAGAAGTCCCTGGGCACACAGAGCGTTGGCTTCATTGATCTCTGCCCAAAAATGTGAAAACCTATGACAGGGACATCTAGCATGGCACTGACCATCTACTTCCTCTTGTGTATCTGTGAAATCTATCCCTCATATGTAATAAAAGGCACTAGGTTTGGCCAGGAGCAGTAACCCATAGCACCCATTAAGATGTTTGATTTTAAACAGGTGACCAGTAAATGCTACCTGCTGATTGGTTGCTATGGGTTTTTGCCCCTGGGCAAACTTAGGGCCTTTTATTACATAAATCCCTAAGTGTCATGCATTCCTGCACTCGATTCCTGCATAGAAGAGGCCCCTCTGGTCCCTGGATCCCTCCTGCCTTCTCCTCTAGATTTGTCCCTAGGTTAGTGGCACACATACTCACAAACACACAAACTTTTTACACTAATACAGACTTAGATTTACACTTGCTCACATAAATTTTTTGGGGATTGGGGGTGTTTTACACACATACAGTACAGACACAAACAAGCACACACATAACACGCAATTTGCCAGGTAAACACACGCATATGCACTTACACTATTTTGTGGCATTTGTTTTGCTTCTATTTTTTTTGCCCGAAAAAAACCGTTGTGTTGCCATTGCGAATAGCGTATTTGATAATCATACTGGGCAATACCTTTTGAATGTTATTTTGGTGATTAATTTGATTATTTCTATCTCTGCATGGTTATTGTTCGCTTGTTTCTATCCGTAAACCCAGTTTGGCCAAGCTAAAATATTCAAAATTCTGATTGCTTATTACACTAGGCAAAAAAGCATTGATTTCTGTGGTTTTATTGGATTTTAGTGATTTTATTGCATTTTGCATCATTCTTTGTTACTTCATTTTGCCCATGAAAATTGGGGTTTTACTGCTTTTTCTTGTTTTTAGTAGCCAATGAAAATTTTGGCTGCTGTATATCCATTTGGGGTCTCTGTGTGCCACATAGTTTGGTATATCTATGCATATTGGGCTTCAAAGTGTACACTAGACCCATGCTGTTCACATTTAGGATGTTTAATGCTTATATGTTACAAATTGTTATAGAGCATATATGGGGTAACATGCAAGCTTCGTTACGATTTTCAGAAATTTCATAAAAAACACTATGTTCAGCATACAGTAGCTTTGCAGTTTGATAGTTTGCAGTAGTAAGACATATTTACCCATTTTGGATTTCTAAGAATGTATACTTTTTGAAAATATTTGGTTTTCTAGGGTCTGTATAATGTTAGGGGTTTTATGGCACATTATACACAGACCGGGTGCTCATTTGGCAGAGTGTCAGCCGTAAAAATTAATTTGCACTAATTTAATTTGGGTGCACCACATAGTTTTTTAAATCTATGCATATTGGGCATCAACGTATTCAGTATGCTGATATGTTACAAAATGTGGGGCATATCATGGGGTAAAATGCAAGCTTTGTGACAATTTCCAGAAATGTCATAAAAACTGCTAAGTTCAGCATAGTTTTACAGTTTGGTTGTTTGCAGTAGAAAGATATGAAGGTATTAACCCATTTTAGATTCATCAGAATGTGTTATTTATGAAAACATATGGTTTTATAGGGTCTCCATACTATTGGGGGTCTTATGGCACATAATACACACACTGGGTGCTTATAATGCAGCAGAGCGTCAGCCATGAAAATTCATGTGCATTATTTTCATTTGGGAACCTCCATACATACAACATAATTTGATAAATCTATGCATATTGGCACCAAAGTGTTCAGTAGACCCTGGTGTTCATATTTAGGATTTTTTTGTTTATATGTTACGAAATTTAGGGCAAATAATGGCATAGAAGGCAAGCTTTGTGACAATGGATGAGCAAATTTCATGAAAACTGCTATGTTCAACATAGTTTTGCAGCTTGGTAGTTTGCAGAGAAAGATGTATTTACCCATTTTAGATTTGTCAAAATGTGTATTTTCCGAAATTATATGGTTTTCTAGGTTCTCCAGACTGTTAGGGGATCTTATGGCACATAATACACATACCGGGTACTTGTATTGCAGCAACATATAGGGGCACATTTACTAAGGGTCGAATTTCGAAGTTAAAAATTCAACCATTGAATTTGATACTTTGATAGTCTAAGTATTTTTTTGATCGAAAACAGCGGTTCGAACGATTTTACAAAAAAATACTTTGACAACTCAAAACTTAGCCAAACACTATAAAGGTTATAGGAAGTCCCCCATAGGCTAAACAGCAATTCAACAGGTTTAAGGTGGCGAAGTGTCGAAGTCGAAGTTTTTTAAAGAGACAGTACTTCAATTTTCAAAGTCGAAGTTTTTTCAGTTCGAATCTAATTTTGGCCTATTCGATGGTCGAAGTACCCAAAAATTACTTCAAAAATTGCTTGTTAGTGTGCAAGATCATTCTATGTTTATTTATGTGATTTGAATCCTGTAATTATTGAGGTGATTATTTGATCATAGCACCTTAAATACAAATTCATAAAAAAATATATATATTGACAAGAGTTTCTAGCAAAGAGTGCCCTCTATTACCTTTGTCAGCCGTGACAATTTATATGCACTATTTATATTTGGGGGTCTCTGTATGCCACATAATTTGGCAAATCTATGCATATTGGGCTTCAAACTGTTCAGTAGACCTCTAGCATTCATATTTAGGATATTTTATTTTGGTACCTAATGCAATGTAAGATATAAGATACTAGAAAGTTTAAGCTTTGAGGTGATTGTCAGGTATTTATTCAAAAACAACAATTTTGGAAAAGCATTACAATGTAGTTTGGAGTAGAAAGACATGGTAACATGTATATGCACTATTACATTTGGGGGTCTCTGTACGCCACATAATTTGGCAAATCTAAGCATATTGGGCATCAAACTGTTCAGTAGACCTCTGACATTCATATTTAGGATATTTTCTTTTGGTACCTAATGCAATGTAAGAGATAAGATACTAGAAAGTTGAAGCTTTGAGGTGATTGTCAGGTATTTCATCAAAAACGTAAATTTTGGGAAAGTATTACAACGTAGTTTGGAGTAGAAAGACATGGTTACCCATTTTGAATTAGTCTGAATCTGTATTTTCCAAAAATATAAGGGTTTGGGGGGTCAATGTATCTTTTTATGTTTTTACCTTGCAAAAAATGTAAATGTATTGATTTTTCAACTGACTGCCAGCAAAAATTGCACTTTGAAAATGAGCCCTTATGTATCCAACACTATACATAACTGGTTACTCCCTTCAAGTTTCATCCACCCCACATCAGAAGCCATTATTAGTAGTAATCATCCTACTTGTTTAAAATATGCCACCTTTTACAACTGTTATAAATAATGCAAGTAATTACTGAAAAGCACCAACATTGCATTTGTCTTAATAGGCCACAGACCAACTATAATGCACCCCAGATTCTGCAGATGCAGATAACTCAATGGATGTGTTTTTGCTGTTGGTGGGGAAAGCATTTCAGAAAAAATATTCAGTTGGATCACTGACGCTCTAAAGCGTTGCAGCCGTTTTCTACAAAAAATGTTCACTATCAGAAAATGGAAGAAACATTAATTTCATGACACTTTAAAATGAAATAGCATAAGGAATAGTTTGCCCTACTAATGAAGAAAGACATAAGGAAGGAAAAGCTTAACTAAATGGGGAAGGGGAGCAAACATTTTACTATAAAAAAAAAATCCTTTATATTTGCAGCTCATGTTTAGTTTCTGTTAACATCTGTGTAATCGTATTTTCCTTGCAACTTCTAAATGAATAACTCAGCACAAATGATTATTATGGATCATTTAAATGACACTCATTTATTTTATTCTACACAAATTTGAATTTTTTGCTGCATGCTTTTCCTTTCCTTTCAGAATGTGAGGCCCTTACCAAGTGCAAAAAAAAAAAAGATAGAATCTGTCTCTTTATGAATATTAATAGGAAAATCAAGGGGACAATGGCACTTCAAGTTTCATCTCTCTATCTCCTAGAGGCGCAAACTCTGCAAGTTGTCACCTTGGTGTATTCAGTGTCTCTTGAAGCACTAGACTCCTCCAGAGAGAATGTCAGCCCCAGCCCTGGGCAGTTTTGACAAACAGAGTATATATTGATACATGATAAAGTATGCTAGAAATCACCCAGCGCTAAAGGCTACTATAGTTTTAATATCATCATTTGAATTAACAAGCATTCTGTGGAGAAATAATGAGCTTTCATTATTCAGAACATCATCCTTACCCAGGGAACTCAAAAACCATTAGCTCTTCAGAGCTTAATGAAAAGATGATAAAGAATATTTTAGATAAAAGTTTGAACAGGAGCACTTGGTAACTGAGGTAAAAAATTTATGTTGCTGGTGAGCAATGATTCAATTCCCCTAATTTAAGATATCCATGAAGGAGTCACATGCAGCATTTTTTGTCTGTTAGATGAAGAACAAATTGCAATGGGGTTGATGAAAAATTGAGGCAGACGCCCTCTTCAATCTTTTGATCATTATTCAATAGAGCAGAGTTGAGCTTTTCAGAGGAGACATCTTTCTCTTCTGAAACATAATGTGACTTGTGAACGGCATCGTTTTTGCTTGTTTAGCTAACACTGCCTTGTAGAAATGGACCAATATCTTTAAGGCTAGCGTGAACACAGTCATATCACAAAACAATTTTAGTTTCAAAATATTTTGTTTCGAGAAAAAAATATCATCTGCCTGGGTCTGACTTTGAATGTTGATTCAATTACATTTCAAACAGATGTCGTGATGCCCCATAGGCTTTAAGAACCACTTCTAATCCAGCAGCAGGGTTGTTTCCTATACTGATCTATAAAAGAAATTTACAAAGAACACCTCTAAGCATAAAGCAAGGAGTATAAAGCATGGATACTTATAATAGCATTTCTAAAGTACACATTTAGAGGTTGGTAAGTTGGGTATCTACAGTTAATTCCACAATGTCTGAATGTAATTTTCAAGGTATTGCTAACATATGTATATAGCAAGGTCTGGCTTGTGTAAACATTTTAGCATGTCAATGAAAACATCAATGGGAATATTTTGTAGTAGCAAATATTGGGTGTCCAAAGCAACTATTGTAAATATTACAAAAGTATTTATTTAATATACTTATGTATAGCTCAGTGCTAGTGATGGGCGAATTTGCGCCGTTGCGAAACTCGCGAAACAGCACGCCGTCTCGTTTTTGACGCGAATTTTCGCGGGCGTTTTTCGCCCATCACTACTCAGTGCCATACTATGAAGACAAATCAGTAGGTATAGTTTCCTTTAATCCCTTCTTTTCTGTTTACAAGATTAGTACTGGAAATCTACAATGATTGCAATGAATTAAATGAAATATGGATTATGCCTTTCTTAATACTAGTACTGCAGAATTAAAAATACATAATGATGAAGTACTCCCGTGATATTTGCAACTTGGATCTCTAAGGTTTCTGCTAATATGTTCTGTAATATCAACTATATAGTGAATGATGTGCCCTATGTTGTAAAAAATAAAGAGATAATACTTATATTATGTAAGTCATTGAGGAGTTCCATTACCATATAAAGGTGACGGCTAATTACTTTTATACCAAGGAGAATACCAAGGGGACATATAATACAACAGGGGGTACATTATTATTATAATACAACATTTCAGTAAGCCATGTGACTCACTAACTGATGACATCGCTAAACACTGTTTATAAGGATTTAATTTACTGGGGATTCATAGTTCTTATGAATTATAGATTTATGTGTTGCCTATAGTAAAAGGATGTAGATGTGGGCAAAATAAAACTGTAATTGCAAAAAACTCATTTACAAAGGGAAAGCCAAGATCCAAGTTTAAAAATGACCTCAAAGCTTATGGCTGATCCCCACACTGTGAAGCAAAGAAAGGAGGAATCGGCACACAGTAACAAATTGCAATGTGGGGTAAACCCCTAAGTGTTTATTGTGTCATAAAATGCACAACGTTTCGGGGGCACGCCCCTTCGTCAGGTGATGATCCCCACACTGCACAGCTACAACTCAGAGACAGATACAACGCTTCGCACCCAACGGGCTTTTCCGATCGATATCTGGCTGATAGTCGGCCAGATAGCGATCGGGCAGGTTAGAAAATCCCGATCGAGGCCGAATATTTTCGTTGATGTGGTCCCGCGATCCGACCGCCCGTTTGGCGTTTGTTCTGATCAGACCACCTCAATGTGGGCATATTTGGGAGTGGTCCAAAACGAGCAGATCTCTACGTCTATGGCCACCTTTAGAGTTCAACAAAGAGAAGAACAAGCTGCTACAGATGGATAACTCACCAAGGGCAATCAGTGGTCCAGTGGCTCGGGGAGCTGTAAATCCCTAAGGAATAACTAGAAACATAAATGATAAATGTGTCTGGAGTTTATATAACGTGTATATATATATATATATATATATATATATATATATATATATATACACACACACACACATATACTGCATATATATATATATTAGTGGTGATCCTATGCTTTTAAAATTGGGCGTTTGTTTTGGGAATATCTCTCCTTTAAAAGCCTGATTGCTGGCTGGGGAGGATTTAGCCCTCAGTGAAAAAACAGCGTTCAACGGACATTGATTACAGGTAATGCTAAAATGCACATAAAATATAAAACAAGTTAGGGACCGCCATTCGGGGTTTACCTTGACGTGGTATGGTGGCTTATCAATTTTATGATCATAACTTTGTAACAAAATAACCCCTGTTTTGGGTACATATGCAATAGCATTTATTATACTTATATATACTTTAAAGCCTTTAGAGTGCTCCCACAACCCCCCTGTTTTGATATTGTATATATATATATATATATATATATATATATATATATATATATATATATATATATATATATATATATATATATATATATATATATATATTCCAACAAGAAAAGGAAATAATATTTTATTGTTTTCAATGTTTCAGTTTCATACAGGAACCTTCGTCAGGGACAAAAGTGGAACTGGACGGTTTGATACAGTAAACCTTTATTTGCTTTCATTATTTTTCTTGCTGGAATCTTCCTTGGAGTGGATATTTGACTTTTCATTTTGGATTGGCACCCAGGTTTTATCTATGCTTATGGTTGTGTGCGCCACACACTGTAGTTCTATATACAGTCATATGAAAAAGTTTGGAGTTTTGTTTATCATTGGCAACTTCCTTTTAATATATAACATGCCTTATGGAAACAGTAGTATTTCAGCAGTGACATAAAGTTTATTGGATTAACAGAAAATATGCAATATGCATCTTAACTAAATTAGACAGTGCAAAAGTTTGGGCACCCCAACAGAGATATTACATCAATACTTAGTTAAGCCTCCTTTTGCAAATGTAACAGCCTCTAGACACCAAATATAGCCTTTGCTAAGTGTCTGGATTCTGGATGGCGATATTTTTAACCATTTGTCCAAAATCTCTCAAGTTTTTTGATGATATTCAAGTCGGGGGACTATGATGGCCATTCCATCTTCTCCCTCTGCATAAATGCATTTGTAGATTTCTAAGTGTCTTTAGGGTCATTGTCTTGTTGGAATATTCAACCCCTGCGTAACTTCAACTTTGTGATTGATGCTTGAACATTATCCTGAAGAAATTGTTGATATTGGGTTGAATTCATCCGACCCTCGACTTTAACAAGGGCCCCAATCCCTGAACTAGCCCCACAGCCCCACAGCATGATGGAACCTCCACCAAATTTGACAGTAGGTAGCATCTGCAGCAAGATGTTGTCTTTGGAGGTGATCTTTGGGTTGTCTGTAACCATTCTCAAAATTCTCCATATATGCAGCTCCTGTATTTTCTTGGCCTGCCAGACTTGGGTTTTACAGCAACTGTGCCTGTGGCCTTCCATTTCCTGATTACATTCCTTACAGTTGAAACTGACAGTTTAAACCTCTGAGATAGCTTTTTGTAGCCTTCCCCTAAATCATGATGCTGAACAATCTTTGTTTTCAAATCTTTTGAGAGTTGCTTTGAGGATCCCATGCTGTCACTCTTCAGAGGAGAGTCAAACAGAGCACTTGTAAGGCCCCATCTAGACTAGACAGTTTTTGTCTCCATCACTCAAACAGGACATTATTGTATTAAAGAGGGTACAGAGAAGGGCAACTAAGCTGGTAAAAGGTATTGAAAATCTTAGCTATGAGGAAAGACTGGCCAAATTGGGGATGTTCACACTGGAGAAGAGGTGCTTAAGGGGTGATATGATAACTATGTATAAATATATAAGGGGATCATATAATAATCTCTCTAATGCTTTATTTACCAGTAGGTCATTCTAGCGGACACAAAGTCACCCATTCCGATTAGAAGAAAAGAGGTTCCACCTAAATATTCGGAAGGGGTTTTTTACAGTGAGAGCTGTGAAGATGTGGAATTCTCTCCCTGAATCAGTCGTACAGGGTGATACATTAGATAGCTTTAAGAAGGGGTTGGATAGCTTTTTAGCAAGTGAGGGAATACAGGGTTATGGGAGATAGCTCATAGTCCAAGTTGATCCAGGGACTAGTCTGATTACAAGGTTACCAACATTTTTGCACAGCCAGTTTTTCACATTCGATTAATTTCATACAACTGAATACCGCTTCACTAAAAATCTTTGTTCAGAAAACACCCCAGTAGATGTTCCTGGGAAATTAAAGACATACCACTGTTTTCTTTTTTGTTGAAAGTGGAGAAAATTGTTATGCAAGCTGAGAGGGGTTCCCAATTTATTTCATATGACTATATATATATATATATATATATATATATATATATATATATATATATATATATATATATATATATATATATATATATATATATATATATATATATATACACACAAATTTGTGGTTCCTGGGAGAGGCAAAAAAATTAACTAGTTTAGATGCTACTTAGATATATTTTGCCCAATGATGGATTGCAGATTCCGAAATTCAGTGAAAGTTTTACTTGTGTTTCATGTCAGCCGTAAAAAAACTCAGTGTAATAAATAAAGAAAAATAAATAAGGTTACATTTTATGGGGTGTAAATCTCTTAAAGTACTGCTGCACAAAAAAAGCATAAAGGTTGTAGAGTGTAAATGTTGTATAGTACGTCTGAAAGGCTGGTCCTGCTGTTTCATTCTTTAGCTCCAGTAATTTGTTTCTTATAGCTTGGTGCTTACATGTGCAGAGGGACACGAGCCAGATTCCACCTGTGGTCACCTGGCAGCTACAGTATGACAGGTGCCTGATTTTAACATGGTGAATTGTTTGAAATATTTGCAGACAGGGAGAATTTTTATTATGGAATGAGAAGAATAGCACTGTACAAAAAAAAAAGAATAAAATGTGATGACAAGGAGCAAGGGAACAAAAATAAACACACTGTATTGTTTGCTCACTATTAACAGATGCTTTTTGATCATTTCTTTTACTCCCAAGGTGTTATCTTCTGGGGATCTTTATCATAAATTCCTTAAAATTCTCAACAGCTGTTATTTAAGTGCTACCTCCCACAGCCTGCAGATTATCTGAAGCTTATGGTTATAAAGGGACATTTATTGCCATACCTTTCCAGTACTTTTTTTCCTCATCAGTTTTATTTCTTCAGCTGAAATGGTTGAGTTCATTTTTATTCAGCAGTATAAACATGGAATGGCTTGCTTTAGTAAGGACAAGATAAAGGGACTTTCATATTATTATAAAAGTAATAAATGTTGAAATAAAACCAAGAAACTACTCCACATTATGACATTGTCCCTAGTTATGCTCATACCCAAATAAAACACCGAATGGTTGTACTCAAAGGGACAGCACACATTAAACCTGTACTATACTACGATATGTGCCATATAGCTAACTTGTCCCCTAAACAACCTTTAGTCAATATTAGAATTAAGCATTAAGCTGACCAAACAACCAGTGCTGGGATTTCAAACATTCCAGGTTTAGGTTGAATGAAACTTAGCAGTTGGCATACTTATTTGTTGTATTTCCGGGTTTTCGTATTAGTAAAAAATAGCAAAATAATATATACTGTACATATTTATACAGCATCAGTCCAGTATAAAAAAAATATACACATGAGTGCTTCAAAAAAGAACGCAGGTATATCTGCATGTGCAATTTTGAGTGCAATGTGCCATGCAGATTTTTTTCCACAGAATTGCAGCTTCATTGCGGTTGTAAAGCTCTTGACGCAATTGCAATTCACCATCTTTAACGCAACTGTGCATGTATTTACAGTAGTTTCAAACCACATGCTTGTCTACCTGATTTCATTTCCGGTGTTTGCCTTGCAAGTGACATCTGCATTGATTCTTTAGGTGCAAGTTTGTTGTGCTTATTAGACGCTGGCAAGAAAGGGAACCATGGAGCTACAGCCTGGTCAGGAGGTAGCTCCAGAGTTCTTCTGCATCAGTAGTCATCAGCTCTCAGTTTAGAATGGAAGGCAGGAAGGAATGAGCAGCTCCATGTTAAACTATACATACAACAAAAGCATCTTTATGCAAGCACCTTTAATTAAAGTGGTTTTATGCACAACAGAATGTGGGGAAATTGTGGGGCCCTATAATCACAAGGAAAGTAGTTTGGCACTCAGCAGGACTTTTAATTAAATCAACATTTTGATCAATACAGAATCTTAATCATAGAACACTGTCAGGCTTCACCTGTCTTAGAGCCAAGATGTTAGGAGACGTGGCCAATTCGGAGAGTAATAAGCTGTTCACGTGGAGTAGTGGTTCAGCTGGGGTTAAGGCGGATAGAGAAGTCGAATGGGCAGGCCGGGGTCAGTGCAGGCAGAGTTCAATCATAGTCGTTTAAGCAGGCTGAGGTCGATGCAGGCAGAGATCAAGCGTAATCGAGTAAGAAGGCTGAGGTCAAATGCAGGCAGAGATCAAGCGTAGTCAGGGTATCAAGCAGAAGTCAAACCAAAATCAAATGGTCAGGATACAAATTCACAGGAGCAAAAGTTTATTACCAAGCACAGAACCATTCCCTGAGCGTTCTTTTAAGGAGGGCGTTATGGCGACAAAAGTAGTGACGCCTGTGTCATGTCGCCACGCACGTTCACATTAGTGGACGGTTAGACGTCCGCGTCCGTTTCGGCACGCGCTTCGTGATGACGCACATGCGTCTACACTAGCACCCATTTTGACACGCGTGTCCATATGCGCTGAATCCTTACAAATGCTGACATAGTGGAATATTATAATAGATAGGATAATAGTATTTCAACTTTTTCCTTCCATACATATTCAATATATAATATTAAACATACAGAACTTTTTCTATTAAAACATTATGGGGCATATTTAATAGTGCAAACATTTTCCTCATTTAACTTTACCTATGTTCACCTTAGTTCATCAGGTGTTACTAGAAATGATATGCTTTTATGATAGCTAAAACAGCTCATATGTAAAATCCTGCTTCATGTAAATAAAACATTTTCATAATAATATACTTTTTTTGGTAGTATGTGCCATTGTGTAATCATAAATAGAAAACTTCCATTTTAAAAAATAAGGGCAGCCTCCTGGGATCATATGATTCACGGTGCACACAAACATACCAAACAAACCATATTTGTAATGTCACATGAGCCAATTAACAGACAGAGTTGTGTCTTTTGCTTCCAAACTTCTTCCTGTTACAGTTAGGGGCAAATTCATCAAGGGTCGAATTTCGAGGGGTTAAATCCCTCGAAATTCGACTGGAGAATAGAATCGAATAGAATCTAATAGACAATTCGGGCGAATTTACGCGCTGGCGAATAGTCGAATTGGCAAATATTCGCCAGGCGAATAGGCGCTCGATCGAATATTCGCTCGAAGGATTTTCATTCGATCGAATGCCTTTTTATTCTATCAAAAACTTGGAAAACAAGCCTATGGGACTTTCCCATAGGCTTTTAAAGCAATTCGGTAGGTTTTAGGTGGCGAAGTAGGCAGTCGAAGTATTTTTAAAAGAGACAGTACTACGACTATCGAATGGACGAATAGTCGCAGCGTTTTTGCGCTTGATCTATTCGAATCATTCTACTCAGACGAATTTATGCCAATTCGATAGTCGAGGAGCACAAAAACCTACTTGAAATTCGAGGTTTTTTTACTTCGAATCCTTCACTCGAAGTTAGTGAATCGGCCCCTTAGAGTTGTAGTATTTCTGGTCAGGTGATCTCTGAGGCAGCACACAGACCATCACAAAATGGTTGTACAAGGCAAGAAATGTAAAAGGGCAAGATTTACTTAAGTCTATTATATAAAGAAATGGACTGCAGCTCACCGTTTGTTTGCTTGATAGGTTATCCTGCGGGGTATCCTGTGTTGATCCCCCAATAGAGTCAATCAGTAGAATTCGAATGCAGGACAAATCCACAGCAGTATTCTTAACTGCAAAAACGTTTATTGGGAATGCACAACACACAACATGTTTCGGGCTAGGCCCTTTATCAAGTGACACACTTGATAAAGGGCCTAGCCCGAAACATGTTGTGTGTTGTGCATTCCCAATAAAAGTTTTTGCAGTTAAGAATACTGCTGTGGATTTGTCCTGCATTCGAATTCTACTGATTGACAAGATTTACTTAAATATATATTCCAGTTTGATAATATTCTTTAATATGCCACTTAATATGATATAACTATTTGTTGCTTAAATATTTATTTTGAGGGTATAGTTTTCCTAAAAGAATTTTCACAATAAAGAAATTACATATGAATGGAAAGTTAGCACAGAGGAGGTGACGTAGATAATATGATGCAAAAGTGGTTGCTTTATTTTTATAATGGCAGTTCACCAACCTGAACCTGGAGACGTTTCTCTTGGTGAAAATAAGCGCTCTCTAAGTCAACAATGTTATATTAAATCGTTGTTCTTTCTCTGATTTGTTTGTACATTTAAAATATTCAGGCCATCTTTTAGTATAATTATCATTTTGCAGAAAATGTGCCCATACACAGGCATTTATCAGCTGATAATTCTTTCTCTCCTCTCTATTCCTCTCTGGAACAATTTAACAACTGACCATGCCACATATTGAGCGACATCTATACCCTGTCGGATTAAAATCTGAACAAGTGCCAAGCCTGGACAGATATCGGTGGGATTAGATGGAATATCCAGTGCCTGATGAGTGCACTTCAGGCCAAATAAAAATGTTTGTGTAAATGGCTATCTTATATCATGCTAGAACATCCGTACCACCGTCAAAGATTAAGGGACAATGTGGTAGGACAGCATGCTGTCATGTATTGATTGGAGGTGTCAGCACTATTTTATTAGTGATTAACTTTATTAAATATGATTTCTTTCAAAGGTAGAAGGTCAAAAGACTGTAAAATGACTCCACTTATTATTCAGTGAACAGTGTGGAAGAGCACTGCTGCCAAAGTAAGCATGAATGAATAATTTATAAATGACTGATGCATCCTGAATGTTGTTTCAGGCATAAAACAGTGGGACATCAATAATCAAAAGAAGTTGGATTAATTTAGCTTTATTTTAAAGCTGGTATTTTTATCTACATTTTACAGCATGCGTCGGCTGGTCAGAAAAAAAATACTCATTTTCTTTAAGCAGGCATTAACTTTCAGAATTTGTCAGCATTAACCTTAATCAGAATTTCATTTCTCCCATGCCATTATTTTGCAGTGGCAAATTAATAATGAAATATTCCATTAAATAAATTAACATTGTTTAACTTGTAGAACCTAAAGAGCAACTGTTGATGACATTTTATAATTAAATATTTTAATAGCATTTTATAATTAGACATTTTTAATAGTTGGAAAAATTGAGTGCTGAGCTAAGAAACATCAATTCACGTGTTAGTTACATTATATGTCATAATAAAAGATATTAGTTTTATTTAATATGAGCTAGCAGCTTTACTTTTAGTACCTGTACAAAGGAACAGTAGCAAGTTGTATTAGTAGAATAAGGCTTAGTGCATTAAAAGGTATATACAGTGCAGTTAGATTTGCCTTATAGCATTTTCCAGCACAGTGAAGTTTTATAAACCATATATTTACCCTATACTCGTGGACTTGGGGTTTTTCAAATAATGGATCTTTCCATAATTTGGATCTTCATACCTTAAGGAGTCATTTACAAACACACCACACAAGTGACAGTGCTTATATAGGAATAGGATCTGTTACTTGGAAACCCATTATCCAGAAAGTTCTGAATTATGGGAAGGCCATCTCCTATAGACTCCATTTCAATCATTCTGATTTTTATAAAAAAATTCCTTTTTCTCTGTAATAATAAAACAGAACCATACACTTGATTCCAGTTTAAATCTAATTAATCCTTATTGGAGGCAAAACAACCCTATTGGGTTTAATTAATGTCACAGTAAAACGGTACATATACAGAATGAGAACATAATAATAATATATCTCAACTATATCTTATCATTCATATCTCTTTCATGATACAGAATCCCCTCCTTCTCTGACACATCTTTTTTTCCTTTAATGTTATATATTTAGCAAGTGTGCTTACACCTCATTTAATCTGATTAGTTCTTCATTCAGCTAAAATGTAAACCACTTATATGACAATATTACTATTAGGTTTGTCAATAAAATAGGTTTCATCTCTTACTTCCCAAATAAAAGTGTACTTTCCAAGAAAATAATGTATGTTATACTGGTGAAATGTATTTGTTATTTGCCCATCTCACTCAGCTAATCATTGTTTCTCCTTTTCATCCACAAAGCAAATAGGAATCTCAGACCTCCAATGGGATTTTGAAGTCCAAAACCATGCTATGCTATCAGCAGTAACATGGTTAGCTAACTGCTGTGACTAAATGGATATTGTGAAACACTGCAGGCAATGGATGAAAAGTGATGCCCTCCCAGTACACAATGCTTCTGTGCAGAATTGGTCAAAACAACACAACTTCACAGACAGAGCAGCAGAAGGCACTGGCTCCTCTCTTTATCACCTGGAGCAATATGTGCAGAGAGGGGTGATAATGAAGTACTTGACTAATTCAGAGTGATTCAGCTGACTAAGCCAGGGGGCTTTGCAGAGCATGCAAACCTACAGATCCCATTTCTAGCCATTCCCCCTGGTACCTGCAAAACCAAAACAAAGAGCAAAGGAGATCAAAAACTGAGAAACGTCAATAGATTAAAATAAGCACAGGCAACCACCCTGTACATATTCGCTTATAAAATATTACTCTAATGCACTTCAAGTGCAAGGATTAACTCCAATCCAATTTAAAGTTTTTAACTATGTCTTGTACTGAGATCATGTAAAATACGTTCTAAAGCCATATGAGAAAAAAAAAATATACCCATGATTGTATAAAGTACAAACACATACTGTATACACACTTAAATACTATATACAGTTAATAGACATTTTATCCAGAATGCTCAGGATCTGGGGTTTTCTGGATAATGGATCTTTCTGTAATTTGGATCATAGTATCGTAAGTCTATTAGAAAATCATGTTAAAATTATATAACCCCCAACAGGCTGGGTTTGTCTCCAATAAGGATTAAAGTAACGGTCAGGAAATCAAAAACGTAGTGAATTTGCGTGGTAATGCTTTTTTGCCAGAGCGAAAATTCACCTGCTGTTAGAGTGCAAAGTTGGACCAGAGTCTATCTCCTTCGATAGCAAAATTACACCAGCGCCCGGCGAAGTGCCGAAATGACGTCACGCGAATTTTCGCCAGCATTAGTCACTTCGCCCTTTAGTAAATTTCCCCCTATGGGAGACAGCTTAGAGATGGGCGAATTTGACCCGTTTCATTTCGTCAAAAATTCACCGACAGCGAAATGACGCCGATGCCCATTAAAGTCTATGGGCGTCAAAAAAATGTTTTTTCGGACACGCGCCTTTTTTTTTTGTCCCATGACGCCATACAAGTCTATGGGCATCAATTGCCATCCCTAGAGACAGCCTTTCCGTAATTCAGAGCTTTCTGGATAATGGGTTTCCAGATCTTATATCTACAGTTAGGTCCATAAATATTTGGATAGACAACTTTTTTTTCTAATTTTGGTTCTGTACATTACCACAATGAATTTGAAATGAAACAACTCTGATGCAGTTGAACTGCAGACTTTCAGTTTTAATTCAGTGGGTTGAACAAAAAGACTTGAGGAACTAAAGCTTTTTTTTAACACAATCACTTCATTTCAGGGTCTCAAAAAGGAAAAATGGACAAATTAAAAAAACTGAAAATAAAATGTCAATTTCTAATACTTGGTTTAAAACCCTTTGCTGGCAATGACAGCCTGAAGTCTTGAACTCATGGACAACACCAGATTTTGAGTTTCCTCCTTTTTAATGCTCAGCCAGGCCTTTACTGCAGCGGCTTTCAGTTGCTGTTTGTTTGTGGGCCTTTCTGTTCAATTTTAGTCTTCAACAAGTGAAATGCATGCTCAATTGGGTTCATATCAGGTGACTGACTTGGCCATTCAAGAATATTCCACTTCTTTGCTTTAATAAACTCCTGGGTTGCTTTGGCTGTATGTTTTTGGTCATTGTCCATCTGTATCATGAAACGCCTCCCAAACATTTTGACTGCATTTAGCTGGATTTGAGCAGACAGTTGTCTCTGAACACAAAAGCTTGAAAGTGCACACAATCGAAGACCATATGTGGGGCTGAGTTAAAGCTCTATCCAGAATCCAAGCATTCCACTCTGGTCACGTGGGTAAGACAGACACTATATTAAAGGCGCATAACTCGGATTCTTCTTTGGATAGAGTTGTCTCTGAACACGTCAGAATTCATTCAGCTGCTCCTGTGTCACATCATGGATAAACACTAGTGTCCCAGTGCCACTGGCAGCCATGCACACCCAAACCATCACACTGCCTCCTCAGTTTTATAGATGATGTGGTATACTTTGGATCATGAGCTGTTCCACGCCTTCTCTATACTTCTTTCTTGCCATCATTCTGGTAGAGGTTGATCTTTATTTCATCTGTCCAAATAATGTTTTTACAGAACTGTGCTGGCTTTTTTAGCAAAGTCCAATCTAGCCTTTCTATTCTTGTTGCTTATGAGTGAATTTCACTTTGCAGTGCACCCTCTGTATTTACTTTCATGCAGTCTTCTCTTTATGGTAGACTTGGATATTGATACACCTACCTCCTGGAGAGTGTTGTTCGCTTGTTTGGCAGTTTCTCTTCACCATGGAAATGATTCTGTTGTCTTCCTTGGTCTTCCTTCCAGGTTTTTTTGCGTTGCTGAGTTTACAAGTCCTTTCTTTCTCAGGATGTACCAACTGTAGATTTTGCCACTCTTTGCCACTCATGTTTTTTTCAGTTTTTGCAGCTTAGGATGGCTTGTTTCACCTGCATGGAGAGCTCAATTGACCGCATGTTGTCTGTTCAAGGCAAAATCTTCCACATAAAATCACCCCCCCCCCTCAAATCAACTCCAGGGCATTTATCTGCTTCATCGATAATGACATAACAAAGGAATTGCCCACACCTGCCCATAAAATAGCCTTTGAGTCAATTGCCCAATTACATAGTAACATAGTAAGTAAGGTTAAAAAAGACACACGTCCATAAAGTTCAACTTTTTTTTTTTTTTATATCTGCCTAACTGCCAGTTGATCCAGAGGAAGGCAATTCCTTCCTGACTCCAAAATGGCAATCGGACTAGTCCCTGGATCAACTTGTACTATGAGCTATCTCCCATAACCCTGTATTCCCTCACTTGCTAAAAAGCCATCCAACCCCTTCTTAAAGCTATTTAATGTATCAGTCTGTACAACTGATTCAGGTAGAGAATTCCACATCTTCACAGCTCTCACTGTAAAAAGACCCCTTCCGAATATTTAGGTGGAACCTCTTTTCTTCTAATCGGAATGAGTGACCTCGTGTCAGCTGGAAAGACCTACTGGTAAATAAAGCATTAGATAGATTATTATATGATCCCCTTATATATTTATACATAGTTATCACATCACCCCTTAAGCGCCTCTTCTCCAGTGTGATCATCCCCAATTTGGCCAGTCTTTCCTCATAGCTAAGATTTTCCATACCTTTCACCAGCTTAGTTGCCCTTCTCTGTACCGTCTCTAATACAGTAATGTCCTGTTTGAGTGATGGAGACCAAAACTGTACGGCATATGCTAGATGGGGCCTTACAAGTGCTCTATACAGTGGAAGAATAACCCCTCCTCCTGTGACTCTATGCCCCTTTTAATAAAGCTCAAGACCTTATTTGCCCTTGATGCTGCCTACTGGCATTGCTTGCTACAGCCAAGTTTATCATCTACAAGGACTCCAAGGTCCTTTTCATAATGGATTTGCCTAGTTCAGTAACATTAAGGGTATAAGCGGCTTGGATATTTTTACATCCCAGGTGCATGACTTTATATTTATCAACCTTGGATCTCATTTGCCACTTAGCTGCCCCTGCCAGTTTGTCAAGATCGTGTTGCAAGGATGCCACATCCTGAATGGAATTAATTGGGCTGGATAATTTTGTGTCATCTGCAAAAACTGATACATTACTTACAACACCCTCCCCTAAGTCATTAATGAACAAGTTAAATAAAAGTGTACCTAATACCGAGCCCTGGGGGACCCCACTAAGAACCTTACTCCAAGTAGAGAATGTACCATTAACAACCGCCCTCTGTACCCAATCCTGTAGCCAGTTACCTAACCATGTGCAAACGACTTCATTAAGCCCAACAGACCTTAGTTTAGAAAGCAGTCGTTTGTGGGGCACAGTATCAAACGCTTTGGCAAAATCCAAATAGATCACATCTACTGCCCCCGCCCCCACTGTCCAGCATCTTACTTACCTCATCATAAAAAGCAATCAAATTTGTCTGACATGACCTATCCTTCATAAAGCCATGCTGATTGCTGCTCATAATGACATTGACTAGGACAAAATTTTGAATGTGATCCCTTAACAAACCTTCAAATAATTTCCACATCACAGATGTCATGCTTACTGGCCTATAATTGCCAGGCTGAGATCGTAATCCCTTTTTAAATATTGGAATAACATCAGCTTTTCTCCAATCCATAGGCACCATACCAGATGAAAGTGAATCTGAGAAAATCAGAAATAGGGGCTGGTCTAAAACTGAACTAAGCTCTCTTAGAACCCGGGGTTGTATGCCATCAGACCCTGGAGCCTTGTTTACATTAATTTTCATTAAAGCTTTATGAATCATATCCTGAGTCAGGCACTGACTAGATTTAGCTGAGCCATTAGTGCAGCTATAAAGTGAGCCTGGGAACTCCTCTATTGTATATACTGAAGAAAAGAACTGATTTAACACATTTGCCTTTTCTGTATCTGTTACAACCAAACTGGTAAAATTATTTAATGGAACAACACTCTCAACCTGCATCTTTTTACTATTAATATATTTAAAAAACTTTTTAGGGTTAGTTTTCACCTCCATTGCAATTAACTCTTCAGTTCCTTTCTTTGCCTTCCAGATTGCTGATTTACAACATTTATTACAGTGTTTATATTCATTAAATGCAGCTTCTGTCCCAACAAATTTGTAGTTTTTAAATGCCTTTCTCTTCTTTCCTATTAACTTCTTTACTTTACTGTATTAAGCCACATAGGATGATTCTTAGAGCTTCTACATTTACCTCTTAAGGGAATAAATTGAGAACAGTAATGATTTAATATCATTTTAAATGACAACCATTTCTGTTCTGTGTTTTTAGCTGAAAACCTAAAGCCCCAATCAATACTCTGTAGGGCAGCCCTCAAGGCACTAAAATTAGCTTTTGCAAAATTCATGTTTTTTGTTGCCCCAGTATATATTTGTTTTTTGCAGCAGACTTTAAATGATATAACATTATGGTCACTATTACCCAGGGGTTCAATGACTTGCACATTTGCTATAAGTTTTTGGGTCATTCGAGATCACTAAATCCAGAATAGCATTTTTTCCGGTAGGCTCCTCAACAACCTGTGCCATAAAATTGTCATGCAACAAGTTTATAAATTTGTTCCCATTAACTGATCTGTCAGTACTGTTGCTCCAGTCAATATATGGGTAATTAAAATCTCCCATTATCATTAAAAACTAGCAGCCTTTTCTATTTGCATGAGGAGCTTCACCTCCTCCTCCTCACTTACATTAGGGGGTCTATAGCATAAGCCTACAATTAATTTGCTGGACTCATTACAATTGGTTAAGAACTCCACCCATAAGACTTTTGCCCCCTCATTTTCTTACATAACCTCCTCCTTTATATAAGCTTTTAAATCCTGCCTAACAAACAGACATACCCCTCCTCCTTTTCTATTGCCTCTGTCCCTCCGAAACAAAGTATAGCCACTGATATTTACTGCCCAGTCATGCGACTCATTCAGCCATGTTTCAGCCACACCAATCACATCATATTTTACCTGCAGCACCAGCACCTCCAGCTCTCCCATTTTACCAATCAGACTCCTTGCATTTGCAAACATACATTACTGGGACCATATTGAACATATGACATGTGGTCCTCCCTATCCTTAACAGTATCCCCAGCCAAATCTCTTCCCCCATTTTCCCTTTCTTTGCCCACTATCTCATCTAACCTGTCATCTTACTGAATCTTTTACTGAACCCTCCCCCCCCACACCTAGTTTAAAATCTCCTCCAACTCTCTAGCCATCTTCTCTCCCAAAACAGTTGCAGCATCATCATTGAGGTGCAGCACATCCCTAGCAAAGAGCCTGTAGCCGAAATCAGCCCAGTTCTCCAAAAACCCAAACCCTCCTCCCTACACCAATCTCTCAGCCACGCATTAATCTCCCTACGCTCCCGCGGTCTCCTTAGCATTGCTCGTGGCTCAGGTAATATCTCTGAGAAAATTACCTTGGAAGTCCTCGCCCTCAACTTTACACCTAGTTTTTTTAAATCGTTCTTGAGGACTTCACCACCTCCTCTAACTTTGTCATTGGTACCTATGTGTACCAAGACCGCTCCCCAGCCCCTCCCAATAATCTGTCCACTCGTTCCACCACATGCCGAACCCTAGCAGCAGGCAAGCAGCAGACTGTTCGGCATGTAGGGGCCTTACGACAGATTACCCTATCCACCTTTCTAATAATTGAATCCCCTATAACTATAACCTGCCTTTCCTTCCTTGCACTCCCCCCACCACCCGTATTAGAACCACTGCCTCCCAGGGTGCTCTGAGAGTCAGTTTGCTCCATACACGCCAGTTCAGAGTTTTCCTCCCCAGCATCTTCAGCCAAAACGGCAAATTTGCTGTTTTGGACAAGCTGTGGACCAGCCCCCCTACCCTTCTGTCCCCTACTTACCCTCCTGACTGTCACAAACCTTCCTCCCTCATTAGCCTCCACTGCCCCTTCTCCTCCCCCCACTCCACTAGCCCCTGCCAGTGGTTGCTCTGCGAGCCTCCTTTCCTCCCCCTCGTTTGCCTCTGCTCTCAGTGCTGCAAGTTCAACCCTTAGAGTCTGCAGTTCAGATTCCAAGATTAAAAGCCACCGACATCTCTTACATGTAAATACTGCATGGAACTGCTGCTCCAACACCACATACATGTGACAAGACACACACTGAGTAATACCAGCAAACCCACTTGCACCCATATTTACACTGGGTACTTACAGTCTCCCAAATGCAATTCCTCACAAAAGCCTTTTTGGTTTTAAACGCCCTAAGGTTTTTAACGCTGCTTAACACTTAATTCACATGCAACACTTAGATCACATGCAACACTCGCTTAGCAGCTCACCACACTCACTTTGAATTCACAAGGTTAAGGTTTCAATTGCTTTTGAGCCCCTGAAATGAAGTGATTGTTTAAAAAAAGGCTTTAGTTCCTCACATTTTTATGCAATCTTTTTGTTCAACCCACTGACTTAAAACTCAAAGTCAGCAGTTCAACTGCATCTGAGTTGTTTCATTTAAATTTCATTGTGGTAATGTACAGAACTAGTGATGGGTGAATTTGGGGCGTTTCACTACGCCGCAAAATTCGGAAAACGGCAAAAAAAAATTTTTGGATGCCGGCATCCGTTTTTGGCGAAATTGCACCGGTGTCCAAAAAAATGGACGCCGGCGTCCATTTTTTTTGAGGCCGGCAAAGTTATTCGCCAGTGGCGAGGGGGGAATTCGCCACAAATTCGCACCTGGCGAATAAATTCGCCCATCACTATACAGAACAAAAATTAGAAAAAAAAGTTGTCTATCCAAATATTTATGGACCTAACTGTATATTACTGTATATCCACAGAATGCTTACATGTCATAATAACTAAAAAAATAAAATACCCTTCCCTTTGTGGAGCACCTCATTTAACCTACTTCTTTAGATTTATAGGTTTGTATTATTTGGCCTGTTCCATTAGTCTGCCGCACCCACTCACCTGCTCGATCTGTCATTTCTCAGACAGGAACAGCAAACAATGAACTAGAGAGTGGAGCAAATTAAGGACGGGAGCACAAGGTTTAGCTGATATTACATATATAAAAAGATATATTCACCCCTGATGCCTCACCATGAATCATTACTTTCTCACGACGTCTACCACAATTGAACATTATAAAGATCAGACACACGCTATGCATCATTCAGAGAAAAAAATGATGAATAGTCCTGAGGAATGTGTAAAAGGGGGATAGTCAGTAGGAACTGCCAGCATATTTCCAATTCCAGCCACTGCGATGATTTAATCATGAGATCTGCCACGTTCACAAATAACACTGCAGCCAATGCATTTGTGAGCTGAAGGCTTATTCTGATGCTCCAAAGCTATCATGACAATCTGATATGACATCATCCTGAAAATGTGACTAGAGACTGAAAAAAAAGACACACATTCCAGGATTTGTCATGCTTTTCTAAGCTTTCAATAAATAGTGCCTTTCATGAATTTCAAAGTTATTGCACAATATTGCAATATACAGTAGATAAAAATTCTGTTTCTTGGTTGTCAACTGCTGGATATGTCCATTGCATATTTTGTTTACTAACAAACATAAGTGTAGGATTTGTGCGAACCTAGGGGATTATTACTAAAATCCAAATTTATCTCATAATAGTAATGAGAAAAGCTTAACCAAACTCCCATGCCTGATTTTAGCTTATTTATTAATAAAATAACCCAAATCAATCGGATTGTGAAAAAACTCGATAAAATCGATTGATAACTCAAATTGTATAATTCTTTCTGGCTTTTTTCCCCAAATCGTTAGATTGGTGGTATTTTTGGACTAAACCCAGCACAGACCATGATAAATTTAATTTTGGACAGGTGCCTCTCCCATTGACTGAGACCTTCAGAGGTCTGAGATTGCAGATTTTTGGATTCAGGCTTTTTGCATTATTCGGGTATAATTAATCTAAAAAAATTGAGTTTTATTTTTTCCACAAAAAATTCAAGTTTTAGCCAAAAAAGTCAGATCAGAATATTCAAGTTTATTAAATAACCCCTTTAAGAACATGTTTCATTTCTAAGAGAATTGCCTAGACTATATTTATAGCAAAATCAGCACATTGTCGCATGTATATCAGATAAGAGTCATCAGACAAACCTAATTTTGTACCTGATGATGACAAACCTTAAATTTAGCTTCTCAACATCAGCTCAGAGCATACTGAGCATGTGCAGTGTCATTGACACTCAATAAGCGATCAAATAAAATATAAAATTTAAGGGTTAATGTGCAGAAAGGTTCTGCTAATGGTTTAATGGGTTAGGCACTAAAAGATACTAGGAGGTCCTTTTATCAACCTTCTAATTGTACTGGTTTTAGAAGTTTTTGAAACAACAAATAAACAAATTTTTCTCTAAAACTATGAATTGAATGTCATTTATTTACAAAACAGCTGCACAAAGCACTAAATAATACAAAAACCTCTAAAATGTCTAAAAAAATTCCAGTTTTTCTGACAATTACTAGTGAAAAAAAATTCAAAAACTTCTTAAAGTCTGAATGGCTAAAAAAGGCCCAGGAAAGATCAGCACAACTCCCGTTGACTTCTAAAGGACCTTTACTGCTTTTACTTGCTGAAGTTATGCATTAGAGTTTTTCTTGGTCTTTACACTTCATAGATCTTAAGTTTTAGTGAAATAAAAAAATTTTTAGAGAAAAAATTGCATTTGTGAAAGATATAAAATCAAATGGCCCCTAGATATGCATAAAAATTTTCTGAGATCATGGACCTTGGCTAGTTGGGATTTATTAAAAAAACACCAGAAAAACTAGGCAAATAAAAGCTGGTGAGTTTCTATAGAAGTGGATGGATAATGTCTCAATTCTTTTTTTACATCTTTATATTATTTTACCCCAGTTTATCATTTTGCCTCAGTGTAAATGAATGGAACAATGTGATTTTTGTTTGTGTGAGTTTTTTTACACGAAAAGGTGTGACAATGAATATTCTATATACAGCTTTCAAATGGGGGAGGTGGGTCCTTGATACCAGCAACAAAAAACTATTGCTCTGTAAAGCTACAATTTCATTTTAATTCTGACTTACTTATACTTCTATTTAGCTCCTCCTCTATTCATATTCCTGTTTCTCTTTCAAATCAATGTTTGGTTGCTAGGTTAAATTGGACCCTAGCCATCAGATACACAATTCAAATGTTTTGGGGCTGAAGATGCACATTGAGTTATATTTCAAGGTATTTTCTGACATTTGTCACCCACTCTGGAAGAGATTTGGCAGTGGAAACAAAACTCAGTGTGCCATTGCTCTTCCAATCCTTATACAACTCATAAAACAGATAACAGTTTTTATTTTATTAACTTCAGTTTATATAGTGCCAACAAATTTACACAGCACTTTAGAATGATTCTTCATCACCGCACACCAGTGCCTGTCCCAGGAGCTTATAATTACATTCAGTGCCATAACTAGATGTTACTGGGCTCCACAGCAAAGCAAGACAGAAATGCTAACCACTGAGCCCCCATACTTTCTGCTATTTGCATCAGGGATTAATTATGCATATGTGTTAATACTCAACACTGCTGCTGAGTTGTGCTAAGCATTAACACCGCATTGAAAAGAAATGTGTTTGACATATTTTTCAGCTTTCAGAAATGCGTCAGTTTACTTTTCCAACTGTGTGTGTATTTATTATAGTTTTATGTCCTGGTGTTTAATAAGAAATTATAAAACAGAAATTTGTCTTATCTTTGTGATTAGGTAAATTTATTTGCAATGTACCCAAGGTTTGTAAGAAATATTAATAAACAAAATGATTAATAAGTGCTGTCATCATGTGATATGTTCATATGGTTCCTCTTATTGCATGTGACATCTCTAATTTCCTACTGCCCTAAAGAAATAGGTATCACAGATACCAACTTTTGCAGACACCTGAAAGTAAGGAAAACATTACAAAATTAGCATTTTATAAGCATCCATTTAGCGTGATGTTAGAATTTCAAGAGGAACTATTGTATAAAAGAGTTCACCCTTTGCTTAGTCAAACAAAGTATTAGAGCTAACTGTCTTATAAAATAACTGACTATCACAAAGCTGCATTTAAAGAGACAGATTGCTTAGAGGGGATACACAATGGTAATATGATTGTTTATGATTATGATTACATTAAGGAAGTTTCTTCTTTCCATGGAATGAAGCTGTTACAAACAGAGTCCCAAACCCAAAGCAAACCCCAAGGTTCCAGTCACGGCTCACTCTTTCGCCTTTAGCAACCACCTTTGGCTTCAGGAGGAGCCCTCTGCAACTCAGGTGCCGCCAGGTCTTAATATGAGAGAACCAGGGAGAAAGTTCTAGGCAGGCAAGGGAACCGACCGTGGTACTGGAGTGGTCAAGGTACAGGATGGGTTGTTACCAATCGGGCAGTACAGTACAGAATCAATAGGCAAAGCAGGGTCAGGGTCACAGGCCTGGTCAAACAACAAAACGCAGTAAAAAAAACAGAATTTAGGAAGAATAGTCAAGGGACGAGCAAATTCGGGGCAGGCAGCAGACTGGACAAGATCAGGGAAAGGCAGAGTCAAAACGGAACAGGGAATCACTAGAAAAACACACCAAGGAACTAAATAACTGTGGGGGACATGAGGAATCCTTCCCCTGTTTGTCTGCCTGTGACATCATCCAGCCCAGTTGCATGCTGGGGAGAAAGGGTGTGCCTGACTTTGGAGTCAAATGTACGGGGTCTCCCATAGAGAGAGCAGAGAGAGCCAGCATGAGTAGCTGTAAGACTGTAAGGTACAGAGAAGAAGCTGCTGAATCTGGGGAGATTGAGCCCAGAATGTCCCCTGCCAAGTTGCTGCAAACTCAGAAGGAGAAAGGTGCCACTAGTGAGATTGTTTCTGCTGCAGAGCTGTGTGTGATCTCCACTGTGAATTCCTCTGAGAGCACCCCGGTGAGTGAGCCACCCAAGGGAGGATACTGGCACGGATACAAGCGTGGGGTCCCATACTGAAGGTTTTAACCATTTACCTGCTACGAGAGAGCTGCTGCCAACTTCAAAAGGGAGAGGTACTTTTGGGGAATAAGGTAGCGCTACCTGGGGAATAAGAGCTCTGGGGAAGGAAAATCATTTGAACTGTGTGGTTATTAACCCCTTCCGGAGGATTGGGACTGTGATATTTACCAATGACTGTGTAAAGCAACAGTTAAGCACCTAATAGTGGTTTAGGCAGTGTCCCACATGTCCCCAGTGCAGGAGTGAAGTGTGTATTAGTTTGCCCTAGTGTTAAACTGTTTATATAAAGTTTATATTTGTTCATTTGCCAACTGTGTGTTTTATTATTCCTAGTGGAATCCCCTGAGGTGTGTTCCTCAGTGTTCCCTAGGTGGAGGCACTGCGCTGTAATTCCCAGTTCCCAGTACTTTTCATATGCAAAAGGGACTCAGGGCCCCTGGATTGCCAAGGGTAAGTTGCTATTTAAAGAGACAGTAACCAAATTAGTGTTATATAACCTTTACGTTGGGCAATGAATTCAACATAAAGAGCACTTTAAATATTCGAATTTTGTGCCAACCGATGATGTCACGTTTGGCACTTTCCGGATATAGGCGGAAATAGCCGTCCACGCAACCCAGAAGATATGTGCATTATACCAACAGCGACAAAGGAGACGGATGTGGGCAGGCGTCCCTGCCGCACCCCAACTAGACCACCAGGGTGAGATATTACAGACGTTTACATTACATTTTTATTTTCACAATAGTTCCCCTTTAACCCATAATTCAATTCTGCCATAAAAAATAATCATATTTTAGATACAATTTAAACTCTGATTGCTTACAATATTCAATTACATTTCCTGATTTTCCTAACTAGTATCTTTGAGAATCTAAACAAGAGGCTTACAGCAGTGGCACAGCCAATGCGACGTGCCTGAGGACATGATAGAGTTACTAGCACATCAATCAGATAAAGCATGTATATGTTGCCTGTTTTTGTTCAAATGTTACACTTATGTTTAAATAACTCACAGGTCAGTTGTTTTCTATTTTCAGCGTGCAGCAAGGCAAGCTAAAGCTGCCTGTAAAACGAATGACTAATTTCCATTTCTCTCTGCCATTCAGCCTCAAGGTGGTCACATTCTGGGCCTCCCATTGCACATGAAAAACAAATTGAGAAAAGAAGAGGAAATGTATAATTCCTGCCTGTAAGGGAACAGTTGAGTTTATTTTTTTTTCCCATTGCCCATTATCCAGTGAACATGATGTTCAGCCTTACACACCTTTTCATTTGGGAAAGTCATGGAACAGGCCCAGCAAAAAAGGGCCTTGGGTCAGGCAGTCACTGTAACTATCAGCACCAATAAAACCTTTTGGGGTTTAGAGGAGGTGACGGCAGGTGGAAAAGCATTTAGCAAACCAGGTCAAGCTGCTGGGGCTTTTGTAGCAAGTTTGCCATTGCTGCTTGGCAAGTTTTATCTACTGATCAACACACTATGCCAAAGGGCTGATGGGACACCCCTGCAGACGCTTCCAGTAACATCTAACAACAGACGGCAAAGAAAAATATTAGCAGGATTGATTCTTAAGTGTATACACAGCAGTTGCTGTAGACCTTTTTGCACTTTTTCTTAACCTCTGCCTTGCAGCTTTGGCTGCCTGCCTGCTCTAATTACCGCATTCCCCAGACACAATCCTTTCAAATACCTTTAGCATTCTGAGTGCACTAGCAAGCTGACCAAGGTTCAAGGCAATTAAGGAAGAGGTTAGTTTAAATTAACAACCACTTTTAGCAGCTGTCCAACAAGTTTTTTTTCATAAAGGATGTACAATATTGTACAGAATTACTGCAAAATGCTTTCTATAAGGGTATCATTACTGCCATTGGAACATGGTTGATTTACATTAAATAGCAACGCTTCTGAAACATATCACCTGTATTAACTAGCTTGTGAAGAAATAACAATTTCATATCTTTATTATAAACTTCACTTTATAAGAACAGTCAGAATATGCAAAGGACAAGTTGACTAGAAATTGCCGGGGATTCAGAAATATTGTAGTGAACAGAACAGCTATATGTAACTCTTTGGTGACTGATCTTGCAAAAATACACGGAAATGTAGTAACATAGTAAGTTAGGTTTAAAAAAAACCCACACGTCCATCAAGTTCAACCTTTTAAGTCTGTATATAACCTGCATAACTGCTAATTGATCCAGAGGAAGGAAAAAAAACCCCCATTTGAAGCCTCTCCATTACAGAGATGGGGAATTTGACCTGTTTCACTTCGCCAAAAATTCGCCAAAATGCATTAAAGGGGACCCGTCACCCAAAAAAAATGATTCAAAATCCTATTTTACCACATTAGTGAAACAAAATGAACTTTAATTATACTATATACATTATTTGAATTTTGATCCTTCAGTCTGGGAATTCATAAATATAACAAGCAGGCAGGAGCCATTTTGTGGACACTGTTATTAAGACAAGTCTTGCATCATCTCAGAATCTTGTTTGTGCACCAGAATGGGGGACCCGATGTTCATTATATAGAAATTGGATTTCCTGTTTAATTTGAAAAGGACTTTTACTATACAGATTTTTGTGTCTGGGTGACAGGTCCACTTTAAAGTTTATGGGCGACAATTTCTTTTGACATGCAGCAAATTTCTTTTTTGATGAGCAACATTTTTTTCTCCCTTTGGAGTCTATGGGCGTCATTTCCGATTCTCTCCAATTTGCCTCAGGGGAAAAAAAATTTTCTTCCTGACTTCAAGATGGCAATCTAACCAGTCCCTGGATAAACTTGTGAACTATCTTCCATAACCCTGTATTACTTAATTTGCTAAAAAGCCATCCAACCCCTTCTTAAAGCTTTCTAATGTATCAGCCTGTACAACTGATTCAGAGAGAGAATTCCACATCTTCACAGCTCTCACTGTAAAAAACCCTTTCTGAATATTTAAACTGAACTTCCTGACTTCTACTCAGAATGGATGCCCTTGTGTCAACTGGAAATACTTCTGGTAAATAAAGGATGACAGAGACTATTTTATGACCCCCTTATATATTTATACATCGTTATCTTATCACCCCATAGCTGAGATTCACCCCATATGTTTCACCAGCTGATTTGCCCTTTTCTGGACCCTCTCCAATTCAATAATATCCTATTTGAAAACTGTACGGCATATTCTACATGGGGCCTTACCAGTGCTCTGTACAGTGGAAGAAAACCCCCTCCTCCCACTTGGTTTCTAAAATGAAGTTATCTGTTTTCATTAGGGTTTGGTACTATTTTATCAGCTTAGGTAATATAACATATGGAAAAGCATAGAATGTAAAATAATATTATTGCATAATAAGCATTCATTGAATTGTCTACCAGCTTAAAGGTGTAGTTCACCTTTAAATTAACTTTTGATGTGATATAGATGGGGATAATCTGAAACAATTTGCAACTATTTTTGTATTTTGTCAGGGGCTTCTGTATTTCTAGTTAATTAGATTAATCTTAGTTTGGATCAAGTACAAGGTACTGTTTTATTACAGATTGAAAGGAAATCAATTTTAAAAATGTGAATTAAAAATGTGAATTATGTGGCTTTACAGTAATTTGAAGCTTTCTAAATAATGGGTTTCCGGATAACGGATCCCATACCTGGAACTTTTATTACATAAGAGGGTAAAAGACTTGTACAGCTTAAAAGTCATTTTGTTATACTTAATAAATAATTCTACCGCTTTCATGAAAAATCGTGAAATTCTACCATTTTCACAAAAAAATAGAGCAATTCGAACGTTTTCACAAAAAAATCGAGCACTTTGAACGTTTTCACAAAAAAATCAAGCAATTCGAGCCTTTCACGAAAAAAATCTAACAATTCGAACGTTTTCACGAAAAAGTCATGAAAATCGTAAAATTGACACCGGTGACTTTTCACCAGCAAAATTATTCGCCGGGGGCGAAACGCGGAAATTCGCCGCAAATTAGTGCCAGGCGAATATTTTTGCCTATCGCTACAATTGGATAATACTGTTATGGCAAATGTTTCTATTTGTGATATAGTTGTCATGTGTTACTTTTATATTGATCAATGGCTAAGAACTAGCTTTTACATTATTTACATTATTTAGAATGACACAGTAATCTGGCCAGAGCCTCTTTCTCTACTTTCTGGTAAAAAGAGATAAAAGCCATATTAAATCTGAAGCTGTAAATGTGTCCACCAGCAAAGCGCTGCTTGTAAGTTTGAATATCTCCCTATCACGTTAGCATTGCTGTTATTTATAGAATAGTTTAATAAAAGACAAACTGTATATAAATAGAAACTGATTTCACTGTAATTTAATTTAAGAGTCACACATACAGGAAATGTAAACTAAACACAGCAAGGCCTCATTAAAGGGATTGTTCACCTTTCAACACTTTTTTTCAGTTCAGTTGGTTTAAATCCAGCAGAAATAAACTTTTCTCAGTTACTTTGTATTTTGTATTTGTGACTGTTAGTCTAACATTGAAGCTTATATTTTAATTTTTCACCTTCTTATGTCTTTCTAAAGCAGCTCTCGGAATGGGGTCACTGATTCTGTAAAATATACTAAATATATACATTATTTGATAAATTTTTATCTTTTATCCCTTCTGAGCAGAATCTCTGAGTTTCATTACAGGGGTGGTTCACCTTTAAGGTAATTTTTAGTATGTTATAGAATGGCCAATTCTAAGAAACTTTTCAATTGACTTTCATTATTTATTTTTTATAGTTTTATAATTATTTGCCTTTTTCTTCTGGCTCTTTGCACCTTTCAAATGGGTGTCGCTGACCCCTGCTACACATTTATTGTTATTGCTACTTTTTATTACTCATCTTTCTATTCAGGCCTCTCCTATTCATATTCCAGTCTCTAATTCAAATCAGTGCATTGTTGCTAGGACCTTTTCCAGAACCTCTCCAATTCAATAATATCCTATTTGATCACTGGAGACCAAAACTGAATGGCATATTCTACATGGGGCCTAACCAGTGCTCTGTACAGTGGAAGAATACCCCCTCCTCCCACTTGGTTCATAAAATGGAGTTATATGTTTTCATTAGGGTTTAGTACTATTTTATTAGCGAAGGTAATATAAAGTATGGAAAGGCATAGAATGTAAAATAATATTATTGCACAATATGCATTCATTGTAATGTCTACCATCTTAAAGGGGTTTTTCATCTTTGAATTAACGTTTAATGTGATATAGATGGGGATAATCTGAAACAATTTGCAACTATTTTTGTATTTAGTCAGGGGCGATACTGGGGCTTCTGTATTTCTATATTTAGTTTTTTTGTTAATGGTTGTTAGAGTCCAATATACCCTAGAAATGAGGCAGGGAGACTGGAAAAGAAAGATAATAATAATAAAAAATGAATAAATAAATAACAATAGAATTGTAGCCTTACATGAGAATAGATTTTGCTTGACTGGGTAAGTAACACTAATATGAAAGATAGAGAGAAGGAAAGCAAATAATTTATGAATTAATAAATAATGAAGATCTAATGAAACATTGCTAAGAATATGACACTCTAGGGGGTTATTTATTAAACTCTGAATGCCAGATTGCTTAAAATGCAAATTAAAGAGCTGCTGAATAAAAAGCCAAATAACTCAAAAACCTTAAATAATAACAAATGAAAACCGATTGCAAATTGCCTCAGAATATCACTCTCTACATCATACTAAAAGTTATCTAAAAGGTGAACAAAACCCTTTAAAGGCAGCTGCTATAATTGATACAATAGTTACTACTACTCCACAGATACTGCTGAGAAATGTATCAACTAATATAGCTCTTTGTTACAGCTCAGAATCTGCACCTCGATTACCGAGCTGCCAGTTTGAATCTGAATTCTCAGTAGTATAGAAATTTATTCTATAGGAAATTAGTAGTATGGGATCTCTTTTCCGGAAACCCATTATCCAGAAATCTTTGAATTAAAGGAAGCCATCTCCCACAGACAGAGGAAACACTGGCACTCAAGGCAATAAAAAGCAGGGTTACCCCTTGCTGTTTATTTTTGCGGAAGTGCAACGTTTTGAGGTTAGCCGCTTTGTCAAGCTTAAAGCCGAAATGTTGCACTTCCACATGAATAAACAACAAGGGGTAACCCTGCATTTCATTTCATTCACTTGAGTGCCAGTGTTTCCTCTTCCGTTGACCTACTGGAGGTTGCCTTATCCTCCCACACTGAGCACCAGGCTATGCAGCAGAGGGTAGGTTAAGTGAGTGTGTTTCTTCATGTATTCTAGCATCTCCCATAGACTCCATTTTAATCAAATAATTCTATTTTTAAAAATATTTTTCTCTGTAATAATAACATAGTAGATTGTATTTGATCCCAACAAAGATCATGAATATATATCAGTGGCAAAACAATCCTACTGGGTTTATTTAATGTTTAAAGCTTTTTAGCAGACTTAAAGCATGGGGATCCAAATTATCAAAAGATCCGTTATCTGGAAAACCCCAAGCATTCTGGATTATAGATTCAATACTTATAATTGGTGATGTGTGGGCCCAGCCGAAACATGGGCAGGTTCGGGCTGGCTACTGCAAAAAGTCTTCAGGTTGCAACCTCACATTGTTAACTGCTGGCTTCCAGCTTCTGGCCCATCAATTTATAGACTTGTTTGTGACATCACCGAGGGGCAGGCATGGGTCTTTTAATAGAGGGGATGGAGCAGGCTGGGCCGGGTTCAGGTTGGGGGTGGGTCGAGGAAAGCTCCCCCACATCACTACTATATAATGCCTACCTAAGCACAGATGAGTTAGTCATGGATGAGTCATGAATAAAAAGGACAGTGACCTAATTGTTTAAAATGAATATGATTTGTGTTAAACATACTTTTTGCCTATTTTTTTAATTAAAAAAGAGAGTTGTTATATCTTAGGGTAGGACTCCACGAGCGTTTTTGTCGCGACACCACATCAGCACTGCGACACCATGCGACAATTCTATTATTTACCTTATTTTTGTCGCAGCGCGTCGAATCGCGACAAAAACGCTCGTGGAGTCCTACCCTTAGGCTAAGCAGGGCAAACAGGGATGTTCCTTGCGACGTAGATAGCTAGATTACTTAATCCTAGATAATTCCCCCTGCATAATGGTCTCCTGCATATCACATAATCTAATTATCTACCTTGCAAGGACCAAACATGGAGTAACTTTCTTTTTACTGTTTGCCCTGTTTAGCTCAAAAAATAATAATAATAAAAACATTTTGTAATCAAGAAAACTGGCAAAATTATATATTTTTTGCTATTTATTGCACTCACATTGAAAATGCTCTTTTAAAGGTATCATCACATACTATTGTTTTCTCCATTTCTTGCCTGGCATGTGGACAGCATCCCCTCCCTTTCATCCTATTTTGTCATGAATGATTATGTCAGTACATAATGTGTAGTAATTCACCCATAAGGAAATAAATCAAAGCAAATCATGTCAATAAACCAATTCATGAAAAAAAAAAAAAAAAATAAACATACCACATGGCAATATCATCTACTGGTCTGCATACCCTTGTTAGCCACTGCCTCTTGACGCTTTTCACCCATTGGGCGCTTCATCAGAGGAATGTCATGAATGAGCCTACCTGTGCTTAAAGAAAGATGACATTGACAAATGTATTGTTAGGGATACTTACAGGAAAACAATACCTTCAGAATGGATAATTAACCAGTAGATTATATTTATATAATTATGAGTGACCTATTAAAGAATCTTACCATATTGCTATTAGGGATGCACCGAATCCACTATTTTGGATTCGGCCGAACCCCTGAATCCTTCGGGAAAGATTCGGCCGAATACCGAACCGAATCTGAATTTGCATATGCAAATTAGGGGTGGGAAGGGGAAAAAATTTTTACTTCCTTGTTTTGTGACAAAAAGTCATGAGATTTCCCTCACCCCTAATTTGCATATGCAAATGTTATTCGGATTTGGTTCGGCTGGGCAGAAGGATTTGGCCGAATCCGAATCCTGCTGAAAAAGGCCAAATCCTGGCCGAATTCCAAACCGAATCCTTTATTCGGTGCATCCCTAATTGCTATATACTATCAGTGTGCTCACTCGGAGATCACCTGACAGGAAATACTGCACAGGAAGGAATGTTGTAAGTAAATGACAGTCTTCTGTCTATTCATTGGCTGATATAACCTATTATGAATGTGATAATTTCTTTTAATAGAGACCTGCAATGTTTTGGTTAAAACACAAAGTATCTGATGCTGTTGGATGTCTGCTAAGGTTGCAGATCACCTTTTGACAAATATTTTCCATTCATTGGACTTGGACTTTAATGTTACTATCTGTAGAAGAAATCTACAAAACACAGAAACATGAAAAATGTCTGGCAAGCTTTTTTTTATCATTTCGAAGCTTATGAAGCAACTTCTTTTTTAGCAGCCTTTGTGGCACTTCCATTCGGATTAAGTGTAGGTGACATCTGCTGATAGAAGTATTACCAGAGGTGAACATTGATACTCTGAATCGCACCATCAGCTATAATGTGAAAATTACACTCACTTGTTCTTGGCTAGCCAGAAGCAAATTCCTAATGCTTAATAATAGTTTTTTTTCCTTACGTATTAATATTATTTCCCTGTTTGACTGAGATCAGTTTAATTTTGGATATGTAAATGAAAATGAAAGACAGTAGCTGAATTTAGTATGGTTTGATACCCACAGGTAAAAAGGCATCCATTCCAGTGTCTAATTATGTTACACTTCCAGGATTGATCACGCTTCTGAAGTGATAACCCTGATAGTAACACTGCACCTGTGAGCCAAAACTGACAATTAACACCTTCTGCTTCACTGACTTCAAAGGAACAGCAATGATATTTTCCCATCATTTTTTTTCATCAGTGAATAATACATAGCACGATGGGAGAATTACAACAATGTGGTAGACATTTTTGCATGTTTTTTAAAATTGAAAACTGGACACAAAAGTAATGTAAATGCTAATGGTTTGAAAAAAGATAAAAATAGAAACAGATATTACATCTGAATTGTATGTAAACAAAAATCTATATGTCTTTTCCAGATTATGTTACTTCACTAACTTCATATTTAAAACAGAAAGCCTACTTTCTTAGGATTCAATGTCCTTCCTCCAAAAAATTTGCATTTTTTTGAACCATAAAGATTTGTTCAAACTATGATGAGAGATAGAGCTTGACATAGTTATACTAGGGTAAATTCAATGAGGCAGTGAGCAGCCAGTTACAAGGGGCAGCAAAAAACTGCCTCTTGTAACTTTAAAGGGGAATGAAATTACACTTGGGGTGCCAAAAGTTAGGCACCCCCAAGTGATTATATTAACTTACCTGACACCCCGGGCCTGTGCACCTATCAGCAGAAATCTGCAAAGGCCTGGGGTTCTTCCAGTGAGCATCACAGAGCGAGCCTTTTCCTGCTTCCTCTGTGGCTGCGCATGTGAATTAGAACAAAAAGTAAAATATTAACGAAAAAGCCGGCTATTTCATTCTACATGCATGCGTCTGCCCAGGGAAATCTGAAAACCAAAGAAAGGAATGATGGAAGCTGAGGACAATTTGGTCATGTGAATGATCATATTGTTCTGATTGATTATTTAGCTCGTGGGACGGACAATCACATGACTCTGAAATGTATAATACTTGCATTTTTTGTGAACCATAGAGAACCAAAGATAATCCATGCATGCATTAAGTTTTGAGCTTCTGACTCCAAACTGATCTGATTTTTATCTAATTTCTCATTATATACCAGGCCAAGTGGTGCATCAATGCTGCCGTGTAACTAGATTCAGCACCAAAAAAAAAAGTTATTATTCCATGTCAAATTGGTGAGTTGCAGCTGTAATCAGCTTGTTTATGGCAGTGCAACTATCATTACAATGAGCCACATAACCTTATTTCCAGCCATGGATTCACTGTGAAATTGCGTATCTCGCCATCTGTGAATTTTTTTGTGAAACTGATGCAAAAATCTGCCGTGGAAAAATTTGCACAGAGTCAAAAAAAAATGCTCATTGACTTTAATACATTTGGACAAATAAGTTGCCATAAAAAAAAACACCCACAGACTTTAAAGCATTTGGAGTGAGAAAAATTGTCACACGCATAAAAAATGGTTGCACACAAAAGACGCCCATTCGCAATCGTAAATTTGCCATGACTTACGTATGACTCGATGTCGGCCCCCAACACCCACCTACTCCCAAAAATTACTCAGACAACCGTTATGGGTGAAAAGGCCGCAGCTTATTTTATTGCTTAACCTTATTTAAGCTTACGTAAAATATCTCCCAAACAAAACTTCATTATTATTATCCAAAATTGAGTAACCTTTTTAACATGCATAAAACACATTAGCCGCTAAAGGCAGCATATATCAAAATAAATAACATGTTGATCAGTGTAACTATTAGCCACTGAAGGCTGCATATAACATTTCACAATAACTTGTAATAACTTACAGTATACCTGTTAACAACCCTTTTTCTCTAGCCCAAGGCTAAGCCTCGATCACTTCCTTCCAAGCCTGCTGTGCCTAAGCCTAGCCCCAGGTCAATCTCACTTTAGCACTACAACGCCCTTTCGGCTACCATTAGGGGAGCCCCACTACGCCGGAACTGCGACTGATCTCCCAACCCTCCTTGTCGGGCGGGCGGGAGGGAAACACTCTTCTTCCTGCTGTTCCCCAGGTAAGACTGGTTTTCCCGCTTCTTGCTCCTCTCTTTATAGCCTAAGTCCAACCCCTTTTCCAGCCCTGCCTCTATTCCTACAATCCCCATAGTACTTAGCGTTAAGACCCCATTCTTTTTGGCCTCTCGTCCCTCAGTCATGCCCCTCTCTGCTTCACCTGTCCCAGGGGCACTTTATGGGCTTCTGGACAACGCTAATTCCCTAACATGCAAAGTTGCGTCCAGGGTGCCGAACGCTGGCAAAGTTGCGCTAGCCTTACTTCGGTAAGCAAAGCGAAGTTTCGCTAGCGTTGGCTAATATGCATACGGTGGGAAGTGAAAGTTTATAGGATGTATATGTTGCAGCAAATACATTATATTACACAAGCCCAGGGAACCTTTATAAAATAAAATAGAGTTGTTATAATGCCCTACACATGAGCCCAGTGTATAATTTATGTGCCATATGTTAGGAAATGTATGGGGGAACCCGGTTACCCAAAAGCATTTTTACGGTCTTTTGCAGGCTATCACCACAATTTTTCTTGACTTAAATTTAAGATTGCCAAGTTAACCTTGTATTATTTCCATTGTTATTAGTTTTCAAAGGTTTATTGACTCAAAGTTATTGGTCTACATACATTCTGGAATTACATTCCTGCATTCAGTGTTTTAAGCCTTGTGTAGCGTAATGAACCAACTATTGCCGGTCTGATCATCCGTGTCATATCTAATTATATAAAGAAACAAAAAATGGATAATTTCAATCAGGCGTGTTTTCCGTTTGTACCAGTGTATTTCATTTCAACTGAAACGGGATTAATGTATGAGCAAAATAGATGAATGCAAGTTATATTCAGAATGTAAGGCTAATGTTTATGAACTGTGATAGGTTACGATAAAGATACCCCCGTCAGGGATTTAAAAACATATTCTGGTGAATCGCATAGTATATTTAAATGCTAGATTTTCTTTATAGAATGTTAAAGTCATTGTGCATCACTTTATTGCTTTGCTTATTACAAATGATTGATATTTGCTTTGTTACTCCTGGCAGTTCAAAATATTCATTCTTAATCCCCTTAAAATAAATCAACAAAATACATCATATACCTTGCCTTTATGTTAGGTTTTTAATAATATGAATCATCTTTTTTTGTCATTTCTTTATACGTTAATAAATCTCCCGGCAAATGTAAGTTCTTAATTAACTAACTTTCATTATGAAGACATTTAATGTGAAAGCATGCTGTGATGCATGTTTACCTACAATACAGTATGTAGTAGAGCTAAGTCTAACACAACTGGACTTAGAATAGAACTGGATATTCTTGAAAATGTTTTACCACTCATCCGAGAGGCTTCTTCAGTTCCCCAGCATTTAAACCCTTAGGGGTAGTAAAATCCAATCACAATCAATTCCATTGAACTTATTCAGTTGGTGTTTGCAGGTGATTATCTAGAGATATATCTAGTTATTCTCCTAAACATAATCCTTAAGAAACTTTTAAATATCTTTTAGAGAAAGATATATTGAGTTGTTTGAGACAATATTTGCCGAATAAGGCCTTACAAATAGTTGTCCAAATCCATCTGATGCAAAAACTTGGTTCTAATTCCAATTACTGGATTTCTCATCTGATCCAAAGAAGCCGCTCAGATGAGTGGTGAAACGTTTTCAAGAAAACTCAGAAAGTCCAGTTGCTTTAGACTTAACTCTACTTGATACTGTATATCATGCATGCCTTGGATGAATGAGAATCTTCATAGATATGTTTCCCCACAAGTTTATTTTAATTTCTCTCACTAGTGAAGTAGCTGCAGATTTATGGGTCATATCCATGTGGCAGATTTCAATAATTCCTTAACACCACATGACAATAACTACTACCCTGAATGACAGTTAGAATATTTTCTTATCCTCCCTGGATTATCTATGTCTTCTTCCTTAGTCAAGTGATGTGACACTATCCATAATCAATTCCCATCTATTATAATTGTGTTTCTGGATCATTTTCCTTCAAGTACGCTTGCATTATACTTGATACTCAAATCTTTTAGTACTGTGGCCTCTCCATTTTATTGCTGGCTTTGAAAGTATTGTCTTATTTACTCTTAATAATCATAATCTTTTGAAAGTCTTTGATTGAGAGGCATCTTTTCTGCATTGTATTTATCGTTATAATATTCTCTGTCCTCCTCTTTCTTTGGGAGCTACGGGTATGGGACCTATAATCCAGAATGCTTGGGACCTTTGGGTTTTATGGATAAGGGGTATTTCTGTAATTTGGGTCTCCATACCTTCAGTCTTCTAAGAAATCAATTAAAGACTAATTAAATCCAGGATTGTTCTGTCTCCAATAAGGATTAATTATGTCTTAGTTGGGATTAAGAAAAAGTCACTGTTTTATTATTAAAGAGAAAAAGGTCTATGGGAGACGGCCTTCTTATGGATAACGAGTTTCCAAATCCCATACTTGTATTAGCTACTCAATTGTCTTAATTATCTTTTCCAGATGATACCCAAACTATGTACTAAGTAGTATAATCTACTTTGGTGTTATAGTAGCATCAATTTTGACACCTCTTTTAGTTTTATTTGTCACAAAAATCCCATTCTGTAATATTCCATGCTATAGTTAAGATCCACACTTTGCTATTTCACTTGGCTACTGAAACACTCATGCATATGCAATTGGATTGCCATAATTTCTGTTTTACAAACTTTAACCATTCCCCGTTACAAAGCATTTTCCTCTATTAAAAACCTGAATTATATCCTGCATTTTTCAACCATTAATTAGTAGAATCCTCCTTTTAAATGTATAATCCAATTGCCTTCATTTGTTTGCCTAAATGTTGAGTATCTTTTTCATAAACTTAGGTCCACACTTGCTAAAATTGCAGAGTGAACTGTACATTGGTTTTATATTACTTGCACTGAATGTTTTAAACATATATGTATTGTTTATAACATCATCATTATAAAAATAATTACTCTTCATTTTAATTTTCATAAAGGAACAGAAATAATATACATTTACACACAATTAGTAAAAATATATAGATTAGAGGGCCACTATCAGTTTACAATTATATAGGAAGCTCTGTATCTAGAAATGTTTATTTTGTCATTTTAACTTTTTGGCACAATGTGGATATAGCAAGCAGCTCTTGCAGATAAGGTTAATCAACAACATGTGCTAAGTATCTGAGATAATTTTTGGCATGTTTAACTAGCAAACAATAAAGCTGTCTTATTTTGGTTATTATGAAACTAGAACTCATTTCATATGTTATCTGTCAAACAAAATAAAAACTGCTTCACTGTAATGTCTGAACATTTTTTGTTAATTATAAATATTAGCGAAACAATATCAATGTATCAATCAGTAGGTTTCTTATGTTTGCAATAATGTTGAACATATAAATAAAAAATTTGGCTTCAAGAATTTTATTACACAGTATGGACAAGAGGTAAAATATTTTATGGGAAGTAGTCCAATAACCTAACAATTAACTTCTCCAAAAGTTAGTATTGAACTTTTATAAACTTCATTTGTGATCACCTAATAGTGAATGATCAGAGACAAATCACACAGGTAGTACAGGTATGGGATCCATTATCTGGAAACCCATTGTTCAGAAAGATCTGAATTACAGAAAGCTTGTCTACTATAGACTCGATTCTATCCATATAATCCAAAATTTTAAAAATGATTTCCTTTTTCTCTATAATAATAAAACAGTACCTTGTACTTGATCCAATCTAAGATATAATTAATCCTTATTGGAAGCAAACCCAGCCTATTGTGTTTATTTAACGTTTATATGATTTTCTAGTCGACTTATGGCATGAAGATACAATTTACAGAAAAATTAATAATCTGGTAATCCCTGAATTCTGGATAACAGGTCCCATACCTGTAGTAAAAAATGTTACTTTAATTGGCTTTAAGGATGAGTATAGGATGTAACACACATACTCACACAAATCATTATGAGTTCACTCAGAATTAATCATAAAATAATATATAATTCGGTTGATGGTTCATAAATACATTAAATAATGAACTAGTATAAGTTCAATAAATAGTCAATAATTATTATCAATAGAAAAATTAATTAGAAATCACACAACACAATCAACAAACCAGCTAAGTTTTATTGGGGATATGTGGGCATGTAAACATGTGTGTGTGTGTGTGGCTACACATGCAGAGTTTCTGATGCCCAAATATTTTCTGCAATTGATTCTTCTCCACATAACATCCATTCTTCATGTGATTCTCAGTTGCTGATTCCAGGCAGCTCTGGTGTTTATGTGAAGGTAGAGGTATAAGGTGAAGCTTAGTTCACTAGTGTTATACCCCCAATCCAGATATTGTTTGCAAGGTTATCTGCCATGATTCCACTTTATTAACTAAATCACTGATATTCAATGGCCCTGCTCAGGCTAGAGAGTGAAATACAGTATATTAGCCAATCATCCGTTGACTAAACACAAGAAACAAAATGGTTGACTGAATAGTAATAACTATTACTGATTCTGTGGAAGCTTTAAAGGATTCACCATTAGTTTTACAATGCTGTAAGGGGTAAAAGTTAATGATATTGTAGATAGTATCCTCAGGGTACCAGAAACACCACTCCAGTGAAATATAGAGTAATAAACATGGACTAGGCAAATAACCACCTATGATGTTGCTCTGACTTAATGTTACTGTTACACCATCACCATATAGTAGTGTGGCTCACGTTGCTATATTCCAGGCTCTATGACACACAAAGTCTCTTCCCTGCATCAGTGTTAAAAACACAATAATGCTTTGCCATCCTAAGGTTCAAACATGTTGACAAAAAGGTTTCTATCAACCTAAGCCTCCCCTCGCCATTTATGTATTACTTGCCATTAAAGTGTATTCTTTGTTTCTCGACTTCCTGTTTTTTCTGTTTGGGAAAGAAGAAAATGTTGACCAGAAATTGTGTATGGGAGCACCTTCATCTCTAAGAAGAGGAAATAGTTATTTGGTTGATACATGTTTTTTTAGTAGGACGTTTAATGTAATTTAACTAAGTATTCTTGTAGATGCAAATATCAGGTGTGGTTTTTACTGGTCACAATCACAGTGTCACACACCAGCCTTAAAGGGGTTGCTCACGTTTGACAGCTTTTAGTATGATGTAGAAAGTTATATTCTGAGACCGTTTTCAATCGGTTTTCATTTTTTGTTATTTGTGATTTTTTAGTTATTTAGCAGCTTTTTAGTTTGCAATTGCTATACACTGTTGCTAGGGTCTAAATTATCCTTGTAACCATGCACTAATTTTAATAAGAGACTAGAATGAACAGGGAGGGTCAGAATAGAACTATAAGTAATAAAAAGTAGCAATAACAACACATGTGTGGCCTTACAGAGCCTTTGTTTTTTTACTTTTACATGGAGTTATTGACCCCAATTTGAAAGCTGGATATGGTCAGAAGAGAAAGGAAAATAATTCAAAAACTATAAAAAATAAAAAATGGAGGCTAATGTAAAAGTTGCTTAGAGTCATTCTATAAAATACTGAGGGGCCCATTTACTCGAGTGAAGGAATAAAGGAAAAAAAACTTCGAATTTCAAAATGGTTTTTTTGGCTACTTCGTCCATCGAATGGGCTACTTCGACCTTCGACTTCGAATCGAACGATTCGAACTAATAATTGTTCGACTATTCGACCATTCGATAGTCTAAGTACTGTCTCTTTAAAAAAAAACTTCGACCCCCTAGTTCGCCACCTAAAACCTACCGAAGTCAATGTTAGCCTATGGGGAAGGTCCCCATAGGTTTTGCTAGCTTTTTTTGGGCGAAGAAAAATCGTTCGATAGATGGATTAAAATCCTTTGAATCGAACGATTTTTTGTTTAAACTAATTGCGGTAATTCCTACAAATTCAATATTTGAAGTCGAAGGATTTCAATTCGAATATCGAGGGTTAATTAACCCTCGATATTCGACCTTAAGTAAATTTGTCCCTGAAAGTTTAATTGGAAGATGGCTGTCTTTTGCTCTATAAGCAACACCATCCTAACTCTGTCCAGCTAAATGAAGAATGAGGCAATCTGTCCCATTTTGTGTAAAAATTTGCAAAAAACACATTTTTGTATTTTTTTCATGCAAAATGCTTCAAAGTTAATGGGTGTTTAGTGCATGTGTTTTTTGTTCATTGTGCTCTTTCTACACAAAAGACATTGAAATCAACGAGCATTTTTTGTTGCCTTTATTTTCATGCAAAAAGCATTAAAGTTAATCTGTGCGCTTTTTTCTAGCAGCATTTTTTTTCTTGCAGGAGAATTTATCATGAAAAATTACACTACAGTTGACTCACTAACAGTTTTCAATATTAATACAAAGTGTGATTTGTACTGATTTGGTAAGCGACTGTAGACAGTAAGCTTGCCATTAGAACTGAAACAGTGCTTGATCTTTTGGGGGGAAGGGATTTACCGAATCAATATGTGTTGATACTCTTACAACCCATAGAAAAGAATTTAATTGACTGCTTAAAGTAATTGAATCAATTCTGACAAACTGTCATATTAGAAAAGTGCCAAAAAGGTTTTGCTAAATGTGCCAGTTCGTTAAAACACTCTCTTTGCCAGTTCGTTAAAACACTCTCTTGACTGCCAGGAAAAATGTCCAGACAGTCATGAAAGTGTTAATAATTATGATAAAATGAAACCAGTTGGAAATCCAAAGGGATTCACTGGTACTAATAAATCTGCCCAAAGGTTTCCAGACTATAGCTGCTTTGTATAACAGATAATTTAAAAAAATAATTTCATGCCAATTGTATCGGAACTGTAAGGTCCCTTGGTTCTTGAAAACATTTTGCAAGGTGCTTAGATAATTTTAGGCTATGCAAAAGTCTTCATATTTGGCATTTAGACTTTGTTCTCCCTACCTGTATTTCATTAAATCTTCATTGGTATATTTAACTAATCTCTTGATGTGAAGTCTGACCTAATAATTCCGGATACTTTCCACCAGAACTCACTTCTGCTCTCAAGCTTTACAGAAATAATGCTTTTTCTTCCAATAACTAGACCGACACATTTTGCTATGCATTACACCTGGGTGCAATCAAAACAAGAGCTGGAAGGAGCGATAATTTATTACCCTGCTGCAATATGTTTCAAACAATAATATGCTGCAATAAATCACCATTAACTGAACAAATTTTGGTAGGTGCTGTAAAATTTTAGCAAGAATGATCAAAATGCCTTCAAAGTTAATGGAAGGTGATAAACAGAGCAATGCTTCAGAGACATTGTGAAACTGTTGTGCACATACAATCACTAATGGTATATAAGAAAAACAAGAAACATGCTTTATATGCAAATGTAAATATATGAGAAAAATGTGCAATATTATATCTTCAGAATATGTTTACTAGTGGGGAATACCCACAATGGCAGACATTGATGTTATTTCTCTCTACAGAGTATACAAAAACCTAGAGAATTTTCCCTTCTATGGTAAGTGCCATTTACAAGACCTTGCGACTGGTCTGTACCCCATTACATAATGCCATGCTCCTGAACTCTTAGGAAATAACTCCTTCTGGCTTCTTTTAATAGTATTAAATAGGTGACATACTATAAGTAATAAGGAAATTGAGGAGCAAGCCAGAAAAACAATAGGAGCACGTGTAAGTGATCAGACAAATCCTTCCCCTGTTTTTCTGTCTGTGCCATCATCCAGCCCAGTTACAGTCTCAGGAACCTGGATTGCCAAGGGTTAATTGCAATTTAAAGAGACAGTAACCAAATTAGGGTTATATATACTTTCAATACACCGTAAAACACTGCATAGAAGGACACTTACCAGATTTCAAGGGAGGAGCCTTGCTGGGTATTTAATAAAAGAGATGTAATTCTAAGCACCTTTCCAAAATACATGCATTTAAAACAAAAAAATCTAATTTTAAAGCTGTCTGATTACAATCACCTTTAGTTACACTGCTAATTAGTGTGGCTACTCACACATGTAAAACTGAGTAAGAGAGATAAATGGAGTAAAACTTTAGTTTTATGAATAAAGTATGACTTTTATAGAACAAGTTACACTGTTATTAATGACATTTTGCTTGTGTTCAATTATCTCTGTGACACTCACTAACCAACTAACGTAACGGCATTAATCCATATTGGAGGCAAATCAATCATATAGGTCTATTTTTAGCAGACTTAAGGTATGATGATCCAAATTAAGGAAATAATTAAACCCCCAGTGCCAAGTATTCTGGATAATAGGTCCTAAACCTGTAATGTCAAATTTAGAAACATGGAATTAAAACTTTTTCATGTTAAAAAAACATTTTGGACTAGGGTGGCATTATTGAAAAAAACTGACTTTTAGCTAATCGTGAATTTGACATTTAAATGATTATCGTAAACTTATGTTTAAAGGATTTACTAAAATTTTATTTTTTTTATCAAAATCCACAAATGTACATTTGTGATAATATATTGTTATACAATCATCACTTTGTTTGGTATGACACAGAAGACCTATTCTTTAAGAAGAAACACAACAATTCGGGACATGATACAAATGGCTACTAATGACACTGCTATTTGATGTATATTTGTTAATGTCAGAGAACTCAATGGAAGAGTTGTAAGTGCTAATTAATACATTTTAATTTGCATGACGCCTGATTCTGCTTATGAGTGGAACAGTTCTATCAACAGAACCTGTCAGTAATTTCTAATTAAAACACATTGCTCTCCTACAGCATTTAAGGCAACAGGAAAGGCTCTCTAACAGCTATGGTATTATTCTGATTTATTGTGAGACAAGATTAGCATAAATTGTAATAAAGCTGGTTTAAAGTCTATTAGCACTTGTCTGTAGAGATTAAGGGAATTTTGTTATTTTGAATCATAGTTTTTTGCAAATGTACATCTTGCATCATTTTACATAATTTAGTTTGGTGCAACCAATTATTTGAGTAAGTAAGAAATTGTGGGGCCCCGGGCAACTAAAGCTGTGGTCCTAATCTAAAAAAATACAGGTATTTCATTTTTACATGTCCCGTCTGTTGTTATTGAACTAAAATTGCCAGAATCGTCAAGCTGCCTCCACAGCTCTAGTTCATGTATAGAACTGAAAACAATTGTTGTTCTTTTTAACTTTAGCAAGATTACTGCCTCTTTGGGCCCCTCTATAATAAAGACAACAAAGGTATGAGCTCTGGAAGTATTTAAACATACTTTACCTAGAACAGTTTCTCAATATAAAAGTGTATGGGAAAGGGGTTTTTGTATGAATCTTTATTATCTGGAAACCCATTATTTAGAATGTTTAAAGACTGTCTCCTAATGGGGCAAATTAACTAAGCAGCGAAAATGTGCTAGCGACGCCTTCGCCGCACTTTGCCGCACTTTGCCGCACTTTGCCACACTTTGCCAGGCGAAGTTTCACCAGGGCGCCGCTAATTCACTAAAATCCCAGGGCGCCGCTAATTCACTAAAATCCGAAGTTGCGTTCAGGGAGGCGAACGGTAGCGAATTTGCACTAGCGTTAATTCATCAAGCAAAGCGAAGTTACGATAGCAATGCCTAATTTACATACGGCGCCAAGTTAAAGTTGAATAGACGTATATATAGCAGCAAATACATTACACTACACAAGCCTGGGAAAGCTTCATTAAATAAAATAGAGTTGATATTTTACCCTATACATGTGGCCACTGTATAGTTTAGGTGCCATATGTTAGGAAATGTAAGGGGGAAGGAGGGTGCCCCCCAAAAAATTTACGATCTTTTTCAGCCTATCAGCCTTAAAAAAGGAAAAGACACCAACGTTTTTTGGGACTTAGAAAAAATTTAAACTTTTTTTGAAGCAAGTCCTATCTACTCTATTGCACTTCGCCTGGTCTGAGGTGGTGAAGGCAAGTCTGGTGCAAGAGGTAACGTTCAGTAAAATGCGCAAGTTAGTGAATTGGCGGAGTTACGTCCCTTCGCCATAGCGCAACTGCGCCTGGTGTTAAGGGTGTGAAGTAGCGATAGAGTGGATCCACTTCGCTAGCGAATTTACGCCAGCGCCCATTAGTAAATCGGCAAAGTAATGAAATTACGTCATGCTGGCGAATTTGCGCTAATGTTAGGCGCTTCTTGTTTTAGTGAATTTGCCCCATAGTCACCATTATAATAAAATAAGCTGAATTTTTAAAAATGATTTCCTTTTACTCTGTAATAATAAAACAGTACCTTGTACTTGATCCCAACTAAGATAAAAATGTATCCTTATTGGAAACAGAACCAGTCGTTTATTTAAAGTTTACATGGTTTTCAAGTCGAGCTAAGGTATGGAGATCCAAATTATGGAAAGACCCATTATCCAGAAAACCCCAGGTCCCAGCATTCTGTATAACAGGTCCCATACCTGTACTTTAAAATTCTATGGGAAAATACGGTGTTCAGCCACACAGTTTTTCCTGCAGCAACTTCTAGCAGAACTAACTTGCAGCTTCAATTTTCCCCATTCATTTTAATGGGATATGCAAGGTCTGAATCAGCATAGGATACTGGCATCAAATACGGTGTTCAGATGTCACAAAACCTCAATAAATTCACCATTTATTTAACACGGCTTTTTAGATATTTTTTGGTGATATATTCCTTTTACACAACATGATAAATATGCCCCTTAGTGTATTAGAACCCTGGTTGGGTCTTATTTGGTTTCCTATGATATCTGCTTACAACCCATATTTGGTAGGATCTGTCTGTTTTTTATGTGGACAGTTGTTTGCTCCAAATATATTTGTACTACTACCTAATGGGAGAATGCATATGTCCCATGCTAAGCATACAGAGGAAATGAATCCCATGTTCTTTCTATCCTGTGGCTTCAAGAAGTAACGCTCAAATTTCATTGTCCCCTATCTGTTGTATCACTAAATACTACACACTATTTTAATTTCAGGTAATTAGCTTCATCCTCTTCCCAGGATATTTAAGAATCACCCTGGAAGCCACATGTGAGTTGATAGTGTCTGGGCTGACATAAGAAGAGAGTTACACAATTCAACTTCATAATATAACAATGTGCACACGACATGACATATCAAATTACATATCCCGAAATGTTAATGCCTGCAGCTACAAAGGTTAATTCTTCAACCCTTATCAAATAAATAATAGACAAACTAAAGTTTTTAACCACTAATTTATCACATAATGGATACAGTTTACATAGCATATTGTTTATTGTTCCTCAGTCTACTCTCAGTGAAATTTATACCAGCAGATAGTATTCCTGGCAAAGCTATAACAATGCCATTGCTTTACAACAGTGTTTTCTTTACTCTGTGTTCCTTTTTTCTGTGCCCTAATATCTCTCTTTGCCTTTCCTGGAATACCCTGATTCAGTGGTTAAATGTATATAAATATATCCCTTTCCTTTTTATATTTTAGGACAGTAAGATTTAAAGATATGCAAGCTCCAGATCCAGAGTAGTTCTGGGGTGTTTGTCCTCTGAATTCAGCATTGGAGCCAGAGTGAAATACTTAGGGGCCGATTCACTAACTTCGAGTGAAGGATTCGAAGTAAAAAAACTTCGAATTTCAAAGTGTTTTTTGGGCTACTTCGACCATCGAATGGGCTACTACGACCTTCGACTACGACTACAACTTTGAATCGAAGGATTCGAACTAAAAATCGTTCGACTATTCGACCATTCAATAGTCGAAGTACTGTCTCTTTAAGAAAAAACTTCGACCCCCTAGTTCGCCATCTAAAAGCTACCAAACTCAATGTTAGCCTATGGGGAAGGTCCCCATAGGCTTTCCTAAGTTTTTTTGATCGAAGGATATTCCTTCGATCGTTGGATTTAAATCCTTCGAATAGTTCGATTCGTAGGATTTTATCGTTCGATCGAAGGATTATTTGCGCTAAAATCCTTCGATTCGATATTCGAAGTCGAAGGATTTTAATTCCCAGTCAAATATCGAGGGTTAATTAACCCTCGATATTCGACCCTTTGTGAATTGGCCCCTTAATATAGAGACAAAATGAAGTAAGGCATACTGTCCAATATGTATTGTTACAGTGTTATTCAAAGGTCTAAAGGACATTGTTTCGACGTTTTTACAATTTTATATCACGTCACATTGTATTTTTTTATAGAACATTGTATAAGCAGAAACTACTGTGTATCTTTTATGGAATATTATATAAACAAAAGTTACATTATATCATAAATGGAATTCAATAAAATGTAATAAAAGTCGCCAACGGAAAACCTATACGCGATGCGAAAATATATGCCTCTGCGCGAACAAATTTTGCTTTATGCGAATTTAATATAGCTTTGCGAACCCGGAAACTGTTTCGCGACCACTTCCCACAGTGGAAGACCGTTTGCGAATTTTATAGTTTGCGCCAATGACCAGTCAATGTAATAAAACTTCTTACTGAAAAAGTCGTTATGTTTGCTCCAATAGATTACGACACTTTCAAGCACTTCATAAGAGTGCGCAATTAATATTTGCAATGTAATAGCAGTTTAAGGAACAATATTGCATTGCGAGATGTGGATTTTTAGTCTTATTGGTGCAAATCGTTTTGCTCTTTGCAACTTTAATTACATTCCCCCGTATAAAAGACACTTAATTGTTTCACTGTGGAGTGCCTATTGCACTAAAAAGTTACACTGTGCATTATGGGTAATATGGAGGTGAAACTCTTGACTCCTCCTTGTTTTGTGGGTATTTAAACACGTGACAATATTGTTAATTAAAGGCTTGACAAAGGGTCAGAGTAGCCCGAAACGTTGCCTTAAGGCACTTTTAGTAAAGTTTTTTCTCTTTTTTAATAATACCGGTTAATACAGGATAAGATCCAGAACGTCGTAGCAAATCATAATACTATAAGTTTGTGTTAACATGTTTTTATGTGTAATGGATCATGCCAGACATACTTAAAGAGGAACTCCGGCTTCCAAACCAAAATTTTATAAAGAGGCCCACATAACAGAAACCCCTAATATACCTATCACACTTCTGCTATACCTGTCACAGTTACCTGTTTCTTCAAAAAGTGAATGAATAAATGCAATTTTATATGCTGAAAACCAGCTGTTTAACAGTTCTTTTCTTTCTGCATCATTTGAAATCCTGGCAGGGAAGGAGGGACGAAACACTGATGTTACAAACTGTAACAACTTCTCCACAGTTTACAGACAGTATGCAGGAAGTACATTTCTTGTGTAGGGTATTGTGGGTTTGGAGGACAGATGGCTGTTGATACAAAGTATCAGTAGTCAGCCAGCTCAGCAAAGTAGTCAGACAGATCAGCAGGAATCCGACTATTTTAGACTTTTCGGGCAAAATCCAAAAAAATTCTGGCTTTTTGGGAAAAAGCCCCCAAAAATTCAGCAATTCGGGAAAAAACTAAAAGAAAAGGTACAATTCAAATTAGGTTTGTCCCTTGATAAAATCTTGTTTTTTTATATAATTAATAAGCTCCAATCAAGGATTCTAGTTTGGTTGGACTTTTTAAAATAAAATTATAAGTAATTATTTTTAATAAATAAGGCCTTGAACCTCCTAAAGCAGCATCATAGCATTCTGTGAATTTTATTTTATGTTATTTTCTTACTAGCCAACTGGTATCTGATTCTCTATTAGAATGACTCTCATCTTGTATATAATACTTATATTCTATGTAGAACTGTATGCTAAAGCATTTCCCAGCTCCCTAAGGCATACATGCCTAAGCACTGGTGGTTTAACTGGCAGCAAATGGTTAGCAGTTAGGGGCCCATTAACTTAGCTCGAGTGAAGGAATAGAAGAAAAAATACTTTGAATTTCGAATGGTCGAATATGACTACTCCGACCATCGAATAGGCTACTTCGACCTTCGACTGCGACTTCGAATCAAACGATTCGAACTAAAAATCATTTGACTATTCGACCATTCGATAGTCGAAGTACTGTCTCCTTAAAAAATACTTCGACCCCCTAGTTCGCCACCTAAAACCTACGGAGGCCAATGTTAGCCTATGGGGAAGGTCCCCATAAGCTTCCTAACAATTTTCTGATCGAAAGAAAATCCTTCGATCGATGGATTAAAATCCTTCAAATTGTTATATTCGAAGGATTTAATCGTTCAATCCAATGATTATTCCTTTGATCGTTCGATCGTAGGAATAGCGCTAAATCCTTCGACTTCGATATTCGAAGTCGAAGGATTTCAATTCGGCAATCGAATATCGAGGGTTAATTAACCCTCAATATTCGACCCTATGTAAATCTGCACCTTAGTGTTCATATTATTACATCTAGATTCACCTTCACTCCAGTTAGTTACCTATTTACCCATTTGAGCAGAACCAGACATATTTACTGAGCTGCTCCTTAGCATTAGAACATATCTTGTGAGCATAGAATAATCACGAACATACAATTTTATTCTGACAGTACAAGAAATACTGCCATTTTTTCTATAAGCTCAGCAAAAAAAAAACTCATATTTTTGTTGCTGCAGCAGCACCAAAAGAGACAAAATCCCTATAAAAAAGTAAAAAAAAAAATGGTCTGATGAAATTGTTTTTACATGTCCAAGGTCTTTGCATATTTTGATTGATTGCATGCTGCATTTTCTGTAGCAGTGGTTAAAAGGTTTTGCTTGATGAAATTGCAAGTTGCTTGAACAAACAGAGGCCTTTGCTGTCACTGAATGTGGCCACTGAGCATTTTAGGAGCTTATAACAGAAAAATATATTTTTCAAAACAAAACATCTAGGGAAATCGCAAATCAGTTGCTATTACAGCCTGCACATTATGTCTAGCTGTTTTCCCCTTGCTAAAATTTAAGAGGTTTGTAGAAAAATACTGCACACTATACCACTGAAATTCAAGTCAATCTGGTTTGTCCCTTAACCACACAAGCTTAGCTTGGCATTGCCACAAAGATTGAGGAATGTATTTGGTCGGTCACTTCATTGTTCTAGTGTATACATGTACGCTGGTCTGTGATTATAGAGGTTATGCTTGATCTGATATCTGAAATTCCCTTCTTCAATAGCAAGTGACTAACAGCACAAGCTAATTCACTAATATACCAGCTACTTTTGTCAATTACTAGGCAACTCTAGGTAACAAAAAACCCTAAAAGTTATAGACATATTAGTCATCGTACATGGCTACTGCAGAAAATAAGCTTGTCATCACAGAGTATTTATTCCAGACAAAGAGAGCTTTATACAACACCCTTTTGTCAAACAAAAACACTGAGTAGCAGAGTGAACACTATTCTGTGTAATCAAGCCTCCATTAGCAAAAGCTATACACACACACACACATACATACCCAGATATTTATAATTTATTAGTTTATTTAATTATCTTTTAGGATACATTTGGGGAAACGTGATAAAAGTTGTAAAAGAAAAAACTACTGTACATAAAGAAAACCATTTATTAATTATTACATTGCAATTTTTTACCTAATTTCAGAGACCGAGCCTAAAGGTTGGTAGGTTTTGTAGCACAAAAATAATGACATTTACAATAAGAAGATTTATTACCTACACCCGCCTATTAGGAAAAACTCTTTACATTTTTGCAACTCACTGTATGTTCTCTGAACATAATATTTTAATTCCTTATTACTTCTGATTTAAATGCTGGTGCTTATGCTCACTTGTTTAGATTTGGGCTCATTTTTCACATGCAGAAATATTACCCGCAGCCGACAGAAATCTTTTAACCTGTCCAATCGACCAAACGACCGATCTCCGCCGGACGAAAAATGACGGGACTCTCCACACAAGGTCCGAAAATTGTACGTATCCTCAATTCATACGATTAGATCTTTGCGTCTATGGCCAGCCTTAGTTACCATCACCTATAGTTAAAGAAACTTTTACAGTATTTAACTGTCTCTTTCTGTTAAAGGACCAGTAACATAAAAAAAAAATGTTTAAAAATTCGTTAGTGCACAACGAAAAATAAACACCAAAACACCAGCCGCCATGCTAGCGATCTGAAAGGGCAGTGGAGGGGAAAAGCCAGCGATCTACAGCAGCGACAATGGAAAGGTGAGCGGTGGTGCCTGATGCAGGCCAATGATGCTATCGCATACAGTATCGGTGGAGGGAGCAGAACAGAACTGGACCCGGCAGGAGGGGAGACTGAGTTGAGGGGAGCGGAGGAGGGAAGCCGATTCACAGTGAAAGGCTGGGAGGCAGTAGCAGGAACAAGTGTGCGTCTGGACTCGGGAGACTCTAGACGGCCAGGCCAGTGGAAGGGAAGCAGAGGACCCACTGCTGCTAGTTGATCGCCGCCAGCACAGGAACGAACTTTGCGCCACTATCACACCAGGAGCCGGGAAATCGCAGGAGAGGAGAGGCTGTGACACTGCTGCTGCTGGACACCTGGAGGAGGATGAAGGATGATGCCTGTCAGTGAATAGCCAGGGAGGAGAAATCGATTGCTACAGTATGGATGGTCGCCTTTTCGCTGTTTCTGAAGATTACAGGAAGTGGACTTTCTGTAAGTTATTTCTTAATAAAGGCTTTGCTATTTAAAAGTTACCTTTGTCTTGGTGTTTATTTTTCGTTGTGCACTAACGAATTTTTAAACATTTTTTTTTTATGTTACCTGTCCTTCAAGGCATCTCAAAACTCAGTCATATACCATTTACAAGTATACATGTCAACATTCTCCCACAGTTGAGTAGCAAGATCTACTTCTGTTTCTGTCGGGAAGTGTTACAAGACAGATGGACTGAATTGAAACAACAACTCCTACACTAATCTACTAACACAAGGAAGTTGGAGACAGTTTCATGTAAGCATGGAAGGAGTGTCAATGCAGAAGTCAGCAGGCAGGCTGAGGTAAGAGCAGACAGCACCCAAGATATAGTCGAAAGCAGTGAGTCAAGCAAGATAATGGCTATTTATAGGATTGCAACAACAGTGCAATAAGAACCATTCAGGTGTCAATGCACAAACATGCCAAGGTTACCATCACCAGAAAAACTATAACACAGTATCCAATATAAGAGGTAATGTAAAAAAAGTCTTATGTTTGCCCAAATCTAGTAACTTATAGCAATCTTTTTTCGTGTCACATAGCTGACCAGTACATACTACCTGCTTATTGGTTGCTATGGATCACTAGACAAGTAGCAAACTTAAAACCATTTATTACATTACCGTGTTAGAGTCATTACCCTGTTAGAGTCTAGCATTTCCAAATATAAGCCAATTAGTACTATTTTCATATTTACAGTTTTTAATGAAAAGCCTTCTCAAACAAAATAGTCATCCACTTCCCATGGAGCCAAAGGGTGCAAATGCAGAAAAACAATCAGTTGAGCCCATACATAGCTCTATGGATAGGCAAACCAGTGACATGTTTTAAAAATATTTTCCATCAGCAAAGCCAGAGCCAGATGAGCCAGGATCATAAACAAATGACAAGAGTTCAGCTTTGAAGAAACCTACTGATCATATGATTAGAACACGTTTCTGATTATACTTCTTTTGTATAGATATTTTGTCAAGATCACTTTTTACATACAACTTTCTGTCATGTATGTTTTTGGAGTGTGGAAGGAAACCCACAGGAAGAACATACAAACTCCATGCAAATAATTCCACGGCTGGAATAAAGCACAGGAACCAAGCATTGCATGGCAGCAGTTCTAACCATTGCACTACTATTCTGCTTCATGAGTGTGCCCCTCAGTGTAGACCCTTGTATATGCGCTGTGAAGGGATGTTATTACAAGAATGTTGTGGATAATGTAATATTTTTGTACTGTACAACCAGCAAGCTTAAGCAACAGGCATGCTACTTTATGAGGTTGATGACAGCAGTAAAGCAGTAGATCTCTAGCTGGTATTCTAATTTAAATAGCTGAGGGATTCACTTGTATACCGAGAGACCCTGTAACCAGCAAAACTGGCTTGTATTTGACACAGTAGTGCCTGTCTGGTGTTAGGCACTGAAACAGACAATAGCACACCATAAGACAATACAGCTTTTCTAGATAGACAAACAGAGAATGCAAGAATAGTGGTGCAACTCGCAGACTACCAAGAATATGGGGGACACACTGAGAGCGTGTTTCACCTTGGAGCAAGTCACATAAAGACACTCAGTGAGATTTTTTCTACAGAGGCTCCTCATTCGAAATTGCTGTGGATTCCAAAATTCCTGGCATTAAAAAGAAAGAATCTTTCTGGAGGAAAAAGGTATAATATCCAGTACTTAATGCTCAGTTCACTTATCACAAGTACCAACAAAGTTCTTAAAAACTTTATACTATAGGGGTATTTATTTCTCCCATGTGTATGCTTCCTCGCAGTGTAAAAGACTGTAAAAACAGCATAATTTTTTTAAACACTTTTTCTTTGAGCAACTTCTGCCAGAACTAAAGGTGGCCATAGATGCACATATATCATACGAAACTAATTTTTGTGCGATATTCGGTGAGTGTATGGTGGGAAAAGAGCTGACCGATATCGGCAGAAGACTTGGATATCGGTTGGGCTCGTCAATCGGGCTGGACAGAAAATTTTGATCAGGGGCCTTTGAAGGCACACAAACATCGGCCATTATTAGTGCTGACTTGTCAGATACAGGTAGAATTATATTGTTTCTACCTGTATATCTGACGATTCAGCTCTACACGTGTGTATTGAAACAAACAATCTTTCTTGGAAAGATCTTTACCAAGAAAGATCGTAATTGTTACATCTATGGGCCACCTTTACTTACAAAGATCTGAAGCAGTGTAAAATAATGGCAGAAAATCTGGCCTATGCATGGCGTAAAATAAAACACAGTTTGATAAATTCCCCATTTATTTTACCATTTTTTCTGGGAATTTTGTTTTACACAGCATAATAAAAAGACCACTCAGTACTCACTATTCAGGAGGAAAGATGTCCCTGTCTATAGAACTGACTATGATGTGCTTATTTAGAAATATGTATGGTTAAAAGGAGGGGTTGGGGAGATCAGCGGGAGAAGACATGCGGGGGAATGTAATAAAAGTCAGTAACGGAAAAACTATTCGCAATGCGAAAAGTTATGCCTTTGCACAAACACATTTTGTTTTGCACTAATTTAATATAGCTTTTGCGAACCCGTAAAACTGTGGAACAGTGGAAGACTGTTCACAAATTTTATAGTTTGCGCCAATGCACAGTAAATGCAATAAAACTTCTTACTGAAAAAGTCGTTATGTTTGCTCCAAAAGATTACGACACCTTAAAGCACTTCTTACGAGTGCGCAAGAAAACAGTTTAAGTTAAGTAACAGTTTAAGGAACAATATAACATTGCAAGATATGGACTTTTATTCTTATTGGTGTGAATTGTTTTTCTCTTTTGCGACTTTTATTACATTCCCCCCATAGACTGCTGGGCAAAATGCATTGTCCATTAATACTAGATATGCATAGACTAGCAGTAAGGGGTCTTGGACCAGGAGAGATACTTTAGCCAACTGGATAAGGTTGTGTTCAAGGCAGCAACATTTAGTTTTCAGTCAAACTTAGTAATAGAGACGTCATAAACACAGTTGCAATTCTGGAACAAAACCCCGAAACCTGGAGCATTCTTACATAATCTATGGATAGGGCAGAAATGCTAATGAGTGGTGAACTAAAACAGAGCAAGAAAAGAGAATTCAATATTGATATACTTCTGATACACTTATTCTATAATACACTTATAGAATATATTAGTATGGATGTTGCAACCAGCTGCAGATCATCCCATGGTCTGATAATAATTAATGTGCTTAACTAATTGTTAAAAAAATGACATATTAAAAGCATATGTCAGAATGCTGGAAAATAATCAGTGCAGTCAATTTGCAATCAATGCAGCTTTGCTAATTGCATCTTAACATTTCCAACAAATAATCAGATCTTCCTATTCATGTTTAAACCCCACTTCCTCGTTGTTTTTTTTAGTCTCTCGTGAGTTATAATGACCTTTTTAGCAATATGAGTCACCAAAGATACAGGCTGCTCTTGTTTCCTGGCATAAGGTAAGGAAAAGCAAACTATTGGGCAATATACTTTCCCCGTAGCATAAATTAAACCCCAAAATATAGGCCTTGATGGAAAAACAGCTGGCAGGGAAAGGGTTAATTCACTCTTGAATTTTACCACTTTGTTCTGTTTGGGCCTAATTAAAAGGTTTGCATAACAATCTGCAAGAAAAAAACTTCTTCCTTGTAAAATGCTTCATTTTCTGAAAGAAAAAAATGCAAGGAATTTAGAGGTGGTTAGCATTACTTCAGTGAAAGGCAATTCCTGTCTGTGGATCTTTGGGATTCACAATGATGACTCACTGGTTGACATAATGATGGGTCCGCACAGAATTCTTTCCAAAAAATGTCAGTTTAGGTCTTTACTATAAAGGTTTATTTTTACTAAACCTCATTTCCAAGAAATGTTGAATAACCTCACCTACCCAGAGGTATTACAATAAAAGGAAAAAAAAAATACAAAATAAGAAAGTCTTTGGATAAGAAAATAAAAAAAGCTTCAAATTACAAGAAGGCCATCTCCCACAGACTCCGTATTATGAAATAATTCAAATTTTTAAAAATGATTTCCTTTTTTCTGTAATAATAAAACAGTACCTTGTACTTGATCCCAACTAAGATTTAATTAATCCTTATTGGAGGCAAAAAATCCTTTTGGCTTTAATTCATGTTTTAGAGCTTTTTTAATAGATATAAGGCAGAAAGACCCCTTATTTGAGCAAAAACCCAGATCCCAAGGATTCTGGATAATAGATCCCTTACCTGTACTGTTAGTTTACTAGATGTGACCTTTTTTGGTAAGCCACAGGGAGAATATCTTTTGAGATTTTGTTATATTAGGACTTGTTTTAATGTTGCATGGATGCAAAATATGAAAATATGTATTTACTTACGATTTTGAGTATGAGCATTACAAAAAGGTGTCTATGGCTCAACCTGGTGCAAACTACAAGATTGTGGTCACCTTCTGCAGCAAAAATAACCTGGAACCTGTGACAAGACTGTGCCTAGATGCTGCTTTTGGACTAGTATAAATACAGGTATGGGACCTGTTATCCAGGTCTTATCTTCCATAATTTGGATCTTAATACCTGTCTGCTAGAAAATCATGTAAACATTAAATAAACCCAATAGGCTGGACTTGCTTCCACTAAGAATAAATTATATCTTAGTTTGGATTAAGTACAAGGAACTGTTTTATTATTACAGAGAAAAAGGAAATAATATTTAACATTTTGGATCATTTGGATAAAATGGAGTCTACAGGAGATGGCCTTTCCGTAATTCGGAGCTTTCTGGATAACGGGTTTCAAGAAAATGTATCCCATACTCTGTAATTATATTATAGAGCAATTGGTCTCAGAGGATAAGAGAGAGAACAAATATTTCAAGTATATACTTTTGCTTCATTTGACAATATGGGGCAAATTTAGATAAGTTTGAATATCGAGGGTTAATTAACCCTCTATATTAGACTGTCGAAGTTAAATCCTTCGACTTCGAATATCGAAGTCGAAGGATTTAACGCTATTCGTTCGATCGAACGATTAAATCCTTCGAATCGAACGATTAAATCCTTCGAATCGAACGATTTTTGTTCAACCAAAAAATGCTTAGAAAGCCTATGGGGACCTTCCCCATAGGCTAACATTGACTTTGGTAGCTTTTAGGTGGCGAACTAGGGGGTCGAAGTTTTTTCTTAAAGAGACAGTACTTTGACCATCGATTTTTAGTTCGTATCGAAGTTCGATTCGAAGTCGAAGGCTGAAGTAGCCCATTCGAATGCTCGAAGTAGCCAAAAAAAACATTCGAAATTCGAATTTTTTTTCCTCTATTCCTTCACTCGAGCTAAGTATATGGGCCCCTATATGTTGTTCAGTTCTCTAAGTAGGTGATATTTTGGAAAAGGGTTGACCTTGTTTTATATGCATTTATTTATTTTGAGATTAGCAGCATGTATTAAATAAGTGAGCTGTGAGTTCCCAGAGTAGCATTCAAACTAACTTCTCATTTACCCTTTATCTAAGGTCTTTTTCACATGGCAGACTTTCATCTGAAAGAAGATTCATGTTATTAAGAATTGGAAGGCCCAAGTCACATTAGCTTTGTCAACTTAAGGCAACTTTAGTGTACAAATTCCAAAACCCAGTGCACAAATAATTGCTTTTTTACGAATTCTTAGTGGAATTAAACAGGTCACATTAATTTAGGTAATATCATTTCAAGATTATGCACAGTAAACACAGATATAATACCAGATAGCTTCATCATATTGTAAATAAGATCAATCATAAAAGACAAATAGAAAATAATGTAAACTTGCTAGGTGTTCTACAGGAAACTGTCAATACGTTATACATTTATTTTCATTTTCAAGATATTATTAGTTTCACATTGGTAATACCTTTCTTCTGGCAGAAAAGCTTCACCAGCAAGCTGTCAGGACCGCTCGGTGGTCACTCCGTTCGGCGCAGCCGTAAATCCAAGATGGCGGCACCCATTGTCTAGACGCCGGCACGTTGATGTCATGCGCATGGGGCGAAATTCAAAGTTAAAAACCCCTCCGGGTCACGGGTTCAATGCCCGATTATAGCGTTTGTTCTGAAAATCCCTGGGTGTGCTATTATTCTTGCTGAACTGATTACTGGACTTTGACCCTGCCTGATTATCTACCTTGTCTGCCTGCCTTTTGAACATTGCCTGGACTTTCGCCTACGATTCTGCCTGATCCCAAACTGTACCACAATCTCGGACTTTAACCCCTTGGGCTTCCTCCTCGGTCTGGACTACTCCCGCTGGGAGTCGATAGGCCCACGTGACATTATAATCGGGACATGGACTCCACTGAGGAAGCTCAGTCTGATTTCGGTAGGGCCTGTCGGGGTCTGCATTCTCACATGGAGGTATACGAAGCTCGGCAATTCCATTTCAGACAAGCGTTGGAGGGGATCCTGGAAAAACTATCCATTCTTACGCCAGCAACATTGACGGCATTGATTACCGTGGACTCAATAAGATTACGGTTAAAAACCGATACCCCTTGCCTCTGATCGCTGAACTTTTTGACCAACTGAAAGGGGCTTCACCAAGTTAAATCAACGCAGGCTTACAATCTAATCCACATTCGTGAAGGGGATGAATGGAAGCCGGCATTCAACACTCAGGATGGGCATTACGAATACCTTGTGATGCCCTTTGGCCTCTGCAATGCCCCCGCCATCTTCCAGGAGTTTGTGAATGACATCTTCCGGGATCTCTTAGGGAGATCCGTAGTAGTGTACCTTGATGACATCTTAATTTGCTCCAAGGAACACTCTCTTCGCCAAACTTGAGAGATGTGTTTTCGAAGTGGCCTCGGCTATATCATCTTCCCAGAGGGTTTTGAGATGGATTCTGCCATCTCCGCCATCCAGGAGGGGCCCCTTCCTTTGAGCACCAAGGCAATACAAAGATTTATCGGGTTTGTAAACTACTACTGACAGTTCATCAAAGGGTTCTCCTCCCACATTGCACCCATCCTTGCTCTCATCCGAAAAGGGGTAAACCTAACTCATGTCCTCCTTCAGCTATTGAAGCATTCCAATCCCTGAAAGATGCTTTCACTTCTGCCTCTGACCTCCAACATCCTGATCCTGCGTTACCCTTCTTTATTGAGGTAGACGCATCCGAGGTTGGTGCCGGTGCTATCCTATCCCAAAGACACCTGCTGATGGGAAATTACATCCATGTGCTTACTTTTCCAAAAAAAATTCTCTCCTGCAGAGCAGAATTACAACGTTGGGAATCGTGAACTCTTGGCAGTAAAGCTCGCTCTCGAAGAGTGGCGTCACCTTCTAGAAGGATCTTCAATCCCAGTCACTATCTATACTGACCATAAAAACTTAGAATTCATAAATCTCTCAAGAGACTGAATCCCCGTCAGGCTAGGTGGGCTCTCTTTTTTTCCCACTTTAATTTCATCTTGACTTATCACCCTGGCTCCAAGAATCGGAAAGCGGATGCACTGTCCCGGAGTTTCTCTGCAGTAGACCGTCGCCCTGAAAGGCAAGAACCATTTATTCCCCCTGCCAAGCTTATTGCTTCTCTTTTTCCTCAGTTTGCCAAGCAAATCCTGTCAGGTCAGTGTTCCGCTCCTGCTGATACACCCATTGGGATGGCATTTGTACCCTCTGAGCTTTGCCTATCCATCCTACAACAGACTCATTGTTCCAAGCAAACTAACATCCTGGTCCTGAAAAGACTCTTGAGCTGTTACGACACCTAGTCTGGTGGCCGACTATCCGTAAAGATGTCAAAGACTTTGTTGCTGCCTGTACTATTTGTGCCACTTCCAATTCTAGCCATACTAGCCCTAGCGGGTTAATACAACCTCTACCCATCCCCTCTCGTCCATGGACTCACTTAGCAATGGACTTCATTGTAGAAATGCCACCCTCAAGAGGGAACACAGTGATCTGGGTAGTCATTGACTGCTTCAGCAAAATGGCACATTTCATCCCTTTGCAGTGGAACTATCCCAGCTCTTTATCCAATTTATTTTCCTGTTGCGTGGCTTCCTAGCTGAGATAGTCTCTGATAGGGGATCTCAATTTACAGCTAAGTTCTGGCGTTCTTTATGTAAAGACTTAGGTATCACTCTTCAGTTCTCTTCTGCCTGCCATCCCCAAACCAATGGGGCAGCAGAACGAGTGAACCAAGCTTTAGAGCAATTCTTGAGGAATCATGTCTCCCTCTGTCAAGATGATTGGTCGGATCTACTCCCGTGGGCGGAATTCGCTCATAACAATGCATGCCACACTTCCACTGGATGGTCTCCATTTATGACTGTGTACGGACAAAATCATCGAGCCTTCCCTCAAAACTTCGTCTTGTCTGACGTCCCTGCTGCAGAGGATCAGGCCGCCCATATGTCTGTGATTTGGGCTGCGACCAAATTGAGTTTGGAAAAGAATGCTCTTGTGCATAAGACTTTTGCCGATCAGAGACGTAGATCCTTTCCTCTATATAAAGTTGGTGACAAGGTGTGGTTATCCACTACAAACATTCACTTAAGAGTGCCTACTCCCAAATTGGGTCCAAGATTTGTTGGTCCATTCTCCATTGTGGAGATTGTTAATCCCGTGGCTGTTAGATTTCAGCTTCCCCCTGAGATGCGAATTCCCAACGTGTTCCATGTATCCCTGGTGAAACCAGCAATTTCCAATCGCTTCTCTTCTGATCAGCCTCCTCCTTCAGCTATCTCTGTGGATGGCCAACAAGAGTATGAGTTGGAAAAGATCTTATTCTCCAAACTCTCCAGGGGTTCTCTCCAATTCCTTATTAGGTGGAAGGGCTTTGGTCCTGAAGAATGCTCTTGGGAGAAACACTCTGATGTTCATGCCCCTCGACTGGTAAGGGAATTCTACAGACAATTTCCCCAGAAACCAAGGCTTGGGGGTACTGTCAGGGACGCTTGGCGGTCACTCCGTTCGGCACCACCGTAAGTCCAAGATGGTTGTGCCCATTGTCTACACGTGGGAACGCCAGCATCTTGACTCTGGTGCGGTGATGTCACGCACATGGCGCGAAATTCAAAGTTAAAAACCCCTACGGGTCACGGGTTCAATGCCCGATTATATCGTTTGTTCTGAACATTCCTGGGTGTGCTATTATTCTTGCTGAAGTGATTTCTGGACTTTGTTCCTGCCTGATTATCTGCCTTGCTGTTTATCTGCCTGCCTTTTGAACATTGCCTGGACTTCCTCCTCGGTCTGGATTACTCCCGCTGGGAGCCAATAGGCCCCCGTGACACAAGCTGCCAGAGTGTTAAGTAACTGATTTAGCCAGCATCACTGGCTCATTAAGAATTTAAATTAAAGCTGATAGCTGACGAGGAGGAAAATAACTATGTAGATTAACTTAAAATAGTTATTTGACCCTCTAGCAGCAGACTGGCTACCACCGCAGCTTAGCGCTACTCTGATAGATGCAACATATGTTTTGGTCTTTTTAAATCCTTACACCCCATACATATTCTGCAATTTCTTTTGTAAGTAGGTCTGTACCTACACTTGCACTCATGAATCCAGGTTGCCTGGAATAGTGTGGCATAAAAGTAATTTCCTCTGCTATTGTCAGGCCTCCAGATTAATCTAAAGTATCTGTAGTGACAATGCTATTTTACTTACTTTATTTATGGTAAGTAACAATATTTCTCAGGGAACCAGATATTAAATATATAATCAGTTACATAAAACTATGTGCATATTATAAACCTTATGATGCTAAGCACTTTAACTGTGCTTAAAAGAGTTCAAAACAAAACGATTAGGGAAAAGATAAATGTAGGAGGAATAAATAATGAAAAAAACAATAAAACCCTGACATTTTCTTCTGGTGAATTCTGTTTGTGTAAATTCAATCCACTACAGCTTTTAGCAATCATAAAACAACAGGTCTATGCATGAAAACTTGAGGAAAAGAACATCTTTGAAAAATCTAAAGGTCACAGATCATGCCCAAGACTTTGAAATGTAACACAGGTGTTGCACCTCTGGAATTTTTCCAAATACTGATAGATGTCTTGTTATCCATATCACAAGTACACGTACTTATTTTTAATGCTATATTTGGGGAAAGTAAAAAAAAGTTAGGATAAAAAAAAAAAAAGATTTTCTATTTAAAAATGAGATCCTCAGAATTGGTTAGTCTTTTGCATTGGCTTTATGTTTAACTGGAAATTTTGACTGGAAAGATCATTTATAAATAACAGTGTGGGGCTGCTTAAAAAGCTTTGCTTCAAGGTACGAAATCAAGACCATGCTGCAAAAAATAACAGTGATTTTACAAAATGAAAGGATAATGCAAAAGATATTGTGGGTTATTTATTAAGATTCGAGTTGTGCATTCCACAAAAATTCGGTTGGTCAAATTTGGTCAAAACTCACTTTTCAAGTTACATTTTTTTTTAATTTTTCAAGTTTTTTAAAAGAAAACTCGAATGTTATTGTGATTTATTGTACCCTAAATCCAAAATAAACCATCCACATGTCAAGGACATGTAGGAGTCCATGGCAGAGGTCCCTTGAACCAAGATTAGAGTTTTTTATTAGCCAAAAACTTGATAAATTTGAGTTTTCGGGTTTTGCAACTCGAAATCTAAGGATAATAATTAATAAAACTTAACTTTTATTAAGAAAAAATGTTAAAATATGAATATCCAGTGTCCACACTTAAAAAATGGGCTAAGTACGGAGTACTGATTGACCAGGGCAAAAACCAGGGCACGCGAAGTGGGGCCCTCCAATGGTTGTGGTTTGTGTCCAGCATTGGGACACTTTATATTTGCTATACGCTGTATTCATATTGACCAAAAGCACCACCTCATTTTTGCCCTGGTCAATCAGTACTCCGTACTTAGCCCATTTTTATCGTTATCGTTATTTTTTAATTGATTATATATTATCTGACTCTGCACACCATTTTTCCTACAATTGATGGTTGGTGCTCCCTAATATCTATTTTCGTATACATATTAAAAGTTGAGCCAGCTGCTCTAAATTTAAACTTTTTAATCTGAAGTATTTAATTTGTTTGTATATAAAGAATACATTGCCAATAAATCCAACACAACATACTTTTTTTTTATTATAAAGACGACCAAACAAATTGCCCCCTTTCTCACTTTTACTTTTATTAGCTAGTATCCTAGTTTAGAAGAATGATTCATCAAGTTAGAGGAGATTTCTCTGCTAAAAAAGGCAAAAGCTAAAAAACATAGACTCCATGGCTACTGAACCAGCCTCCATAAAAACTAGGACAATAATAATATGTTGATGATATATATTGATAGGAATCCTACTATTGTCATATTTAAACACATATGATGAAGCTATTGAAATTGACAGGCTACAATGTTCTGCTTAAATGTGTATGTGATAAGTGGGCTCATGACTACTGTATTGAAGAACATGCACACTGCAATAACAGGTATTTACTATCTTCTAGGTTTTGAATTAACTGAACCAGGATTAAAGCTCTCTCATATACTAGATTGGCACATAGCCAGGTTAGTCGATTAATTCACCAGTGCAATCTTTTTCATAGGTGTTTTATGGACTAAGGAAATAATGTTAGCTTCTCTTGTGCAAACACTGCAACATTCTCTGAATTAATTGAAGATAAATGTACTACACAGTGTTTTAGAATCTCCTCTACTCGTTTTATGGCTGTACTATCAAGAAGACTGAGATGCAAAAAAATACCCAAGCCCTGCTATTGATTTTGCTTTGCATTACACAAATGCACTTCTATGTATCATATAATCGTCCAGTGGATTTGTTTGTGTTTATGCAATTATATTCTAAACAGAAAACAACTCAAGAGTTAAATTGGAACTTTCTGCACACAGCAAACAATAGCCATTCCTGTTATCAAAAATGTGTTAAATCAACTAACATTGATATAACTTGAAGCAATTAGGAGCACGCTGATAATGATATGAGTCTTCAGATGTAAATAATTACGTTGCCCCAAGGGTACACTTTACTTCTTGGCTTGCTGTATCTATAAACAATAATCAAACTGCAAAACCAGTTGTGTTGTTTTTGTTCACAGTTTGAGAAATTATTTGAGTGCCCTATAGTGGTGCTGATGGCTGTTTCGACCTTCGGATCTAAAGCCTCGAAGGTTAGAAGTTGATCTGTATTTTCATCGATCTGAGTTAGAACCTCTCAGCATGTTCAGTGTCTGTTATAAATAAGCACCAGCGCTGCTGTCCTCAGTCAGTGTGTGCCGTGAAAAAAAGAGCTTGCTGCTGAGACTCAATAAATGGGACATTAGGAGGAAATGTTATAATTGTTGCTACCCACATCTTGTTAATGAGTAATGTACAGTTAGACTGCATGCGATTGAAGCTAAACTGTTTACAGAATTATTCTGGAGTCGCAACTGACATTTAGCATAATGAAGTGTCATAATTGAGGCCATTATAACAGGGCTAAGAATTGTTTAATTAGAAACAAGAAAATGGAAGATGGAGCGTCTTTAAGATGTGTTTATTTTCGCAAGCAGAGAGGGAATCTGTTTAGATTTGTTGCATCATTTATACATTACATTTTAAGCATTGTGAATATAAAAAAAAGATGTTCAGCGATGATTATTCTTAGGTTTACACATATCTTTTAAAATTCAAACCCAATTTCCTTAAAGCAGGGGTCCCCAATCTTTTTTTACCCATGATCCACATTCAAATATGAATTGGGGAGCAACACAAGCATGAAAAAGTTCCTCTGGGTGCTGTATAAGGGATACAATTGACTATTTTGTAGGCCCTATGTGGGTAATTGTATTCCAGATAGCATATTAATTATTCTTTAAGTGTAACAAATCCCTGGATAACTATTGACCTTCCACAATGGCAAAGATGGGTATGTATAAAATATTGACACTTTTGTAGACATGTGGACATAAATGGCAAAATTTGGTTGGGCAATTTGTCAGATGTTTCACCGTACTGCCAGACTGTTAAAAAAGAGGGAGGTTAGTTTTGTGTTTAAAAGGAAAATTTATCATTCTTATCCTTAACAACTGTGTCACAAACCCCTGCATAACTATTTCATTCAACAACTCCAAAGATGGGTATGTATAAAATATTTACTCTTTTGTTGACATGTGGACAAAATTTGGTTTGGCAATTTGTCAGATGTTTCACCATACTGCCAGACCGTTAAAAAAGAAGGAGCTTCGTTTTGTGTAAAAAAGGACAACTTATCTGTCAATTCATAAGCTCTTCAAGTGAGTGAGGCATTCATAGATGTGGGAATGAGAGGGGTCACAGGTCATTTGTACTTTGAATCATCATCATTTGGGATCAACTACATTTGGTATAAATGAGCAAATCATGTCATATTTGACAGTCAGACAGCATCAGATCAATCAGATTGCTTGGCACTAAAGCTAAAAAGCTCTAGTTCTATCTATGTATACTTTATAGAAATATAATTATATATTAGTTAGTTAAAGTATTCTGAAATCACCTCAGATGAACTAATCTTTTAGGCGCATTTAGGTTAAATATTCACCTCAAAACAGAAGAATTATTTACTTCAAAACAGTATCTTTAACACCTCAAACCAGGAGAACAATTCACATCAGGCCAGCCATTCACTTGAGGTAAATTAAACACTTTTACTGACAAAGAGAATTGACCTAAGGGATTTTTTTACTCATCACTAAGGCTACAGCAAAGACTAAATCATATTTCAGTCAATATAAGGACCTAACAATTTTTGATGTTATTGCTCCTTAAAGGAGAACTAAACCCCTCGTAAAAAAAAGCCCCCCTACCTGCCTGGCATGCCCTCCTCCCCTATCCCTCTCTACACTGTACATTAGGAAAAAAAAGAACCCTTAAAAAACCCTAAAATGCAGAGCAGCATAGTGGAGCTCCAGGGCACCATCTTCTGCCGCTTCGTATTCTTTTAGGACTCAACATGGATTTGTGCATGAGCAGTTGAATCCATTCCCTGACTTGGCCCAACTGTGCATGCTCCCATTGCTTCATGTCTGTTTGAGTCCCGTAAGAATATGAAATGGCTCTACATTTTAGGGTCCATTTTTTTAAGGGTTATTTTTTTGACTGATGCAAAGTGTGGGGAGGGAGGGGGGTTAATGCCAGGCAATTAAGGGGTTTTTTTTGGTACTAACACTGTACAAGCTGTTGTTAAACAAACCTTTGCAACCTCATCTTAAAGATTTTCTAATACATTTTATTTTTTAGGAAGATGATAATGCAAAGTTGTATTTCAGGCTGATTTATTGAACATTTTGGCAAAAACTCTACTAGTCCAGCCCATCTGTTCCACTTCCTGCTGTCTCATTTCCCAGGCTGGCAGCTGTAGACCTGATAGGGAATTTAAGCCTGTTTGTGCTTGTGTGATTGCAGGACTGTGATTGGCTATCCCCCCTACTGTGCTTCTGGCAAAGACCATTAGAATACACCCACGCCTCATTTAAAACATAGACAGGAACCATAGCTGATCTAAAGGGAGCTTCAATAAAGGGGCCATTTATAAAGATAAACATTTTTAGCCCATAGTGAAACCAACACTATAAATTATTCAGTATTTCCTACAAGATTAGGGGGCTTTCATTCTTTTATATGTCTCCTTTAACTCTTGCTTGCACTCTGCATTTCTTTTCTTTTTTCCACATGACCTGAAGTAGTGGTCTGGTAATCCATATTGCCCATAGTCAACTTCAGATATTTCATAAGTGCCCATTTTCTCTATTCTGCCACTGGCAAGTAGAGGATTGCTAGAAGAAATGTTCATTTTTTTTCAGGTAAATATCACATTGGGTTTTAACTAACTGCTGAGGCTGATAAGATTTAGGGGTTATGTAATAAAAGTCACTAAGTTTGCCCAGTAGCAGTAACCTATAGCAACCAATCAGCAGGAAAAATTAAGTGGTCACCTGTTTAAACGCAATCATCTTATTGGTTGATATTATGTACTGCTTCCTGGGCAAACTTTGGGGGTTATTTACTAAGCTCCGAATACTCGAAATCCGAAAAATTCTGGATTTTTTTTTATAAAATCGGACTTTTAAAAAAATCATGAATTTTTCAGAATTTATTAAACCCCGAGGGCTAGAAAAGCCAGAGTATAAAAATACGGCATCTCAAACCTGTCGAGGTTGCATAAAAGTCAATGGGAACAGTCCCGTTGAATTATGTCGGGAGTTTCGGGCAATTTCACGATGTTTCGTAGCTTTCGGGTGAAAAGCGTTAAAAACCCAAGCGGGTTAGATTGGAGTTTGTAGCAGCCGTTATTGAGATAAATTCTGACCTTGATAAATAACCCCCTTAGTGTCTTTTATTACATATGGGGACATGTCCTTTTTTTGCCAGGTTTACTTATTTCAGAATACAAGTTATATTAAGATTACATTAAAAGAGACATTGCACAAAAATACTGAAGTTGCTGGATTTCTAACAGGCAAGATCAAAAATGTATTTCTAGACCTACAGCAAAGTTTTTCTATTGACAAATTTATAATGTGCACTACTTTTGAAAACCTTTCTACGTTGTATTTGTCCTTCGAGTTTTCTTCACCTTTTCCTGGTGGAGCAATAAATCAATCTCAAACACACCTCAGCCTTCATGTAGAATCACTCAGCATTTTTACTTTGTACTGACGGCAATATATCTTCTCAGTTCTGATTTCTGACTATACAGGTGTATACATACATGTGACAGCTGAACTTGTGCATAAAACAGATTTATCACCTAAAACAACTCTATGTCCAAAAGTAGAAAATAATGTTACCATGTAAATGTTATTAGTCTCGAGCAGAGCTGTTCCTGCTTAAGCCGATCTCTGTGAACACTTCACTCGCATTAATGATACAAAGAGAGCTCTCTAAATGCCATTGAGAGTCATACTGATGCAAACCAGACTCTTAATTCTCAACATATGGATTTTCTGTGGCGGGTAACGTTAATGATTTCCACAACATTGCTTTAAAATTTTACTCATTTCTTCTATGATTCATATTATTTCTCATTTAGTTCCCAGTAAATCAATTCCCTTTCAGCAAATAAAGGTAATCAATTTGTAATGATTGGATTGCAACAGATTTTTGTACTTTATGTCAACTAAATCTCCAGCACACTCTCAGAAAAGAATCGTCTAATCACTCCACTTCCTTTTTACTGGCGTTTAACTACTTTACCATGTTTTTAGCTATTATTTCTTATTATGGGCTGTTCACCACTGTCGTTGGGATTAAAAAGAAACAGGGATCTTAGTTCAAAGTTTGTAATAGGACTTTACAAATGAATATTAACATGTTTATTACTTAACTCACCTTTAAAAAATAGAAGCAATATTTCTTTAGTCAAAGGGCAACACCTGTTAATGGTACACTAAATAAATCAGGTTTATTTTCAGTGCTGTTTGCTCCATTTATAACTATGCAGATCCTTTCTTTCCTTGGTTATGTTAGAGCACTGAGGTTCAAATGGGTTGCTTTTTACAAATAACATTTTCCCATCTTGGCGCACTTATTATTATTCTAACCCATAGGTTTTCAAACCATACACATGTACAGGTAGATCAGCAAGGTGAAGTGTAATTCTGCAGTGTTACAAATTAATCGGCATTAATTTCAGTGCATAAACGTGGCCTGACAATAAGTTTAAGAATCCACACTGATCGTGGGTAATCGCAGTTTTGTTAGGTATTCTATTTGCTCGCTATTTTATTATGGTTTTCTAAACATATGAGTCCCAGGAGTATCTTCTATATGTACTTTTATTTCTAGGGCCTTGATTCCTTAAACCTTGGGGTCCATGATCTGTTTTGTTAGTTTAAACTATGTATCAGTCACCCATCCCACCTTCTGGTTATGTAAGGTCTATAATTACTTCTCTGGACTTTTTTTAATTACTGGTATAAGATCTATTTTTTGGAATGGGTTTTTTTTTATATAGGACTGGGTAAAGTTGTTTACATATCAACAGTGAATGTCACAAAGCAGAGGAAGGCATGTAACATCAGGCTTCTTGGGACATGGGGTTGTCCAGATCTTCCCGTAATTTGGATCTCCATACCATAAAGTCTGTTAAAATTATTTAAACATTAAGGGGCAGATTTATTAAGGTTCAAGTTGAGTTTGTCGTGAAAAATTCGAGTTTTCAAGGTTATTTTGGAGTCAAAAATCCTTTTTTTTTGGGTAAAAAAAAAAAATCAAATTTTTTTAATATTTATTATACCCCCATCATGGAAATAACCATTTAAAACATGCCAAGGTCATGTAGAAATCAGTGGCAGAGGTCCATTGAACCATTTGACAATGTTAATAGCCTTCATGATGTTCCAGTTTTTAATAGTGGCTTTTGTCTGAAAACTCGAGCAATTTGAGTTTTTTCCTCTGAAAACTTGATCAATTTCTGATTCGAGTATTTTTCATTTGAGCTTTTTCTTAAATTAGAAAGCATTTGAGTTGTGAGTTTATCTGACATCTAAAAAAAACTCTAAAATTCGACCTTTGATAAATAACCCCCTAAATGTTGAGTCCAACAGATTTTTTTTGTCACCAATATGGATTCATGTAACTCAGTTACCATCAAGTACAAGGTACTGTTATATTTATACTACTGGGTTATTACAGAGAATAAAAGAAATAATTTTCAGAAATTAGAATTATTTGCTTAAAATGGCTTATATGGGTGATGCTCTGTAATTTCTGGATAATGGCTTTTTGGATAAGGGATCCCAGATCTGTATTATAATTATTTTTGCTTTGCACTGAAAAGGAAAACCAGAAATTGGATAATAGATTGTGAAAACTCATGGCAAGGTCAGTGTTCGAGAATAAATCTGTCTTTGCCAACACCATAAAAATGCCTTATATAAATTTATATGGAAACGTAGAGATAAATGGAGGTGAACGGTGGCATGATGTTTTAAAATTTGGCAACAAAAGTAATAATTTGTTGTTTAGTCTTTTAACAGACTAATGATGAAATGTGATATTTGTGGTGCTTTGAAGCCTACATGTGGCACTATGTATCTAACATAATTTTTTTATTATTGAATATTGTTTTGTTATTATGGCCCACACAGAATAGGTTTGAGTACAACATGCTAACTGATAGCTGAAACTGCCCTACTGAAACCACAGATTCTGGGGATGTACTGAGCCTGTATATACTGTTATGCTAGTTATACAGTATGTTATCTAACATATTAGAAGTGCATTTTTGCTTGCCAACTTACACTGTAATTAAACTTCAGAGGGGCAGATATGGGGTGGTTAAGTGTTCATAAAAATATATTGGCTTTGGTAAAAATTCATATAAGACCAACACCAGGGTTAAGTATAAATAGAGTAGGCAGGATTATTGATTATTGGATTATCGATGTTGGATATTCTTGCATTGATTGGGCCACCGGCCCTGAGGACACAGAACTAAAGCTTTATTGTGCACTACTGTATTTCTTGAAGAATTAATTCTGCAGAATTCTGAGAGTTGTAGTCAATAACATTTGCGTGAAGTCATACTGCCATGGAAGGTATATATCTCATTTAACTTTCAACACAAATAAGACTAAATAATAATTCCATATGAAAATTTAATGGAAATAGATGGACATTCCCACAGTACACACCCCTTTGCTCAGTTGTGCAAACTCATATCTATATCATTAACAAAACGCACTCTGAAAAGCAGTTTATTTAACTTGGCATATGCAAAACAGTCTGTGTGTGAAGGAGAATATCATTTTTTTTGCTATGTTTTCCCTGTGCATGGCAAGTACTTTTGCTTATACACCTTTTGTGATTTTTTATCCTTTCTCCATGCCTACTGTTTTATTATTACAGAGAAATGGAAATCATTTTTTAAAATTTGAATTATTTGATTAGAATGGAGTCTATGGGAGATGGCCTTGATGTAATTCTGAGCTTTCTGGATTACGGTTTCCAGATAATGGATCCAATACCAGTAATATAATGTCACAATTATGCCCATATCTTACTATTGCTTTTTTATCACTGATATGGGGGAGTGTTTCTGTCACTGAATGCCAGTTCACCATATGAAAATGGATACCCATATATTGGCTGAATCATTTATGTAACACAGTATCCAAAAATGTGATTTATGAATTAAAAGAAAAAGTTTTCTGGTTTTAAACTCATAGCTATGGCTTTTCTACATCTTTTCTTTACAACGTTGCCAACTAGCTTTTGGGCAGAGTAATATCTGTATGCGTCTGTAAGTTTTATCTTCTCATCACTCCCTGCCAGCTTATCTGAGAATGCTTGTGGTCCTGGACTATAGTGTGTGCCTGAAAAAGAAAGGGCAGTATATTTAGGCATTTAACCACATATGTAATTATAGTTTGCCATGGAGCAGTAACCCATAGAAACTAATCAGCAGGTAGGATTTAATGGTCATCTCTTTAATAGCAAACATCTTATTGGTTACTTTGGGTTACTGCTCCTGTGCAAACTTAGTGCATTTTCTTACATAACCCTCTTAAAGTAGTAAAACACCCTTCACTCCTTTAAGATGTGTCACCTAAGGACACATACAATATTCTTTTGAGTAGACAATTAGCTGGAAAAATCTATTTTTTTGTAAGATAATGGACATTTAAAACATCAAAGAGAATATCTTCATAGAGAATATCCTACCATCATTTCATAACTTTAGGAACATTTCAATAAGCACCTCTAGCTACTGTATAACACTTTCGTTGGAGTGAAAGGCATGTAATGCAGTTTAAGCTTCAGCATTCCATTGTCAGAGAATTGTTTAACAGGTCAGTTGGTAGGTTTTACCAGAAAAATGAAAGAAACCCTATGCCTCCTCACAAGACTAGCTGAATGTGTAAAGTTATTTAAATTATACAAGCAGTGTAAAAGATTATATTTACCTAAAAATAGTTGTTTGAACTTTATTAAACGTTTCAAATATAATTGTATAGTCCCATTTGAACTGTAATAATGAACATTACTTACAAGTTTTTTTTTACCAGTCACACATATTTTCACAGACCATGCTTAAAATGCCTTATAGAGAAGACCATATTATTAAACATTTAGGCTACTCTATTTTAAAGCTTGCAAAGTAGTTTGTCTAGACATATATTATAATCTGTTAAGAGAACTTTTTGACAGCCTGCCTTACTCACTGTCTACAATTCACCATTTACGTGTCCAAGTGAGAAGACTATGATGAAGAACATAATTAAGAGAACATATGAAGTCTGGCTCTAGGTTCTGGATTAATTAGCTACATGTCAATATTTTTATCAATATCCGATTAACAAATGACACATTGCACAATGAAAGCTATTGATTCATGAGCTGTCTGTACATAAACTGAAGCTGCTTTGCTAAATGAGAAATCTGACAAAATAATAGCTCCCAAACAATTTCCATCTTGCTAAAAACATTAAATTCAGCCACCGTAAACTTCATTTTGAAACCTTGCCATGTTATTTATTAGAGTTCTGGCTAAAAAAAAAGTATTTAATTCACTAATTATTAATTCCAGGCTAATGGACCAAGAATAGAAAAAGCAGACAAGAATCATAATATTTAACAGCAATAGACTTTGGAAAGGGTAGACATGTTCAATATTTCACTAATTAATTGTAACTGTTATATTGTTTTCATTAATGCCTTAAAAGCACTCTATATTAATACTGAAAAAAAAATTGCAAGTAAATAATTACATTTGTAGATCTTATGAAATGTTGCAGCGTACTATATGCAAAATGATTTCAAATACAGAGTGGTGATGGTAAACAGAAGTCTAAGAATGTGAGGGTGTTTTAAGATTCTCATTGCTAAGCATCATTATACTGTACACATTGCATTAATAAGTCCCCAAAATATAATTATTTCAAAATACAATAAAAAATAAACAGGACACACAGAGTTATTTGAGGCCAGCGACCAAAACTATTTTATAAAGCATATAAAGGTACTCCCTCACTCAATCATTATAAACATTTTGCCTTCTTCTTGGAGTTGTTTTCAGCCTTCCTCACATTCGAGTCTTTTTTGGAGGAAAAACTCGAATTGCAAATTTTTCACCATTACGCGAATTTCGCTGGAAATTCGCGAATTTTTCAGTAAAGCGAAATGGGAGAAATTCGCCCATCACTATTTGTAAAATTAGATTTTTTTTTTATAAATTTCGATTGGTCGAATTTCGAGTTCATGGGAGTTTATGGGAGTTTTTAAAAACTCACATGAACTCGAAATTCGACCCTTGATAAATCTGCCCCTAAAAGTTATTTTAAAGCTGAATAACACCTTTAATTGGTACAGTATACGAACTGAATGTGTTCAAAAGTTTATATACGTATACATTATATAGATTTATTTATTTTTTTATAAGTTAGAACCTTATGAATGTACAGCTTTATGAGTATGAAACATATGTTTGAATTTGTATCTTTTATATCAAAATATATTTAATAAAAAAAAAATATCACACAATTCACAGATTTTGATCATTCCATTTTCAATGTATTTATTCATGGTTTGGAAAAATGTTTAATTGTTATTATGAACTGTGAATAAATAATTCATTTTGATCATGTTTGAGAAAGAAGATTGTTTTTTCAACTCCCACTTTTCAGCCTAGCAAAAAAAAGAGTTTACCTGCTCCACAATTGCTCTTGTGGTTGGCCTCTAAATTTAGCATATTTTTTTTTAACATATCTAAGAACTTAAATAGTATCTTGTAAATAAATGAATATGACCTCTACTGAGTTCGGTTCCTGGGGACTACTGAGGTCCTGATATTTATCTTTCTTCTCAACAATTGATTGACTGGGGTCAAAGTATCAATAAATGATTTAGAATTTACACCAACTAATTCTGATCAAACCCATCTGTATAAGGCATCCCTCATATCCAGGCAGATAATGAAGCACCTATCCTGGTTCCATATAAACAATTCACTATAGACAATTTAATAAACTAATCAAGATAGCACTTTCAAATGAAAATAAGTGAACCTTTGATTGCCCTGCCTGTAGTGCCACCAAGATCAGAAGGAACAATTTTCAAACTATAGTTTGGGTGCATCTACACCATAAAGCCTTCTTGTGTTTATAAAGGAATTTAAAGTAAAAATAACTCTTTTCCCGTGTTTTAAAGGCCATTCTCTTATTAACAATGGATCTGATTTATAGCTCTTTTTACCTCCAAGGGATTTATGTGTTTTGTAGAAATACATGAAAGTTAATGTGGAAATCAAATATGTATGTCCCCTGGTACATATATTATATAGTTAAACAAATCAATATCACATACGTCGATTCTACTCTTTTGTCTTGTGTCTCTCTCTCTCTCTCTCTCTTACTCGCTTCTCCAGTTGACAGACTTTAGAAGTTGCTCCCCAAAAAGGTAAAACTGTAAAACAAACAACTTAGGGCAATAAATTAGTTAGTTGAAGTTACATTTTTATGTGTATAAAGTGCATATTATTTATGTTCTGTTCTGAACATTGCATCTAAACATTTAGGGGTAAATTTACTTAATGTCGAATATCGAGGGTTAATTAACCCTCGATATTCGACTGTCGAAGTTAAATCCTTCGACTTCGAATATCAAAGTCGAAGGATTTAGCGCTATTCGTTCAATCGAACGAAAAATCACTCGATCGAAAGATTAAGTCCTTCGAATAGTTCGATTCGAAGGATTTTAATCCATCGATCGAACGATTTTTGTTCGACCAAAAAAAGCTAGCAAATCCTATGGTGACCTTCCCCATAGGCTAACATTGACTTCAGTAGCTTTTAGGTGGCGAACTAGGGGGGTCGAAGTTCTTTCTTAAAGAAACAGTACTTCGACTATCGAATGGTCGAATAGTCGAATGATTTTTAGTCGAATCGTTTGATTCGAAGTAGAATTCGTAATCAAAGGTCGACGTAGCCCATTCGACGGCTGAAGAAGCCAAAAAAAAAAATTTGAAATTCAACGTTTTTTTCCTCTATTCCTTCACTCGAGCTAAGTAAATGGGCCCCTTATACTCAATGTACTTACTCAACACATTCTGCTAAAACACACCTTATTTCTAATGATTGGTCAACATGCCTTTCTAGCAGGGATTCCTAGTGGGTCATGAAAACCCCAGGTAAATCAAGGTCTAAATTCAATTACAATTCAAAGAAGACTGTAAAGTAAGGCCCTTCCTTTTTTAAATCTGGGTTTGTTATGATTTGATTGGTGGATGCTAAAGATATAAAGAAAAATCAGTACTTCAGTTCTGCAGGAATGTCTTAAAAATACATTTCATGTTACTGTAGCTTTAAGAACTGCCTCTATAACTTCATATTAATGGTGTAGCAAGTATCCTCCTTTCATTACATTTTCACATAGCAAAATATACTTTGTATTGTCTGATTAGATGACTAATCAGATTACATTTTATGTCTTCAGCCAAGCATAGATCCAATAAAATGTTAAATATTTGGTATTTAGATGTGTCTCCAATCTCCATTGTCTGAAATAAAAGATTAAATAAAAGGTCATGGACTATTCACTTATTCCAGCACAGAATCATCTGATTTTGAGGTCTAATGTTTGAGATCTCTTACAACAACTCAATTAAACTAGACTTGAATATGCCCTTATATTAGTTTTACATGTTGAGACAAACTTCATTGCTGCCCCATTTGACGATGTAGCTGTTAGCTGGAAGAAAGACTCTCACATTATCTTTTCTGATTTACATCTGTTTGAAAGGCCGATGTGTACTTGACATATTTAAAGTGCTTCCTCAGCTGTTTTGGAAATAGAATTATAAAATGCCCATCAAAAACTCTGTGGGGCATGTAGACAATCCAGAGACTGAGCACAGTCTTTTTTTCCTTATATTTATGGTAGCTTCAGCATATTTCCTAAATATAGCTTTGCTTCAAAATTCTTTGTATGTACCTGCATTTAGTAAGCGTGTTCATTGTTCCAGTCACACTACAGAAATGCTCTCTTTATAAATCAGTCAGCAATAATTTTATGAAAAAACAAGGTCTTTTTATTATATTCAGTAATGATTATATAATAAAATAATGCATGTATTATTAATATAATAGCTATACTTTCTTAATGTTATCAAACTCAAATGGAAGCAAATTTGTGTTGATCAACCATATAAAAACCTGGGTTTTTGATAGAAACGTTTTTTGCAATGAGGGGGTTCTTAATACTTGGGGAAATTAGGGGAATAGTAGCAATGAAAATCAAATCTTCTTTTGTGTTTTATAGAAGAGGAATGCAACAGAAATCTTGCTCAAGTCTGTGAGAATAAGTCTGTAAGCATGGGGTTTATTGCTTTTCAGTTTAAAATCATGGGCTCATCCTCTTACAGAAGTGCCAGCAAGAGTATTAACTGCGACTGCATGAAACTTTCTGGATAAACAAATGTCCCCAAATTAGTTATATATTTATAGAACGTTGATAGCTTATATTTAGTGGAATTAATTTGTGATCAGGGGCGTTTCTGCCATGAGGCAAGGTGAGTACCTTGCCTCAGACGGCAGCTCCCCAGAAGTTACCAGGGGCAGCAAAAAGCCACTCCTGTAACTTTAAGAGACGAATTTCCGGTTATTAAACCGGAAATTCTGCTTTTCTAGTGCAGAGAGCGATATTTCTCACTCTGCGCTATCAATGCGCCCCCCACCGGACCTCCCATTGGCAATCCTAAGGTAAGCCTGAGGGCGGCATTGCGAATGTCTCCTCAGGCGGCGTTGATGCCTGTTTGTGATCATAAAGTTTTGGGTTAGATCACGGCCCATAATGCTTTTTTTCGATGAATAGCATGGGGGGAGGGTAAAAAAGGGGTGCACTGCAAAGGTTTGACTTATGGACTCAGTTTTGGTTTGATAAGCATATAAAAACCACATTCAGCACAATATCCCCTAAAGAAGCCATTAGTTTAGGGCATACCCCTGTAAGATCAGTTATAGCTGGAAATTACCAACTTAATGTCTATTGGAGGAGAAAAAGGAAGACGTAAGTTCCATAGACAATTCAACTGTATCCATATATTATTTCTGCAGATTGGTAATGAAATCAAATATTATCATATAGATCCATGGTGTGGTGTCCCTATCGTCTCAGGGTTTGGACCATTTTCATTGAAACATTTCTGCTGAACTTTGCGAACATTTTCACTCATTTGCGTGACTAATGATTTACTGATTTTAGCTACTGGGACTATATTAAGTCATCATCACTTCATTACCAAGGGACTATCATAATGATCTATAATGATTCTTGGATTTACTAAGCCATATAATGATTCAGATAGAGCTAGTTCCATCGAGAAAACCACAATTTGAATCTATCCAGTTGAAATTAACTAGGGAAGTTCAATTAACTAAATATCAATATTGATAAAATAAACATTACCCATAGCCTTTTATAGGATCCTGCATGTAAGAGCAGTATTTGTTTTTGGCGTCTGAGAGAGTGAACCCCTGATGCTGGTACAGTGTTAACTATGGGTGATACATAATTGGTCATAAATCAGAAAAATTCCCAGTTCAAGTGTTGATAAATCTGTCATATGTTTCTAAGGGGCATATTTATTATGTGGTGTAAAAAACAGAGGGATAATACTCCACACATCACCAGGCTTCACCATGTAAAAACCCGCGTAAAAAAGGCATACATTTTATACATTCTTTGTTAGAGCGACTTCCACAGCAATGTAAAATAATGCAAATCTGACGTTGGTAGCCCACCAGAGACCATGGGGTCTGTTCCTCTATAGTTACGCCACTGCTCAGCATATTAAGGGGCCCATTCATTAAGTTCGAGTAAACAATGTTTTCAGTCCATTGGAAATTTGCCCAAATTAAATTAATGGAAGTTAAATTAGTGGAAGTAAGGTTTTTACTGAGATGTTTCTTTTAAAACTTGGAATATGTCAACACCAATGTAACACACATTCTGTATGACTAACATATTTGTGCATGTATGGGACCTATTATCCAGAATGCTCGAAACCTGGTGTTTTCCAGGTAAGTGATCTTTCTGTAATTTGGATCTCTTTACTTTGAGGGGGTGATTTATCATCATTGAAATTAATTATTTTGGCACAATTTGATTTTTTTTTGCACAAAAGCTCACAAATTTGAGTTACATTTTCAAAAACTCTAATGTTTGGTATATATTAAGCACACAAAACTAAAAAAACTGAGGATAAAGTTCAGCATCTAAAAGCTTGAGTTCATGTAGAATTCCACTTTTTGTCCATGACTGTACTCAATCGAGTTTTTTCTATTCTGATTTTTTTCAAAAAATAAGCGAACATTTGAGTTTTTTTGAATCGAGAGTTTATTTGAAGTAGAAAAAAACTCTAAATCCTCACAAATTAGATTTTTCATAAATAAGCCCACAAATCTACTACAAATCATTTAAGGGGCCGATTCACCAAGGGTCAAATATCGAGGGTTAATTAACCCTCAATATTCGACTGGGAATTAAAATCCTTCGACTTCGAATATCGAAGTCGAAGGATTTAGCGCAGATAGTACGATCGAACGATCGCAGGATTATTCCTTCGATCGAACGATTAAATGGAGTCTATGAGAGATTGCCTTTCTGTAATTCAGAATTTCTTGATAACAGGTTTCCGGATAATAAATCCTATACTGGTATATTAGTTCCAAAGTGCAGTTTTGTATCTGATATTGAGAGAGGGAAGTAATTAAATGGATTAACCTGCTTGCCAACACACAACTGATTCCTAAAATTAACAGTATATGCAAGCAAAAAATGAATAAATAATGCAATATAATTAAAACCAGAGTTTTTTTTCTAAATAATGGATTTTTTTTGTATTGCAAATCGAAACAGGTTTACAAAACAGTTCATTGCAATTATCACATATTTTTCCATCTGTCATACAAAAACGTGTTCCAAGTTTCTAATGGATTTATATTTAGATTTTTTGTTTATAAAATATTATATCAAATACTGCACTAAGATATTTCATAAACGGTTTCAGGCAACAATCTAAAATATGTACAAACAAATTTTTTGGTGTTTGGTATTTAAGAATTCATTTCCTTTATATATTTTTAGATATTTTTTTACTATTTGATGAAAGGACTGATTCAAATCCATCAAATATTACAAATAACTGCAGTGCACAAAGAATGGTTTACAAAGATGACTCTAGACACTGGTATTAGACATTAGATTATTTATATATTGAATTATGTTATGTACAAATTACCTATGTATGCTGTGGCATTTACTTGCACATGCAATGAGCACAAATTAGAGGGGGTCATTTACAATAACCATGCAGTATTCAAAGTGCAAAAAAGGCCACAATCAGCATGGGGCATTGTACAAATACTGAGTTGGTAATGGCAGGGTTGAACTGAATCTCTTTTCAAAAATCCAGCACTCTATGCAGAGAGCAACAAGTACTGGTAATAAGCACTAAGGGGGAGCTCTTGCACTTGAACCCCCTGGGGTTGTAAATGCTCCCTATGAAGTTCTTTTCTGGTATGCTATGTTTGGAATAATTCATAAGATACAATGGCCAGTGGGCATTATGCCAGACCATGCTACCTGCTAGCTAACTGTAAGGGGACATCAAGACAAGAGGGCTAACCTAGCTGATAAGGAAGGATGTTACTAGTCGGTTTGACAGTGGCACAGTTAAACACCAGTGAGTGAAAAGTTTGCAACACACCACTCACCCAGCACACACCATTCACAACCCACCATAATGTTGAAATATTAACTATGATATCACGAGCAAACATAAAATATTTCCTACCAAACAGTATGATGAGACTTAAGAAGGATATAAATGAGCTGGAGAGATGGCAGAGACATGCAACCAAACTGGTAAAAGGCATGGAAGATAAATTATGTGATTAGACTGTCAAGGTAGGACAGGGAAGTAAATAAAGTTGCACAACTATAACTTCAAATTTATTATGCACTTGCAACAGAAAGATAAAATAGGGAAATCAAGTAGACTCAAATCTTATTCCAATGTGTTCAAGGTTGTTTTTGTTCATTACATTTTTTATTTAAATAACTGTGTCTTAGATGGCTAATTATTTTCTCACACACCGTTCCCCCCCGAGATACAGATTAACGTTTAACCAGATATACATAGACTGTACTTTAGTAGAGCATTGCCTTAAAAATGCTTTAAGACAACTGAACCACTCTATACCTTTAATGTTTTCGTAAGGTGAGCACTGGACTGCAGCACCTGTTGCTTCGCTAGCAAAACATGATAACATCTGCCACATGTCTACCTTTTTATGAAAGCAATGCCAGGAAAATATGGCTCAAGTAGGTGTTACATATATATATATATGTAAAGGTATTTATCTTTAAGGGACAGTTTTTTTGAAATAACTGTTTCCTGGGCCATGTACAATTTGACTAGAAAATGCCTTTGTGTAACTTACACCATTTACTTGATCCATGGAACTTTCCTGACGTCATTGTTGCTTTGGAAACTGTAGCAATGATAAGGTTTCATCACCAGAGAACAGAGGAGACGCTTCAGAGGTACTTTTTTTTATGTACTGCACAATGTTTAGAAATGCATCTTATTTGTGGTTGTTGATTTTTATAAACTTGCACAGCAATATTCTTTTTAACTCAGAGAGGTATTAGTGCAACGTATAATTGCATACCATGGTTTAGAGCATGTGTAGGAGTTTTTCATTTGGGTCTTCATGGAGTCGATTTGTACACCTTTGTTTTGGATTTCCCTACTCTAGTTTTAGATGTTTGATTAGCATTTAAGCTTGCTTTAGTTAACAGAATTCAGAACATCCAAGAGCTCTGTATCAATAGCAAATTGTATCTGTTTTCTTATAATATATGCAAGTGATTGTGTGCATGCCAACATGAGCTACTGAAGCTCTAAGGGCAGAGCCAGATGTGTCGTTTTTGCAGCGTTTTTACGTTGCGTTTTTAAAAAAGAACAGCCAGACATAAATACGCCACTGAAACCACATGCGACCGTCAACATGCTTTTTTCATGCGTTTTTCAGCACGTAGGATTCTTTTCCCAATATGCACTTCTCATTGTTCTCATTGAGAATTTGGACGCCATATTTAAAATACACTGTGTATTTACGCAAAGTGTGGTTTCAAACGTGCAGATCCCATAGAGTCTATTGATTTGGTAGTTTCTTGACGTATTGGCGTTTCTGCTAAAAAAACGGCAACACTGGCATCCTGTGGCGGATTTCAGCTTGCAAGCTCCTTGTGTGAATTGCCATCATGTGTTTTCCATTGGTTTCAGTGGTAGTACAGTTTATATGTATTTATGCCTGGCTGTTCTTTTTTAAAAACGCAACGTAAAAACGCAATGTAAAATGCCGCAAAAACGCAACGTCTGGCCTTGCCCTAAAAGTAAGTTGTTAAAAAGAACTTTATGTTTCAAAGTGGCAGCAATAACATATAAAGGTTTTATGATTAAACACTATCCAATATATGAAAGAAAAAAGGAGGAATTCACATAAAAGCAATACATTTGTGTGTGATGTACGATTAGACTGCTGTAAACTGAATGAACCTCAGTGACCATGGAGTAAATATTGGGGTAGATGTAGACCAGGGGTGCCCAAAAGTGCCATCCCACCTGTGATTTAGATTCTAGCCAGCGGGAAGGCAGTTCAGGGAGATTAATCGCCCGAAGAAGAGGCGATTTGTTGCCGGGCAACTAAATCTCCCCGAATCTGCATGTTTGTCTCTGCCCTAAACCCCCCTGATCTCTTGTTTCCATTGTTTCCACGTTGTTATATCTTCAAGGTGTCCATGGTATTTGAGGACTCCTCATACTTTATCAAGTACTCTGATGAAGAGCATTTGATAAAGGATTCAGGAGGCCTAAAATATTGTGTATGTATATTGTTGGAATGTGGGAGGAAACCTGAGTACCCACAGGAAACCAAGAGAGAATAAATTCCTTGCAAATGGTGCCATGACTAGAAGGCAATGCCTCTTTGGTATATTATCTCATTGGCACATACAACTATTTTAGCTTATCTGCGTGTAGGGCATAGACACACATGGAGATTCGTGAAATTTAGTCGCCGGCAACAAAATGCCTCTTCTTCGGGGCGACTAATCTCCCCAAACTGCCTTCCCGTTGGCTATAATCGAAATCACCAGCGAGATGGCACTCACAGCAGTTTGGGAAGATTAGTCGACTGAAGAAGAGGCGATTTGTCGCCAAGCGACTAAATATCCCCGAAGTTCCACATGTGTCTCTGCCCTGCAGGGAAAGGAAAGTAGCAGTAGCATAAGGCCATATATGATAGGTCACTTCAAATCATTCCCAGTAGCATATCACTCTCCTTTATATAAGCGTGTGGATATATATGTGTACAGTGAATCCAGACAGAAGTTTAGGGTATGGAGGTTTTTTATTATCTTGTTTATTATTTAATATGTGAAATACACAAAATATATATGTTTTAGTATTTACAAATTCTTTGCTCCATACATTTGTCTTCTATTTTGCACATAGCATCAATGAGTCTTTTTAACCTGCTCTGATGAACTGCACACAAATGCAAATAGAGGCTTTAATGGGTGCAAGGAAACCCTAGAATTGATACCAGCTGCCGCTAATTCCAGGGTTCCCAGAGCTGGTTGTGCCAACAAATACAAGTGACTTGCATCTAGTAAAATAACATATAAAGCCTGGAGTCACACACACTGATAAAGGGACAGAGTGCCCCGAGAAATGTTAAATACTAGTACAGGTTGAGGCAATAAAAGGGATAATCTATTTGAAATGTATATAAAAGTGTGGCAAAAATATAAAATAAAATATACAGCTCTACAATTTTTACAACAAGCAGATAAAGATCTAAATTATTGTTTTGGGAAAATAAACCACATTGTGAATTTTGTTCAGCAAAAGGCTCTTTCCACCTTCTTTAAATTGTCTTCACTGTCAGTAAGGTTAATTATCACTCCCCACAACAAGAAACAGGAACAAACATATCAATAACAATGAGAATGTTACCTGAAAATCAGTCGGACACCTTAGAATGCAAAAGAGATGACACACAGATGCTTGGCTTAGGCTCTCTAAGAATTATCCAAGTGGAGATTGCCCTTGGGCTATGTATAGTGAAAACAACGGCAATACAATTCTAACTCTACCCTGTCATAACCTCCCCATGACCTGGGATTGCCAATGGCTACAGGGCCAACGCTCAAACGTTCTGTGCATCTCTCACAATGAAATGTATTAAACAAAGAACAGAGACAACCAAAACACAATGTATAAACACACACATATATATATATTTTTTTTATGTATTCAGTTTTATACTAAAAACTGTCACAAGCCTCTAATGTTACATTATATAATATTGCTTGTTTACCTATTATCTTAGCCTTCCTTTTATGTCTTATCAAGAATCCATTATCAGCAAATTGTTGTTATAGAGTTACACCCCTCTAATTGCCTTCCTCCATCCGTTTCTCACTCTGACTTACATTGCAGGGAAATAAGCTTCCTTGGGGGATAGAGAAACAGCATTGAGTTGAACCTCCCCTTCTATTAGCCATGGCAGAATATGTATAGTTTTTATTCCATTCCCTCATTTTGGAAAGATAGAAAGTGGGTTAAATGATCAAATTGTTGGTACTTGGGCCAGTGAGATGATACACCCAATGTGGTTCAGTGCCATGCTCTAAATAAGTATATCTCAATATATATGGTCAGTGTAATACCTTAACTATATATGTGCAATAATTAGTGCATACAGTAGATCTTGCACAAGCAGCTGTAATATGAAGGACCCTCTTCATCTCTTGTATCAGTCAGTATCTCTATGAAATCTATGTATTTACAGCAGAATATTTTAGAACTTTATAAATATTAGTCAATGGTTATATAAAATTAAAAATTACATTTAATCTAATAACAGAAGATGCAATTCTAAGTAACTTACCAGCATCTATTAATGAAGCACTTTCAGTTGTTTTTAAAGATATTTTTAAATGTGAAGGCTATTGAAAACAGTCTCTTTCTGCACTGCTGGTTCTTAGTCTCGAAACAATGTAGCAGAAGTCAGTCTTGCATACTTCCTCACAGGCCTCTTGTGGCAACAACACAGAGAACATTTTGATGTCTATGCTAAATCTTTTTTAACCCCTTCCAACTGGATAAAATATAAATCACCAGTGGGGAAACATACACACTGTGGCTACATTCCAAAGGGCAACTTTGCCCCCATGTTCCCCACCAGAAAGATACAAATACCTTTACAAATGACTTTTAAACATTTCTAAACATTAAAAGATCTTTAGGCAAAATAGCATTTTTGGATTTACATCCCCTTTACCGATGATAATAGCAATAATAAAACCAGGATTCTTCAGCATAGAAAGTGTACAGACCTGCTAGAATATAAAGAAAAAACATGTTTTATAGATAGGAACACAAAGAAATAAAAATGCTGTGTTTATATATATTATATATATTTATTTATATATATTTATATATATATATATATATATATATATATATATATATATATATATATATATATATATATATATATATATATTACAGAGATATATGAGAAGTTATATTTTTTATTATTTTATATTTTATATTATTTATTGCTTATTTGTTTGTCACACAGGCTACTTTGTGGCAGTAACTGATTAAAAAAAACTTTCTTTGTGATAGTGACAAAAAAACAGCAGAGCTTTCCAAATGAAACAAAAGGTCTTTCAGAAATTCAGAAATAAAGTTGATTCTCACGATCCATGCTAAAACTCCAACAAGCTTATTCACTGTTTTATTTTTGATTTGGTTTACAAACACAACTCTGCATATTTGCATGTAGGTTCTAGCCTCGGGCAATGAAAGTCTGACTGCACTAAAACCGTGAGGCTTGGCAAATTTCAAGCAAGGACAAGGGTGGAATAAGTAGCGTAATTGTTCCTTAGGAGTAACCGTGGGACCTCTCCTGTTGTGAATTACACATGGGTTTACCCTTTGACCTCAGCAACTTCAGAAATGCCTAGTAGATCTCCTAAAGCTGTGGTGAAAGCTCCTATCAGTGACATGTTGGAACATTGTCTGCCACATAAGATTTGTGCCAAAAACTATATAGGACTCCATTAATTACTGCCATGGCCAACCTACTGACAATCCTAGCTTCATTTAACCTGTCAGCATGTTGGTTATTGTTAAACTACAAATATGGACAGCTGCGGTTCAAATACAGCTGTACCCATTTCTCATTCACTTTGTTAGACATATGTATTCAAATAACAAGAGCTTGATAATATTAGAATAATATTAGATTGATCTATTATCTATCATCTATTTATCTATCTCATCATCTATTATATATCTATATTAGATCTATGCATATTTAATCTCTCTCTCTCTCTCTCTCTCTCTCTCTCTCTCTCTCTCTCTCTCTCTCTCTCTCTCTCTGTATCTATGTATCTATCTATTGATCTATCTATCTATCTATCTATCTCAATATCATCCATTTATGTATCCATATATCTATGTAATCTACATATATCATCTATCTCTAGCTCTCCATATTGCATTTATCGATATCTATCTATCTATCTATCTATCTATCTATCAATCTACCTGTCTATCTATTTATCTATCTATCTATCTATCATCTATCTATCTATCTATCTATCTATCATCTATCTATCTATCATCTATTAGATCTATCATCTATATTAGATTATTAAATCAATCTATCTATCCACCTTTCTACCTATCTATCCCATCATCTATTATATATCTATATTAGATCTATCTATCATCTATCTATCTGCCTATCTTTCTATCTAATCATCTGTTATATAGCTATATTAGATCTATCTATGTATTTATCTATCAATATCTATCTATCTATCTATCTATCTATCTATCTATCTATCTATCCATTTATCTATCTCAATCTCATCCATTTATCTATATATCAATCTAATCTACATAGATCATCTCTCTCTAGCTCTCCACATTGTAAAATTAATTTGACCTCCTATTTTTACGTCTTCACGGCATTAGGGAATAAATTATGCTAATTCCTTGCTATATACAAATCTCAGCAGTAAAACTGAGTCTGGTTGCTGGTAATATATGTAGCAAAGTATTTTGGAAATCAAAACCTTGTAACATTTAGGGACAGATTTACTAAGGTTCAAGTGAATTTTCGAAGTACAAAAAGTTTGAATTTCGAAGTAATTTTTTGGATACTTTGACCATTGAATAGGATACTACGACTTCGATTCGAAGTAAAAATCGTTCAAATATTTGATCATTCGATAATGGAAGTACTGTCTCTTTAAAAAAACTTTGACTTCAATACTTCGCCAAATTAAACCTGCCGAATTGCTATGTTAGCCTATGGGGACCTTCTACCAACTTTTTCTAAGTCTTTAGACATCGAATAAAATCGTTTGTTCAAACGATTTTTATTCGATCGTAGGATTGCCAAATTTGGTGAAAAAACTTTGAATTCAATATTTGAATTCTGAGTTTTTCAATTCGATGGTCGAATTTCGAAGTTTTTTGTACTTCGAAATTCGACCCTTGATAAATCTGCCCCTTAGTGAGAATCTGGTAATTTGTTTTTTCATTGCAACTAACTTTACTGACTAATGGTTTCTCAGACGTTTAGACATTAGTTTCACAAATTTTACACTATTACAGCTCTAAGATCATTCAGGAGAGAAAAGAGATATGCATACTTAAGAATCTTTATATCATTCAGAATGGTTATCAAGCAAATTTGAACTCCACCAGGGTATAAAAAGAAACATGACATTTATTGCGTAAATATTAAAAACCATGAAAAAGAGGCGAATCAATGACCAAATTAAATATTTCTCTTAAAGGGGCAGTAAACCCCATTGTTCAACATAAGTTCAATGAATAAGACAAACATACTTTTGCCCATAGATGCAATAATAAAAAAAATCTATGTTTTTTGTTTTTTTTCCTTGCAAAGTGGATAGATTGTCAATTTACAGTTAATCCCCTTGCATAATAGACATAACAGTAGTGATGGGCGAATTTATTCGCCAGGCGCGAATTCGCGGCGAATTTGCGTGATTCGCGTCCAGCGAATAAATTCGCGAAACGCCCGCGAAAATTCGCCTAAAATTCGCCGTCAAAAACGGGCGCCAGCGTCAAAAACGGGCGCCGGCGTCGAAAAAACGGGCGCCGGCGTCAAAAACGAGACGCCGGCGCCGTTTCGCGAATTTTTCGCCGTTTTGCGAATTTCGCGCGAAATTCGCGAATTTTTCGGCGAAGCGAAACGACGCAAATTCGCCCATCACTACATAACAGTCATAACAATGGGTGAGGGGGGGAGCGTTGTATATTGGTAATCTAAATAGCTACTTTGCAAGGGCCAAACATGGAGTAGCTTCAGATTCTCTATTTACCCTTTTCAGCTCAAATAAAATAACAAAAAAACATTTTACATGATTGAAACAATAAACAAAAAGCATTTTCACTGAACTTATGTGGAATAGGTAGGTAAACAGTTTGGGTGTAAAAACATTATTTGCTGCCCTTAAAACTAAGACTGAATTACTTAAAAACTCTCGTTTTCCTACTGTATGTCTGTAACCTTGTTATGAATAAGGTCCTAACCAAATGTTGGTACTCCAAAGTGGGAGCTCATACAGTACTAAAAAAGGCCAACAGTCACTGGTTTAAGCCATAGTTTAAAAGGAAAGCCATCTCTTAAATGAGGAAATCAATATAACTCATTGGTATATGGCAACCTGCTGCCATTTGACAGACTGCCAGTCTGGACCTGCCAGTATTTTCTAGGTGGTAAACAAATTAGTTAGACAGTTTAATGCTAAGATTTTTACATAAAGAATCTCATGATCAGGAAGGGAATTTACCCACCCATGTGAGTTAAATAACATACATGAGCAATTTCTCAAATATAGATAAATAGCAAATGTTAATGGCACAATAAAATCAATGAAATTGTAACTCTAGGGTTTATCAAGCGGTGGAAGGGGATTGCACTGGTCCATGAACTAATTTTAAAAGTTCTTAGATCAGACGCCAGTGTCATAGAAAAACATATTTTTTGCTGCAGGAACAGATTTACAAACATAGTTGTTAAAGGAGTTGTTCCCCTTACAAACATATTTTTTATTTCAGTTTTTTTCCATGTTTTATATTTTACCCTTTTCCCAAAATATAAGTGTTAATGTTCCTGCCTTTGTTGTTTCAGTCTGGCAGCTCAGTAATTCAGGTGCATGTTCTAAATGGTTACAATTTGCTAAATTAGTTGATACATTTCTCAGTAGCATCAGTAGAGTATTAGCAACTATTGTATTATAATACATAAGCCTTTAAGGAAACCCAGGGATTCTGCTCAGCAGAGCTAAAGATTAGTGATGGGTGAATTTGCGCCGTTTCGCTTCGCGGAAAAACTAGCGAATTTTGCGCGAAATTTGCAAAACGGCGAAAAATTTGCGAAACGGCATCCTTTTTTTCCGATGTGGAGAAAATTTTTTTTTTGACGCCGGCAAATTTTTTGCCGCAAATTTTTGCTGGCGTTTCGCGAATTTATTCGCTGGCGGCGAATCGCGCAAATTCCCCGCGAATTCGCGCCTGGTGAATAAATTCGACCATCACTACTAAAGATAGGAAATTTATCAACTTATATATCATTTAGAACAGTTTATAGAGTCAGCGATCCTCCTCCTCCCAGAGCTGCTTTAGAAAGAATGAAACTTTTAACTTCAATATTAGATAAACAGTCACAAATAAATAAAAAAGAAAGTAATTGTAAAAATTCTGGTGAACTGATCTGAAACTAACTGAGCTATAAAAAAAAAGTGTTGGAAGGTGAACAACCCCTTTAAATTGAACCAGTGCAATTACCCGCAACAACCTTGGAGATTGTCGCTTTCATTTTCTAAGTTTTATTAGACTATTTGTTGGTTTGTGACTACTGACAACTGCACTTGCCTCTAGTGTTTTTTCCCTGCATACTCAGTAAGTGGATGACCATGACCTAATCTTTAATTGAAATAAAAATTTAAATTTATATAAGTTAATTTGAAATAAATAAATTGGATTACTTTCTTGTTCTAAACAGATTGTAAAATTATTCCAAAATAAAAAGATTTGATCAAAGGTCAGCAGCAATGGAATAATCGGTTTATATTTTCAATGAAAAAAATACAACAAACAAAAAGGCAACAAAATGTTGTTGTATTCCATCCCTAGCAAGTGAATCGAAAAGGACCTGTTCAACCCCCTGCATAGATGTTCATCTGTGTATTCACATATGATGAGTATTATATTACATATTCTTCCAAAGGCAATAGTTGCCCTTGGCAGTAGGTCAGTGGTACTGTGTACAGTGGTACTGCCTTGTTATACTGTTTTTTACATGATGATGTCTGGTGATGTGTGGCATATTATTTCTCAGTTTTTTACACCACATAATAAATCTGCTCCAATGTGTCTGTAGCAAAAAATGAAAATGTTACATTCTGTACACCAAGAAGAAGTTCTAACTAATGGCATATATGACAATTTCAGAAGCAACAAGAGACTGATCAGACACTTTTAAGAGTTATAGTGATAGACACATACCTTGACATTGCAGAGAACAATAAGTAGCCATGTATGGAATCCACCTATCACTGATGTGTTTGATATTGCATAGAAAGTGTACCCTTGAGCATTTTTGGATGACATCCACTAGTTTGCATACCAATAGTAGGTAGCAGGGTTTTTCCCACCTCTGTTTTTCCTCCAGTAAAGATGCCAATTGTGACACAGCACTTACAGCTGTCTCAAAAATAAGAAAAAGGTAGTAAAGGAAAACTGTCACTTCATTTGAACAGTCAGGTAAATGAGTTCTAGATTTTAGGAAACTCCAGCCCAATGGAGTTTATTTTTATGGCTTTAAATGAAAGCAGAAATTGAAGCTCATGGGAAATTAATATGGTCCATGTTCAGGCAAAGAAGACCAAAGCAAGTGGTGGACAAAGAAAGGCTAGAGAGAAAAATGGGCCAGCAACAGGAACTATGACAACAGATTTCACCAAAAGCAGGATCCAGTTTCTAACCAATCAATGATTAAAAGGCATGAGCGTTAGTGATGCCTGAAGGAACCGTGGACTGGGTGGGATCGGACTGACTTCCACACAGTATTCGTGGGCAAATTTGGGCTGATCTTTACCATGTGCCCACCCTGCCCTCAACCTTACTGTGCCCCACTTGCCCTTCAGTTGTGCTGTAACAATACATGGTGTCATTATGCTGTGCCAACGTGCTTTACTGGCAACTTTACTGGCAAAATTACTTCAACACTTGTGACAAGCATGAATCAAGTGAAGACTGGAAGTGACTACGCTAAAAGCAAAGTGGACCTGGAATGTCTTACACAAGACAGAAGAAAACTTTTTTTTTTTTTGAAAATGATAAAGCAACCAAAGCAAGCAGAATGGCAGCTCTCACAAACTATACTTCATGTATATAATCAGTCACAGGCAGCCGCATTCTGATCCAGATTTTAAATATTCTTTGTGGGTGCTGGATCAAATATTCATATAAAGCATTACATAGACCCGCACTCCATTGTTCTGTGGTTCAAAGATTTTTATTGCATACATCTGTGTGTCTAACGCTTTGGCCCACCTTAGGGCCTTTACCAAGGTTCCTTGATAAAACCAAAACCAAAAAATATAAACCTGAAAATCATGACGACTACAAACATCTTCAAATGTTCAAGGGACCTCTGCCATTGACTTCTACATGACCTCGGCAGGTCTTAGCTGGAATATTTTTGGATTCAAGCTTTTTCAGCTTCAGGGCATAGTAAATCTCGAAAAATTCGAGTTTTTTTTGATCCTGAAAAATTTGAATTTTTGCTTAAACTATCCTTGAAAACTCTTGTCTGGGTTTTTTGGGCAAAAAACTAAAATTTTTAGTGGAAATAAAAAGCTCTAATTTTTCAAGATTTATTATACCCAGAAGCTGCAAAAAGTCAGAATCCGAAAATCCACCATCTCAAACCTGCCGAGGTCACGTGGAAATCAACGGGAGATGTCTCTTTTACATTTTGTTCTGCGCTGGGTTTAGTCCGATAATCCCAAAAATGCAGGGTTTTCAGGTGATAACCCAAAATAATCTATCAATTCGGGCATCAAATCAGAAAAATTTGTATGATTCAGGTTTTTGCTTGATCTTATCTGTGATAAAGCTTGTAGTTTGACAAGCGAAACGCGCGCCAGGCGCATCTAATTTTAAAACTGTTAGGCAGGGACGATTATTTGCTGGGACGGGCGGCTCTGTGGAAGGGAGGAAGGGCGGAAGGGCTGGAGAAGGGTACCTTAAATTTGCCGATATTCACTTTAAAGGCATTCTGCCGATCGGCTACTCGCGTCCTGAACCGTGGACTGAACATAAAGGAAGGGTGGTGTGGGAGGATACGAGGGCTCTCGGTATCGGAAGTTTGCTTCCGCCTCCAACTGTTTAACTACCTCTTCCCTGAGACAAGGGGCGAGGTGCAAGCACCCCCGCAGCTGACACGGGGACTCTTAGTTGGAAGCTGCCGATTACGGCATCTAAGTCTAAAGAGTATATATTGAGCTTGTTTCTTATGTGCCTACCTAACTCCAAACGCAACTCATCCCTCACATGCACAGAGGCACGCCAGCATGGCAGCAGTCGAGATTGATGGTGGACAACAGTTGTTACTGTAGCATAAACCCACGTCACACTCTCGATATTATATATCGTACATTAGCTGATGATCTCGTGTCGATACAGCTACCCTACCTAACCTTGCTTTTAATTGTTATTCATTTCTTCTCGTGTTAATTTAGTTGATTTAATAAAAGTTAAGTTTTACCTCATATGGTTGGGATCTCGGACTAAATAATGGGATGGTGCAATGACATGGGACACACTTTTCCTTCTTGCACTTTAAGAATATGAATAGGATATATGGAGATATATATATATTTAATATATATATATATATATATATATATATATATATATATATATATAGAACTTATGTAGAGGTAGTTCAGTGCCAGGAAACTGAGAAAGAAAGCCTTTTAGCTTTTTTTGACCACTGTGGTGCTCTCATTAAGAACCGTAGGGGACAGAATCCCTTCCCTGCCTATAGCCGCTCCTAATTTGTTTAAAGGGAAACATAGTTGCTGTCAGGAGGAGTGTTCCCTTCCATAATCCTGTAGGAACCCCACTTGACAGCACATTTGTTCTTAATATGAACGGGAAGCAGCTGTAGGCAGAAAAGAACATTTTGCCCGCCACGTCTCATCTTGGTGTGCCATAGGCCTAAAGCTATAGACGATAAATTGTAAAGAAAATGTTACTGTTAGTGACATGGAATTATCTAATAACCTACATCTAAAGAAAGAAGAAAAAAAAGAATTTAAGAAATTAAGCATTAGCATTTGAAGCAATGAAGTGTTATTACTCTATATTTAAGAGTTTAACATTTGTTATATATCTCAGCCAGTGTCTTATTGACCACAGTACAAAGCTTTGTTGGCACAAAGGTATCACTGAGCAGACTAAACTGACAATATATTCAGCTCATGTTTGAATATTTCCATTCAAACCCTAAAGGTGAAACAAGATTAAGTAAAAGCAAAGATACATCTGCTTGATAGGTTATTGCACTGAAGTTCATATTAACCAACCTTAATTTAATTTCATGAAATAGACGTCAGATGCCACTTTGTGTATGTATCTGAGATAGGCTTTTTCTACAAGCGACTAAAACTCTGTCACTCCAAAGCTGCACTTCTCTTTGACTCCCAGCTAGAATAGGGACTGCTGTCTGGAAGCAGTAACTTTAACTTTAACTCTAAGTCTGCTGATAAGGTCTGTCTGTGTGATCTTCATAAATAGACTAGGGTAGGGAGACAGCTCAAAGCATGGCTTGTTTACAGCAGGACAAAAGAAAACAGCTAGACATAAATGAGGGCTGACGGTTTCATGAAGCACATTTGGTTGATCACAAATTTAATCTGACTGCCCTGAACTGAGCGATGATCCGTACAGTATGCAAAATTCACTTCCTTGCTGGTCTGTGCCCACCAGCCTCGCAGCAGCCCCTAAGCAATGGCTTTGAGTGGAACCAGAACTGAGCACAGCATTGTTTTACCCAATTCATTTTGACAACAATCACATTCTTTTAAAAACTTCATAGGTTTTACTTGTCACTGGTTATAAATTAATTCTTTTCTTGGTTGCATTTCTTGCTCTTCTCATAGAAAATATTTTTCCATTTCATCAAATCAATGGCACATATTATCTCAGCCATAAAAAAATAAGCACTTGAAGGTTTAATACAAAAACTGGATGCTTGATTCATAAGGAAAAAAAAATATTATATAATAGACTGGTTCCTCCACTAGGTCTTTTCCTTTACTTTCAAACGATTATGACACAATCACATAATGAGTGTTATTATGAGGAAAAACTATTTGTAGAAAATCTGCATACAGATACCAAGAACCGCAAAAGCACTGAGGTGTCTGCTTTGTAATGAACATCATGGTTTCATGCAGACATTTAAATGGTTTCTCTCCCTCTGTACAAAGAAATAAAAACATTTCCTACTAATAACTCTCATATGTAGATAACCATTTCACACTACATCAATGTTTGATTACTATATCTCTAAGTGCTCATGAAAGGCAATCACATCAAATGTAAAAATATTCTGCATTTCATTGCAAACAGTAATGGCTGTTTAATCAACAAAATCAGTAAGCATTGTGGTTTGTTAGCCTTTTTAAAATTAATTCATTCTTAGTTATGCAGCATAATGTGTTGTATCTAAAAGAGTAAAACCAGTGAGTATGAACTTAAGGCAATCCAGCAGCCTCATACCTTTAACATAGATAAAGGATTGGCTTAGCTGGAAAAAGCAAGCTAAACAGTGCAAAAAGATAATTTTGATGAGTAAATTTATCTCCTGTAATATTTTTACCAGTTAATAAACATTACCTATACCACATCCAAATAAATATAAGGTGTAGTGGTTTAGACAATAGCCAAATAAATATAAGGTGTAGTGTTTAACCTCTTACCCAAAAATGTTACAATCATGGAAATGCCAAATACAAAGTGACCGATTTTTGCATACTACCATTGGTTTAAAGTGAACACACTTTTTGGATTGTCATCTGGGCAGAAGAAAGCATGACTCTTTTCTGCAAAGGTTCAGATTGCATTTAAATGTCATCTTTATTAAGACCCTTGATAGAAAATCAGATTTTTTCCCGCAAAGCAAATTGTCGGGAAAACGTAATAATAAATATGCGTAAAAAAAATCGGAGCGGATTTGAACGGAGTTTGTAGCAGAAAATATTGAGATAAATTTGGACTTTGATAAATAACCCCCTTACACTTAGGTCAATTTGAATGGGGGGGTACATATGGGTAATATATATGTCTTTATTAGTGATATTGGTGCAAATGTTTGAAGTGGCCACTTATTATTAAAAATGTCCAAGGAAATTATCTGAAAAATATAATAATAAATAAGCGTATAAAATCCGAGTGGATTTAATTGGAGTTTGTAGAAGAAAATATTGAGATAAATTTGGACTTTGATAAATAACCCCCTTACACTTTGGGGGTTATTTACTAAACTCCGAATGCAAAAATCACAAAAAATCAGAGATTTTTTTTAATGAAATCGGACTTTTAAAAAAAATCACAATTTTTTTTCTGAATTTATATGGAAAAGTCAGAATCTGAAAATCTGGCATCTCAGACCTGTTGAGGTTGCATATAAGTCAATGGGAGAAGTCCCAATGATTTCTTTATGTGCGCTGGGTTTTTGGCGATACCCCAAAGTTTTCCGGCAAAATTCTGAGTTTTCAGGTGAATCGGATGAAAGATCCGAAAAAATCATGAAAATCGGATTTTTTTTTCCGGATTTTTTCCTGCAAACAAAATTGTCAGGAAAGTGTATTAATAAATAAGTCCAAAAAACTCGTGCGGTCAAAGTTTTTTTCATTGTAAAATTGTGAAAAATTCGTGATTATTGTGATAAATTCGGACTTTGATCAATAACCCCCTTAGGTCAATTTGAATAGGGCGGTACATATACGTCATATATATGTCTTCATTGTGATAAATTTGTGATTATTTTGATATATTCGGACTTTGATCAATAACCCCCTTAGGTCAATTTGAATAGTGGTACATATACGACATATATATGTTTTTATTAGTGATGTTGGTGCAAATGCTTGAAGTGGACTCTTATTACTAAAAATGTCCAAGGAAGCAAAATAAAAAAGACAAAAGAGATCCTCTAATGCCCTAGACATGAGCCTATCCTAAATCAAATGTGGCATGCCCCTCAAATGGTTAAAATATTGAAACAGAAATATTTAACAGTTACAGTAAGTTTTAAACACAATCCCACTTTAAAATATGAAAAAACGCTAGCATTTTATTTCATTTTTATAACTTTTTGGCATACAGGCTATGATGTCACTGACATAAGATTGAGGAGGATGTTGCTTCATCTTATCAGTTTGCTGTGAAGAAAACTCTGGCGAAAGGGGTAATGTAATGTAAAATTTGCACTTTAGTGAAATGTAATCCGCATGAGGGAAAATTCGCCTGGCGAAAGGGCGCAAAACTTGTTAGCAATGTACTCTTTCGCTAGCAAATTGTCCTCTACTCCTGTTAGCAAATTGGCAATATCCCTGCAGATTGGATTTCTGGCGAATTTTCACTTGTAAAGGCCACTTCGCCCATAGTGAAATTGCCCCACAGAAGCCATTATAATCAAATAATTAAAATTTTTAGAAATTATTTCCTTTTTTCTCTAAAAATATAAAACAGTACAGTGTACTTAATCCGAAATCAATAAGATATTAATTAATTAATCCCTGTTTGAGGCAAAACAATCCAATTGGGTTTAATTCATTTTTAAGTGATATTTTAGTAGCTATGGATATCAAAAAATATTTTGAGTATTTTCAGCAATGGATATCAAAATTATGGAAAGACCAATTATCCAGAAAACCCCAGGTCCTGAGCATTCTGGATAACAGTTCCCATGAAAGCCATCCCTGAAGCCGTGGCCCTAGGCACATGTGCTTGAGTGCCTAAATAGAAAATACACTAAAATACAAAATACAGCGGTACTAAATCAATCCGAGAAGTTCTGATATGATCCACTTAAAACAGAATTGTTAATTATTTAATTTATTTGAACAACACATTATCATAGACTACTTAACAAAGTCTGCAAAAAGAAGACATTCTCACCCATTAAGAAAAAGCCTAGTAAGTATGTGAAATGTAGTTATGACTGTATTGTTCAGTAATTTGTTTGTTCATTACAAGTCTGGGCACTTAATTTTTGTGTTGACTCATTCTGCTGAATGACATGTTCGTGGTCAAGAGCCCCATACTCCTCCGTCTATTAATTAAGATAAGCAGTGAAAAACAACTAAATATACTGATGGCAGCTCTCTTTTTAGGTAGCTTTTAATGGGGATGTAGTAGTAAAGAAGTTGCATTCGAGTTAAACAGGAAGGTAGGATTGCTTGGAAAGCTATGCCAGTTGAAGAGTGACTGCTACATCCTTCCAGCCTTAAACACACAAACACCCATTGAAATTTGCTTTGATTGAGCAGAAAGAAGCAACCAGAAATCCTTAATTATCTATCAATATACTTTTTTGAGGAGTTTGTCCCATCTAACAGCTAATTTGTTAATTAAAAATATAACATTCTCCAATATTTACCTACGACTCAAATATTAAAACAACAAACTTGGGTCTTAGTTCCCTGCTAAGTAGAATTAAATAAATAATGTATGTCCCTTAAGATGACTAATTTAAGGCACAAAATTCCAGCTTTATTGTTAGAGAATTCTGGCAAATAGATAGGGTGTCCATTGTGTTTGTCTTATTCAAGTTTGAAGTATGTCAGCAAAAGCAAACTGTAATTGTAATGCGTTACTGACTATCTTTAACACAGATTTATATTTCAGTGAGAACACTAGAGCTGCACCTTCTATGTGAACTTTACAAATGAATGAATGTAAATATGCAAGTGAAAATGAATAAAGCAAGATTTTACTCATACTCAAGCTGTCGCCATAAATGCAGCCAGCCGTCTTGTTTGAACAAATTTCTTGATGTCATTGCTTATGGGATTCTTAAACATGTCAGGAGTAACAATAGTCATCAGGTTTTTATTTTATGAGTTAACAGAATTCCACTTTCAAGAACAATTGTTTATTTAAAATAATTCATTGCATTATTTATTCATTTAAAAAAAAGGAAATAGAAAAGGGCCGTGGTCCTTTTTCTTGGCCATGTCATACTATGCCCCTTTGGCTGTCAGACCACATGACCCCTTAATTCCAGGAGCCCTATTGTGAAACATTGTACATGGTTGGGAATATTTCTGACATAAGGGCATTTGTTCCCCATACCTGTTGGGTCAGGTCAATAAGCAAAAAAGATTCAGAGGTCAATTCTTACCCCAGACGGTTATGTCTGAACCTGGGGATTGGTAACCTGGAAGTGGTAATGTATAATGGCCTACCCTACATTTCCTTGATGTCTATAGTATCTTAAGCATTTGGATAAATATATTTACTGAATACATTATATATCATTATTGCGGGTATGTTATCCAGAATGATTGGGACCTTGGGTTTTCTGAATAAGGGATCTTTCCATAACTTAGATCTACTAGAAAATCATTTAAACATTAAATAAACCCGATAGGCTGGTTTTGCTTCCAATAAAGATTAATTATATCCTAGTTGGACTCCAGTACAAGTTACTGTTTTATTACTACAGAGAAAATTATTTTTAAAATTTGGGAGTTTTTGGATCAAATGGAGCCTATGGGAGACGGCCTTTCCATAATTTGGATCTTTCTGGATAACAGATCCCATACCTATACTGTAGGAACAACTCTTTCATTGTCTCCATGTTTAATTAAAAAAACATTTTACCTTTGGCAGCACCCTCTGCTATTTATAGCAAATGGCACAGAGGGGGCAGAGTACCAATTTTAATTTTAGATCATATAATTCATCTCTGCATCCTGGCATCTTTTTCTGAATATATGATACAATTATGGGTCTGAAGTTTGGGTGACAAGGGCATCGCAAAGGGAGTTACTGCAAATTGGTGGTGTCTTGAAAAAAGTAAAAATTAGTCTTTGTCAGGGAACATGCACTGAAAACATCATTAATCATATATTTATGATTACTGTATATTACCAGGTACTATAACTTACCTTGATTTAGCTATCTATGGAACATATGCTCAGTTTAAATATGAACCTACAGAAATAAAAAGTATCGTTTTATAGATTCTCTCAAGGCTGGTTTATACAGATTGAAAGCAAAGTGATATTTTAACCTTGTGAAAAGGGTAAGCTAATAAAAATGAGTAACTTAATAAATATATAACCAGATAAAATTAAAAAAAAGTGAAAGGAAATAAAATGACTGGTGTGGAATGAAGACGACACATTCATCTTTAGTTTCAGTGATGCCACAAAATTCAGAGCTGTTACAATTTGTCATGCTACTATGAAATACAATGGAAAAACGTTATGGAAATAAGGACTCTCTTTATATATATGTGATTATGTATAGTGTGAGATGCAATTTGTTCAAGTGGTGAATGCATAATTAGCTGTGTATAGGACAACAATTTTCAGCTAAAACTGTAACTTTGCCAAGCTCTAGAAAATGATCTCTTCACTGATATTGTAAGCACTTTTAGTAACTACACCTCCATTTTTTCTGGTCGAGTTTTTTTGGAAAAATAACCCTCCGATTTTTTTTTTACCCCAAAGCTGCTAAAAGTCCAAATGTAAAAAATCTGGCATCTCCAAGGCTGTTGCTAATGGCGGGGTGCACGGTAATTGTATGTATATCAATTATCAACAGACCAGCACTCCCTTTTAAAACGTAATCATTTTATTGTCGTAGTATCAAATGCCTGACGTTTTGGTCCACATTTGGACCTTTTTCAAGGATGATATATATATATATATATATATATATATATATATATATATATATATATATACTTAGACACAAAGAAAGAAGGACGGCACTCCGGTACATGGAATCACTCCCTTAATCATAGGCCTATGATTAAGGGAGTGATTCCCGAAACACGTAGGGCGTTGGATCCTTGCATGAGCTTGGAATAAAAGTATATTCCATGTACCGGAGTGCTGTCCTTCTTTCTTTGTGTCTAAGTGAATTTCAGCAGTGGGGACGCTGCGGACAGAGCACCCGATTGGAGCAGCAAATAGGGAGAGTGAACCTGGAGCGGTCCTTCTTTGTGGAGTTAAGTATCCCAACCCTGGAAATATTTCGAATCTGAAAATGCATCGTCAAAAACCTGTCAACGTAATGTAGAAGTCAATGGCAGAGGTCCCTCGAACCATTTTTAAGACATTGATAGCCTTAATTTGAGTTTTCGGGTTGTTAACCCAAAACTCACTGATTCGAGTTTTTCCCAGTCAAGGATTTTCTTAAATTAAAAAACCATTTGAGTTGCGCGTTCATTTGAGGTCTAAAAACTCAAAAACTCTAAAATTTGACCTTTGATAAATAACCCACTTAATCTCAAAGAAAATTCATTTTTTTTCACCAAAAAATTTAGTTTTTGCCCCAAAAGCCTGACCAGAAAAATTTGAGGTTTAGTAAATAACCCCCTAAATGTATGGGCAGTCAGATATTTTGTTTTTGCATGGGAAGAAGGAGTAATTATTTCGCCTGAAAATGATCTGAAATTTAATTATAAGGATTCAGAAAGGGCAGCTTTGCTTCTAAAGACAAAATAGTTTCCAAAACTGACTATTTAGCCACATCTGACATACATCATATCACATCAAAATAAAACAAGGATGAAGTGCAGAGACATGCAGTGTAAAAATGCTGCACTTTATTCAACCATGTTGGTAAATAAACTGTGCGGGTCTATTGACACATGATATAGGACTTTATTGCCTACAACTTTGTGTGAGGTCTTCTCCAATATTTATTATATGCTGATTGATGCTTGTTCTGTAGCACCAGAGAGTTGGAAGCCTTGAATAAAAATCTGTTTATCTAATACTACTCTAACCACATCTGCTGAATAAAATGTTTAACAAAATTGACTAATTACCTAAGAATGAATTGTAGCCCATTGCAGCCCTTTTAAGTCATAAAAGGCAAGATGGCACAAAGCTTGCCCAGGTGCAGTAACTCATAGCAAGCAATACGATGGTTGTTTATAAACAGATGACCAGTAAATCCTACTTTCTGACTGGTTGTGATGGGTTACTGCACCTGGGCAAATTTAGTAGAGGCTCATTTACGAGCGCAACATGTAAAGAGTAATTTTGGGTGCAAACGGTTGTAAATGTAATACAATTTTGTAATCGCAAAGCGTATTTTGCGACAAGCTATTTAACAAAACACTAACCTTTGCTTAGTGATGTAATATTCGCCAGCGAATGATTTTACATTACGAGCAAAAACTCCATTTTAAACATCACTTGCAATTATGAATAACATTCCCTCTAATGTCTGTAAAGTGCTGTGGAATGAAAACGCGCTATTTCAATAAAGGATAATAATAACAGAAATATGTCACTGATTTCAAGATCCTGCTTTAACAGTTAACTCATAAATATGGTGCTGGCTCACTACAACTTGAGTGTCAATGCTGTAGATTTTACCATTAACAGTAAAGGGATCAAAGTCTTGGAGACAGAATCTACAGTAACATACAGAAGTTGGTATTGTCAGCAGAAACCCTGAATTCGCTCACCAGTTTCTTTTAATATGACAAAAAAAAACAAGATGCAAAGTTAGTTTTTTTTATACAGTATGTATCCACTCACCCCACTGTATCCTACATTTTTCTGGCCCCTCTTTTCCATTTCAACTGTTCCAGCCTTGTGACTAATCCTTTTTAACAACATTTTTCAGATTTTATGTAATGATTTGTTGCCAGCAAATCAGCAATTTCTTGTATTCTCTAAGCTTACCAGGGTGGTTCTGCCTTTCTCAGATGTTCAATATAGATTAAAGTGATACAGTAACAGTACTACAAACAATGTCTTACATTCAAACATCATGTTTTTTACTTATTATTGGCAAATTCATTCTTCTGAGCAGAAGCTGTCCTAATTTGTATGTTATTCCTCCTCTCTAAGGAGCCATGAACAACTTTTGACCTCAGTTTTCACCACTTAAGTACATAGCACTATAATTATTATAATCTAAACATCTTATCAGACGGGGCGTGGCTGAACTGCCGATGGAGTAAGACGTGCTCTGGAAGAGCTCCGTGCACCCTTCATTAATCCTGTCTTAACTACTGTGCTGGGGTACGCTGTTTGTGTTGGAAATAGGGGTGCACTACCCCCTAACGGAGATGAGCAATAGGAGACGGCAACAAAAGCAACAAAAGCCAAAATCGACCGCACCTACAAGAATGGAGAAGTATGTACGCAAGGCCGTGGCGGGGCTGGAAACGCCCAATATGGCGCCTGAACCTGAGGAACAAATACAGGATGGGCAGTCGGAATACCTCCAGCCGCAACCATCCATGCAAGATATCCTGAAGGCTGTCCAACAATGCCAGCAATCTTGCCAGGCCACTACTATGGCGAGGACGGATGAATTGAAGGCGGAATTATCCTTGATAAAGCATGATTTACAGCGGATCCGGGAGCGCACTACTGAGGCGGAAGCCAGAATTTCCTCGCTGGAGGATTTGTGCACCCCGCTCCAACAAACTACCAGGGACTTGCAGCAGCAGGTGGAACAATGGCGGGCGAAGGTGGACGACCTCGAGAATAGGGCGAGAAGGAGCAACATTCGCTTGATAGGCCTACCGGAACGTGAGGAAGGTGAGCAGCCTGAGGCCTTTGTGGAAACCCTTCTGAAGGGCTGGGCTGGCGCTGAAAATCTCACCGCGGCGTTCTCCATAGAGCGGGCGCACAGGATTCCTGCTAAGCCTCCTATACCTGGGGCACCTTCGAGGCCTCTGATCGCCCGGATCCACAATTGCAAGGACCGTGACAAGCTACTGATGCTGGCCCGCAAGAAAGGCCGACTGCAGCACAACAACACCAACATCTCCCTGTTCCCTGACTATTCGGCGGAATTGCAAAGACAGCGAGCCAGGTTTCTGGATATCAAGAAACGTCTACGACAAAAAGAGATCTTGTACTCCATGATGTATCCTTCACGACTTCGAGTGCAGACCGCTACGGGCACCAAGTTTTTTGACTCCCCGTCGGATGCGTGTCAATGGCTGGACTCGTTGGGTCGGTAATGTATCACCCCTCCTCCCTGCTATTTTCATCCTATGCCGAGACTGCTTGAGGGGTAGCCATGACAAGGGATTGTTACCTAGTTTTATGCATTTTTTCTTGCCTCCGTTGAGACTTTACATTCTTACTGTTGTAGGGACAGTTCCTTGTCTTTATCTGGGCAATTGCCCCCCCGGCTACCCTGTGGTGGCTACGTTTCATCCGGTTTCTTAACCGTAGTCTGCAAGACCACATATTGTGCCCCTTGAGGAGTGAGAGTGAAGGGGAGGGGGTCATCTTTGTCACTCAACTACAGCTGCCCTGGATTATCCACCATGCAGGGTGTTATGGCACAGGAGACGCCGCTTCAACACCCCCCCCCCATACTTTGGGTTAATACCCTGTGTAAGGGTTCAATTTGCTCAAATCAAAGTTTGGTTTTGGGAAAAGTAGCCCCATGTGTTCTTCTGTTATTATGGGGCCACGGGGAGGGAAGGGTAGTTGGGTTATATAGTTCGATGATATGAGGAATGCTTCTTATTTTATAGTTGACAACAACAATGTGATATTTGATGTGAATAATGTTTGTATGTGTACAAAGGGGGGCAATACCGTGATATGCCTGAGGTATACTAATTTTGGTAGCATTATGGTACTTCCTGTGTTGCTATATTTACATATCTTGCCAGTGTCCGCAAGCTTGCTTTACATGACACGGCGGCCTACTGGTCGGCTTAAGGTCCTCTGCCAGGTACCACTATGGCGGGTAATTTAAAACTGATTACATGGAACGTTAGGGGATTGAATGACCCTATTAAGAGACGCACTGCCTTAAGTCACGCCAAATCTTATAACCCAGATATATTGTTTCTTCAAGAAACGCATCTCATGGGATCATCCGTATTAGTGCTTAGGAAACCTTGGGTGGGATGGGGCTACCATTCTACATATTCGGTGTATACGGGAGGAGTATCTATTTTGGTACATAAAAGGGTTTTATTCGAGTTGCTGCATCTCAAAACCGATCCGAAAGGAAGGTATGTTTTTCTACATTGGACAAGCTGATGTCCCCCTTCATATGGGGATCTGGTAGGTCTCGGCTCAAACTTGACTCTCTTAAAAAGGCGACCGATAGTGGAGGAGCGGCTTTGCCGGACTTTGAGTTGTATTATTTAGCTGCCCAATTGGCCCATGTCAAACCTTGGGCTCATTTGGATGTGCAGTGCCCCTCCTCCCTATTGTTGTTGGCTGCCCACAATCTAGAGCATCCGATGCTACAAGTGCTTTTGAGACCCTCACTAGATAGGAGAAAATCCGTTTGAAGCCCCCTTATGCAGTTAGCCCGTAAAGTGTGGGAGCGAGCACGAGCTGTATGCACTCATCAATTAAAACATCCAGATACTCCTATTTGGCATAACCCACAACTTCGGGAATTTGTATCGATACCGGTGGGTCGGGCATGGGAGAGGAAAGGCATAAAGCTGTTGCACCATCTATTTCATAATAATGCTATTGTACCATTTGAGCATCTCCAAAGGGACTTTGATATACCTGCTTCCCACTGGTTACACTATAGGCAGGTTCAGCATGCATATTCTAAAGACCCGTTTAAAATTGGGAAACCCACTTTTTGCAGGATACTGGAACTGCAAGATAACCAACACCTTATTTCCAATTTATATAAAGTTTTACGATCTAGTAAATTTGATAAAACCAATGCTAGCTTATTCAGGGCTTGGCAACTAGACATCCCTTCACTTACTGATGAGGAATGGCTAGATGCCCTAGAGGCACCTGGATTTGTGTCCCCCAACGCTAACCACAAAATGATACAGAGGTATATTCTGCATAGAGCCTATTTCACCCCGGTGAGATTGCACAGAATGCACTCCCAGAACCCCCCTACCTGTACTAGATGTACCTCAGAGATGGGAACGCTCAAACATATGTTTTGGGATTGTAGGAAACTACAGAAGTACTGGGAGGAGGTGTTTGCTACGCTAACGAATGTACTGGGGACACCTCTAGTCCCTTCCCTTGAACTAGCCATATTGGGTGCCTGTGATGACTCCCAATTCAATGGGGATCAGTTAGTTATTGTACGCCAGAGCCTATTCCATGCACGCAAATGCCTAACTCAACAGTGGAAGAGTGTTGCTCCCCCGACCCATCAGATGTGGATGGAACAAATGCTTAGCTTTATTAACTGTATGTCTTACCTATACACTAAACGGGGATCATCTAACAAATTTGACAAGGTTTGGGGATCGTGGCCGGCCTCTTAGGCACGGCGATTGGATTGCTCTATTGAGTACACGATGTATGCTTGCATTTAGACAGCTTTGCTTACTGCATTCGGGACTCTTATCTATATATATTGTTGTTGGCAGATTATCATATTGTTGTTTTCTAGACAATGTTGAGTATATGCACTTTCTCTGGTTTTTTTTCTTTTGTTTTGTTTCTTTTCTTTTACTGTTTTCTTTTCTTTTGATTATCACATTGTATAACTTTATTTGACTGGTATGTGACTGTCATGTGATATGTCATCTACTGCATTGTCCATTAAGCCTCTTATGTTGCATTCTTCGCTACATGTCATGCCTATCATCTTTTAATAAAGGTTATGATGTTAAAAAAAAACATCTTATCAGACAACATGTGTCTGAAATTCGACAGAACCTTGTAGACCCTCTTCACACCTACAGTAAAGCTTATTTTCATAAATATTGTATTATGCAAACATTACATGTGTACAACTCAGAGGGGAAGTAAACACTAGTGTTCAGATATTAATGTGTGTATGTGAGAACTCACCCTGGTGGTCTAGTTGGGATGCGCGGGGGACGCCCGTTGCCTGACCCTGATTCTTGTCCTGATTGCTGCCTGTCCTGACTCTTGCCTGTAGTTTGACTATTCTCCTGGATCCTGATTTGTACTCGCTATCTTTGTATTACGACCCGGCCTGTGACCTTGACTACGCTCCTGCCTCTGGATTTTGGACCACGCTGCCTGATTTGGTATTCTGACTTGGCCTATGACCTCGACTAAACTCTTGTCTCTCGATTGTGTACTGCATTGGCCAGCTGAATATTGACTCGGCCTGCCCTTGACTACATTCCTATTCTCCATTCCATTTGTACATACGTTTCCCTTGCTTGCCCAGAGTTCTCTCCTCGGTCTTCTCATAATAAGACCTGGCAGCATCCCAGTAGGGGAGGGCTCCTCCCGAAGTGAAAGGCGGTTGTTAAAGGCAGAGCAGTGAGCCGTGAGCGGGACCTTGGAGTTTACTCTGGGTTTGGAAGACCAAATGTCACAGTGTATGTGTACACAGTGTATGTGTGTATATATATGTGTGTGTGTGTGTGTGTGACTTCCAAAGACCTCAAAGAGTTGAGTCAGTTGTCATCCAAAGGAATAAACCCATGACTTATCCACTATGCCATTGCTGTCCACCTTTTGTGGTACCAAGGGCCAGAATTTATCTGGCCTACATGCTGGAGGGCCAATAATGGAAGCCAGCACTGACCCCTCCCTGTGTTTAAACCACACCCACTTTATACCATACCCATGTTACAACAAGACCATACTCACATTAATTTTGGTAGCACACCAAAAAAACAAATGGTTGGTGATCAGGGATATCACTCATCATTCATATGTGAAAAAAGTTGTCTTATTAAAACATACCCATAAATCCATATGCCCAATATGCTAACAAATCCCCAGAAAAAAACCCCACCAGGCTTATGTTTCACAGGCAGAGCAGGGCACAAACAGGCAGAGTATGGCATATACAGGGAGCATAGGGCAATTAGAGTATGGCATATACAGGGAGCATAGGGCAATTAGAGTATGGCACACACAGGGAGCATAGGGCAGGCAGAACAGAGCAGGAAACCTATCAGGATCACTCTAATATGTGCTACATATAGTGACACAGTGCTGGTGCCCTTTCAGCAATTTTTATGAAGTGTGAACAGGTGAACAATGTGGGCAGTTTCAGTCTGGGTCTCAGGTGTAAACAGTACAGGGCTTTAGGCTATGGATACATGATGCGGATCTTCGCCGCGTTTAAGGTGCAAACGTAGTTTGCTGAAGCTCTGTTTAGTATTCCCAGCTCCATTTGCAGGAACAAAGAACAAGGAGCCAGGTTTTCACAGATCAATTGCAGTTCTCTTGCATTGTTTAACTAACTGATGAAAAGCTAGAGAAAAGAAAATATTTATTGAATGATGCTGCTCTAAGAATACAAACTTGATGTTGCTGATCAAAAATTCCCAGCATGGCTGAAGCATTACTAATTTATTGAAACAAAACTTATGGTCAAGCAACAGTGTTGATGCCCTTCAATTAGTGATTTGTGGGTCAAGAAAAGTTGAACCTAACTCGCAAAACCTTAATCTGCAGCTGCCCACAACCAGCAAAAATGTTGCCATTGTAGAACCTGTGCCCAACCTGCACCCAGTGTCGGACTGGCCCGCAGGGATACCAGAAAAACTCCCGGTGGGCCCAGGTGTCAGTGGGCCTCTTGTTTCTAAACATTTGGCCTATTACATGGTCATTCCCTATTTCTTAATGGGGAAAATGCTTAATAATGGGAGACTATTGTAAGTATATATAAAATTCTAGGAGAATAAAGAGGTTGAGTGAGTAGAGGAGGAATAATATTTTGGAAAGGTCCACTGTCTAAGGTTTTCTGGTGGGCTCACGGTTTTAGATTTTTTGGTGGGCCCAAGGTCTAAGGCTTTCTGGTGGGCTCCTGGTATCCCAGTCCGACACTGCCTGCACCCATGTCTTTTTGCTGTGTCCGCTGCTTCTGTAAGCACCTCTGGTTAAAAGACACAGAGGGGGTTATTTATTAAAGTTTGAATCCTAAAAACTTGAACATTTTTATTTTTTTACTATAAAATCCAAATTTTTTTGAGATTTATTATACCCTGAGGCTGCAAAAAAGTCCAAATCCAAAAATCCCCCATCTCAGACCTGCAGAGGTTGTATATAAGTCAATGGGTGAGGTCCCTAGCCTATTTGGAAGTTTCTGTCGTTTTCTCCTGATCCAATTTAATTGTGTTTTTTTCATTAATATTAATAATAACAATTAATTAATATTAAATAAGGTCAAATCTTGGGTTCTAGTTTGTTCAGACTTTTTTATTTTAAAAAAAATCAGAAAAATTCAGATTTTGATAAAAAAACTGAGAATCCTTGGGATCAGAGGAGGAAGGTACTTCCCTTTCTGACCTGACCCAACCCTAACCGCCAATCGTTTGCAAAATTTGAACCTGCCCAACTGGTGGTCACCGTGGGCTTTGGGTCAAGCTGCATCAGTACCTTCAATATCCATCAGGTCCTGCTTGGGTCAAAAACATAAAATGAGGAGTGATATCACTGCAAACCAGAAGTTATTTCATTGCATACTGAATGTTATATCGTAGGGATGACCCTCTAACCTGCTGACCTCCTCCCATACCCAGATCTGAGAGTCCTACCCTCTCAGCTTACAAAATACCCAACCTGATGCAGGCATTTGACACAGGCAACTGCTTTATTGGTTCTGAAAAACGTTACTTTTACTTGTAAAGTTTTAGTAAGATGATACAAATGTGTCTAGTGAGCAATAACAACCAAACAGCAGTTAACTTTGATGGCTCTATTATAGTCAGCGTAAATATATAATATTACTATGGCTTGCTTCTCTAAGGCAAACTTGCATCATATTATAGTTCTCAATAAGCCTTATAGCAGATAAAATGGACAATACTGGTATTGTGCTTTAAAACACAAAGATATAGGAAGGTGCTAATTGCAAAACAAATACGATATTTTTAAAGATGGGATGTAAAACCTAAACAGAAATTATTTTTTGCCATAATATTTAAATGCCTCTATACCTTGTCATAATATTCATCATTATAAAATATTTTTTTACATTGGGCACATGAAACACTTGTGACCTTCATATGGCATTTCTTTTAACTTAACTTATCCTTTTTTATTTAATTCTTCCACTCCTGTTGTTCAATTAGTGTTTGACCCCTTTAGCAGAGATGTAAATTAAATGACATTTCAATGCCATCCCATATTTAAAATTCTGTGTTAGTTGTGGATCATAAATGATGATCTTCGTTCTTTAGCTAATTTATTCATTTAACAATTTCCCTCCAGAAGTTCCAGCAGAAGGCTCCGAAGCAAGCTAAGCAGAATAAATCCAAGTCGGCTGAATTTCTGATGGGTGAGCCTTGCTTGATGAGTTATTGCTCATAATTTGTGTAAGGATTAATTAACTAATTACAGACAAATGGCTGTGGGCGAAATTTTGTTCTTGCTTGTCATGGCGCAATTTGTAATTATTTTAATCATTTATTCTCTTTTTTGGTGGGGGGGGTTAATTTTAACCTGATTCTGTTTTGGTGACATTTTAAGACGATACACTCTTTCAGTAAAGGAATTACTAGAAAGAATGTTCTACTTGTCATTGAATTTTTTTTTTTTTGCAGTAGTATGATCCTTTGACCACTTTGTGCTTTGCACAAGAAGAAGACAGAGTGCACTGAAAATACGCTTTTAACATCATAAGCAGAAATATTTAAGAATATCAATCTTCAGGGGGCAAAAATGATTAGATGTGACAAGTTGGATAGCACCATTGCAACTCACCAAAAAGACTTCATGCAACAAGTCAGGGCTGAGCCAGGAGGTGAGAATTCCCTCTTCGTTACAAAGAGTGAATGGCAGTGCGTCCCTTTCTTACATATATGTGCTTTTCAAAGCCAGAGTTTTTAATGAAGGTATACAAGTTAACATTCTTTAAGAATAGCTACATACATTCAATAGTCTCATATGATGCAGATGCTTCTTTTATGTATGTCCCTTTGAAAAAGAGGTTGTTGGAATTTATTTATTAAACTACAGTGACAATTTGATAAAGTTGAGTTTTTGGAGCATCAATTGAAAAAGATGCAAAATTCAAATGGACGCTCAATATTGTTGTGAAATTTTTTTTGCTTTTTTTCAAGAAAAATTATTGATAAATTAGTTAAATTTGTGTATGGGACTTTGTTTCAAATAAAAAAAATTGATTAATTGAAGTTTTTGTAAATACCACCCATAATTGTTGAGAACTACTTTTTGCTATAAAGAGAGGAATGCAGTAACCTGCTTGTGTGGACATTTTAGTTAAGGGCATTCCTGTTTTTTTGAGATTACCTTTTTTTGAGATTGCAGTCTTACCTGCCATGTCCTAATAAATGTACCAGAGGTTTCTGTGGTTGTCTGACTGCTTCACCTGAACTAAGCAGCATTTAATCCAAAGCTATCCAAGCAGTTCATCACACAATTCAAGTCTTCCTTGCAGGTCCAGTCTCAGGGTCCATCTGAGCTGGATATTCAGGTATAAGTAGGAAAGAAAAAAGTAATTACCTCCATATGTTTTCCCACTGACATTTAGACTGAAACCCTTCTGTCAATAGTGCAGACCTCTATGGGGGGCAATCCAACAGTTTCCAACAATGTCCTGTTCCTAGAAACTGTGCATTTGGACTTTATTATTTATATTTTATAGTTTTTGAGTTGTTTGCCTTCCCCTTCTACCTCTTTCCAGTTTTCAAATGGGGTCACTGACTCCAGCAGGCAAAAAAAAAAACTATTTCTCTATAAGGTTGCAATGTTATTGTTATTGTTGCTTTTTATTGCTTATCTGCCTTTTCAGTTTCCCTCCTATACTTATTCCAGTCTCGTAATCAAAGCATTACCTAGTTGCTATGGAAAATAATACCAGACAGCAATTGGATAGCTGCTGAAGAGCTGGAGAGCTGCTAATCTAAATAAAAGCTTAACATTATTCTAAAAGTTAATTTAAAGATGACCTACCCCTTTCATGGCATGCATTTAAATACAGCAATATACTATATATGCTGCTGTCATTAACTAGAAAAAACTTATAAAAGTTTAAATTTAGCTTTTATTATGATGTATAAAACAATAGTTTAAGATATGTTATTATTCTCTTTTATTTTTCTTTTAAAATTTAAAATGTCCTATATTTTTTTCTTCATTATCTTTATTTTTTAATTATCTTCATATTTTGTTCTGCAGCTCTCATGGCTGTAATTTCAAATGTGCTCCATGCTGTGTTTCAGAGCAATAACTTAAGGTGGCCATAGAGGCCCCGATAATATCGTAGAAAAAAATTTCGTATGATATTTGGTATGACAGGAGATGAGCAGACTGATATCTGCAGGATATCGGCAGAAGACTTGGATATCAGTCGGCACAACGATCGGCCCAGGTGGAAAATTTTGATTGGGCACCTGAAAATCTGCCACTGTTAGTGCTGAATTGACAGATACAATTAGAATTCTACCTGTATATCTGACGATTCAACTTTACAGATGTGTATTGAAAAAACTATTTTCCAGTGAAGATTGTAATTGTTACGGCTATGGCCACCTTTACTTGCAAGTGCACAGCACGGTCCAGGTGATTAATACTCAGGTCAACTCGAGTAGCAAAATTCTGGCACTATAAGTACAAGATGGTGTAAGCCAGTGCTCCTCAGACATTAGGGCATTCACAATGGAAGCTTTTATAATGTCATGGGGTTTTGCAAATTGCCTCCCAAAAAATAAACACCAAATATATTCTGTATCTGTCCTGTAGACAAATATTGGGTAGGATAATGCTATTCTAAAGGTTGACAAAGTCATCAAAGCTCTCTTTTTCATAAAGTAATTCTTCTGTATTAACAAACAATGCAACAATTTTAAAATGACATAATGATTTTTGTTTGCTTAACACAAATTGCTGTTTGCTGCTACCTCATTTGATCCTGTCCATCAAGTTCAGTCACTACCCATCAATGAAATGTAACTAAGGAAAATAAATTAGCTTAGTACACCATATAGCCAAGCATACATCTTATAACAGAATGCTAGGGAACTATTAGGTTTTATTGGCTCCTAATTTTCCTGTTTCCAAAAATCCACTTGCAAGATCCTTGACACACTATTTAAGTTGTGACCTCTGAAGCAGTATTTGCTTTCAATGGTTCCTGTACAGTGGTGTATTTGATGAAGTGTTCTTTATGTACTCCTTGGAAGTAATCATGCATTTTGGCAAATTTCCAGGAACGGTTCCCCCAAGTGCATTTGATACAGAGTGTGTTTATGTGGTTTACATGTTCACCTTTGCCACAACACTGTCATAATAAGGGACGCACATTCGATTTCTATGAAACAAAATGTTCCAGCTAGAAACAGGAACTGTGTTTAATCTATTTTCGACTCACAGAGCAAAAGAGAGCCTTGATTCTGTTCCAGTGTATAAAGTATACAGCAGCTTACTCTATATAGGGGTTTTCTGGTTCATTTGGACTGTAAGCCAAACAACAACCTGCTTTGCTAGTATGTTTTGCTAAAACATTATCAGCTAAATGAAAGGAATTTTTAAAACTCTTTATAGTTTTCAAAGCAATCGTATCATTTTAGGATGAAATCCTTTCTTGACCCTATTTGAACCCTATACAACTTAAAGGCACATGATATTAACCAATTGTTTTATTGGAAAACAACACAAGTTTTGGATGACTAACCTTGACATCTAAAAAGAAGTCCCTATGTATGTATACAGGACATATCTAATTGCAGGTGCTGTGATGTGCATGCTTGTCATTTTGGTACATGAGGGGATTACAAGGTTACCAGATCATGTAGCTCTAGGTTGAATGACTACACTCATCTAATTTCATGTAAATGCAACCATTTTCAATTCGCATACCTAGAAATTTGTGTTTGTAAGATGTGTGTCTGGTCATTCAGTTCATTTTGTAGTTACTACGCCCATGAAGGTGGGAATGTTGGAGAGATCTTTCATCATATGAAGTTACTTTGCATAAGGCCCAATAAAATGTGGGCATAAGTAAAATTCAATGCTTCCACTGCCTTTTATGTATTCTGTACTTTCTGGAAACAAGGGCAAATAGGCTTTGTTTACCCTTGTTATTTTTCAGTGATTATTAACTGGGATTTTCGTGAATTAAACTGGGGCATAAACCCTCACCCCTGGCAAGCATTCCTCCGAGCTGTGACAGAAATAAATTAACACCATACTGAACTCCATCCCCCCATAACTTAACCAGAAAAAACCAGGGTGGAACTTGCTCATGCAAAAGGCAGGTACTTCCTTACACTCTCCTCCTTTTCCATCACTTACCTCTTTGCTGCCATACAATAAACTCTGCATTGCCCTTGCCTTTACCTTTTTACTTACATAGTCAGGGCCTTTCCTTTTTAATAAGTCTGAACCTCAGGAGTAATATAAGACAGATCCCTACATACACACACGCACAGACCATTGAGAGCAGCATATGCAGAAAGAAAAAAATATAAAATATAAGTGATTTTTTTTCATACCATTATTGCATATGGTGCAGAACACATCGACAAATACACAAACAACTGATAAAGCCACTAAATCCCTCATTATTTTATAAAACAGGTTTATCAGAAACTGAGATTTAGAGATAAATCTTTTATTAATCCTTTAGAATCAAACAAAGATCTTCTTTTTACTCCAAGGTATTTCCTTCTAAGTGCATTTACACTGTAAAAACCAATACACCATCTTTGCACTAAAACATATGATTGATTATGAAACATTAATTGTGCCTCGTATATGAGCTACTCATATGCAAATAATTTCTTCACACTGTCGATCTGGAATATGACTTGGGCGGCATTTCAAAATTCTACTGCTTAAAATCTGGAACAACCAAAAACAAAAAATACTGGATATGGTTTTGTGTACTGTATAAGCAGCCCTATTTAATAAGAGGAACGTTTTAACAGTATTATTTAATCTGAAAAAGAGGACTGCCGCTCCATATGGAAATGTGATGTTACATGATATTTTTTATAAAGCATTTGCAAAACGTGTGTTGCTGAGCAGTTATATAATACTATGGAATGTTGATACATCATTGGTTAGAAGGGTAGACAGAAGCCAATATGGTTTTGCAACAAAAGCTCCATGAATCAGTTAAAAATAAAAAGGCACTAAAAGCTTGAGAAACAGAGAAGATGCAGTTAATCAATGAATGTACTATTGAATTCACATAATGGTACATACAGGGGAAATTACATGTTTTTGGCTGTGATTGCTACCTTTTTTACAAAAAAACTTGATTGGGTCTTAGAAAAAACTGGAACGCAAACTTGTTTCTATAGCATATTGTATTTTCAAAGCTCAATGGCGAATACATTTTCTTAAATCGTGGCAATTTTTAATTTTTGTAAATTAGCCTGCTCCTCTAGTGTGTATTGCTGCTGATAGAATGCAAAATACAACAAACATTTGGTTTCCTAAGAAAATTGGGACACATGATTGCATAACGTAGATGTTTTTGTACTAGTTAGAAACATATATTTTTTAAAAAAATAGGTAGAGATGCACTGCATGTAATCACACAGGTGCATAAAAATGCAAAACTTAGCTTGATAAATTGGTGCTCATATTGCTTGAAATTACTATTTTTTTGCCCTTATGTGAAAGCCATAATTCCCTTTTCAGTTTCTTCCCATAAAGCCACATTTCACAGGCTAGCAATTATAATTTGTTTATTTCTTTGTATAAAGACCTTGCAAGCCTTGTATTTAAAATTTAATTATAAGCAACACTGAGACAACAATTATACTTGCTTGACAGTCCTCTTAACATATTTACAGTGCAATTTAGCTAGATGAAAACTCCACATGGACCTATTAAATTTAAATATGTTCATGTGTTTTCAAAGCAGAATATGAATGATTAGTGCTCAACTTTTAATTCTAAGCTATTAACAAATTACCTTTGGCAGTATGCAATTGGATTGAAATAATCGTACAGTACTATAGCTGTAAATCCCTATAGGCTTTAACACAGATTACTTTACTTTTTAATCCTTTATAGCATTCCTTTCCCCAGGTGTGAAAAATTTGAATCTAAAAATAATGTAATCATTGGAAATAATTGTTTAAGGCCACATTTCAGCCAGATAGCTGCATAGTACTATATTATCATCAAAACCAGACATTATCCTTAAAGGAAGGTTTCTATTTAGAACCGAAATGTCTGCACTGCAGAGTTCTCAGTAATTCTCACCTTTGTTTTTAGCAATATACTAAGGTAATGTAGTTCATCTGCCAGAATGCCCATTTGTCTGACCTTTTCAAGAACTATATTCACAAATACAAGAGCAATAAACTCAGTTAAGGTACTTTACAACTTTCAACTCTGGCAAACTGCTGAAAACAATAATACAATTCAAAAGTAAAGCAGAACATTTGTCAGGGTCCAAGAGGTTAGGACATTTGAAACCTGTACATTTGAAAATACAAGATTATTGTGATAAAGATTACATACGATTATGACAATAATATTTTTGTTAAGTAACAGTCATAGCCAAGTTGAAAAGAGATCTGACCACACTAGACCTGAATACATTAAAAAAAATTATTCCAAATCCTATTTTATCACATTAGTCAAGCAAAATGAACTTTAATTACACTATATACATTATTTCAGTCTTGTTTCCTTTGGTCTGGGAATTCATAATTGTAGCAAGCAGGTAGGAGCCATTTTGTGGACACTGTTATTAAGGCAAGCCTTGCATCATCTTAAAATCTTGTTTGTGCACCAGAATGGGGGACCTGGTGTCCATCCCCATGTACTGGCTACACAATTAAATAGTAAAGAGAACGGGGGAATGTAAGGAGAGCAGTGACATCTAGGAAGTGCTGAATGGAAGGTGAAAGTAATTGCCTGCCCCGCCTCTATGCCTAAAGCTGGCCATAGACGCAAAGATTCAATCATCGTATGATCGGACTTCCCCATCTCCCGACCTGCCACTAACCATTCAGATCAAATAAAGTAGAAAAGAACAGATCAGCAGATGTTCTGCCCCTGAATTTATGTCCGACAAAAGCTAGTGACAGTCTCCCACTGAAAATTATACGATCGGCAATACATGCAGAGATATTTTAACCGACCGATCTCCGCCGGACAAAAATGTCGGGACTCTCCACACACGGTCCGAAAATCTTACGAATCGAGGATCAGATCTTTGAGTCTATGGCTAGCTTAAGGTATAGAGCAGGGGCAGGCAATATTTGATTGACAGCTGAGATTTTAAAATGGGTTTACAACAGCTATGAATGCTTTAATAAAATAAAGAATTTGGGTTTCATGTTTAATTTGAAATGGACTTTTATTTTACAGCTTTTTATGTCTGGGTGACAGGTCCCCTTTAATGGAATAATTTTACCCTTGATTGACCAGATGATTTGAGACGTTTGGACTTATAATATATTTTCCACTGACAAAAAAAACTGAAGGAATCAGTCACATATAGAGGAAGGAGACCCCACTTCTTTATATTTCTAAGGAATCCCGCCCTCCCCAGCTGCACTCCTACCTTTGAGTGAGGTCTCCAAGGAGTGAGGAAGTATGGAGGCAACAGTATGGGCCAGTTGGTTGTGGGTGGTAAATAGGCGTGCAGGGACTGCGGGAGAGGGGCAGCACACACAAGTTATGCCACTGCAAGTAATACAGAATGGATTTTTCATTTTGGGTGATCACACCAGGTTTAATTACTTTGAATTGTGAAGTTGTCCCATGCAGACTCAACATGACAAAATGATCCAAAAATTTGGTCAACCAGATCACTTCATGTGTGGCCACCTTCAGTTATTTTGCAGTGTATGTTATTGTAAATAATAAATATTAGACCCAGACATGTTTTTTTTTATCTGTAACAGCAAATATCAATAAAATAAACAATTGCCATTTGGCTACAATCAACATTGACAAACATTGACATTCAATAAAAAAAATACATGTTTTTGGACAATCTGAATATAATATTACTAACACTTTGAACAACTCATGCTTACAGCATTAATACATAACATATTCATTAACAAATAAACCCCATCCTGTAACCCACAGATACTTTCTTCAATAAATTAATATATGCTTCATACCCGAAAAGTAACCTGTTGAGTGAAGTTTTGTTCTTTCACATTGATTGGAAATATATAGATATTATAACTAATAGTACATTTAGGGGTTTATTTATCAATGGTCAAGTTTGCGAGTTTGGGAGTTGTTTTTGTACCTCGAATAAACTCACAACTTGTTTGCTTATTTATGAAAAAATTTAAAAAACTTGAATTAATGCAATCAGGGGAAAAATTTGAAAACTCAAATTTATCGAGTTATTGGCGAAAAGAAACTTGAATAGCTAAAATTGATCAAGCACAAACCACTGAAAAACCCTGAAAATCATGAAGGCTCAAAACATCTTCAATGGTTCAAGGGACCTTTGACATTGACTTCTACATGACCTTGACAGGTTTTAGCTAAAGTATTTTCTTATTCAAGCTTTTAGCAGCTTTGAGGCATAATAAACTTTAAAAAAATTGTATTTTTACTGAAACTACCCTTGAAAACCCTTGACATTTTTTCATTTCAATGAAATGAAAGGGTTGCTCAATCTTACAAATAATAAACAAAAATCCATTGAATCTGTTTTTAAATTTAAAGGGTTATTTACTAAAACTCAACTATCGAATTTATCGGATTATCACACAAAATCTCTGACTTTATCGGATTATCCAGAGCATCACAATGTCAAGAAACAACTTCAGGGACATCTACCATTGACTTATACCTGATCTCGACAAGTTTGAGATGGAGTATTTTTGGATTCCAATTTTTAGCAGCCTTGGGGTATAATAAATCTCTAATAATGTTTTTTTCCCCTCGAAAAATGCAAGTTTTCCCTTTTAAAAACTAGACCAGATCAATTCTAGGTTTAATAAATACTATAAGATTAGTATCTTAGTATAAGATTAATAACCAAAATTTGTGCAAAGACTATAATAGATGGACACATAACCAAACCAAAGTCCTGTCCTTGGTCCATAAATGACTTTGTAAATACTGCCCTATTATTGATGATGATAATTAAACATGCAAAGCTATATGTTCAATGCAGGATTCTGCTGTTTTGCAGAGAGATATGACTAAATTGGAGAACTGAGCTGCAAACTGGAAAACGAGGTTCAATGTTGATAAATGCAAGGTTACGCATTTGGACAAAACTATCATGAGTGATAGTTATACATTAAATGTGTGTTGCATTTAACTGAGAAGGATTTTTAGGTTTTGGTGGATAACAGACTGTGTAATTTTAGGCAGTGCCAGTCAGTGAAAATACTTTGGTTTGTGCTACTGCCACATAGCAAAAAATATCTATGGTACCACGCAACAAATAAATATTAGATAAGTAAAGGTACAAAAATATAAAGTAGAAAAAATAATAAGGAGAAAACACTCACAGTTCACCTCAGTCCCAAGGTGCAAAAACCAAAAACACTGTATCCAAAGGGTGTGAGGGTCTCCAAAAATAAAGAGGCAAATATAAAAAGTAGAAAAATTTATTAGGACATGAAGACCTAACGCGTTTCGTGCCTATAGGGGCACTTACTCATAGTGCCAGTCAGTGTCTGTTAACCTGAAGTACTCTCTTGCAGGGTCTGATTTGGACATTGGGGGCCCACCGGGTTATATACATCTGGGCCCCCCATGTCAATGGCAGTGTTCAATGCGCTAGAGCAAATGCCGGTGCCACAATTTTTTAGGGGGCCAGCAGACAGGGGGGGGGGTCTGGCCCACTGGGTTTTTTTCTGGTATCCCACCGGCCTAGTCCGACCCTGCTCTCTTGCATAAAAAAGGGCGACAGTAATCTCAAAGTCTACAGTTTATTGTGTTTATGTATGGATGTGTATTTATATATGTGTGTGTTTGGTGCGTGTGACATAAGCATATGTATAGCGGTGTACTTATGTGTACATGTACAAATGTACATATAAACATATATATGTATCCTAAAATAATTATGTGACCTTATCAATACATGCATCTTAACTATTTTTATATATTATTTTTTAAATATCAAACATTGGAGTGGGTAGTCATTTTCACATGCCTCTTTTTTTTAAATCTATTTGTGAATGGGATAAATAAAATCAACAAGGAGAAACAAAATTGAAAAAATAATCATCTCAAGACACTTCTTGAAATACTTATTTTAAAGGCGTTTTATGCTATCATGGGGAAATCCTAGGCATGGGTTAATGTTTAACCAATTTAAATATAATTTATTTTAATTATACATGTGTATCCAGTGGAAAAGATGAAATATGATATACAGTAATGTACTATATTCTTTTTGTCTTCCAACATATGGAATAGTAAATGCATAGCATCAGAGTGCTTTGTGCTAGAGGAAAACAATTACATTGAATGTAGCAGAATAGCTCTTTTATTGCAGTACATAAGACTTTGATTACATGCTGCCAAGATTCATACCAACCTAGTGGTTGTTGACAGATAAAGTAGAAAAAAATGAAACTCATTTATTTTTCTTTATTGAGACCTCAAGGTAAAGCAGATTTTCAGTCCTTGTACTTACTACATTGATAGAACAAAGACTGACAGCTCAAATGTGCCAGTCCAGAAATATAAATTAAAGCCAGCTTCTTATCAAGGTTTCATTTAGTCTTCAAGAGAAAAACTACTGCTTGCATTATTGTGTGACCCTCCTCCACCAGAAACAATCAGAAAAATATTATTTCTTTTGTCCATTAATGATTAATATTTTTTTTTTGTAATAAAGATGACACATATGAACAGTGTTAATAATGTATATTGTTTAGGACATGGTGTTAAGAATCATTAGGTCATATTCACTGAAATAATCAAAACTAATAATCTGTACACAAAGGGAAACCTTTTGTGGAGACATTTGAGAAAAACTTGTCTGTCTCCTCCATCATAATGGACATTTCCTTATTCAGTGCCTGGGTCTGGTATCTGGACGAGCACTATACTGTACTGAAAATCTGCTTATTAAAGAATAATTAAACTCAAAAAATGAATATGGCATAAAAATGGCATATTTTATATAATAACATTATTTCACCAGCCTAAAGTTTCAGCTTTTCAGTAGCAGCAATTTGTCACAGGGGGTCACCATCTTGGAATGTGTCTGTGACACTCACATGCTCAGTGGGCTCTGAGCAGCAGTTTAGAAGCTAAGCTTAGGAGTTGTTGCAAATTATCAAGCAGAAAATTAGGTTTGCCTGTAATATAAGGGCATACTGGGCATATAATTATTCAGATGCTAGTTGCATTGGGTTCTGTGCTGCCATGTAGTCATTATCTGTATTAATTTCCAAGCAGCCTTATATTGCAACATTTGTATTCTATGTGTATTGTATACACAGAGCATGTGCAGTGAATCAGCAGAAATAAGATGGGGAGCTACTTGGGCATCTTTGGAGGTACAGATCTTCACTGCTAAAGGGCTGTTGTTGCCTTGGGCTTGTACAGAAGCCTAAAACATAATGTACAACATTTCTAGCTACTTCTTTAGTTAAAAGGATACTGTCATGGGAAAAAAAAATCAAAATGAATCAGTTAATAGTGCTGCTCCAGCAGAATTCTGCACTGAAATCCATTTCTCAAAAGAGCAAACATCTTTTTATATTCAATTTTGAAATCTGACATGGGGCTAGACATTTTGTCAATTTCCCAGCTGCCCCTGGTCATGTGACTTGTGCCTGCACTTTAGGAGAGAAATGCTTTCTGGCAGGCTGCTGTTTTTCCTTCTCAATGTAACTGAATGTGTCTCAGGGGGACATGGGTTTTTACTATTGAGTGTTGTTCTTAGATCTACCAGGCAGCTGTTATCTTGTGTTAGGGAGCTGCTATCTGGTTACCTTCCCATTGTTCTTTTGTTTGGCTGCTGGGGGGGAAAAGGGAGGGGGTGATATCACTACAACTTGCAGTACAGCAGTAAAGAGTGATTGACGTTTATCAGAGCAGAAGTCACATGACCAGGGGCAGCTGGGAAATTGTCAAAATGTCTAGCCCCATGTCAGATTTCAAAATTGAATATAAAAAAATCTGTTTGCTCTTTTAAGAAATGGATTTCAGTGCAGAATTCTGCTGGAGCAGCACTATTAACTGATTCATTTTGAAAAAAACATTTTTTCCCATGACAGTATCCCTTTAAGCTTTACTTCTCCCTTAAATTTGCTATAAAAGGTCCATTCTTTTATGGGCATCTATATGCAAAAATCATACATCAAACTGCAAGGTTTTGTAATTCTTATCTACATGTTGCAAACATTATATTTGCTTGGGTAATCAGGTATCAAAAATATTATACTTGTTGCTTGTAGTTACAAAATTCTCATACAGCTCTGAATACGCTTTCTCAATGTTATTTTAATAGTACTTAAAACTCATTCATGTGCTTTCCAGAAAATGAATGCAAAGCAAATTACATTGCTCCATCAATAAATGAGGGAAGAAACCTGAATCAGTGTGGAACTAAGGTCGGCAAACAAGAAGAATTAGAATTAGGTATGCACAATTTTTGTTAAAATGTCACACAGCCAGCAAGGTCACTCTTTATTGGTTTATTGGCTTATAATATTTTCAATTTTAAATGTTACTTTTCACAGATGTTTCTAGACAAGATTAGACTTCCTTACTATATATGTAAAATGTTCAGTCATTGCCAAATCTCATCACAAGGACCTTTAGGCACAATTGGAAGACTGAAATTAAAATGTAGGTTTACCTTAGGTCTATAGCAATGATTCATAGTGGTCACCTGCTTGAAATCAAAATACCTGATTCATTACAACTAGAACTGGTACAAACTTTATTACATTACCCCAGACATTCCCCAACTTTTAGCCTCTTTCATCCAGTGCACATTTTTTGTGGCCTGCCTCATCTTGTCTTGAAAAGGAAAAAATATTTCCAACTTTCAGAAAATCATATTACCGGTATAGGATCCGTTATCTAGAAAGCCCCAAATTTTTTTAATGACTTCCTTTTTCTCTATAATAACAAAACAGTACTTGATCCCAATTAAGATATAATTAATCTTTATTGGTGGCAAATAGGGATGGGTGAATTTGACCCGTTTCGCTTCGGCAAAAATTCACCACCGGCGAAATGTCGATGACGCCCATTAAAGTCTATGGGTGTCAAATTTTTTTTTGACGTGCATTTTTTTTTTTTGGACGCACGATGCCATACGGGCGCCTATGGGCGTCATTTCAGCGGCGAAATAAGGCGAAAAAATTCACCCATCCCTAGTGCAAAACCAGTCTATTGGGAAACCAGTCTTATCTGGAAAACCACAGGTCCCGATCTTTCTTGATTACAGGTCCCATACCTGTATTCAGGCCCGAACTGGCAATCTGTGCGTTCTGGCAAATGCCAGAGGGGCTGCTATAAGGTGCCATAGAAAGTCACTATTTAGTGGGCTGGTGGGGGCTGTTTAGGCCTCTGTGTACCTAAAATGCCACGGCCTATTTTAATTCTCAGTCCAAACCTGCCTGCATTTTGATTTGCAATAAACACTGAAATTCTCCCAGTTCTGGGAACAGCCAAAGTGCTGGATGGAAAGGTAGAATCATCAGGAACAGGGACTGGTGCCAAAAACAAGAACAAACAAAAGAGGGATGGAAAGAGAGATGTGTGCAATTACAGCTAAACATACCTACACTGGGGAGAGGAAAAATGGATGGGAGGCATTACTAAAAGAGGGATCCTAGCAAGAGAGAAATTGAGCTGTGTTACAATAATGTTTTTCTTGTTTTGCAGCACCCATAATGCAAAAGGAAAAAAGTATTCACAATGAACTTATAGAACTTCTAGAGGATGATTATGAAAATGATCTAGGTGACTTTCAAGGTATGGCTTGTCATATAAATCTGCCGCCAACCTAAGAGGGACGATATTGTATACCTAAGCAATAAAATATAATTTCATAGGTACCATCTGCTGGTTATCCCTGGCACTCAGGAGCCTGAAACTAAAATTTAAAACAAAAAAATTGGGATGGATTAAGCCATTTCTCTGATTCACCCAGCCCATGTTGATACTCAGTTTATCCAAAACCCTGCCTAATTTAAATAAGCTCCACTCCTTTGGTGGTCATGAATGAGGACTGTCCTGCCGAAATAAGAACCATCAGTAGATTCGAAGAAGCTACTTGTACAAATATATCTGAGGTCCAATGCCACTTTCAATGCCAAAACATTTAAGTTGGTGCTTAAAACCCTATTTGTGAATTCCTGTTGCTTTGCATACAAGTGAGCAAATAATTCTGATAGAAAAATGTGTTATACCTTTTTCTTACAGACCACATCATTTCTAAACATATACAGTAATTAGGAATCATTTGAAATCATTGATACATTAATGTTATTAAAACAGTAGCTATGAATGCATAGGTAGCAATCAAATGTGCATATTCAGCATTTAAAGGGCTGTATTATAGCTTCTAATGAAATAAGGAGATATAACCATTTACATGATATTTGTAATCTGTTTTAATTAAAAAAAACTATTTTTTTTAATATATCTTCCTGCAGTGGAAGTGTTGCATAAAAGTATCTTCTCCAGGGGACTCACATTACATCTTCTTTGCACACCTCCTTTCATTGTTTTGGCTGTTCTTTTATCCGATGGCTGAATCAGATTGCGGATATGCAAATGAAGGATGCATGTGCCATAGACATCATTGCCTGTGCTTCCTCCAGGCTCCTGGGAACATCAGAATGACATAGACAGGAACTCAGTCAACCAGGGTGTCACCAATCCCACTGATTTGGGCAGAGAAGTAAGACCAAAGGTTCTATACAGTGCTACCTTTGCAGGTAGATATTTTGAAAACAATCACTTTTTTTTTTTAAATTAAACCAAATTGAAAATATCATGTAAATGACTCCTTATTTTTTAAAACTCTAATAAAGGTGAACCACCCCTTCAAGATATTTAATTTTCAGTTTTCAAACTGAAAGTTTCAGTTGTAAAAGGACACAATGTGATTTTATTTGCAATTGCTTTTATTAGGTGAAAACTACATGTTCAAGTTATTCTGATTCAAGTTTTTTCATAAATATGGCAGGGTCAAGAAAAAAAAATTGTGACCACAAAGCAATTGATTGAGGTTAATTGCATTTTGCATTTTTTTTTGAAAAGTGATAAATCAGAACGTGATTATTTTATATACTGTATTTCTAATGCTGAAGCATTACTATTAAGACAAGCTAATACATTGCTAATTTTCTGATTAGCATTAAATGATTAATGTGTATCATGTTTCTGCCTGTACATATTGTTTTGCAGGAAAACCTGGTATTGTTTCTGGAGATATTGGTGCCTCTGTTCTGCATGATACATTTAACTATGCCAGTGAGTTCCACCACAAGAAGGAAAGTATTCCCTGCTACATTGAACAGTTTGAGAAGGATGTCCAGGATGACATAATTGTTCTTGGCAGCCTTTCACATAACCAGGTCAGTGTAAAAACTATTTCAATAATCTCATTGTAAACATTACATTAGCATGTACTTGCCACTGTTATTGCTATTTCCCAAAAGAATAAAAGCACTAGTTTGTGCCCTATTTACTTTACTTCACTGAACCTTAATGCACATAAAGAGCAAAATGCTATATATGGTATGTGCGCACAGTTTACAGTTTAATATTTATTTTCTACTTTAAAACTTATATTGATTTCATCACTTTTTAGAAAGGTTCATAGACAGCAATATTTTCATTCAATCTTGCCATCTCTCTGCTAACATACAAATCATAGTTTCCCATAAAACATTCAGAGCAGTACTAAAAAGTTAACAACAAATTTATTTAGCATAAATTTACATCCTAGAAGCTGCTCCTTAACGCAAAATCTTTAATGGCTGCCCAAAATTCTTGTAGGTTTACTTTTTTATCACTGGGACCTCTACATTTTTGTCTACCCCTTCAGTTACCTGGTTTATTCCCTTATTGGTAAGCCCCTGCCTGTTTCAGTTTTTACTTTTACTGTACTTTAAACGTTTCCAACCTGCTACGGTATTAAAAACATATAAAAAAAGTTTCACAAACTCCAATCTATCACAGACTTTCATATCATCTTTTCAATGTAGATAGTAAAGTTAGAAATACAATTTGGTCTGCCAACTTGCCCACTTCTGAGTTGGCACCTCAGTGGTCAGTGCATGGTGCAAAGATGTAAGCCTCTTTGACTAGTGATGGGCGAATAAATTCACCAGACATGAATTTGTGGTGAATATCCATGTTTGGCTGCAAGCAAATTAATTCACAAAACTGCGACGACAATTTCCTGGCGAAAAATCCACTGCATCAAAAAAAATTTACTTGCATCAAAATTGTCATGTGTCAAAATTATTTCTACGACCATTGACTTTAATGCATTTGCACCAAATAGTCGCGTGTATAAAAATTGTCACTCGCGTTAAAATTGATACTTCGCAAATTTGACCCCCATTGACTTCAATGAGTTTTGCAAGTTTTTCGCCATTTCGCGAATTGCGGGGTGCCAGAGAGGAGTCATCTATTTCCTAGCTTGTGCATAGTGCTCAGTCTCTTTTTGATACGTACCAGTGACCCCACACTGACTTACTGACATTGCAGATTCCATTGGGGACATAAGTCTTTCACAGCAGTATTTCTCCACTTATATGTTGCTGGATTATAACTCCCAATATTCTCCAGTATATTATCAAATGTTAACAGAACCTTGGCGCTGCAGACCAGCAATCATATACATGAATTTTCAGACTTAGTACTTGTACTCACTGATTTGTATTTACTTAGAGACTGATATTAATTTTTTTACCTTTATATAGTCTTCCTAAATGTCATAATGGCAGGCTGAAACAGGTAAAAACACCGGAACAAAAGTTAGCATTCATATTTTCTTTAGACACAATTTTTATGACTCAGTGGACCTTATAATTATAAAAATGTTAGCTCTATAAAAATAAAATAAGTTTTAATTAAAACAATAAACTTTTCTTTGGAGATACAGAAATCCACTCATAAAAACAAAAATTAACAGGATATAATAATGTTTCTAAATCATCCCGTCAGTCTCCGAACTCAGTAATATATTAAGTAACCTTGGACTTGCACTTCATCAACTTCCAATATAGATCGCAAACAGTTTCCCAGTTCTAATTACTAATGCTCTTTTATATGCCATGTAAACCAGCAGTAGAATGGCAGATGCTATAGCTGAGTTTAATAAGTTAGACTAGGAGCTCATTATATGCAAATGCGTTTTGTGATTACTAAAAGCCGGGAATACAAAATGACTGTAGGATCATGCACCATGATGATGTTACACAGATCAGAGAGGGGAAATATAATCCTATTTCACAAAATTGTCAAACTTTAATGCTATTTACAAAGGTACATATACACACTTCTTAGCATCTTGCTGTCGTGGCCAATGCACTCATTGAACCTGCCATGATAAATTACACACAATTGCATGCAAGCTGCAAACTACATATAGCCCAATGCAATTTATTTGTGGAAATAATTCCAGCTTTGAGCAGTTGATGACTTCCTTATGGGTTTTCCGTATGGGTTGGAACCAACCTGTGTCAATTGAATGGCTTATTGGCATTCACACACAAATACATAAAGAAAAAAAAGGAAAAATGTGTATCGCTATTTGTGCATTATATACAATGATGGGAACAAGTTTGCACATTCACTGGAGCATTGCATTTTGTTGCTGCATGCATTAATGCTTGAATAGGAAAACTTGCAATTTGTATCTGAATTTTACATTATACACATTGTGTAAGTTTTGTAAATAAGGTACATCTCTGGCTAAGTTCACTACTCTTCTGTGTTGATGAGGGAATGTTTTGATATCTTTTGATAGGGTAAAAACATTTTACAGTTAACCCTGGCCCATCTCAGTGAAATAAATGAATAAAACCATTGAACAACTGTTTGCTGATTTTCATGATTTATTGTAACTGTATGTTTTTGCATTTAGGACTTGAGATATCAAGGAGATCACTTCCAGAAGGAAATGTTGCATAGGAGATCAAACCTTACATTTAAAAAGTAAGTTTGATTAACAAAACACCTTTTTAGTTTAACAGGTAAGAAACTGCCTATGCACAATCATTGCACCAATATAGGTAATAATACCTAAACTAATGTGGATTAAAAAAGGATTTTTTTTAGTGTGGATTCATTCATTTTGTATATTGACACAAATCAAAGGTACTTGCATCCAAACACACTCCTGCACTTCCACATGTTTGCCAATGTGTGCAAATGTTGTGCAACTGAGCCTATTAATGTTATGGAACTTTAGAGTTACTGCCACCCTAGTCTGGCGGTGACCTATATGCCAAAACGCAAATGTAATTGCACCTGTTTTCACTCTTTGGCTGCAGATGGTAATCTGGAATTATGGATACATTTTAAATTATGGATAAAAATAGGGCACCTAGATTGTAAATGAGCCCTTGAAGGATTCACAGCAGCTTGATATTTTCCCATATCTATCAAAATGCGTTGAGCAGTCTTAAAGGAGAAGCAAAGCTTAACTAAAGAAGTAGGCTAGAAAGGTCGTACATTATGTTTTAGGCTTCAGTACCAGCCCAAGGCAACCACAGCCCTATAGCAGGGAAGATCCTTGCCTCTGAAGATGCCCCAGTAGCTCTCCATGTTCATTTCTGCTGAAACGCTGCACATGCTCTGTGCGGTCAGTTACTGAGCTTAGACACTCTCCAAGATGGTAACCTCCAGTGACAAATTTGAAGTTGTGGATCATTGCTGTTGTTGAGAAGCTGAATCTTTAGGCTGGCGCAATAAGTTCAGTTTATAAAATATGGCATTTTTAGCCATATTAATTTTTAGGGTTTAGTTCTCTTTTAAACTATTATAGGCGATGAGGTATAGCAGTGCTGAGTACTGTCACATGTCTGAATTACTGTGCCCCAATGTGTATCGTATCCAAGGGAAAGTATTAAAACAGCTATTTTCTTTGCTGGAATAATGAGTAAATAGTTACATCCAAGGGAATATTGATAAATCTGCCACTCAGTCTTTTATTGGTTACTGTCTTTTTTGGTAAACATAAAAATGAGACAATGTCTAGCTCAGAAGTAAAATTCATTTACATGAAGTGATTATTTTCTTCCTATGGCTTATGCAGAGCAGAAAGTCAGTTGTTGAATGCAACAAATGCGCACAGAGAAGAAATTCTGGCCAAGCTTGGCACCCTCTCAGATGTGAATAATGAATCAAATGGAGCAGCTAGGCTTTGCTGGAAGGTGAGATCCTACATGAATGTTCTGTTGCTGATTCTAAATGATCGGATCAATGATATTGATTTTCCCTAGTGTGGATTTTTGATACACTGTTTCATGAATCCCCATTTTGGAAAGATTGTTTATGTTTTCCAGCGGACATTAGAATAATATTTAAGTAGTATGTCTGAAGCTATTAACTTTGAATCCTTTGGGCATGGCTACAGTTTTCAAAACACTATGTCAAGCCTGGCCAAGGATTTTCTCTCTGTAAAATGGTAGGCAGCTGTGCCACAATGCAAATGAGACAGGGCTAGTATGTGATGAATCCCCTATCTCCTTTTCTCGACTCATCTGACACTAGCTTTAAGGAAGGTTGTAAAAGAGAAATCGTGGTATAATTCCTCAGACTGGCGTTTCTGCCCCCCAGTCACTATTCGATTATTTCTAAATTGCTGTGTTTCAGAGAGATAAAGATTTTTTATGGCTTGCTCACTTGAAGCAACCAGGAGACCCAGAACAGGGATAACTAACTGGGCATATATCGCAATTTCACTGGTAAATTACAAAATCTTTGTTTGTATGACATTTCCAAAATTACTATTTCCGGGGAAACTAAAATGTGAAATGTCACATTTGGCATGCAGAGCTACGAAAATATATTTCAATATAAAATTCATAAAGGCACATAATTTAGACTCTTCTTAATAACCAAGTCTGCTTCCATCAATAATCCTGCCTTGAGGTGTCAAAAATACCATCTTGTTCATTTACATTATGTTTTTTTTTTTTTTAATACTTCAGATATAAAATATGAAGTAAAACCATCATTGTTTTTAAAATTTTGCCATTACAAGGGACCTAATTGTAATTTGCCATACTTGTAATAATATTCATGATTCGTGATTAAAGGATATTAAAATTTTAAACACATTGAAAAAGCTGATTTAATTCCAAAATCCTTAATGTTTTCTATTTTAGAATATATCAAAGTAGGATTTGATGTTTAATTTTCTTTAAAGTGGTTCCATGTTTATGCAGTTGGCAAACAAGATTTTATAATAGACTGCTCTGGACCCTTTTCTGCTGCATGGTTGAAAAGGAAGAAAATGCCTATTGCGCCACAAAGTTCAAAACATTTATTGCTTTTAATAACATTTTGTTAGGCATACTAAATATATAAGATATACCATATTAAAATATATTAAATGCAATAAAATTTGTTTTGGCTAAATATAATTAAAGTTTTAATTTAAAAAAGGATACGCAATGTGAATAATTTTGACTTGGCGAGTATTTTATACAAGTTTGCTACCACTTCCTGCCTTATCAGTGAGGGGGAAAAGTTGTGCGTTTGCACCAGTGCATAGTGTATGTAGAAAAGTTCCTACTAAAGCTGCTGTTATTTTTTCATTAAAAGCAGGTCTTAAAAAAATTGTCTTGACAAGAAAATGAAATTACAAAATATTAGTTCTTAATTGTTTTTATTCTTTTCTATAGATGATTTTAATTTCATTCTTTTGAAGCTTTTTTTTTCAGAATACTTTGATTTGGGAAAATAATATATTTTTTATTTTATCTGATACAGAACAGGTGACAACATAATCTCCCAAAAATATAAACAATATAAAGTTTGTGGGAATGTTTGATAAAAATAAATTTCTGCTATACAGGTATGGGACCTGTTATCCATAATGCTTGGGACCTGGGGTTTTCCAGATAATGGATTTTTCAGTATCTAGTCTATTAGAAAATCATGTAAACATTAAATAAACCCAATAGGCTGCTTTTGCTTCCAATAAGGAGTAACTATATCTTACCGAGAAAAAAATTTGATTATTTGATTATAATGGAGTCTATAGGAGACAGCTTTTCCGTAATTCAGAGCTTTCTGGATAATGGGTTTCCGGATAATGGATCCCATACCTGTATCTCCATTTATGAGGTTGATATTTAGTCAAAAAGAGACTATTGCTTATAAACTGATAACCTACTATCTAACAAAAATATACATATTAAATGTGATGGGTTGTTGTGACTTTTATTACATTCCTCTTATGCAACACAGACCAGTCTTTGGAATTGTTTTGCTGCGGCCTTATGGAAACAATAGGGGGATGGAAAAGTGATACTGCTATTTTTTAAAGTTTTGCAAATCAACTCCCAGAAAGAGGAGATCCCTAATTTAAAGATCTCTATAACATTTTGATGTCACGTGTGATACAACCATTTTTTTTAGATGTGATACAACCCCTTTTCATTCATTCATATTTAAGAAATAAAAACAAGATTTTTTAAAGATGCAAAAGTTGATTCACATTTACAAAAGTTGATTAACAAGTTCATTTATGTATTATTAATTCAGCTCCGATGGTTAGATAGACCACAGCCTATTCAAATTCTCTTTAAATGTCTGCGTGGAGTTAAAGATAAGGTCCCAAAGGGACACTACATCCTAAAAGCTTCATTGCTCAGTCGTCTTGGAGGACATACTCTTCACTGGTCAAAAGCAAAGGAGCAACGTTGGGCAGAAACTTCACTTCCAGTATACCACAATGGTCAATACTATGATGTAGAAATGACTTTAAACTACAGTGTACACACAGTAAGTTAGTACCTTATTACCTTATGTATTGAGCAATCTTCAAGCATGTATAAAAGTTTGTTTCTTTTCATAATTCTATCATTTTCACAATTCACATATTGTATAATTATTGCTCTTCTAAAATATCTTCTTTTCGTTTATTATTTGTGTGTTCATGTTCCGCTCAGATAAGCTGTTTAACTATGCTTATCACAAATAGGGATGTAGCGAACAGTTCGCCTGCGAACTTGTTCGCGCGAACTTCGACCGTTCGCGTCCGCCTAATGTTCGCAAACGTTTGGGAACGTTCGCAATTTGAGTTCGCGACCATTCGACCGCTAAAATCGAACGATTTCCATTCGTTCGACCGATTTCCATTCGTTCGAACGATTAAAATCCCTCGACCGTTCGATTCGAATGAAAATCCTTCGATCGAACGATGAAAATCCTTCAAACGTTCGAATCGAACGAAAAATCCTTCGAACGTTCGAATCGAACGATTTAGCGGGTGTTCGAAGTTCGCGAACTGTTCGAGAACCGTTCGCATTTTTTGCCGGTGTTCGCGAACGGCGTTCGCGAACACCAAAACGGCAGTTCGCTACATCCCTAATCACAAAGCCATGGAATGTGTCATCTTTGCTAAAAAGAACTTTATGCTCGGAATAGACCCACCTCATAATAGGATATATAGAAAAATAAAGGGCATAAGATTTATTTTTACATGTTGTTCACAATTTTAAGTTATTTTCTTAACTTGCAGAAGTGTCAGGTGGTAACTTTATAATTTTGTAAACATCTAATCATGTTATTAACTTTTTCCCTCATGCCACAGGACTGTACACATAGTTTGCTATGACATATATACATATAGTTGAAGCTGCTTACCTTCATCATGGACTGCATATCTTGTTAAAATAGGAGGATGAGTGGATAGTAAAAAAATGCAAGAGAATACTGGAAGATAACCTGTTTCAGTCTGCTAATAAAACTTGGGTGTCCATTAGCAGGACACACCAGACCAATGTAACTTCAAGTGGTCCAAGAACAAAAAGATGAATGTCCTACAATGACCCAGTCAAAGATCCAATCTCAATTTAATTAAGAATCAGAGGCACAATTAAATATTGAGGGGCACAAGCATCACCTGAATTATCTAATGCAAAACATGAACAAACCTGGAAAAGAGAATGTTGAAAGGGAGCAACTACAGTATTAGTAAAGTTAGGGTCACAGTTAGTGATGGGCGAATTTATTTGCCAGACGCGAATTTGCGCGATTCGCCGCCAGAGAATACATTTGCGAAACGCCCGCAAAAATTTGCCCGAAAAAATTTGCCCGAAAAAATTCGCCAGAGTCAAAAACAGGTGCCGGCGTCAAAAACGAGACGCCGGCGCCGTTTTGAAAATTTTCCGCCGTTTCGCAAATTCGCCCATCACTAGTCACAGTGCTAATAGGGAAATTCAAATTACAGTTGATAGAAAGGTGTTGGAATTTAAGGGGGTTATTTATCAAAGGTCAAGTTTGTTAATCACAACTAGAAAGTCTGCTTGTTTTTGAAAAAACCCAAATGTAAAAAACTCAAATCAATGCATTCAGGGGGAAAAACTTGAATACTCAAATTGATCGAGTGACTTCTACATGACCTTGACAGGTTTTAGCTGGAGTTTTATTTTCATCCTGCAAAATTCGAGTTTTTCTTAAACTAGCCTCAAAAACTCAAATTTTTTTTCAGGAAAAACACAACTCAACCTTTAATACATAACCCCCTAAATGTCTGGGAGTTTTTGACACCCTGCACAATTTCTTACATTTGACAAGCAATGAGAGTGAGCAGAAGCAAGACCAACAATATATTGATCTATATTAAAAATCTATAGCTTCACATGAGGATATAATAATTCTTAGTTTTTACAAAGTTTTGGTAAGTCTCTAGCTAGAATATGTAGTACAGATCTTAAAAAAATGAAATACGGAAGTCCAGAGAAGAGTAATTACCTAAATAAAGTGTATGAAAAATGCATAACAACCTTGATGTTTTACAGTTGAAAAGTGTATAATAAAAATACAATAAAAAATATCAAAGTAAAATTAGGACATTATACAATAAACTCTTACTGGCTTACTCACTAGTAGATCATAAGGGTATCTCTTGAAATTAGAAGACATTAGGTTTATAAAGTGAGAGCTGTGTAGCTGTACAATTCTCTGGCAGGTACCTTGGTCATTGTCAAGAAAGGGATGGCAGCCATTTTGGCAAGTAGGAAACTACAAGATTATTTTTTCTCATACTGCTAGACAACATCATTTCAGTAAAGATTTCTTATTCAGTGGTCAGGCATCGGAAAATCTTGGTACAGGTATAGGATCCCTTATCTAGAAACCCAATATCCAGAAAGCTCCAAATTACGGAATCGCTGTCTCACATAGACTCCATTTTATCCAAATAATCCAAATTTTTAAAAATGATTTCCTTTTTCTCTGTAATAATAAAACAGTAGATTGTACTTGATCCCAACTCAGATATAATTAATCCTTATTGGAAGCAAAACCAGACCATTGGGTTTATTTTATGCTTAAATGAATTTTTAGTAGACTTAAGGCATGAAGACCCAAATTACGGAAAGATACGTTATCCGGAAAACCCCAGGTCCCGAGCATTCTGGATAACAGGTCCCATACCTGTAATATAATTTTGCATTGAGAACGAAAAAAGAATTATGATGTAGGTAAGAAAGAATACGTTAGAATACTCATAGTAAAATTCATCAGAAGTTGTATGAGAAGTTGAATGCCAATTAATCTTTGAGTTGGCACCATAGCTATGAACATATCTTTTTCTCTATGAGGTTAAACACAGAAGTTGCTATGTCAGTATAAATCCTGACCATATAAGATGATAATCTGACAAAAAAAGTTGATGCACATAAATCATTTTCTAAAATATTATATATCATGCCATTAATATTCACACATTTTAAAAATATCCCGTAAGCGTAATGATAGGGAAGTCACTTTTTTACCGTGCTTGATTGAAATTCAATAACAGTAAAGTAGCAACTCTTCAAATATGACATTTAATCCATGTTCTTTATGTAAATCACTAGTATAATCCATTATTCATTATAAAAAGGGCACTACACTTTTATTAAAAATGATACGCAAATTCTGTGAAAAATTTAGTGCCCTTTCTTGAAGTTTAAGAACACTTATCATGTAGTCTTCAAATGTACTGCATATTCTGTTTCTGATTTTAAAATACGGTATTCTTTCAAAATTAATGTGCTTCAATTTTTATGCTTGAAGTAAAAAAAGAATGCAGGATTTATTTTTTATTTAAGGTCTATTTAATACTTCAGAAGGTAATGTCTTCTAGAATGGACCAGTTCTGAAATGTATGGCGAATGGGATTCATATGCTTGTCACTATTAGTCATGCCCACAATTTCCTTCCCAGAAGTGCTTTCTGGAAACTACATATATCAGAAACTTATTAACATGACCTGAGGTATTCATATTTAAAAGATGATGAGACTGCCACTTCTTAAGAGGGTATTTTCTGCGTGTCAGCATTCATATGGGAACTCAAGTGACTCTAATAAGAGAAAATGCATTGCAAAATGTGAAATGCGAAAACATTTTAGCCCATTTTAGGTGATAGATCTGAAATGTAAAATTGCACGGCTTTTGCGGACAAATGTAATACATTTGCAAAATCAGAGCAAATATAGAACAAAGGAATATTTTTGAATTTCATTTTGACCTGATTTATTTTTTCATTAATATGAGCAACAAACATGCAAGTTTGCCTTTTTTTTGTGATCAGCTATAATGAAATGAACTTTGTTAGGGCACTATGAAATACAGATTCTAGTAAACCATGATAAACAGCTTATTAATGTACATGTGTAGAACCTGTAATCCAGAATCCTTGGGACCTGGGGTTTTCTGGATAACAGATCTTTCCATAATCTACTAGAAAATTATGTAACCATTAAATAAGACCAATATGCTGGCTTTTGTTCCCATAAAGATTAATTATATTTTAGTTTGGATTAAGTCCTTTGGTACGATTTTATTATTACAGAGAAAAAGGAAATCATTTTTAAAAAATTGGATTCAATGGGAGAGGGCCCTTCCATAACTTGGAGTTTTCTGGATTATGGGTTTCTAGATAACGGATCCAATACCTGTACTTGTGCAAAAGCAGGGTGTGTGTGGCACAAGATATTGTAGTTAATCAGGGCAAATTAAGGTGGAATGCATATAGGGGAAAAGTGTTTTAACTTGTACTGTGGTCTTTGCAGCAGCCGTTAAAGAGTTCATGCTCTCAGTTCCATTGGTATTTCATAATTTAACTGAGATTAAAATTACTTTATAAACGTACTATTTATGTAACTCATCATAGCTTAATCTATATGTGCATAAAGCATAAAAAAGGTAGAGCACATATAACTTCCACTTAACAGGTAAAGGATTAGGCATGCAGTCCTTTATGTAAGATATAGCAAGAGATAATTATGTGCTCTCATGCATGGCTATATACATTATGTTTGTATGCATATATAGGTATATATGCTGTATATGTACTAAATGTATAGCATATATAGACATAGCAAGTAGCTCTGGCCTGTTTATCATAATCATGCAAAAGCACTCACCAGTGCATGATTTTTTTATTAATATGAAATGACTGAAGTAATCAAAATATCTACAGTGTAGTAACCCTAAGGGAAAGTTGTGCTTACTGTGCATTGCATTATTTAATCAGGTAACAGGAATATGCCACTCTAAATATATCATTCATCTGGATGTTTGTCTGATTGAAGAGGCTTTACAACTCATTCTTTAATGACACTAGCATTGAAGGTATTGCCAGCATTATTGATATTGCCTTTAACAGTCATTTACATTCTATACTGCAGATGTAGTCGATCCCTACGTCCATAGTGCACACTGCATTTATCACAGCATATATTAATACTACCTGTCGTGGTTGTGAAAACAACACAACATCACCTGAAACTGCCTCTGGATTTAAATGGAAAGAGAGTTGGCACTGGTGCCTCAAATGGTGGCAATTTAAAAAGCTTTGTGTACCATAGTCCTTATCTATATAAAACCATTGTTACAGCTATGCTATGCTTTTCTAAATATTTAATACAGATTTAATCGAGCACCCTGAAGACACCCTAAAATACCTTGAAGATGGACAATTCTCCAAACTTTATCTCTTTGGGGTGTCTACCCAAAATATGCTATAGGATCTGTAATGAACGAAAGAAAAAAATAAATAGATGAATCCAAATTACTGATGCATAAATAGATGAATCCAATTACTGATGCTTCATAACAAGCAGTTTTCTAAGATGTCATGCATGACTGGAACAAAATATTATTTCTTGGCCCACATCTACATTAGCTCACCCCTAACTATTAGTATAGTAATCCCACCTTGATTTATTTTCCTTACTATTAACCTTCCAGTTTCATATTAAAAAATACTTGCATATTTGCATATGAACTGATATTGCTATAGCACTTTTAGTCAATATAATGTCAATATAAAGTTGGAGTGCTCTACCTGTTGGTACAATACCTTTTCAGGTGTCAGGTGCTGAACAGTCTAAAAGCCCACCTGCTCACAGTAGAAAAAAACCATAAGAGAATCCAAAATTCTGTAGAAAACTGATCAGTTAATTTAATTGTATGATATCATGTTTACCTTTTGAGCCAATAAATCACTTTATACAATTAAATTAACTGATCAGTGTGCTGAAGAATTGTAAATTCTTTTAATTGATTTTGCATATATCAATGATTATGTATGGGTATGGGACCTATTATCCAGAATGCTCGGGACCTGGTGTTTTCTGGATAGCAGTAATTTGAATCTTCATACCTTAATGGGGGAATGTAATATGTTTCACTATTACAAAGACGCTTGTAAACATTTTTTAATGTTTTCAGACCGCAACAGCTACATCGTAAAGTTTGTGACCTTTTGCAAGCATTGTATGTAATAAAATTACAACACACCAAGGGTTAACACATCAAGGGTCAAAGTGAATTAGAGGGAATTTTTGAAGTAAAAAAATTCGCAATTCGAAGTAATTTTTGGATACTTCGACCATCGAATAGGATGCTACAACTTCGAATTTACTTCGAATTCGATTTGAAGTAAAAATAGTTTGAATATTCGACCATTCGATAATCGAAGTACTGTCTCTTTAAAAAAACTTTGACTTCAATACTTCGCCAAATTAAACCTGCCGAAGTGCTATGTTAGCCTATGGGGACCTTCTACAGCATTTTTTGAAGTTTTTGAAGACGAAGTATAAATCGTTCGATCGTACGTTAAAATCGTTCGATCGTATGATAAAATCGTTCGAATCGTTCGATTCAAAGGATTTAATCGTTCGATCGTTCGATTTTACTTCGACCACAGAATAGCCAAATCCAATGAAAAAAAGTTTGAATTCCATATTTGAAATTCTTGCCAAAGGTTTATGCCCGAAACATGTAGTGTGCTTACACTGCTATATTAAAACACTTTGCAGTTTAAAATTACTGCCTGAAGCTGTTTTGATTCGACTACTACTTTTTTGGATATTCGAAATTCGACCCTTGATAAATCTGCCCCCAAACCTTTGCTTAGCAATAATGTGCAATGTAATATTCACCAGCGAATGATTATACATTGTAAGCAGTACTAAACATTCGCAAAGACACCATTTTAAATAACGCTTGTGACTTAATTACAGTACATTCCCGCTTATGTCTACTAAAAAATCCTGTAAACATATAATAAGCACAACAGGTTGATTTGCTTCCAAGAAAGAATAATTATGTTAGTTTGGATCAAGTATTGTTTTATTACTACAGAGAAAATGGAAATTGTTGTTAAACATTTGGATTATTCAGATACTAAGGTAGGAAACTAAGGTAGTTTGTACTGCTACTTTATATATATATATATATATATATATATATATATATATATATATATATATATATATATATATATATATATATATATATATATATATATATATATATATATATATATATATATATATATATATATATATATATATATACACTAGTGATTTTTTCAATAATTCCAAGAATCAGACATTTGGATATGCATTAGAGGAACTAAGAAGCACATTCCAGTCTGTCCATTAACCTTCCTATTAACAATAGGGTATTAATCAAAAAGGAATGGTTTGAATAAACATGGATTATTTAAGTATAATTCCTAAAGGACAGTAAAAGATTTAAATGAGATGTAATAGCAGTCAGGGGCATAACTATAGAGGAAGCAGACCCTGCGGCTGCAGGGGGCCCAGGAGGTATAGGGGGCCCCATTAGGCTCAAATTCATATACAATTTCAATACATTTTGGTAAAACAGGACAACCTCTGGATATGTTTGGGGCCCTAAAATTAATTTGCTGTGGGGCCCAGTAACATCTAGTTACACCACTGATAGCAGTAGCAAAGAGCTATGGGACAGATACTTCTATCTTAGACTGAACTTTGACATAGATTTTCAAAATGTTTAATAAGCCAAAATAACAAAGACACGTGTTTCTAAAATATATCCGTATTTTATCATTCTCTTTTATAAATTGGGAAGCCACAAACAAATATCACTATGCATTTTCTATTAATCCATTATGATGATTGAGATATAAAGAACATATTTTTGTAATCTTCAAGTAGGTGTCCTTTGACATTACATGGTCTGTCCCTGCATTAATTCATTCCTGATGTCACCATGAAACCCAGGATCTTGGAAGCAAAAAATAAATATGAAACAGTAAATAAGCGAGTGGAAGAACAAATGAAGGCATTTTAGAAGACCAAAGAGCTTAATCAAGATAAAAATTGAGTGATTGTCACAAGTAGCGTTGGAACCTATGACAGGAACACTTTTTACATTTTCTTTGATGTAAATGCTTCTTAATACTTTTCCAGCTGGATAGCTTTGGCTAAAAATTACTGCTGGTATTAATTAGTGAATAATACTTTCCTGTTTACATTTTTTGTAGCTGTTGCCCACTGAAAGGAAAATAAAATCTGGAATGACTCTACTTCTTGAACTGTGCCTGCTGCATGGAAAAGATACTTATACTGATCGCGTGGTGGGATGGGGTGTCTTTCCATTATGTAACAACAATCTCCAGATTTTAGAGGGCAAATACAGGTGTCCATTTTTAAGAGGACATTATGATTCACAAATTGACAGATTCAACAAAATTGAAGCTCTGATTATGACAGATCTGGATCATTGGCTATGCAATTTATATTTTCAGGTAAGAATGACACTGAATTTATTAATTGCATTATCTCAGGAATGTCTTTGTGTTACATAATATAATACATAATATCTTTGTTACATCATAAACTGTGTAGAGAAGTTCTAGAAAACTGACGTTAATGCCAGTTTAGAATTAGGAACACAGATGCCATTGTTCTCTTGGACAAATGATCATATATTGTAGTATGTTCTTAAAGTTTTGATTCATTTTGATTAGTCTACTACAAGTTAGAACATGAAAGCAAAGATATGTTTTGTTGCTATAGGTAATTGTACTTGTGTTATTTAGAACTTATGTAAGAAGCTCCTTTGTACTGTCAAAGAATGTTTTCCTGATAATAAAATTTTGTTTTTCAGTGCTATTGTCTGCTTACTATTAACACAATCTAAAAACAGCAGGTGTTATGATTTTAACAGTAAGGGGCAGATTTATCAAGGATCGAAGTAATGAGAGTTTTTTATTTGCTGCAACATATACATCCATGTAGTGTCGGACTGGCCCTCATGGGCCCCCGCCGGGCCAGGCCACATCTCCAGATGCTAGTTTTTAAAAAAAAAAAAAAAAGATCTTCCGCGTCGCGCAGCGGCATGTGGGCATGCGCCCCAAGGGGGCACCGTGTGCACATGCACACCGAGGAGCCCCATGTGTGCATGCATGCCGAGGGGGTGCCGCATGGCAAATCACAGTAGGGAGATGAGGGGGATAGGGGGGCCTGTAGGGGGGCCCTGGAGTGCAGTCCCGGTGGGCCCTGAGCCCCCCAGTCTGACCCTGCATCCATGTAACTTTATCATTTCCTGCCATTAGCAAATTAGGCAATGCTAGCGCATCTTCACATTGATGGCCGAAGTAATGCTAGCGAAAATTCGCCAGCATTCGGCGCCCTGGGCGCAACTTCGCATTTTAGTGAATTAGCGCTGTCCTAGCGAATTTACACCAGGTGAAGTGTTGCGATGGCTGCGAGGCCGTCGCTGGCGAATTTTCACCGGTTAGGAAATTTGCCCCATAGACTCCATTATATTCAAATAATTCAGATTTTAAAAAAAATATTTCCTTTTTCTCTGTAATAATAAAACAGCACCATGTACTTGAGCTAAACCAAGATACAATTAATCCAAATTGGAAGCAAAACCAACCTATTGGGTTTAACTAATGTTTACATGGTGTTCTAGTAGACTTAAGGCTAAGACTACACGGCCGACATTGATGCGATCCGACGCTGGGCAACTAAACGTACACGTCAAGTCAGATGCGACAGGAACAAGGTAAGTATAACGTCGGATCGCATCGCAATGGTAATCCGATCCAACACGACTGTCGGATGCAGACGCAGCTTGCAGCGTTTGCATCCGACAGTCGTGTGGCGTTGGATTACTGTTGCAACACAATCTGGCTTTACATTACTTACCTTGTTCATGTCGCATCCGACTTGATGCGTGCGTTTAGTCGCCCAGCGTCGGATTGCATCAATGTAAGCCGTGTAGTCCTAGCCTAAGGCATGAAGATCCAAATTACGGAAAGATCTATTATCTGGAAAACCTCAGGTCCTGAGCATTTTGGATAACAGGTCCCATACCTGTTTATATACAGAGGCAAGGAAAGACAGATAAGACCTTTTATGCTTTATTTCCAGACTGCTGTTTTATGAGAAGGTGGAAGCCAATATATATCTAGACACATATAGCATCAGGTTACCAAAGGTGTGGACATTAGTAAACACTAAAGACTGTGTATGTGTTAGAGGTGGGTGGATATTATTCTTTTTGAAAGTTCTAGTAAACAATAGCAACCAATCAGGAACATTTAGTGACCTGCTGTTAAAGGGAAACGTTCTGATTTGTTGTTAATGGCTACTAGATCTGAAAGAAATATTGTGCTTGTTAATTAATTTCCTCCAATTTATTACAACAACCCAATCAGCTTTGGTCTGACTAATATGTCATATTTGTATGCGTTATTTTACATTATAAAAGTGTATTACCTTCTCTTCCTAGATCATAAAACTGCCACCATGCCTAAATGAGCAGAACAAATCTGAATTCTTTGTTCAGCTTCCTTGTGAATTCCTTTCCTATGCGAATCATAATGAAAAGAAGGAACACAGTGATGAAGAGACAAAGAATGCTGCAAGAAAAAGTATAAACCAAGCAGGGCACAGTCAGGGGACAAATCAAGATGTATCCTTCACTTTCACACAAGGTATAAACAAAAAGAAAAAGAATACTATTTTAGGCGGGAAGAATTTCTAACTGTGTCCTGGGAGATAATGAATTAAAGATGTTGGCTCAGACACTCAATTTTCAGTTTAAATTGATTCATTGCCCAAAGAGAGTATAAGTATAAAATAGTAATATACTCATAGATTACATGCCAATCCACTAATTCATTTTGTGGGACATCTCTTGAAGTAATATTTAGGATCCTAAAACTGGGCAGAACTACATTCAAGGGGTTAACAAAAATGTAGAAATACAGCATTTTATATGTTAGGGACTGTTTGGATTATTTAATAAAATGTATTAATTCAAAACTAATTAATTTTTATTCAAGTAAAATCGTTTCTTTTATAGCTGTTAATAATAGCAAGGTTTTTATTGGGCTTGGATAAAAAGCACTTTAAAGATGTGGGAACTGGCCTCATCAACTCTCACTGAATAATACATTGGTTAGTAGGAGCTGAATAAACATTTGTGTTTTTGTGGAATTTATGCAGTACTCATGTAACTGACTCCATTAAGTGAGGATGCTTAATCAAAGTTATCTCTTGTCCTATGTCTATATATTGTAACAGAGTTCCTACTCCAAATAGTCATGTAATTGTGCAGGTAATTGTCCAAGTTTGAATCCATACATCAACACCTTTCTGTGCAGAAGCAGAACCTCGTGAACTTCTTATTCATTACCCTTACCTACAGTATGCAAATGTTTGACTCTGTATAGACTTCACATTTATACATTGGATTAAATAAGAGTAAGAGTTTGCGGCTTTCTAGGCTCTTCTGGAAATCTAAAACATGATTCCAAATGGAAACATAATAATAATTCAAGTCAGATGAGGCTTTCTCTCAAATATTTCTTTCTTTTAATTGTATTGAGTATATTTTATCACTTTCTACTTTCAATCCATATAAGCCTCTTTTTCAAGGTTTCCAGTCACTGACCTAACTATGCACATCTCTGTAAAAAAAATAACAACACCCCCACCTTGAGATATGATATCCAATTAATAGCAAATGGTATTTTGCTATTTGTCTGATAACCTGGAAACTGTTTCAGACATACATATTGAAGAATATTGGGTGCCAAACATGGTTATAACTTTTTTTAACATTTGACCTGCATTCATAATTTCTTCCTGTGTGTTTTGTTATATTAGACAATGTTGGTAGGGTGTCTGCCATCCAGGAATAAAAAGACAGGTGTGGTTAATAGTAGTGATGGGTGAATTTATTCGCAAGGTGCAAATATGTGGCGAATTTCCACATTCCGACGCCGGCGACAATTCTAGGCGCCTATTGACTTTAATAAGTTGGAATTTTTGCTGGCGCCAAAAATATTTTGACGCCAGCGTCAAAATTTACGCTTCGCAAATTTTCCACCATTTTGCAAATTTCGCAGGAAATTCGCAAATTTTTCGGCAAAGTGAAACGGGAGAAATTCACCCATCACTAGTCAATAGTGATGACAGAATATGCAGCATAGAGCCTTGCTTGAGTGTATGTAGCACTTTTCTTTATTTCCAGCTTCACTAACAATGTATAGAGATTGAATATCTAATTCAACTATCTAATGCTGAGAAATATTCACTAAAACTGCTTTTATGTGTTCACTAATATTCTAATATCGCGGAAGAATATACTGTACAATTTTGAGGTTAGGCATACAGACATTTGAAACTTTAGAGCCACTGTGGAATAATGGGTGGAAATCCAGTTTCTGGTAATGCTTTGCCATTTTTAATTAATGCATGGCAATTTGGGGTGGCACTTTACCACACAGACCAATTCATAATATATTTTTAGTTATTGCATTGATAAACATGTATTTCCTAGGGACCATTTCACAATGCTTGTGAATTAGATCAAAACTTGATTAACGCTCTGATATTAAGGGGCAGATTAATAAAAGGTCGAGGTGAACTTTCGAATGAAAATAATTCGAATTTCGAGCTATTTTTTGTGTACTTCCACTAGGGAATAGTCCAAATTCGATTAGAATTTGAAAAAAATTCAAAAATTAGAATATGTACTTTCTTTGTCTCTGCCAAATTGCTGTTTTAGCCTATGGGGGACCGCCTAGAACCCACTTGGAGTCAATTGGTGGACTCTGAAAATCAAAGTTTTTTTGGGAAAAACTTTGAATCGAATTCGATCTAATGCGATATTCCTTTGATTCGTACGATTCGAATTCGGCCGAATACAGACCTATTCAATAACAAACCAACCTATTTGACCAAAAAAAAACTTCAACTTAATTTCGGTTGATCTTTTTGAATTCGAATTTCGAAGTTTTTTCAATTCGAAATTCAACCCTTGATAAATATGCCCCTAAGTCTTGCATAGGTTCAGGCAGAATCATTTTATGCATTTCCTAACCATGAGAAAACCAGTATTGCTAAATGTGTTGAGATAGGAAAAAGTAATAAACCAACCTTTCCTTTTACAGATGGATAACAAAAAATGTTAAAGTTTTTATTTGTATTATCATTTTTAAGACTAGTGATAATAACATATTTTCACAATATATTATCAATATATAAATGCAAAGAAAAAAAATCTGATTCCAAGGCAATTTATTGGAGTATGTTTAATAAATACATTTGGACAGTTGCCCAATTGAAAATTTAGTCTGAGAACACTTGTCTTTGACATGATGGGAGAGCTAATTACTTGAGGATAACTGTGTACGGTCAATTAATAAAAAGCATATGCAAGTGAAAAATGTAACATTCTTAAAAGTAGAAAAATGAAAAGTAATATGTATATATCTTATAAAGTGGCTCAGCCTCTCCATGCATTTGTTCCATTAAACCTTTCTAAATATATTGTGACAGCATCTTAATATCCCCCATGTGTTTGTTTTGCAATATATAAGCAAAACCTATGCTGATTTTACCAATGATATGTAGCTGAGAGATTTAATAATGGGTAAACAAACACAACATGTGGTAATCCATTTCAAATTAAAAGTTTATTAAATGCTTGCTTGATGACTTTCCGGCTATTTACAATTAGAGAAGCAAACCCTGGGGGAATTGAGATCACAGTTGAAATCATTGTTTTAGCTATTTCATGAAAAAATCATACTATTTCATTGAAAACTACATATTGTTGAGTATCTTCTGAATCGGTTATAAAGTTTATAATTTTTTAGCAGCTACTGTACAGCCGACTAATATCTTTCAGAAAATGATTGCGCATGACTTAGAATCAATTTCTAAGAAGGGTTTGTTAACTTCTTGTTACTCTAAAAAAAAAAAAAAGTTTTTTTTTAAATTGTTGGTACTGAAATATATTGGCAGATAAATGTCCACTGGGCTAAATACACATGATGGGGCATTATGGCCAATGAAGGTATAGATGCTATTTCTTTGAAGTCAAATAAGTATGAACATGGTGGAAAAACCACTAAATCCATTAGCTGATTTTTATTTGGTTGCACCAGTGACCAATCCATTCTATTACATTCCATAACTTTTCCACCTAGCATTACAATTCTCAATGAATGTAAAACACACTGATGCTGAGGGAGGCCCTGAATAATTACAATAAAATGTGGAGCACTTAAAAACTCAAAAATAAAGAATTTAAAAAAAAGTGGAGCACTTAAATCATATAATGTAGCCTACATATCCTTATCCCAAGCTAACATGCGCAAATGTGCCCAATCAAATTTGTACCACTGGCTGTGGTCCGTACTTGTATCCAGTTGAAAAAAACACTTTCTATCTTTTTTACAAACTGAAAGGCATCAAGCCTTTTAGATAATGCCTCTGCTAAAAGTCATCCATCTGGTAAAATGGTAGTGCAAGCTACATTGAAAAATACTTAACAAATCATTCTAGTTATTTTGGATATGAAAGGAAACATTTATAATGTATGTGATCTTCACAATGGTTTGGATTTATCTGAATGTACATTGGCTAATGGATGTTACTCAATTTAACATTCAATTTAGACATTCTAGCCGTAGACATATTCCTGAATAAATGGACACTATAAATGGACTACCTGGACCCCTGCTAAAGACTCCAATTTGGAATATCATGTATGCTTGGAGATAATCAAAGGGTTTCTGACAGAGGAAAGATCTGTTATAGATACTCATGAATATATTCTTATTCTTTATTTATAAAACACAATTTGAGACAAGGCATAAACAAAAACAAAGAACATAAAACCAGAGATAATCACAATCAGACAGAAACAAAAACTAAGATATAGAGTTGCACCAAACCAGACAAGACAGATTCTAATGATTGCTTTAGTGCCTCATAGTTCAGTATCAGATGATAAGCAACTCTCTTGAAATCTGGGAAATCTGTGCTGTCACACTTTGTACAGAATACCTTCAGCTAACACATAATACACTACAACATGACTCTACATTAGTGGCCTTCTGATGGATAAGCAGTTGTGGTTTGTTAAGAAATTATCCTTTCCTCAAATGCAGAGTGGTGAAACTTTCTGCGTAATTTCTTAATATTATTGACTTTAGAAATTTCTCTGTGGAAGCCATAATGGTTAATGCATAGCTTAAATAGAGAATTTTACTTACCTACTTGACGTAAATTCCTTTTCTTCTAGTCCCGACATGTCAGTACACATGGGCATTGCCCCTCCCAGACCTGGAGGTAGGACCTATAACATAGCCAATCAAAATGAATCATGACCTATAAGACCACATGACTTCCTCCTCACCACAGTTATACTTTTGCCATAGCAGTACAGTAACCAAAATAAATAATTGGGATGGGAAACCCTGTACTGACATGTCGGGACTAGAAGAAAAGGAATTTACGTCAAGTAGGTAAGTAAAATTCTCTATTTCTTCTACGTCCCTCCATGTCAGTACACATGGGATCTACCAAGCCATGCACCGAAAACAAGGGGTGGGAATAACCAACATAATGCAAAAACCAAACTGATGCTAAGGAGGCCCTGAGAAAAGGCCAGCATCACATCCATCCAACAGGGGAGCTGATAAATGTATATCTCCTGAAAAGGGTAGATAAACGGCACAATAACAACATGTCCTAGGACATGGTAAACGATTAACAAGAGCTACAAAATCAACCACAAAATTACAGAGACCGGTACTTGAGGATCAAGCATTGCAGATTAAGAATAAACATATTCTGTTTAAAAAGGTTCCCTCAGTGACTAGAGGGATACCTGCAATATGGTTATCTGACAAAACCCCCCCTGGGGAAGAACAAAAATCCTGCAACTGTTAAAACAAAAAAGGTGCCTAGGACAAAACCAGAATGATGGCAATAGCCATCTCAGAACTAAAACACCCTAGAAACCACCAGGAAATCAATCAGATCAGAAACTAAACACAACTTGAATGCATCTATCACCAGTGCTGGAGAAATACACGATCCTCAGCAATAGCAAGTGGCCCTAAAAAGACTTGGCCCACATTAGCCTGGTCCTGCATCTTAATGGAAGCAGCTCAAACCAGTGCTGACCGGAGTCACCTCTACACCAGAGATCAGTCCAAGATCCACTAACTCCATGCTAATAATACCTAATGAAGACTTAACTAAATGAACACCAACTCTGGGTTATCATAAATCAGCATATCATTGTAACCATTGTAGAGCCAAGCTGGTACAGCCCAGTAGCTCCACCAACCACCAAATCTAAACTGGGTATACAACAGCACAAGGATAAGCTGCTGAACCAACCAATGTGACTTAAAGCCATCTACCAGTAAGCTATGCTGTTGCCCCAGCCAACTGCTACACAAGCAAGCAATGGGACCCAAACCAATTACAGTTCTAGAAAACACCCACAAAAGCCGAGGCCACTACAGCTCAAGCTGCACAATGCTACAGTTTATGCAAAAACTCAACCAAACCTGTGACCATACATAGAAGCTACTGAACCAGCCAACAGCTGGGATCACAATCCAAAATCAGGCATGCCAGAAGCTTATAGCCTACAAAAACTGGTACCAACCAGCAATGATGCACAATCCACTGGCAGAGAGCCAGCCACCATACATGCAACCAGTGGTGGACCAGCCAGCTATTATGTATTCCAACATAGATGTGCAAGGCCATTGTCACACTAGCAGGCCAAGATGCCCGTCAGCTGTGGAATTCGAATACACAAGCAATAGTAAATAAGCCAGCTATTGTGAATGCCACCCTTAGGGACAAGGTAACCAACTGCACTGGCACCTGACACAAAAGTCAATTTCCATACATGCAACAACGGAGCACGTCAGTTGTTGAACTTGCAAAACCCTGGTCCACAATCCAGCCTTATTGATAATAAGCAGTGGCATACAAGACCAAAAACAATGCATGTAAGGCAGAAGAAAAGGTTAGCTGTAAGCCAACATATGACCAACATCAGCTGCTGAATACCAATCAGCAACAAAATTAGCTATGGGCTGTGAAACTCAGAGCAAACACCAGCTGATGGTACAACCCATGCTAGATCCAACCAAATAGTCAATCATGCCTACTGCTGGTGTAACCAGAACCATACCTGCAAGGATTGCAGACAAGACAAAACCAATGGCTGTTGTCCTGCCAAGGATTGCCACAAGGCAAACAGACATGCCCACCAAGGGCCACAGCAAGAATAGTAACCATGCCTATCAGCCACCACAGCCTGGCTGGTGACCTATGCACCATAGGTCACAGCCAAGACTGGCAGCCACAAGCCCACAAGGACTATAATAAAAACTAGCGGCCACCTTAGCCAGGGGCCACAGAAAAGGCCCGCAGCCATAATAACCCAGGTAAAAGGACAACCAAACAAATGTGCCAAGGGTAAAAGACCACATAAGCCAAAGGCTCATGCAACAGGCCAGCAGAACAAGGGCCCTTGTAAAAGGCCAGCAGACCCAGGAGCCGAGGACCATGGTAAAAAGCCATGGACCAAAAGAAGGGCTCTAACCCAAGCCAAGGGCCATAATGAAAGCTAGAGGCCACACAAACCCAGCTCCCTGGCGAGATGCCCGAGGCCACACAAAGGGCCATAGACTACAAGCTGGCTTCAAGCATGTTAAGGTGCCAATAGACATAACAGTAAGTGCCCTTAAATCTACCAACAATTAAAGAAGGGAAACTTACAGTCACAAAAACTCAGTAGATGTAGTATAACTACAACTGAGCTCCCAACAAAAGCCACCAGATGGGAATAGAATATCTAAGAGAAGGCTTACATCACACAAAAAGACACCATATAACTCGGAACACTGCCTGTTAAGTGTGGAAACATCATAGGAAAAAATGGGGTACAATGCTGCTACAGCAGAACAAACCCCTAGCCGGTCCTGGAAATACCAGGTGTAATAAGAGCACACTTGCCTACTGTGTCTGCGAAAGAGAACTCGGGCTCACAAACCTAAGACCTCAGATGACAACTATACAAGAAGTCAGAGGAATACAGGCACCTAACCAGATAATATGCGCTAGACAGTAGGAATAATCCAGACAGATCCTTGGTGGCAGACTGCTTCTAAGGAGCAGACTCAGGGGCGTAACTAAAATAGGAAGCAGACCCTGCGGCTGCAGGTGGGCCCAAAAGGTATAGGGACCCATGAGGCCCAAATAAAGAGCAATTTCAATACGTATTGGTAAAAAAAGCACAACCTCTGGATGACATCAGGTTACAGCACTGAGCAGACTCAATGTAAGGAAGGGGCTACCATACTGCTTCAACAGTGCAAGCCTCCAGCCAACCCTGCAAGCACCCAGTGTAATAAAAGGCAAATATAACCTCTGTGTCTGCACAGAGGACAATAGAAACAACAGAAGCAAACTGAGGAGTATCTGCACATTACCTGATAGCAATGAAAAGTCCGCAGGTTGGAAACTTCAGCTAGAACCCGGATAGCTTTCAGCTGAGGGACATAATTAGCTTATTAACATGCAGACTTAGTACCTTGTGTAACTGCATTTTGCACAGAGGACTCCAGCTCACAACATACGACTTCATATAATATAAGAAGGAACACAGGCAGCTTACCAGATAGCTCAGACTTGTCAGCAGGAATATCCAGTCCAGTGGAACACTGCTTGTTAAGAGCAGACTCATAAGAAAGGAAGGAGGTGCCATACTGCTTGAGCACATGAGCCAATATAACCACTGTGTCAGCCAAGAGGATGCAGGTTCACCCATACAAAACTTAAAATATTAAACAGCAATAGCAAATGGGCCAAAGGAACACCTGCACCTTACCAGATAGTGACTAGTTAGCTTGATGGAAACTCCAGCCAAAGCCCTGATAGCTTTCAGCTGAGGGACATATTAAGCATATTAACATGCAGACTTCCCAGTGAAATTAATGTTTCAAATACACAATGGATACTGAGAAATCAAAATCTCTGGATTCAGGTACCACACTGCTTAGGCAGAGGGATTCACCAGCCAGTACTTAAAGTGTAGCAAGAGCCAATACTGTATTTTGCACAGAGGACGCCAGCTCACAACATAAGACTTCAGATAATACAAGAAGTCAGGGGAACACAGGCACCTTACCAGATAGCTCAGGCTTGTCAGCAGGAATATCCAGGTGGAACACTGCTTGTTAAGAGCAGACTCATAAGAAGGAAGGAGGTGCCATACTACTTGAGCAGTGCAACCTCTAGCCCTTCCTGGAGGTGCCAATATAACTTCTGTGTCTGCACAGAGGATGCAGGGTCACCCATACAAGGCTTAAAATATTAAACAGCAATAGCAAAACGGGGCGAAGGCACACCTGCACCTTATCAGAGTGGCTAATTAGCGGGATGGAAACTCCAGCCAAAGCCCCAATAGCTCTCAGCTGAGGGACATAATTAGCTAATTAGCATGCAGACTTCCCAGTGCACTACACACAGTAGATAATGAAGAATCATACTCACCAGCTTCAGGCTGTTATAACTAGCCCATATGCATACCCACGGCCCTTTTGAAGAAGTTCTGTAGAGTTCTGTAAAGTCTCACATAACTCAAAATAAAAGGGGAGTCCAAAAAGCTCACAGGTAACAATGTGGGAAGCCCACACCTGTGTCTGTTCCCAAAAAAGCACTAGATTGAATCTTGTGCCTCGCTGGGCATATAGCAGGGGGGCTGTTTTAGCACAGGGCTAGGACCATGGGTATGCCCACACCTGCACCTCTTCCCAATAAGCGATAATTTACAGATTATGCGTCTTGAGGCATCAGGTAAATTCTTCTCCATTACCTGGGAATCATCCCTCTGTGTCCACACAGAGGTAAAAAATAAGCAAAAATAAATAAATAAATAAATAAAAATACAGAAGAAAAAACAAAAGGGTCATCATCCCTCTGTGTCTACACAGAGGTAAAAAATAAATAAATAAATAAACAAAAAGAAAATGCAAAAGAAAAACAAAAACTGTGTTTGATTTCTCTCAAAATTCAACAAAAAATAAAAAGTGAGGAGGGAGATCCTACCTCCCTGTCCAGTAGGACAAAAAATAACTGTGGTGAGGAGGAAGTCATGTGGTCTTATAGGTCATGATTAATTTTGATTGGCTATGTTATAGGTCCTACCTCCAGGTCTGGGAGGGGCAATGCCCATGTGTACTGACATGGAGGGACGTAGAAGAAAAAGCATCCGGCTGCAATTTGTGTGCAAGTAGATTTATTTTTGTTATGGCAGCTAGTTGTATTTAGAAGTATTAAGTTCCTCTTTTACTGTACTTCACTTCATTTTAATTCAGTGATCAAATAGAAAGCAATCTTCTTTCTTTACTTCCTCTTCAACTTCAAAATATGGACAACAGGAAATGGAATTAGGCCTATTTTGGACCTGTGAATTCTGTCAGCACTGACCTTGGAAGCATACCCATATGCTAAAAATTTAAAAGCATGACTTCATTAAAGGGGATGTATACAATGAAAACTATGCAGATCTATTACAGCGCAAAGGCCTACAAGATTTTTGGAGATTAACATGATTTTATAATGAATCGAAAATATTTTTTTTTACCTCTCTAGAGAGAGAGATCAAAGTATATTTTCTTTAGCAGAGATGAGCTGACGGACCCGATCATCTCTGCTAGATAGGGATGTAGCGAACTGGCGATTTGGTGTTCGCGAACGCCGTTCGCGAACACCGGCAAAAAATGCGAACGTTCGCGAACAGTTTGCGAACTTCGAACACCCGCTAAAATCGTTCGATTCGAAAGATTGAAGGATTTTAATAGTTCGATCGAACGATGCTTTTCATTCGATCGAATGCTTACAATCGTTCGAACGAATGGAAATCGTTCGATTTTTAGCGGTCGAAGGAATTCGAATGGTCGAATGGTCGAACGATTTGTATTCGAATCGAACGCGAACTCAAAATGCGAACGTCGCGCGACGTTCGCGAACATTCGGCGGACGCGAACGGTCGAAGTTTGCGCGAACAAGTTCGCCGGCGAACAGTTCGCTACATCCCTACTGCTAGATGAACAGTTGGTATGACCTAGTGTTGTTCTTATGATATAGAAAGAGAACAAAGTAATTTGATAGTTGCAGTATCCAAATTAAATTCCAGTTCATATTTTTACCTAGATTTAAATTTGAAATGAATCTTGACAGGTTTGTAATGCTAAGGCATGTCACTTCCATAAGTGATTCTGCTCCTTACTGCTCCGTAAGCACTGAAACATGTGGAAGGAATTGTTCTTTTACATTTCACAGCTTGCCATTTCCTCAACAGGACAACCCTTGGCCTCTCAAACAAATCCTAATGTTGCAAAGGAATTCATTCCCAGCACTGAGGAGAACATGGAAAGAAAACACAATCCTTTGAAAAGAGAACATGTTTTAAAGACATCCCATAGAAAAAGCCGTCAGAAAGGCACAGCAAATTTTTCTCAGGTTTGTACCTGCATTTGTTCATTAACTGTTTTAATCTTGGCAGTGTGCAAGTAACAGTGAATATTTTTAGGGAGAAGACACAACACAACAGAAGACTATGAGAAATGTGAACCACAAGGCATACAAGCAAATTAAAAGGATTAAAGGTTTGTTTGTTTTTTTTATTTATATAAACATATCAATATTAATAATTGTGAATCAGAAATTATGTTTTGAAGAGGTTATAAGTAAAAAAACAACAGTAGGACAAACCAGAAGACAGCTCAGGATCACAAAATATACTTTGTATATTGTTCAATACAAAAAAACATGTTTATGGTGTGTATGTTTTCTTTGTATAGCTTCTTAGGATGGCATTAGAAACAAAATTAGTATTGGCAATAAGTCCATCATTTCAAAATGAACAAGGCAGAGGCTGTGTCCCATAACTGAACAATAGGGGCAGATTTATCAAAGGTCGAAGTGAAAATTTGAATTTTGAGATTATTTTTTACTAGGGAATAGTCCAAATTCTATTCAAATTTGAAAGAAATTAGAAAATTATCATGTACTGTCTCTTTAAAAATTAGACTTCGACCATTTACCATTTAAAACCTGCCGAATAGCTGTTTTAGCCTATGGGTGACCTCCTAGAGTAAATTGGTGGAGTTTTTTTTGGGGGGAGGGAAACTGAATCGTACAATTAAAATGCGCTATTACTTCGATTTGTACGATTCTAATTCGATAAAAAACGGACCTATTTCGCCAAAAAAAACCTTCAATTTAATTTCGGTTGGTCTTTCTGACTGACGAAATGGCTACCTAATGAATATAGTTTATTAATCATTAACTACAATTTTATTGACATCACATGAAAACTTTTGCTTATGCACCAGATTTAAAAGTTAGTAATACATTTTTGGTACACTATAGAATGATTATAGCGAAATCAAATCTAAAAAATATTACAAAAGAGCAAGTCATAAAATGTTCCCCTTGTCTCTTACCATTACTACGACCTCCCCTTTCATCTTGTGTCTAACCTTACATGAACTATTCTGAACCAGTCATCATTCTCCCCTGTAACCCAGTAATGACATTTATTGAAATCTGAGACCATGATTTTGTGGCAAAATACAACAGCAAACTATTATTATATGAAGATCTCCAACAAGTGAATTTTCCCTCAAAGTTTGATGCCTGACTCCCTTTGTAAAGATATATATTTGTAGAACTACAATCTATCTTTAAGTGATCCTGATACCCCAAGGAAATACACATGACGTCTATATGTTATGTTCGCCATTTCCCTTGTAATTGCATCTCAGAGTTATTATTAGGGAAATAAATAATAAACAGACGCAGCACAGGAGCAGCTTGCTGGGTCACTGAATTGAACCTCAGACTCTCAGCCATGGTCTAGAAGGTCACTGCTATTTAAATAAATTATTGTAGATGTAGTTTATTCTATCTATTCAAAGCAAGACACAAGTTCCCTCATATGGCATCATTTTGTTTGCAGTGCTAGTGCCTAGCTAGAGTTAAAGTCAACTGAGCCTTGTGTGTGTTGGATTTATGGCTGTAAATTAACACTGCTATAAATCTGACACACAATGCTCAGCAAGGGCTTCTAGTACACTCCATGGAAGCTGCTAATTTTTTTTAGCAAAGTGGCAATATTTGTTTTATAGCAATTCTCACCTTGCAGGATAGCCTCTTTCCAGGATACCCCAACTCCTGAAGCAGGTCGGGAATGGGAGATTCTAGGTAATGACCCAGTCAGCTGCTCGTTTGTGGTGTTTTTCTTTTTTTCAAAGCAATATTCCAATGAGTTATGGACACAGTTAAACTCTGGGATTATTCTGAGGAAAAGGAAGAGTTAAGTTTCTAATTATTAAAATTAAATGTTCCCCAAAATCCCTCAAGTCTGCAGCTTTCTATAATTTCAGTATCTATAATTTATTGAACAGAGACTAGTCACTTTAGAGTTTTTCTTATTTCTTTTCACTTCCTCTAGATCATTTCTAAGATAGGCAAGAATTATTTCAGCAAAGTGTTAAAGCATAAGGAAATATGGGGGATGGCAATATAGTAGGCACACCCGAGTGAATTGAATTTCCCCTAAGCCACTGCACACTGCAGTGAATCAATGTTTCTTTGGTTACAAGTAGAACGTGAAAGTGTATAATTTCCATTATTCCTAACCCAACTGGTAGAGCAACTTCATGTATACATGCATTCAGACCTTTGATGCACCTTTAGGTCATTCATTATGTAATCCTATTGGATTACCATTAGTTATTCCCATCTGAAAAGCTTGTTGGCTGATGCATTCATTGAGTACAAGAAGAAAACTAGGGGCCTATTCATCATGCAGTGTAAATATTGGAGGAAAACATCACTGGTGATGTTGCCCATAGCAACCAATCATCAATTAGATTTTAGCAGTCACCTACAAGTATCTGATTTGTTACTGTGGGCAACATTACCGGTGATGTTTTCCTCCAATTTTTACACAAGATGATAAATACATCCCTAGAGACAGACCCGATGTTTCACCACTACGCCATATGCTCTAAATGAATTCGGTTATTAAACAGGGTTACTTATTTTAATAGAATACTTATAGCAAGCTATTCACTGTTACTACTACATTTTACTCACCACGTTTTTATTGCTATTGTACATTTTTATTAGTTTTTTTTATCTTCTAGTCTCTTAATAAATCCCCTGCTGATTAATAGGGTGTTACAAATGGTGTCCCAAACCCAGAGCAAACCCGAGGTCCTGGTCATGGCTCACTCATCCTCCTTTAGCAACCACATTTGGCTTCGGCAGGAGCCCTTGGCAACTCGGTTGCCACCAGGTATTAATATGAGAGGACCAGGAGGAGAGCTCTAGGCAGGCAAGGGAACCGAACGTGGTACTCGAATGGAAAATTAGAAGCGTGGTCAAGGTACAGGCTGTACAAAATAAAGTCCAGAGACTCTGCAGTTCACTCCCTTTGCTGGTATTAAAATCTGTTCTCCTTCAGATTAATCACAATAAAATCTTTCATTTGTAAGAAGAAAACCAGCGCTATAAGCTCAGGGATAGACAACAAAAAAATAGTGATATATAGTGTAGTAATTTTTTGATAGAGTTACACCTCTTTGTGCAACACACCCCCTAGTTATTGCACAAAGAGGTGTAACTCTATTAAAAAATTACTACACTATATATCACTATTTTTTTGTTGTCTATCCCTGAGCTTATAGCGCTGGTTTTCTTCCTACAAACGTAAGGTACAGGCTGTGTCTTTACCAATCAGGCAGCGCAGTATATAATCAGTAAATAGGCAAAGCAGAGTAGAGGTCACTGGCCGGGTCAAACACCAAAATGCAGTACAAAATCGGAATCCGGAAGAATAGTCAAGGAACAAGCAAAATCGGGACAGGCAGCAGACTGGACAAGATCAGGGACAGACAGGGTCAAAAACAGAACAGGAATCACAAGCACACACAGGAACTAAGTAAATAGACAATTACATTGGGCAAAGCCTTTAACACAGAGAGCCCTTTAACATGAACTATCCCTTCAAGCATTTCTTAAACCTAATGATAATAATATAAAACACCTTTACCCCTGCCTTCCAGTACAATCAAATCCAATATGTGCACAAGTTCTAATGTTAAATTTGGTTTACCTCAAGGATATTCTATTAAGCTGTCACATCACTTGCTATGTCCTAGCTTAGTAGACTTGTAGAATTGTTATTAATCTATGTGGTTGGTCCAACTTGACACCTTTGACATTTTCACGGTGGCAACAATCACCGTACAGTACTGCAAGGTATGATTTATTAATGGCATATACAGAAAGTATTTTCCTTTTAATACAGCAGTTGTATTAAAACTACTAAAGCTACTTTTCAAAGCACAAAACACACCAACATTTGATATTTTGCATACCACAATAGCAGCAAAATTAAAACCAGGGCGCTGTCCATCTCTTTGATCATGTTTCATTATCTGCTTAGTTCAAGAATGGACGTCCATGATTAATCATTTGTGAGGAACGGCTGCAATTAAAAAGAGTTGCATGGCTTTGAAATGCTTTGCTGATTGCTAGTTTCTATTAAAATATTCTAGGAATAACAGATAGGTTTAATTCCTGAAGACAAGAAAAATTATTTCATGTATGGATTTTTCATATTTATTGTATCACTTTATTATATCACTCTGCCTAACTGAAGAAGAAGAAGAGAAAAAATCTCATACTGCAGACTTTACATGGATCAGGCTGAGGTTTACTTAATTAGAACCTCCAGGCAATAAAGGAACCCTTCTTTTAAATTCTGTGAATCTTAATATGCTAAATAATGCAAAGCTTCAACTCTTGAAGCATGAGACACACATCTGGCAGCTTAACATTTAAATTACAGAATAAAAAGGAAGGGAAAAAACACACTAGCGATAATTTTCTTGCAGCAAAAAAATGATATGAATTGAAATAAAATTTAATTTACTTGTAAGTTTTAAATTTTACTGATGACTTTAAAGAAACAGGAAAAAAGAAAACTAAACTTGGAATAGCTGTAATCATGGCAATGTTATCTTCCTTGAAAAATTTCTATGTATAAATAAATCAAAGGGTACTGCTAGTTAAAAAATTCCAATCCTATTAGCATGCTATTTTCTGCATTATTTTAGTAAGTAGGAGCTATTGCAAATATATAAACTCCCCAGTATCTTGCCTTCTGCCCAATGTGTTCTAACAACCCATAGACCAGAATGGTGTTCAGCTGATACATACTGTATGATACATACTAACATACTAACTAACTAACATACTGACCCACAAAATAAGGAGCTGCAGGGAATCCCTCTGTATTCCCCATTGCATATTTTGTAAATTGACCCCAATAATGATCACTAGTATGCAGCCTGTAAGTTTTTTTTGACTCTCAAATAAACCAAATCCTGTTTTATCCAAAAATCTTAAAAACCTATGTAATGAAGTATTATAGTTATACAATAAAATATGCATAGCAGGGGAGAAATCAATCTCAAATGGATGCATTAACTACTGGATACTTTTGCTCTCAATTGTTTCACAGAGCATCTGTTAGGACTCTCTGTTTCTTAACTTTACCCTTTTGGTTTATGAATGTTTTCTCAACATGCTGATCCCTATGCTGATATTCAATACGAAGAGTGATAGACATACCATTGCATTTTTGGATATGAGATTGTGGGGATCTGGTCTGCTGAAGGCTACCAAGAAAGTCTCCAGCAACATTCCCGGGGTGAATTTTAAATTAGTGGGTTCTAACTTCAGCCACAATATTTCTTACAGCCTGTGTACTGCTTACCATTAATAACTTTTGGTCCGGGTGCTTCCCGTCCTGGACCCCACGCTTGAATAAAGGAGTTGGTATAATCACCATGACCTCCCCACACAGGAAACAAATTGCATATCCCCTCAATTAATGCACTGTGAGTCTTACCCCATTCACGATGTGACGGTGTGACCCAGGTGCCGTGGCCCGAATCCATCACTATGAGGAACGTTATCAGCACATCTATCGTTGGGAGCAGCGCACTCCTGGGCCTTTTTTTAAATATTGCATGTTTCCAGACCGCAAGTAAAACAGGTATTCTTTATTTAAACATCCGATTAATTACAAACAGCGTCTGGTTTGCTGCACTTCACCAAAAGATGCATCTGGGATATATCGGGCTGATTTTTCAAAAATCAAATTGCCATTTTTTTTCTTGTTTCGAGAAAAACCGCAAAGAAAAAGCGAGGATGCAGAATTATTTTCTGAAACTTCGAATAGTCGGAATTAATCAAAGGAAAAACTGAGAAAAGTCATTAGAAAAAAAACGGCAAGTAAAAGCTGGCACGGTTGTATAAAAGTCAATAGGAATGTTCTCTAACAACTTTATTTATTAATTTTTTTTCCCAGTTTATTAAAACATTTGAGATTTTCAGCCTTGTTGAAATTGAATGGGACAATGAGATTCTTGCTGCATGTGACTTTTTTTCTGTGAAAAGACACAAGCGGGAATAATGCAGATTAGCATGAAACAGGTCAACAATATATTATTTGATTTGATATGTTAAAAATATTTACTACTAGGTGCAAGGGAGTAGAGGAGGACTGATAGTTTTAATAAACGATCTACAGTATTTGTTTTAATCCTTCTGAACAAATTAGATATTATCGCCCCATAAAAAACCCTATGCACATAAACTACAATACTATTCTATCCATGTACATGGATACATGGATCCCAGGCCAAAGGTCTAATTTGCAAAAGCAAGTGCAAAATGCATCAATGGAATGGATGCAAAACTGAGCATGCATTAACCCTATTAATAAATGTACTTGCACAATAAATGCTCCTGTCAACTTGTGGTGAGAGGAATTGAGCTAACTCTACCTACTGAATTTGCTATACGAATGCTAGGCAGAATGGACTGGCTGATAATTTCAGAACACCTCTAGTGCTGTGCATCCATGAATGCAGTTGACTTCCGCCAAGGATATTGCACGCTATTCCATCCCTAATCTGAAACTATGTGGCACAATTTATGCATGACACATGAAGAATGGGAGTAATTGTGTCTATTTCCACATTCTGATGGCACCCACAAATACAAGGTTTTTTGGGGGGCAGGGTGGAGACCACACAATCCTAAATGTCCTGAGGAATTTTCAGGTGGCTCAAATATAAAATGAAAGGTAAGTTGATTGACAATAATAGTCATTAAACTATAGTGACTGCTACCTAATGTCTTTCTCCTAATTAAAATTCTTCTGCATGATCTCTCAGGGATACATCAATGCCTCCAGCATAGTTCTTTGGAGCTTCTGGTGGTGGTGGCATCTGCAGCTGAATGAACATTTCTATCTGCATAGTTACCAAGTTAAAAAAATCCATAGATAAGTGATCATATACACTATGATTATATGCATTTTCATATGCTAGCATTCTGGTTATTGTTTCTGCCACATGTTGTATAACAAATAGTCACTCTAGCAAGAATTTCCTGGTGCAAACCAAAACCATCCTTTGTTTTTTCTTTTCTTGATAATTCTTTTAAGCCAATGCTACACTCCCAATCCTTTCAAATGAGCATATCCAAATCTAGTTTGTAGGTGATTGCCTTCCAGATTTTTAACGGACTAACAGTAGATTCCTGTGCTACCATGTTGTGTGTGTGAAACTAAAGGGAATTGTATGGAATAGACTGGTACTGTTTACGAATTTCCCCAATACCTGGGAATGTTTATGTTTCCCATAATGCATAGGGCCATACCCACTGCCTTCTAGGTGTGAGACGTAATAAAGAAGCAATATGGTTAGAAGCTGGAGCACAAGTTTATCCAGCTTCATGAACGTAACATTTAACCTCTGTTTAAATCAAGTTGAATGCACTTTCTGTACTGTTTGAATGTACTCAACCTTTGATTGTAGTATAATAGTACACTACCAACTGGTATTGGGCATACCTTGTTTTATCTTTAATGTTATGTATGCTGTCATAGTGGTTGTATGGCCAAAGTGCCCTATTAGTTACATGTAGGTAAACCTTGCCTTCAGAAAGGATGTGGAATAATGTAGAGTTTTATAAACCAACCCAAATATCTTATTGATCAATGAGCTGATTAAAATACACTGTTGTGACGGGCTTTAGTAAGATCCACTTATGTAAGTAAAAGTTCCTTTGCAAGATTAATTAGTTATATTGAAAATAGTTTTTGTTCCCTAAACGGCATTTAACACTTATAATCAAACAAAGAAATCATTAAAATAAGTGTCCCTGCACACTATTATAAATCCTCTCTGCATTATAGCTGTTTCAGAGAACCCCATTTTAAGCAGTTTTTACTTCTCAAATTTTGATTGCTACAGCAAAATAAAGAGCAAAGTGACTACCAAATATTCTCTAGTGCATGCAGACATCCTACAAATTCCCTTATAATTTGTCATTAGAGGAAACATATACTAAAAAGCTGACATTAAGCTGTTTTGACAGTCTCTTTTGCAGCTCTTATCATGCATTATACAAAATGTTAATATACAGTTAATTTTTCCAATATACCTACTGAAAGTCCCAGGGCATATATAATCAAATATTTAAAAAAGAAAAAGAAAAACATGTTTGACATAGATCTAGTAATACAGTGAAAGCATAAATAAAGCTACACCAAGTACCACCCACATTTCTTAGCTGATCAAATTTTGTTATATTAGTATTATTTAGGTATATTTGCATTACATACATAGTTTACCTATGTTTCAGGTTGGCAAACATTATTTATTAATTTGATTCATTCATGTTATATGAAAATACTGTATTAATTTATTATCAGAATGTCTCCAGGAAATACAGCATCTACTTATAATTTTTTAGAAAAAAAAAACCCCCCAAAAAAAAACAAGGTAATTCATTAGGAACCATTGCTGGACATGAATGGGCTGACATTTTTTGCTGATTTAGTCAGTAGAGACAGGTGAATGCAATCAAAACAATGACAACCTTGGCCAATAGGTGAATGAAAATTAGACAGATATTGATGATTAGGATTGGAAAAACCTATTGAATGAGGCCATGAATGCAGCACACTTTCATCTGCAAAACCAACCAGCCAGCCAATTCTAATTTGGCCAACCAACTAGGCGATCAAAGAATGACAATAACGTACTGCTCCCCTTGATGATTCCCATGCCCCACAATTATATGGCCCTAGCTTTAATATGCCTACACTTTCACAGAGCCCTGAGAGGGTTAAAAAAACCATATCGGTCATTTACTCAACAAGCCACAATATTCAAAACACAGTTTCAGCACAAGTCACTATGTTTTTTTTTTAAAATGATTTTTGCAATTATGCTGAAAACTTTTTGGCGTTCCAGTGATGTAATTTCCGTCAAAATGACATCTGGCTCTGATTGTGTCTGATTGTGTAGGTGTGAGTTTGCTGTGTAGTGTGTGTAGGCTGTTGTGAGAACCGTGGAACTACTGTCACCTTTGAGATAGCTACAGCTCTCCCATGTGTCACTAGGCACATTTGTGTACAATTTTCATAATAAACAGGTGCGCAGTGCAACTATACAGCAGTAGATACTTGTGTCATTAGACACAAGTATCATTATGAATAGTAAATATTTGCACAATATAACTCCAGATTCCAAACAAAATGGGGAGCTACAGTATAACTCCCTAACTGGTATTAAATGATAAAATCGAATATCCAGGCCAAGGATTTGCCCCAGGCAAGCTTTCTTATTGACCCCATATATCCTACGTTCAATAATGTTTATCTTTTTACTTATGATCACCCATGAATGTGAGATAATGGCCCCATCTCAGGCCCCTGATTTGTTGTAAAAGATCTACGGGGGAATGTAATGCGAAACGTTATGCCTTTGTGCGAACAAATTTTGCTTTGCGTAAATTTAATACAGCTTTTGCGAACACGGAAACTGTTTAGCGACCACTTCCAACAGTGGAAGACCGTATAGTTTGCGCCAATGCGCAGTCAATGTAATAAAACTTCTTAATGAAAAAGTCGTTATGTTTACTCCAAAAGATTACAACACCTTCAAGCACTTCTTACGATTAAAATTCGCAATGCGCAATTAAAATTCGCAATGTGATAACAGTTTAACTAACAATATTGCATTGAGAGATGAGGATTTTAAGTCTTATTGGTGTGAATTGTTTTGCTCTTTGTGACTTTAATTACATTCCCCTGCTAATGTCCTATGGCCTAAGTGTTTCTTTTACTAATGCCATAGCAAATATTTGGTAATGTGCAGATAGCCCTTTACAACTGCAAAATGATAATCCAAACAAAACATTAAGCAGCAGTTATTATCTATATGTTTTCTATCTGCATATAGGTAATATGGGAATAATCATTTCCATTGATTGATGTTCATGTTACTGTACTTTTATTACCAACTGAATGACAATTATTCACCATTATATAAATTGTTAAACAACATGGTTTTAAAACAGGAAAAACATGCTAAGTCAATGCACAGATGCAACCCCCTTTAAAAATTCCTTCTGCTGCTTCCAGCTGGGAACAGTGACCACAATGGTCACAGGGTGCTGTAGGTAGCCCTGTACAGTATTTATCTCCTCCTTGCAGTAAGTGGTAACCACAACTTTATGAACTGTACTGTGGTGGCTCTGCATATGCAGTGCAATTTATGCTAATACATGGTTTTCCTTCTCATGGAATAATATTAAGCTATTCGTAATAAATAGTAAATTAGCTGCTACCAGCAGTGCCCTGTATGCTAAATGTATTCCAAACAGAACAGGGGGAGGGAAACTCTCAGAAATACTGGAAAATATTTCTGCAAATATTGCAAAGGACATTTTCTGCATGAGATACGTCAAGTTTTATGTCTTGCATTTTCCAATAATCAATTCTGCTCTTCTGTTTTTCTTCAGTTGGATTCCCTTCCAATAAAATTGTTCCATACACAGAGCAGCAGTCTAATGCTCTTCCACTGAAAGAAGACTTTGATATAAAACAAAAGGTAAGAATGCCATTGCTTCTTGTCATACTGTGAAAAACATTCCTTTTGACAAACCAAAAAAAAACATGCAGTATTTCTTAGTTGTAAGAATTCTGGGCTTCAAAGGTAGTTTTGATGTGCATGTCAAGCCAGAGAAGCTGACATTTTGTGAGATCAGCAATACTGGGAAACATTTTAATGCTCCGAACACACCTTTTTCTGTAGCTGCTGAACACTTCAACAAAATTAATCAAAGTCCATACCTTTCTGACAGGCTTTGAAGTGGTAATTGGATAATTATTTTCTTTGCTGATTCTGCTTTGCTAGTAGTTTACTGACTGCTTACAGCTTCAACCTGTTCTGTTATCAAGTGAAAAAAAATCTTATGGAAAAGTGATGACCATACTAACAATAACATTAAAAAGTTACAGCTGTGTCCATGTTACTAATCTGCTTGCAACCATCTTTCTTCACATTGACTTTTCATATTTTAATGTGACATAAATTAGCAAACAGTAGTTCGGTTGAGTGTAAACAACAGTGATGTTTTACTGAAACCTACAAGACTGAATTTCTATGAGTATTTAATGCCGAGTTTCTTCTCTCGACAGTATTAGTGGTAAAAAAAACAATTTATTTTCAGCTGGCCACAAAGCATTATCCTTTGGGATTTTCTTTATTGTGATGTGGAATTGTGAGTGTGTCAGGAGTGGCGGTATAGGCTACTGCTAATATTATCTCACTAGGTCAGCTCCTGCTGCAAGCAGCAAACTCCTGTCACTCGGGAGCTACCCAAATCTATTGTATTTTGCATTGCATTGGAAAACACTATGACCTCCTGCACCATGAGGGGTGACAGTTATTTAGGGGGACATATGCTGCATGCATTGAAAGTGCCATGGAATTGGCACAGTGCATTTAATTGCATTGGGCAACATACTGAAACACTAACTTTATTCACTCACAGGGGCCCAAAGTTACCAATAATAGATAACAAGTCTCCTACTGTAATCATTTTCATGGTGTTGGATACCAACAATACACAAACATTATTGCTTATGGCACATGGAGTGTTTTGACCACCAATATTTCAAAGCACAGCAGAAGTCAAAACGCCTCATACACCATTATCCTACAAATAGACTATTGAATGGGTGAGAATGAGTTAGTGAAACCGAATACTAGTATATATAATCATGTCTACTAGGAAATGTGCAAGAAAGAAAAGTGTCTATATTTGCTTTAAATGCAGCTATCATTATTTTTTTAAACTACCCCTTTCAAATGAACCATTTGTTTTCAGGCACAAGAAATATTTAATAATTACATTCACCAGAATCTTGCTTTTTTTTTCAAACACAGAAAAAGAAACATGTCTGTTCTGGGCAGGATTTTCAATGGGCACAAAAATCAGAAACTATTTCACACAAACAATTGCTGAGTGATTCAATGTACACTTCTTACCAGGATGAGCTGGAGATGCACCACTTCTCAGTCTGGTATGTAAAGCTATTTTGCTACTTTTTAAATGCTGTAAATAAATGTGTGGTGGATGATGCCCTCTCTAGCTGTACTTGATTCAAAACAACTAGACTCCACCCCCAATGCTTTGCAACTAAAACCAACTACTAACCCCTGCCTGGCAGTTTTGTCCCGCCCCAGTCATGAGCCTTCAGTCAGCAATTTGCTGCACCAGGCTTCCCTTTATGAATAAACTGGCCAAAAACACGTTTTAGCTGCAGACACTAATGAAATATATGTATATGAATGCTACATCTGAACTTTTGCACATGATCACTGCTTGTATCAGTTTTCAAGACTTGTACACTGGTACACAGGTACACAATAACATCCATGCAAGTAAAATGTTGCTAAATAATTGTTGCATGATAGTAATTTTCTCTGCACTGCAATACACCAAGGGTAATACAGGAGCAAATGCCATGTGATGCTATAAACAATGAATCAAGTCCTTGTAATTGTAACCCATCTACTGGACAAAGCTTGATCCTCATGTTTAATTTTTCCATCCCATTTTTCTCTCCTTTGCTTTGTTTGACTCTAAACTGACTACAATGAGAAGCACCACTATCCCATAGCATGCCATAGTATGTCATAGGCATGTACTACTCATTGGTCTTCCAGTTGTAAACAGATGGAAGCAAAGTGTACTTCTCTAACCAGGAAAAAGTTGTCATGATATGGTACATTTGTCATAGCTGTAATACTTAATGTGTGCCTTTTTCACTTATCTTTACTCCATGGGGCAAATTCACTAACCTCCGAAAATTTGCCAGCGACGGCTTCACTCATAGCGCAACACTTCATCAGACATAGATTCACCAGGAAAACGCTAATTCACTTAAATTCGAAGTTGCGTCCAGGGCACAAACGCTGGCGAAGTTGCGCTAGCGTTACTGCGGCAAGCGAAGTTGCGCTAGCGTTGCCTAATTTGCATACGGCGGGAAGTTAAAGTTCAATGGATGTATATGTTGCAGCAAATACATTAAATTACAGAAGCCGGGGAAACCTTAATAAAATAAATTTGTTATATTGCCCTACACATGAGCCCTGTGTATAGTTTATGTGCCATATGATAGGAAATGTAGGGGGGAAACCGGTTACCCCCCAAAAAATTATGCTCTTTTTCAGCCTATCACCCTGAAAAAGGAAAAGACGCTAGCGTTTATTGGGACTTTTGAGAAAAAATTTTAACTATTTTTTTAGGAAGTCCTATCTACTCTATTGCACTTCGCCCAATGGAGCTTACAATCTAAGGTCTTTTTCATGTTCACATGCACTTTGGTCAGTTGATCAATATTTATTAAATTAAACCACAGGCATCATTTCCTAGGTATGATTCTGATTCTAATTCCATGAAATCAGCAAATTGCTATTTACTAATCAATAAGAACACCTACTTTGTACAGGTACAGGACATATTATCCAGAATCCTGGATTCGGATAAGGGCTCTTAGCAAATGATGCTAAATATTTAAACATGAAATAAAACCCAATAGGATTGTTTTGCCACCAATATGGATTTTTGCAGTTTAGTTATGATTAAGTACAATGCACTTGTTATGTTTTGGGTAGCCAAGGATGAGGAGAGTATAACAGTGCTTTATTAGCAGAGTCATGCAGGCATTACACAACAGTAACTTTCACTTTTAAGCTACCAGGAAGTATGCACATTATGTCTGAGCTCAGTGACATCTACAGGCCATTTGTATAAACACCACATATTCCCCCTATAGTAGGAAAGCATTTGGACAACTATAATAAACAGCAACAATTTAACAGTATGCATTTTAAAACAATATTAAACATTCTTCACATAACAAAATCCTTGGTCCATGTAGGTAATTTTCTGATTCTCTCAGTACGCCTTATAGGTTCACTTTATTCAGGCCTATTGCAGTTGACATCAGGAGTATTAAAATGTCCTTCATCAAATGGAGCTTCTCCAAAGTCATATCTAACAGGAGCAAGACGACTTTCATTCCATATGCGTCCATCAGACAGTTCATATGTGTATGGTCCTCGCTGGCATCTCATTTCAAGTGGTGTAGTAAATTAAGATTGTCCTTGTTTCAGTATTCCTTGTTTCTTAATTCTGACTAAAGATCCAGGCTGAAAGTGTACTTCTCTTGCACCACGTCTTCTGTCAGTATAAGCCTTGCATTTGGCTTGTTGACGTTTCACAATGTCAGCAGTAGATGATTTTGTAGGCACTGTATTTTGTGGAAGTTTGATGTCTGCAACATGTAAATTAGTGCTCATCTGTCTGCCATGAAATAATTCAGCTGGAGATGATTGGGTTGTTGTATGGCGCGTTGCTCTGTAGTTATGTAGGAACTTTGTTGTAAATACTTTCCAAGATTTCCCAGTAAGATTTGCTCTGTAGTGCTTCTTTCAGACTTCTGTTCTGAATCGCTCGATTTCTCCATTTGCTTGTGGGTAATACACTAAAGATTTCCTATGCACAATATTCCTATCTCTCAGAAAGGATTCAAACTCATATGAGACAAACTGTGGTCCGTTGTCTGATATTAACTCCTTTGGATTACCTTCTCTGCTGAAGACTGTAGACAGAAATGTTATTACTGTAGTTGATGTTATATGAGAAACAAATGCAATTTCAGGCCATTTACCTATCTATTTATCTAGGTTATAGCAAATCTACAGTCTATAGGAGCAACTGTAAAAGGACAATATCAATAGCAAGTTTTTTCCCATGCTGAATCAGGAAATGGTACTGGTTTGACATCTGGTCTCAACATAACTTTGTGTACAAAGTTCTTTGCACAGCCCAGTGAAGTGTTGCTTTGTGGTGAAATTTAAGACACTGGCTGTGTGGCAGGCACTGCTGCTGTAGTCATGAGACCATCAACTAATTGTAGGTTTAATGCAGCAAAGAGATAGCAGTATAGCAGTACCCTTATTCACAATGTAAAAGTCACATTTTGCTGTATTTGATTCAAATTGTACAGTCACTGGCAAGCAACCAAGCACAGGGATCGGATCCTTTAAGTAACTGAACAGTTTCAGGCCAGGTGCAACAAGCTGATCTTTTGCAAAGTATTTAAAAAAAATATCCTTTGGTAGTATAGAAACAGCTGAACCTGTATCAAGCATCAGGTTAATGGAGTGTCCCTTGTCAGCAGAAGCAGTATTGACACTGACAGTGCATATAAACTTGTCTGGGATGAATGTACCAGCTTTATCCACACTTATTACTGTAACATTTGTAGTAGTGACTTCATGAACATCTTTAGCAGAACTACTGCAGATCTTTGCAAAATGTCCTACCTTTTTGCATTTGCCTCAACGTTTAGCTTTTGCAGGACATGTAACATGATTTGCAGTGTGTTGTGTTAAACCACAATGAAAGCAGTATTTTCTATTTGTATTTGCTGTATGGTTTTGCAGTGTAGGTGAATCCCTTTCCTTAGCATTGTTTTTTGCCTGTGACTGTGCATTATTAGGCCACAGTGCTAAATTCACAATCTGTACATTCCCAGCAGTTCCCTGAATGAGAGTTTTAGCCTCTGCCACTGCTGTTTCAATTTGGCTAGCAACTGTAATAGTCTCTGCAAGGGTTAAATCCTGCTCTAGGAGCAGTCTCTCTCTAATGCGAGGTAAGTTTGTTTTTTCTACTATTTGGTCTCTTAGCATTTCATCTGTTAGATTCCCAAACTCTCAGGTAACAACCAGCTCTCTCAAAACTGCTACAAATTGTTCTGTGGATTCGCCATTACGTTGTCCACGTTGGCGGAATTTATATCTTTCAGCAACCACATTTACTCTTGGCATGAAAAAGTTCTCTATAGCAGTAAGAGCAATTTCATAAGTCTCATCAGCTAATGGTAATGTATAGAATATACACTGTCCCTCTGCTCCCAGGCAGTGAATAAGTAAAGCACACTTTCTAGCAGCAGAAATCTCCCCTTGGTCAGCAGCAATAATGTAGTTTTCAAACATACGGATCCAAGCAGTAAAAGGTATCGTATGCTCACCAGGATTTGGGAGAAACGGTGCAGGCTGCTGCAGAGGTAGAAGAGCCATCCTTGTCGCCATTTGTTATGTTTTGGGTAGCAGAGGATGAGGAGAGTATAGCAGTGCTTTATTAGCAGAGTCATACAGGCATCACACAACAGAAAGCTTTCACTTTTAAGCTACCAGTAAGTATGCACATTACGTTTGAGCACAGTGACATCTACAGGCCATTTGTATAAAAACCACAGTACTGATTTACTATTACAGAGATAAAGGAAATCATTTTTAAAAATCTGAATTATTTCCTTAAAATTAACACCATGGGAGATGGCCTTCTTGCAATTCGGAACTTTCAGGAAAACAGGTTTACAGATAAGGGATCCCATACCTGTATTTTTGTGTATTTGTATGTTGTTGATTAGGCTAAAATATTTGCCTGATGAATGTGTTCTTTCTATATACAGTACATATATACAGTATTTGTATATATGTATGCATATATCAAGATGAATAAATACGTCAAAATGTGAATGAAAAGCAGCTGGTGCCAAGGTGGTTAAAGTGTGTTCTATATTCTAATTAATTAATTAAAAATATATACAAAATTAAATTTTAACCATAATACTGACACTTGGGTTCCCCAGTTTTGCATTTCTCTTTTGTTAACATTAGGAATTTCTTGGCAACTTTACACGACTCACCAAAGAATTTAAGCAAAATAAATATACACACATTCCTCCAAAACTCATTCACACTGAAAATACGCAATTTCCCCACAAAACACCAATCTTTTTCCTTCTTTAGACTGAACTCATTTTCTAATTAAGTAACTGAAGAAATGAAGGGTTCTGGATGATTGCCTCATTTCCTAATGCAATTTCTTCCCAGCACATTTCAGCATCAGAAATAATTCTAAGGCTCTTTAATTCTGCAAGATTGCATTCGCTCCTTTGCATAAATGTTGTTCTGTTCTTGTTTCCAAAGCTTTGGTCAGAGGTAACATGCTATCATAATTACATAATTAGCCTGTTTTATGGATAGATATGTATAATATCGTTACATATTTTATTTTTTCATCTGCAGTGGGTACTTGCTTTTCTTATTGATTATAATTCTCTATCTTAACAGTCTGTGTGTTCCCTCTGCAACTTGCCTCTCTTTTCTCGCTGCTCTTTATTTCCTATAGGGCAGGGGTCAGCCAGTAGTCCTAAGCTAAATTTTTGTCAAAAACATTACACACTATGGGGCCGATTCACTAACTTCGAGTGAAGGATTCGAAGTTAAAAAACTTCGAATTTCAAAGTTTTTTTTGGGCTACTTCGACCATCGAATGGGCTACTTCGACCTTCAACTACGACTACGACTTCGAATCGAAGGATTCAAAGTAAAAATCGTTCGACTATTCGACCACTCGATAGTCGAAGTACTGTCTCTTTAAAAAAACTTCGACCCCCTAGTTCGCCATCTAAAAGCTACCGAAGTCAATGTTAGCCTATGGGGAAGGTCCCCATAGGCTTGGCTAACTTTTTTTGATCGAAGGATATTCCTTCGATCGTTGGATTTAAATCCTTCGAATCGTTCGATTCGAAGGATTTAATCATTCGATCGTAGGAATTATCCTTCGATCAAACTATCTGCGCTAAATCCTTCGACTTCGATATTCGAAGTCGAAGGATTTTAGTTCCTAGTCGAATATCGATGGTTAATTAACCCTCGATATTCGACCCTTAGTGAATCGGCCCCTTAATGTAGAAAGGTTTCAAGCAAATTGACTAATAATGAACTGGAAGATAATAAAACACTACCAAGTCAATGCCAAGCTACTACACATTCACATATTTTTTTTATTTTCTTTAATTTACAAAAGTACATTATTGTTAACATGAATGATACGGTAGACCTTTAGCTGGTGATCAGTAGATCCCAAGACACTGTCAACAAACAGCTTGACTAAATCACCCTCCTATTTCATGCTTTTTATTCAGATATTTATTATGTTATGGTTACATAAGAAATATTGTTTGTTAAATATAGCAATATACATTTTCTCATAAATCAATATTTAAGTAATATTTTCCATGGAACAGAATGATATTCAGTGATATTATGGCTGTAGATCATAATGGGACAAGATCACTATAAGTAGACCTCGCATTAGTAAAGTATGGGCACTCCTGCTGTACATTATATAAATAAGGGGCCCTTTCAACTGAATAGCCACGGTGCCATTTACTAACATGAGGGAGTTAGAATGGATCCTTTTAGCAACAGAGACATGTAAAATGATTTTGCTCCCAAAAAACACCAGCATTCTTTCATTAGAAAATAGTAAAACATGTAAAAAAAAAAAAAATTTGGCTGCAAATCAAAATTGGCAAGAAAAAAAAACAGTTACGTCACAAAAACACAGTAGAGGAAAAAATAGGATGGCAAAACTCAATCAATTTTGAGCTTTCAAGAGTATTTTTGTATAAAATTAGTGTTTAAAATTATTATCCAAATGATATAACATTTGCTCTCTGTCCCTGTCCCAATGCCACAAAAGAAGCACAGTATTATCCATAGCTTGCTCATCACCTAAGCAGACAGTAGTTGTAACTGGCATATCAAAAAACAGGGTTTATCTGTCTAACAGTTCCCTATTCTACAGCATTTTCCCCTATGCAGAATCCTTCCATGCACCCAGCCAACTAAAAGGAAAACAAGCAGGAGGAACCTTTTCTCCATAGAAAAATATTGCCAAAATAAAAATACAATAAGAACAAAGAAGCAGGACATGGACAGAATTTCAAGCTTCCAGTTTACATACTTGATAATTATCCAGGCAGAATGCAGTAAGATGTGATTAAATGTAACCTGAAAATCCTGTTCATGCAGCCTGAGACTGACAACTTCATGTTACAACAAGAAAGGAAAGCCCACATTACCCATGTCTATTGCTTTCCCCCCTGCCTCTCAGAACATGGAGGGGTTAATGCTAATAAACAGTACAACTGTAATGTTATTTTTCAATTGAAACAATAAACTTTTTTATAACACACCTGTGATTTGACATGGAAACAGTGAAGGTGCAGATGCTTCTTTGCCGCGTGTATTCCCTGTTGTGCTTTTTTAAACACCTCCACATATGGTTTTCTTCACTCCTGTAAAACTGCCTGTTGTTTATGCCATATAAACAGAACAGATTGATTTTACACTAAGCAAAGTCAATGAATTACACTGTGAAGGGAGAGACAAATTGTACACGTCTGCGGTTTGGTAAAATTCAGCCCTTTGTAATGTTTCCTTGTGCTTATTCATAATGGAACCAAGTAAAATAACTGACTGGCATTTTGCAATGGCACACATAAGATCTATGAACATAACAGCACTGGCTTCATAGGAAGTCCAGAATCCTACATTGCTTCTTTTTCTGGTATTTCCTGGGCTGCATTGGCCAGTCAGTAACCTCTATCCCCTATGGAAAATGGTTATATTGATTATAGTATAATATTCATATTCAGATGAAGAAGCACAGAAACATTTGCAAACTCCAGGATGAATGGGGTAATCTTTAAACAAGGAAGAGACATGCCAACATTTCATTGTAGTGTGTGTGCATACTTTTTTTTAAACAACTTATTTACTTCATTTTATATGAACTGTATAGGGGATTAGGTTTTTTTCTACTGTCTACTGGGTTCTTCTCATCATATCTGTGGTTACCACTCCATCATCATGGTTTCTGGGAGTTCCTTTTGCAGCTGTCTGACAGTAGAAGTCAAATTACTATATTAAATTATATTGAAGTGCTAAATGTGATGAAACACAAAAGGAAAGCAAGTCTCTGCCCTGTTTGTAATCTTAGGGGTCTATATATCACACTGTGTAAAAAGTGAAGTGAAAGATTACCCGTGATGTTGCTCATAGCAACCAATCAGATCTTTGCTTTTGTTTCTAACTGTTAAAATCTTATTGCTGATAGGATCCTCTGGGCAACATCACCAGTAATACTTCACTCCACTTTTTACAGAACATGATAAATAGGCCCATAAGTGGGTAGCATAGAGACACAAACAGAAAGTATTGCAAAGGCCTTGGCTCACAAGTACCTTGACTAAATCAGATGATATGCGAGTGCTCCAAGAAATAGACTTGTTAGTTAGTTTGTTGTAAAGTGATTAATGGAGGATTTCCTTCAAAGGAATTCAGGGGTCGAATCTGAAGTTAAAGAAGCAACAAGAATGAAATGTGTAAGGGGGAATCGGGCAATGGAAGCATGTAGTTTTGAACAGGTGGTTGCTCTGGGAGGAACAAATGAGTTAGCTACGAATGGAAAGAGATAAAGTCAAGAGATGTAATAAGGTGCAAAGGAATTGGAGGTTTGAAAGTCACGAGAGACATTATGTAAGTAATTCTTTGCTTATGGTAAGCCAACTGGAATAGCAAGAGGAGAACTTTGAATTCATCATTATTATTTACTTCTATGGCAAGTTAAAGGAGAAGGAAAGGATAACTACAAGTATATCTATATATGTTAGCCGTATAATGCATAGTAACATACCCCTAGAGTGCTGCTCTGCAGTCAGTATAATTGCTACAATCTTCCAGTGTCAGCCAAGGTATATCTCCAGTGATCTGGCGAATATTTAAAAAAGAGTTTAGAAGCTCAGTTGGGAGAACCTAAAGTAATACATGGTTGATGTTTCACAGGGCTGCCTTTCCTTCTTCTTTAAGTGCAATACCATATGCTACATCTTTCACGTGCTTACTTCTGATCTTGCCTACTCCTTCACCTTATGTCGTATTCCCTACTTCTTTAGATTGTAAGTTCTTCCTCACCTTTTGTAACAATACTGGTCATTATGTATGTAACTCTGTATGTTCTATGTATGTGATTCATGTAATTTCTTTGTATAAATGCATTTATTTTACAGCACTGCACAATATGTTGGTGCTTTTAAAATACATGTTTATAATAATAATAATAATAATAACTTCTCTAAGCAGTGCTTTAAAATCAATTTAGAATATTCAACAAACAAGGGTCATATGATTAGAGCTTTGTGCTTGCAAATGCATAATCAAGAAAGAGAATAGTCGGAGCCTGTAAGATTGAATTGTAGCCTTTGGCTCGCAGGTTGGTAATGCTCTAAATGAGCCTAAACAGACCAAACGAACAGCTACACTGAATGCTGGAGAGTGACACACCCCTCCAGATCAGCTGCAGCCAGCCAACCAGTTCAAGCAAAGGTTGCTACAAAGTATTAAAACGTAACTTTTAATTTAAACCGTTTAAAAAGTATTATTAGTTTGGCCACACCAGCACACACACTCACAACGTGGAAAACAATACTACGCCGTGCGGGACCTTGTCCCTAAAAAACACACATTTAAAATCTCATCACGTAGGTAGGAAAAGTGGTGGGTATACAAAAAGTATTTAGTCACCGGTTTAAATACCCATTATCAAATAGCTGCTACAGGGTGCAATCATCAGTATGTCACCAAGAAAGTAATATTGGTTCCCACCCTTCCACCCTTCCCCCAGCCAAGTTCTACCTAGCTACGTTGGGAAGAGTGGTAGCTATTCACACCACCTTCCACCTACGCCACCCAGGTCTATATTGGTCTATATTACATAATAACCAATAGTACTTTATATTCATGACAAGTATTGATGACGAAATTGCCTCTCTAAACCAAAGGAAAACTACCAAGTTTTAGCTACCAAATATTATAATTCAAATTACTAAGATTTTTTTCAGTTGATAAATATTATCAATTGACATTATAATTTGGAAAATGTATATCTGGAAGAATCATAGATAGCACTTTTTTGCTTTCATTTTTTCAAATTTCAGAAAACAACACAATTTTGCATTTTTTCAAGAAATAGGCTCCATGCACTTGTAAAATATGTTTTTAATAGATATATTCAGTATTTTTTTAACCATCAATATACATATGTATTGAATTTTTCGGATGAAAAAGAATGTTTTTGAAGTACCTGTCAACAACTGAACTTTAAGGAAATGTAAAAAGGCATCATAATAAGATGAAACCTGATCATGCGTGCAAGAGTCTGAAGAAATGGCAGTGAATGATTTAAATGACCCAGTAGTCATAATCCTCCTGTGTGTAATTAGGCATCCAACCATATGCAAATTGCCCTGAAAGTTGGTAAAGAAAAAAAATTCAGTCTAAAATTTAACTTTTCCACAGATGTGATCTACATTTATGCCAAACAAAGAAATCTTCAAGGAAATGGGGTCTGTCAGTTGGAACTTATTTTCTGTGTACTTGAACACACTCAAGACATTACAGAAATTAGACTGTTGTTTTGATGATAACATTGGGTCATGGCTGATCAAACAAAACGAAATTGTTATACCCATGTGGTCCACACTACATTAGGGCCTAATCATTAAATCCAGGTTACTTGCTTCTCAGTCTCTGGCATAATGTCTTTTGTTAAAGACTTGTGTAGATATTTATATATTTGTCGTGCCCTCTGGTAATGATTGTTAGTAATAGTGATAGATATGATTAAATACATTAAGTGCTCAGGAGTGCTTAAACAAATCTACCCTGATGATCAAGATCTTTCTGCCAGAACAAATATTGATTGTTTTAAGTGTTACCTTAGGAGTATTTCATTATACAGGTGCCACAGTAGGAATTTAACAAATAGATGGTTCAGTGGAGTGAAAATTAGAAATACCTTTTATTTGTTTAAATAAAAAGAGATCAAGACAAACAGAAATACTATACTGTTAGTAGCGCTGTTGCTTTTAAATCAATCCAATATTCTTAGTGTCATATTACTGCTCTTAATCCTCAGAAAACAAAATCTGAAAAATACTCAAAACAGCCATATCACTTATAGCTAAAAGTATTTAGTAACTAATTTAATGAGGTGTTGTCTTTTTAAACTCACTCTTTGAAACAGATAATGTAAAGTTAACAGATCATGTGAAATATCAGGGGCACTTCCAGAAAGTTCAACTAAAACTGCACTGATTGCATTTAACAGATGAACTAAAATTTTATTTAATATCATTAAATCATTTGTTTTCAGTGATATTGGTTGCCAGTTTTATCATTATATAATTTACTCCTCCATAGATTTTTCTTAATTAAGGTAAATAGTTATACAGGTATGTTATCCGTTATCCAGAAACTAATTATTCAGGGAGCACCAAATTATGGGAAGACCATCGACTCCATTTTAATGAATTGAGTAAAAATGTTTTAAATGATTTCCTTTTTCTCTGTAATAGTAAAATACAGGTAAGCAGTCTGTTATCCAGAATGCTAAAGACCTGGGGTTTTCCGTATAAGGAATCTTTCCATAATTTGGATCTTCATACCTTAAGTCTACTATGAAATCAATTAAACATTAATTAAACTCAATAGGATTGTTTTGCCTCCAATAAGGATTAAATATATATTCTTTCAGATCAGGTACAAGGTACTGTTTTATTATTACAGAGAAAAATTAAATTTTTTTTTAAATTTTAATTATTTGATTTAAACTGAGTCTATGTGAGATGCCCTGTAATTTGGAGCTTTCTAGATAACAGATCTTCAGATAACAGATACAACACCTGTAGTACCTTATGTTTGATTAATCCCTATTGGAGGCAAAATGATCCTACTAGGTTTAATTAGTGTTTAAATTATTTTTTAAGTAGACTTAAGGAATGGAGATCCAAATTATCCAGGAAACCCCAGGTCCTGAGCATTCTGGATAACAGGTCCCATACCTATATAGGCATTTTAATATAGGGTAGTTTTTTTTATTTATAGTGGAGTTCATTTAATTTTTTATGTACCTGGGCCTTGCTGGTTTTTCATGGACTTAACTGATTTATGACAAGAGAATTGGAGACATTGTTGATACCATGCACATTGGTGCTCTAGATGTGATTCCATCCCCACGCACAACAGAAAATTAGTATGCAATTCTGGTGGGGGATAGTTACAGTTTTTCATCTGATACAGATTGGGGGTGAAATGTTTGCAAATCTCTGCTAGAATTTTGTCATGCATTTTGCTCTGCTGGAAAAAACAGAGCATTAACTCCAAAAAAAACTTAAAGGACAAGGAAAAAAAATAAAATCCCATTTTTACTTTCTTTAATGAAAAAGAAACCTATCTCCAATATACTTTAATTAAAAAAATGTGTACCGTTTTTATAAGAAACCTGACTTTATGCAGTGAAATTCACCCTTCATTTACTGCTGTGGATAGGAATTGTCAGACAGCCCCTAACTGCTGAGCAGGGAAACAATCATACTTATGAACAGCAGCGGGAGCACCAGCCTTACTTACCAGCCATGCAGAACTCAAGCAGCTTTGTTTATGACGATCCCTAAGCAGCCCAGACCACACTGAGCATGTGCAGGGTCAGGGTCAGGCAAAGATGTTTAACAAAGTTACAAGATGACAGCCCCCTGTGGCCAACTTTGAAAGCATAAATCATTTGTTTGATTAGGCTTGTGGTACAGTAAGTTCATGCTTATGTTTAGTATACAAAATACAGCATTTCTAGTCATATTCTATTTAAGACTTTACTTCTCCTTTAAGAAACAAATCACATTGACTCCAATGCATTTGGAGTAAGAGAGAACATGGTGAAAAAATACCCACTAACTCCAATGTGTTTGCTGACATTTTGTTTATTTTGTGAATTTTTCGGGTACTAGTTACTCATTTATGTATGCACTTTATGGGGCCCATTTACTTAGCTCTAGTGAAGGAATAGAATAAAAAAAATTCGAATTTCAAATGTTTTTTTTTTGGCTACTTCGACCATTGAATTGGCTACTTCGACCTTCGACTACGACTTTGAATCGAACGATTCAAACTAAAAATCGTTCGAATATTCGACCATTCGTCGAAGTACTGTCTCTTTAAAAAAAACTTCGACCCTCTAGTTCGCCACCTAAAACCTACCGATGTCAATGTTAGCCTATGGGGAAGGTCCCCATAGGCTTTGCAATCTTTTTTTGGTCAAAGAAATCGTTCGAACGAATGCTTTTTCGGTAAATGCTTTTTGCGGTAAAGCCTTCGACTTCGATATTCGAAGTCGAAGGATTTACATTCGACAGTTGAATATCGAGGGTTAATTAACCCTCTATATTCGACCCTAGGTAAATCTGCCCCTACATGTGCTAAACTACATGAGTCTGGAGCAGGCTGAATTAATAATTTTGCTCAGGGTGCAGAGCACATTGCTGGCAGGTGTAAGGTAACCTTGTTTCTACCACCCACCATAGTTATGGGGATGGGTAAGGGGTTTAAGGCAACACAGCAATTATGGGCGAAACACAGGACCAGAATCATACAAAAATCTTTTTTGCAGTTTGTACCATGGCCTGCACTTCAGAAATTTCAAAAACTGTACTTTGCCCTTATGTCTTCTTATGTTTATTTTATCGGCAATGCTAGTCTACAGTTTTTATAAATGCTGAAAGTTGTAGCCTGTTTACAGGTTCTCTGTGTAAAACTGACCTGTGAATAAACTTGTAAGGTCTTCCTTAACATATCATAGTTTGGATCCACCTAGAAAATCTTCTGTTGCCTGACTTTCCCTTACTTCTATAAAAATGATTTAGTAATCCCTTTCCCCACATTCTGCTGCCCTGATGTGATGTTATAATATACAGGTTTTTTTGTTCACAACCATTCGCTGCATTCATTGTATTGAACTAATTTTCCTCTTAGCAGAAGCATTGCAGTAAACAATTTGCTGTTTTAACAGATTGAATAGCATAAAATCCCACCCTGAGTAATACATATGAAAGTATTTTTTAGATAGCATCTTCTGTACTATGTACATGAATCATTCCCAAAATGGTCTCAATACAAAAGAAGATTTGTATGGGGCAAACAGTTCCAGATGATTTTCTATCTGTCCTTTCATTTCAGCTAGTGTAATTAGGAACACGCTTTCCAGGTTTTTTTTTCTAAATGCAGCTCTGAGAATGTATCAGAAGCATGGAAACCTTTAGAAAAAGGAAGAGCCTGTCGCTGTGAAACAAAGCATAGCACCCAATAAACAGTCGGGCTCACAAAGCTGGTGATTATATTGAAAAATGGCAAAAACCTCTTAAACAAATTTAATGATAGGGGTCCCACATAAAATGGGCAAGATCAGAGATTTTCTGCATGGGAGTTGGGGATCTTTTTATCTGCATGTTGGTCACCAGATCAAAACAGAAATAATTTTAGGGCAATTAACACTGAAAATAGAATTGTTCTTAAGTAAAGGAGCATACTGTAACATAGAGAATTCTATGCAATGTGAGACTGGGGTGTCTGGAGCCCTCTCACCCTAGTCATGAGCTTCACCAACTGTAAAAACTACCCCCCCCTCCATGTGCTGCGCATCACGTATCTCCTTGCAGGGGGGAGCAAGTCTGGGGCTGCAAGGTCAACAAGGGTTGGAGCAAACTGAGATTTTACTGGTGTCCCACCAGTCCAACCCTGATTCTATGCAAAGGTTTCTGGGCTTTTACAGCGATTAAGATGGTGCTAAGTGAAAAAATGGACACAGAATACTCCAAAAAAGGAGGGTTGTGGTTGCACTCCTAAACACAGGGTTTTTTGTTACAAAGTTATGATCATAAAATTAGTAAGCTGCCATACCACTTCAATGTAAACCCCATATGGCGGTCCCTAACTTGTTTACTTGTGATGAAAATATAAGAGCTTGGTTTCAATCTGTGGACTAGAACCCCCCCCCCCCTACCACCTGCAAATGCAGGCTTTTGAAGGGGAGACTGCCCAGACCAACGCCCATTTAAAAAAAAAAGTGATTATGAAGAGACTATAATGAAGGCAAAGTAAAGTTATATATATATAAGTGCACACTTGTGTGTGTATGTGTGTGAGTATAAGTTGAGGTGTGGGTATAGATGTGGAAGGAGATGAAAAGGGAAAAGCTAAATGAGGAATGTAATAGGTGTAATGTGTGTGAATCTGTGTAAAAATATTAGTTAGTGATAAGTGCAGCAGATATAATGAGTGTCTCACAGGCGTGGTAATAAAAAGGCTAAAGCCTCCCCAGCCGCTAGAATTAGTGGCTTTTAAGGAAGAGAAATTGCCCAAACCAAGGATTAATAAAAAACAGCAAGGACATAGGGCCACCGTTAATTTAAAGGGGTGGGTATGAGGGTGCACTAATCACATGAAGCTCAGGCACAGCTTCCGGCTACATTTCAGGTACAAAAAAGGAGGGTTGTGGGTTCACGCCTAAGGCCATATAAAAACATATTTAATGCAATAATCCCTTGTCTAAAAAAAAAACCCCACCCCTTTAAATTAACGGTGGCCCTATGTCCTTGCTGTTTTTTTATTAATTCTTGGTGGCGGGGGAGGATCTAGTCCACAACCCTTTTTTTTTTGCACAGAATAGTCCCCATTAAAATGCCATACACAAAATCGTTACACCTACTAGTGCTTATATTGTATTTATGACATCATCATTTATTTATATAAAGCTAGCATTGTGCATTAATTTATAACAAATACACTGATTATCAACTTACATTAGTTTTAAAGCTTAAAACAGGAGGAATTGTACTTTAAGAATATAAATAATATTGCATTCATTGCTGCAGCCTTGAGCTGCAGCAATAAGCAAGATTCTGTATTTGCCTTGGTATTGCTGTTAGTGGCTAAGGATGTTGTAAGCTGCCCACACACTATATATCAGCTCTATGCATTGCATGTTATTGCTTTTTTCTGGTCCTCCATATTTAAATTTCATAAATATAGTTAGTGACAAGGAGTGGTTAATGTGCCTAGTATACACATATGAGTTCCTAACTGGGCATATTTGCAGAGAAAACAATAAAGCCCTCAGAAGCTATATCATGCCATGAAAAATGTTTGCTTTTATTGTTCTAACTGCAGCTGTTTGAAATATACAAATCACTGATTGGTTACTATGGGTTACTGCCCATGTGCAAATGTGTCCAGTGTTGATAAATGAGCCCCTGGTCATTGCTCTTAACAGTCTTTATTATCAAAACAACCTAGTATATGCTAGTGTAAACAAAGAGGTTCTGCAGCTCCTGAAATTATGTATGTATATGAGTATAATCACAGTTATGGAGACAAAAAATACCCAGTAATATTTAGGATATACAGTACTAAAGGCTTAATACTTTAGTTTGTAAAGGCTCAATACAATAGTTTGTAATTGAATATTTGTGTTATTAAGGTTTCACTTTACCATGCAGAGGTTCAATACTAATCCCCATAAAAACTATTACATACTACATATTATAGTACACATCGCTCTAATGTTTAAACTTTATCATCAGAGATGAACTCTCTTCAGGAATTGCAAGATGACATTTTCCTTATATATGAGGATGCAGCAATTTAATATTTATATATTATTTGAAAATCTGTTGTACAGAAAGCTCTAACACATGGGAATGATATTGCCCATAGAGTGCATTTTTAGCAAATCTCAAATTTTTAAAATGATTTCCCTTTTTTCTGCAGTAACAAAACAGTATCTTGTACTTGACTGTAATGAAGCTGCATAAACCCATATTGGTGGCAAAACAGTCGTTTTTCATAGTTTTCTTAGTTCATAGTGGCCTTAAGGTAAGCTAATCAAAAATATGGAAAACCCCAGGTCCCAAGCATTCTAGATACTAGAGCTCATACCTAAAATGTGTGCCCATCTGCTAATTTTAAGTGGTACTATTATTAACCATAAAATTAATGATTACATCAAAAATATTAAAGAAATGTACAGATAAGAAATAACTGACAAAATGCCTATAGCACTGATGAAATACCTATAGTTCCGAGCATTTTGAAAAGTCAATAATCCATGTAAGTGTGATCCTTAGGTATACAGGCTTCCAGCATGATGCTCCGATAGGAATAGTTAGCAGTTTATGGGCCATTGGACTCAATTCAATTAGGCATAATAAAAAAGAGGGGAGGAAAAACTTTAAGTCAAAGAGCTTCTTACAAGATGTGATTTACTAGGAAATTACTATACTGACATTTAGTACATGGGGAAAATATTCATTTTTAGGTAAGAGTTTGCAGTCACATTTGAAATCATCACTATATATGATATTTTCACATTTTGAACAATTCTGTGCCTGACAGACAGATTTTCAAGTTAGAGCATTGCTCTCTTTCTAACAAGGGTTTAAATGGCCATTTACCATCTAGAGTGTGAAGTGTGCAAAGTCCTATTTCAGATGCCTTTCATCATGTTTTGTAGTCACAATGCAGGACATTTTCTTTACCAGAATTCCAGTGTAATTGCGGCCATAAGGGGGAGTTATGGCCTATGCTTTGAAAACACTTAGGAGGTTATTTATCAGAGTCCGATTTTATCTCAACATTTTCTGCTACAAACTCTAATCATATCTGCTCAGGTTTTTATTATTGCATTTTTCACGAAAATTTGCTTTGCAGGAAAAAAAAATCAGATTTTCAATGGTTTTTTTGGGGGGTTTTCACCCGAAAACTCAAATTTCTTATGCTTTGTTCCTGAAAACTACGTACTCTTCAGGGTATTGCACAAAACACAACGCACATCAAAAAATCATTGGGACTTCTCCTATTGATTTATATGCAACCTCGAGAGGTCTGAGATGCTCGGACTTTTCCATCCTCGGGGTATAATAAATTCCGAAAAGTTTGCGATTTTTTAAAAGTCCGATTTTATACTAAAAAATCACAAATTTTTCGGGATTTTTGCATTCGAAGTTTAGTAAATAACCCCCGTAGTTCATATTTTGTTGAATTGTGCCAGAAATGTATCATTTCCATCACCAAAAATGCGGTCTGTACTTAAGGCGCAATTGCCCTTTGCCTACTGATGGAACCCTAGTATAAACAGGAGTTGGGATAGACACAAGTGTGGAGTGCAACTATATGGAGGTGTAAGGAGCATGATTGGAGACAAGCTTTTCTAATTAGTTGAGTCAATTTACGCAACTTGTGTGTCCATTTTTGTGCAAACACAACTGCGGCTGCATCGCATAAATCATCACACTAGTTTTATATGTTTTATTTTGATTAGAAATATATGTCACAATAATATCAATAATTCTGTAAAGAAAGTTATATTTTACTGGTGATGGTTGTTGTATAACTATTTATTATTAACACGGGCGCATGCGTGGGCAAATGCGTGCATGCATGGAGGAGCGTGCCGCCAGAATACCAGAAGCCTGCATACAAGAATTGCTGCTGCTGGTGGGGACACAAGAGTCAGAACTAGGGGAAAGCTGCGGAAGAGGTAGAGTGTGTATTTTGGCTACTTTGACCATCGAATTGGCTACTTCGACCTTCGACTACGACTTCGAATCGAACGATTCAAACTAAAAATCGCTAGACTGTTCGACCATTCGATAGTCGAAGTACTGTCTCTTTAAAAAAAACTTCGATCACCTACTTCGCCACCTAAAACCTACCGAGCACCAATGTTAGTCTATGGGGAAGGTCCCCATAAGCTTTCTAAGTATTTTTTTATCGAAGGAAAATCGTTCGATAGATAAATTAAAATCCTTCGAACCGTTCGATTCGAAGGATTTAATCATTCGATCGAACGAATTGTGGTAAATCCTTCGACTTCGATATTCGAAGTCGAAGGATTTTACTTAGTTACTAAGTTAATTAACCCTCGATATTCGACCAATAGTAAATGTGCCCCTAAATGTTAATTTAGGGTTATTTGTGTAGAATGTCTGCCTGATCTCCTAAATAGTACCAGAAACCTTATTGAAGGTCAGTTGTAGAGAGATTTATGCCTGGGGCATAGAGGCGGGGCAGGCAATTACTTTCACTTTCCATTCAGCACTTCCTAGATGTCACTGCTCTCCCCACATTCCCCTCTTCTCTCTAATATTTAAGTGTGTAGCCAGTGCATAGAAATGGACATCGGGTCCCATTCTGGTGCACAAACAAGATTTTGAGATGATGCAAGGCTTGCCTTAATAACAGTGTTCACAAAATGGCTGCTGCCTGCTTGCTATGATTTTGAATTCCCAGACTGAAGGAAACAAGATTCAAATAATTTATACAGTGTAATTAAAGTTAATTTTGCTTGACTAATGTGATAAAATAGGATTTTGAATAATTTTTTTGGGTGACGGGTCCCCTTTAATACTACATATATCTTTTCTCATGCCTTCTATTAAATGAAAACTAAATTCAACTGTAATTTTTGTACACTTGTGAAACAATATCATATCACATAAATTTTTCCTAAAACAGTTTTTCCATAGATATAGCATTGCAAATAAGATACAACCTGGATGCTAAGTTAACAAAAATATCCACACAAGACTTTACGTGATTATTCAGATTACAACACTTCCTTTTGTATACTATATTCAATTCTTATAGGTATAGGTTGAGATGATTTTGCATTGCTGACATTGTCTTTATATTAAACTCTCCAGATTACTTTACACATTGCTAATGTCACTTTCCCTCATTTACTGCATAATTGATAATTTCCACTAATGCATTATTTCAATGCATTATTTCACAGCATGAAGAGTATTTCGAATCCTTATTGGTCTAATCATAAGAACAATCTCCTATTTCCTATCTCAAGAAGAATGAATACTGTGGATGCATACTCAGTCTCTTTCTTTAAATGATTTTTTTAAATGGCATGCAAAGCAATTGTTTGATAAGTTTTCTGCATTTTCCAGGTAATAATGTGCAAATAAAAAGTGTGCTTTAACAGTAGCTTAAAAGTCATTATTAAAAATTGCTGGATTAATTAAAAAAATATTCTGAAGCAATGTGGCCGATGAAAAAAAGTGAAAGCAATCTACAGCACAAAGAAATGAAAGATTAAAAAGTACACATAAACTACAAAGGGCTAATACATAACTAATGAGCAACAGCTATGGGAGTTCTGTCCAACAAATTTAAGATGAATGGTATAATGCCTCTACATGGTACAAATCAAAAATATATCTTGTGAGAAAGCAGAGAATTTGAAGCTGAACATTGTTCTAACATCTGATGCATATATATATATATATATATATATATATATATATATATATATATATATATATATATATATATATATATATATATATATCTACAGCAATAACTCAGCACTCGTAGGACTTGCTTAAAAAATGAAGAAATCCTTTTTATTTTGCACAATAAAAAGGATTTTTTCCACTTTTAAGCAAGTCTTGTGAGTGCTAAGTTATTACTGTGGATGTGCTCGCTGAACTACCGCTCAGTGCCCAGGCAGTTGGTGAATTTTTTTTGTGAGCCCTCCATTACTATGGTGTATATATATATATATACAGGGCCGCCATCAGAAATCACAGGACCCTGTACAACATTTTCTGGGCCCACTGGTTCCCGATCACCCCAGCCCCCAAGCCCAACCCCAGATCCTGCTCACCCCACACCACAGTAAAAAGGCCACAAATACAGAGCTAAAAAAGCCATTGGTGTTCAGGACCCCATTATAAGTTAAAAATAAAAAAATTGGCACCAGGGCCCCCCATAAAAGTTTTCAAAAAAAACATTGATGGCCAGCCCCCCCTATAAATTTTAAAAAAAAACATTGACAACAGGGGCCCCATCAAATATTTAAAAAAATATTGGTGGCCAGGGGCCTATAATGTATTAAAATATTACATTGGTGGCCAGGGGTTTAAATTAAAAACCCCTTTTGTGGCTTCAGGGGCTTCAACTTTGGCTCCTTAAGTGTCATTGGGTCTTTTACTGGCTGCAGGACTTAAACTTCGGGTCTTTTTGTGGCTTTGGCTCCTTTCTTGGCTTCGGGTCTTTTCGTGACTTTGGCTTCGTTTGGGGCTTTGGCTCGTTGGCAATTTGGGTCTTCAGGACTTCGAGACTTAAGCTCTTCGGGCCCTCGGTTCTTCGGGACTTCAGCAGTTCGGTGTTGTCAAGGGGGGCCTGGCAGATTTTAAAAGTGCAGCACAACTAGGCCCCCTTAAGGCCTGGGCCCAGTGCAAATGTATCCCCTGTGCCCCCCTGATGGTGGCCATGTATGTATATATATATATATAACCATACAGAAAGCTGACGCACACTGATAAAGGTCCGTGTGTGGACCGAAACGTCGATCCAAATAAAATAAGTTTTTATTTTTGATAAATCCCAGTGTGCGTCAGCTTTCTGTATGGTTATATGGCTTCTATCTGACTAGCACCTGGGTTTTGCCTAAGTAAGTGTGTGCCACAGCCTTTCTACATATATATATATATATATATATATATATATATATATATATATATATATATATATATACTATATATATATACACATATATATATAATATATATATATATATATACACACACAGAGAGAGAGAGAGAGAGAGAGAGAGAGAGAGAGAGAGAGAGAGAGAGAGACGGAGAGAGACAGAAAGAGAGGGAGAGAGTTTTATACTTCAACAGGTGTACATATATATTAAATAAAGCATCCAAATATATCAGTTGACATTGTATACAGCAATCATGAGACCTATTGTTTAGTTGCATGTAGTCCTGTGTTGTTACATACTTGTTGTCTCTCTTTTACCTGGAATAAATCCAGATAAATGGGCCAGTTTTTCATAAAGGTCTTTCTAATTTTATTATTGTATTGCTTCCTGCAAACAGAGGCTCTTCAAGTAAGACAATATATTATCTAAAGAAAAAGTGGAAAGCCCAACACATAAATATTTAAAGAATCTATAGAGACACAGTTACAACCTATTTATAATATTGCTTGTTTAAACAGCATTATCAACTTTGCCCTTTTCTCTCTCTACTTAACCTACACGGTTCTCCAAAACAGGACATGAATTTTATCTCCCACTTGTGTAAGAGAAAAGTAAATACTTACATTAGTCATATAGTTGATAATTGTTCCTTTAAAGCTATTTTTTCAATGTGCAAGATTCCAAGTGGGATGAGGCCCATTTTTTATTAAGCGGTACCTCAAGTCTTGATAAATGAAAAAGACTTTATTAGAACGTATGTAAGAATGCTTTAAATGACATCATGAGTCACCCATCTATGTCACTGTATTCCCTAAACAAAGGGATCTAAAGATAAAAACTGATGCTGTAATGGGGTGCCTTTCCTTTAGTAAAACATATTTTATTGCAAATTATCTGGAACCTGAAGTTTTCCAGATCTGCTTTACAGATACGGATAACATTTCAACATTAAGGGGGTTATTTGCTAAACCTCAAATTTATCTGGTCAGGCTTTTTGAGGCAAAAGATTTATTATATCCCAATGCTGCAAAAAGTCCAAATCCAAAAATCTGCCATCTCAGACCTGTCGAGGTCCTGGTAAATGGGAGAGGCACCTATCTCAATTTAAAGGTTTTGTGGTCTGCTCTGGGTTTAGCCCAAAAATCCGACTTAATCCGATTAATTTGGGTTATTTTACTAATAATTACGGTCAAATTGAACATGGGAGTTTGGTCATGGGTTTTTTTTTAATTAAAATATGAAAAACATTCAAATTTGTGGAAAAAAAATCCCCTAGAGATAAACAATAGTTTTATTTTGCCATAAACTTATGAGGTCCTACAAATCCTGCATGTTGATCATCACTGGTGTAAAATAAAAGATCAGATCAGATAAATGTTGATGCTGTCATATAAGTAGAAAGAACCATATTCTTTATTTTATGTAGCTACTCCATAACAAAAGCCAAATTGCACAAAATCACACATTATCAATACAATTACAAAGCTTTTAGCCTCAATTAATCTTAATTACTACTATTAAGCATTAATGTACCTGAACTCATACGGCAATAATCATTGATGGCGGTATACCTGCTCACTGCAGTAATTCATATTTACTGAAATTACTAACAGCATCTACTTTTAAGAAATTACATTTGGCAATGCGGTTTTAATAGACTTTAAACGCATCAGCTGATTTACTAATAAAGATGGGCTTCAGAAACACTCAGTTTTGCTAAATGGGGCCTTTACTATAAGAGTTTCCAACATGCATGCCGTGTTCTGTTTTAATATCAACTAACATAAGTAATGTATACTGCATGTAACATGTTGTAATAGTATTCTAGTATCGTATAGAACAGTATAGTATGTGACTATCGGTAAGAATGTCTATAGGGAAATCATGAAAGAAACCAATGGCAATGGTAGTTGCAGCAATGAGGGCCAGCAAGGGTTTTAGATTATACAGGACAGAAAGGGTAGTTAAAGAAATAGTATATCTATTTTTTTATTTTTTAGTGGTTTGCAAAATTACAAGGTCACATGTATTAATATTCAAGGTTGATCCAGATATTGCACTTTATTGAAGTCAAGAAGCAATGTCCAGCAAAACTGGAAATGCTTCATAGGGTTTCTGCAACTGTTGTAGGAGTTTAACTGTTAGAGCAATTGTTTAAGTATGATTGACATAGCAATTAACATAATTGTTTAGCCTCTGCTACTATACCATATGTACAAGAGATCCAAAATACTTACCTCTGTGGTGGTTGTGAGCAAATTGCCACTTTGGAGGCTCGAGTTAGAGCACTAGAGCAGATTGTGGTTGTAGGGGACTTAATTATTAGGATAGTGTATTCGGCATGAGGTTGATCGTATAGACAAATTATTGGGTGGGGCTGGGCATGACCCAGCTGTCTTAGTGCATATCGGTACTAATGACAAAATAAATGGTAGATGGAAGACCTTAAAGAGTGATTTCAGGGATCTAGGCTCTAAAATCAAGAAAAGGTGTTCCAATGTCAACCTTTCTGAAATTTTGCCCGTGCCACGTGCAAGTTTAGGGAAACAGTGGGAGTCTAAGGAGCTAAATGCGTAGCTCAAGTCTTGGTGTAGGAAGGAAGGGTTTGGGTTCCTAGAACACTGAGATGATTTTCCTTGGGGTACAACCTATACAGTCATGACGGTTTGCACCTAAATGTAAGATGGTCCGCGGTGCTAGGGGAAAGAATGGCTAAGAGGTTGGAGGAGTGTTTAAACTAGGCAAGGGGGGGCAAATGAGATAAAGAATAGTGATGGGCGAATTTATTCGCCAGGCGCGAATACGCGCGATTCGCCGACAGCGAATAAATTCGCGAACCGCCCGCGAAAATTCGCTGCAAAAATTTTCCGAAAAAACGGTGTTCATACGGGCACCAGTGTCATAAACGGGCGCCGGCGTTGAAAAAACGGGCACCGGCGTCAAAAACTAGACGCCGGCACCGTTTCGCCGTTTTGTGAAATTCGCAAATTTTTCGGCGAAGCGAAATGGCGCAAATTCGCCCATCACTAATAAAGAATTATGGGGAAGCTAGGGTAGATGGGAAAGTGGGATTAGTAAGGGGTCATGGGGGAGGAGTGAGGGGGGCATACAGTTTACCAGCTAAGGAGGTCCCTCTGTTACATGGAAAACAGAATAATGCTAACTTAACATATAATTCTCCACTAAGTAATGCAAATTTCAGAATAGAATAATGCTAACTTAACATATAATTCTCCACTAAGTAATGCAAATTTCCGAATAAAAGTAGTAATGGGAGACCTAGAATTAATTGCATGCTCTAAAAATTATGATACAATTGGTATCACTGAGACCTGGTGGGATGAAACATCTGAATTAAAGCCGTACGCTAAAGAAATAACCATAGCTGGCACTGGTGAGGGTGTAGAATCCCTCTGGGTAGAGATTTTGACTGGACAAAAGGTAACAAAAAGAATTATCATTGGTGTATGCTATAAACCACCTCGTATACAGTAAGTGTTGAGTATGAAGACCAGCTACTTTTGCTAATACAAGTGGCTTCACAGCTGGGTCAAGTTGTTGCTATGGGTGACTTCAATTATCCAGACATTGACTGGGATAATGGGGTTTCCAAGACAGAAAAAGCTAGTAGGTTTGTAAATATGCTGAATGACAACTTTTTATTCCAGCTCGTTCAAGAACCTATTAGGAATAACTCTCTTTTGGACCTTGTAATAACTAATAATACTGAACTCATCTCGAACATTTGTGTGGGTGAGCATTTAGGGAATAGTGATCATAACATGGTCTCCTTTGAGATTCTGTTGCAGAAGCAATTCTATAAGGGAGTAACTAAAACACTAAATTTCAGACGTGCAAACATTGACAATATAAGGGAATCTCTGCAACATATTAAGTGGGAAATGTTTTTCACAGGGTTAAACACAGAACAAAATGGGAAGTCTTTTAAATGCTGCTTAATAAATATACTTGTCAGTATATTCCACTTGTAAGCAAGGAACGTCGTTGCAAAGCAAAACCTTTTTGGGTCAATAGAAGTGTTGGTGTTGAGGTGGGTAAGAAAAGTCGTGCTTTTAAGGCTTTCAAATTAGCTGGTACAGCCGAAACATTTATAAGGTACAAGGAGGCCAATAAATCATGCAAAGAAGCTATAAGGCAAGCTAAAATTGATATGGAAAAGGATATTGCAGCAAGAAGTAAAAGAAAACCAAAATTATTTTTTAAATATGTTAATAGTAAAAAAATGAAGCAGGAAGGGGTGGGACCTTTACTATCAGAGGGGGGTCAGCTGGTTGAGGGTCAGCTGGTTAAAAGCGCAGATTCTGAACTCATATTATGTCATAATCTGTCTGTCTACACAAATGAGGAACAGGTTAATGAAGGTTTCCTTCTTAATAGTCCCAATTCTAGTAATACAACTAATGCTGCATGGTTCACACATGAAGAAATTTAAAAGAGACTAGAACATGTTAAGATTAACAAAGGTCCGGGCCAGATGGTATTCATCTCAGGGTAATTAGCGAGCTTAGCTCTGTGATTGCCAAACCTCTTTACTTAATTTTTCAGGATTCATTGAGATCTGGCATAGTGCTGAGAGACTGGCAAATTGCTAATGTGGTGCCTCTATTCAAAAAAGGATCCCATTCTCAGCCTCAAAACTATAGGCCAGTTAGTCTAACATCAGTGGTAGGAAAGCTTTTCGAAGGGTTAATAAAGGATAAGATACTGGACTTCATAGCAAATCACAATACAATGAGTTTGTGCCAGCATGGTTTTATGCGTAATAGATCTTGCCAGACTAACTTAATTTCTTTTTATGAGAAGGTAAGTAGGGACCTCGATTCTGGGATGGCAGTGGATGTGATTTACTTAGACTTTGCTAAAGCATTTGATACAGTGCCACACAAAAGGTTACTGGTTAAATTAAGGAATGTTGGCCTGGAACATAGTATTTGTACCTGGATAGAGAACTGGCTAAAAGATAGACTACAAAGAGTGGTGGTAAATGGAACATTTTCTAATTGGACCAGTGTTGTTAGTGGAGTACCGCAGGGCTCTGTACTAGGTCCCTTGCTTTTCAACTTGTTTATTAATGACCTGGAGGTGGGCATTGAAAGTACTGTTTCTATTTTTGCAGATGATACTAAATTGTGCAGAACTATAGGTTCCATGCAGGATGCTGCCACTTTGCAGAGTGATTTGTCTAAGTTGTAAAACTGGACAGCAAACTGGAAAATGAGGTTCAATGTTGATAAATGAAAGGTTATGCACTGGCAAAAATAATATAAATGCAAGTTATATACTAAATGGCAGTGTGTTGGGAGTTTCCTTAAATGAGAAGGATCTAGGATTTTTTTGCAGATAACAAGTTGTCTAATTCTGGGCAGTGTCATTCTGTGGCTACTAAAGCAAATAAAGTTCTGCCATGCATAAAAAAGGGCATTAACTCAAGGGATGAAAACATAATTATGCCTCTTTATAGGTCCCTGGTAAGGCCTCATCTGGAGTATGCAGTGCAGTTTTGGACTCCAGTCCTTAAGAGGGATATAAATGAGCTGGAGAGAGTGCAGAGACGTGCAACTAAATTGGTTAGATGGATGGAAGACTTAAAGGGATCCTGTCATCAGAAAACATGTATCAGTTAAAAGCGCATCAGTCAATAGTGCTACTCCAGCAGAATTCTGCACTGAAATCCATTTCTCGAAAGAGCAAACAGATTTTTTTATATTCAATTTTGAAATCTGACATGGGGCTAGACTTTTCTTCAATTTCCCAGCTGCCCCCAGTCATGTGACTTGTGCCTGCACTTTAGGAGAAAAATGCTTTCTGGCAGGCTGCTGTTTTTCCTTCTCAATGTAACTGAATGTGTCTCAGTGGGACATGGGTTTTTCCTATTGAGTGCTGTTCTTAGATCTACCTGGCAGCTTTTATCTTGTGTTAGGGAGCTGCTATCTGGTTACCTTCCCATTGTTCTTTTGTTTGGCTGCTGGGGCGACAAAGGGAGGGGGGTGATATCACTCTAACTTGCAGTACAGCAGTAAAGAGTGATTGAAGTTTATCAGAGCACAAGTCACATGACTTGGGGCAGCTGGGAAATTGACAATATGTCTAGCCCCATGTCAGATTTCAAAATTGAATATAAAAAAATCTGTTTGCTCTTTTGAGAAATGGATTTCAGTGCAGAATTCTGCTGGAGCAGCACTATTAACTGATTCATTTTGAAAAAAAAAAATTTTTCCATGACAGTATCCCTTTAAATTATGAGGGTAGACTGTCAAGGATGGGGTTGTTTTCTCTGGAAAAAAGGCGCTTGCGAGGCGACATGATTACACTTTACAAGTACATTAGCGGACATTAAAGACAAATAGCAGGGGACCTTTTTACCCATAAAGTGGATAACCATACCAGAGACCACCCCTTTAGACTAGAAGAAAAGAAATTTCATTTGAAGCAAAGTAGGTAGGACAGTGAGGTTGTGGAATGCACTGCCGCGTGATGTTGTGAAGGCTGATTTAGTTAATGCCTTTAAGAGTGGCTTGGATGATTTTATGGATAGACATAATACCAAAGGCTATTGTGATACTAAACTCTATAGTTAGAATAGATATGGGTATTTATAATTTATGTGAAAGTATGGAGGGGTGTGTGTATGGATGCTGGGTTTTCATTTGAAGGGGTTGAACTTGATGGACTTTTTCTTTTTTCAACCCAATTTAAATATGTAACTATGACATTGTGTATCTCAGATTTAAAGACCTTGCCTAGTTTATATTTAAATATTTCGTTATAAAGTGCCACAATGGGTGGTACTTTTAAAAATGACAAATGCATCAGAGCATGTTAAACACACCAAAACACAAATTAATATGAACAAACACAATAAAGATATTAAAATTAAGCACTTAGTAGTAAACTCTTAAAGTGCATCTGCAATCTCAGAGAGAGTGATAATGAAAGGAACTAAACTGTAATTCTAAAGTATATACATCATTTTTCGGATTTTTGCCTGAAAAGCCCGAAACAGTCCGATTTTCAGACTAATTTCAGTGCAGACCACCTAAACTTCCTAATAGGATATGGATCTCTCCCATTGGTTTATATACAACCTTGGCAGTAGTGATGGGCGAATTTATTCACCAGGCATGGATTCTTGGTGAATTTCCACATTTCGCCACCTGCTAATTTTTTCACAACATAAAATAATTTTGACGCTCATTGACTTATTTGGAAAAATGAGTTGCCCGTTTAAAAATTGTTGTGCACAGGAAAATTGAAACACATCAAAATTATTTTGAAGCCCATTGACAAAAAAGTTGCGCGTGTAAAAATTGTCACGTGCGTAAAAATTTTTGTGCTACTCGACAGGTCTGAGATGGCGGATTTTCGGATTCTTACTCTTTGCAGCCTCGGGGTATAATACGTTTTTTTTTCACCAAAAATTTGGATTCTATAGTACAAAAAAACCTAAAATCTTTTGAATTTTTGGCATTCAAACTTTAATAAATAACCCCCAAATTGTTGCCTGTCCACCCATTTTATTTCTCTTCTCTGTCTTCTGATTCTGACTCTTGAAACAATGTAGCAGAAGTCAGGTCACTTCCAGAACATTTAAACAGCTGGCTTCTGCTATACTACTCCTGTTTCAGGAGTCCATATGGAATATACAGCCAGACCAAAACTGCTTTCAGTATCAAATATATATGCAAATAACTTTAAAACAATTGAATATTTTACATTAATGTATATTGGAAAGTTGTATGTAATGACATTTTCTTTCATTATGGATATCCCTTATAAATAGAAAACACATTTCACTAAAGAAAATAATTACATAGTACTCAAATATAAGCCTTTATGTTTTTACAATTGTTATGCTGCCAGGTTATGGCATTTATATACAGTACAATTTCAGATTTGCTAATAAAACTTTTTCATACCCATAAATTAGATTTAGGATATAAGAGTAACATGATATTACATCTGAACTGCTAATTAAACCACTGATTGTTTTTGAACTGCTAATTTCCAGTGTTGTTTGGACCTACATGTAGTTTCTGATTTAAACTTCCGTTGACATATTTTGATTTACCTATTAGTAAAAGCTGTTTTTGCCAAATTACTTTTGTGTTTAAGTAGAATAAACTATTCTCCTTCAAATCAATTTACAGTATTTAACCTTTTCTTTTCAGCATTGGTTTATTATAAAGGTACACTCACAATGTTTTGTCATCTGTGCATATGCTGATATTACAGGTGATGTAACTAGTGATGGACAAATTTGGGGTGTTTTGCTTCGCCGAAAAATCTGCGAATTTCCTGTGAAACGGCAACAAATTTGCGAAACGATGCTGGCGTCCATTTTTTAGACACCGGAGCAAATTCGCTGGCGAAAATGCACCGGCGTCCAAAAAAACTGACACCGGCATCCATTTTTATTTGACGCCGGGGAATTTTCACGGCGGTTTTGCAAATTTATTCAATGGAGGCGAATCACTTGAATTCACCGCAAATTCACGACTTGCGAATAAATTCGCCCATCACTACGGGGCAGTTTTACTAAGCTCGAGTGAATTTTCAAAGTTAAAAAAGTTTGAATTTCGAAGTAAATTTTTGAATACTTCGACCATCGAAGAGGACACTATGACTTCGAATTTACTTCGACTTCGATTCGAAGTAAAAATCGTTCGAATATTCTACCATTCGATAATTGAAGTACTGTCTCTTTATAAAAAAAACGTTGACTTCATACTTCGCCAAATTAAAGCTAGCGAAGTGCAATGTTAGCCTATGAGGATATAGGTTTTTGATCGAATAGAATTCCTTTGAACGATCACTAAAAATCGTTCGATTTGAACTACTTAATCGTTCGATCGTGCGATTTCTATTCGATCATTCAATCGTTTGAATACCCTAAAAATCCTTCAACCTCGATATTCGAAGTCGAAGGATTTCAATTCGAGGGTCGAATTTCGAAGTTTTTTTAACTTTGAAATTCGACCCTTAGTAAATCTGCCCCTAGATGTAATGTATTTGTTCAAAGGTGTCTTTGATAAGGAGTGCCATGTTCCACAGGAGTTTATTGGTGGTATTTCTCACTATTACCTGACACAGGATTTCCTGCACTTTTTTTTAAGAATATTGTTGCAAGCGAAGATAAAGCAAAACCTTTTCTTAGACTTGTTGTTTTAAAAGCAAACATTAAAGGGCTTACTTAAAGGAAAATTATCCATAAATACTTAAGCAAGAGAAATAATGCAGCTCTAACTGTAATAGGAAAAAGTGTGAAAGCAAAAAATTCAACTTTGTCCTCATGTGCCCTAACATGTATAGGTTGGTATGGTTCCGTGCACTGTGAATCGTAGGATCCCAGGGGACAGCCCTTAGTTTTTAAAATGGCAATTTTCTATTAAGAATATATATATATATATATGTAACACCTATTTGGGCTGCTAGCAGTAGAAGCATGGGTTACACTGCGACTTACACAACAGGGTCAGGGCCTTCGCCATGTGGAAGTGTTCCCTCTATGGTGTAGTGCAACTACATCCCCCCCAGGCTACTGTGCATACAACAAAAGATGGGCGCCAGGAGGTTCTGCAGTAAAACAGAAACGGTTTATTTAACTATGCACAAGGCAAGTGACCACAGGTTTAGTACTCACGCAGGAGCTGAGGCAATAGCACATTTCTCACACAGAGCTGCAGGCATTAGGCATTTCTCACAGAGGAAAGGTCTCCATTAGGCATTTGCAGTATTACACACTCATTCCCTCCTGGAAGTTGTCAGGAAAGCAGCTTCTACCCTACAGTCCCTCTTCACTGAGGTCCCTGACTGGAGGCAACACATAAAGCCTCTGGGAAGCTACTCCCTTACTGCAAATCCTTGTTTGAGCTTCAGCTGCTCTTTCTCTCTCACCTCTCTGCCTTTCTCTCCTAGAGAGACTATGACAAGTCTGCCCTAGTGTAACTATTCCTCATTCACGGGGTTACCTGGTCCCCGACTTCTTCTTCCAAAGCACATGGGCCTTCCTGGGCCTAGCTGTGCCCAGGCTCTCCTGAGCACACCCAGCTGGATCACCATCCACAGGCCAAAGAGGAAGTGGCCACTCCCTGCACACACTATATAGGAGTGTGTCAGAGCAGTGTCATCAAATCTCTCAGCCTATCACTGTAAAGGTTATTCTGTAACAGGGATTCTACCCAATAACCCAAGGAAATGATGGAAAGATTAACTCTATAGGGCCTGTATCCCTATAGGGCCCTACATATATATAAATATATATTATAATTAACACAAAAGCTTAAAACAAAAATAAAAATGTTATAAAGGAAGTTTATGTAGTATGGGGCAATTAGTGGTCATTGGGGTGATTGATATGATTTTGTTTTTTATAGGTGGGTTCCACATTGGGATTTGTTATTTAGAGATTATGGTATATGGGTTTAATTCACTTATGGTCTTCTGGTTTTGATGTATTGAGATGTGACTGGCATCACTAATGTATGTATTTTCCATCACTTTATGATTAGTTTGATTTGTATGTAGAACACTGGTCAGTCTAATTTCTGGCTGTGTAACAATAATTTTATCCCTGTAGTTAATTGAATCCCCCAACTAACAATAACAGTGTAGAATATTTCTGGCACATTCTACTTACAGCATGACCCATTAAGCGTATTATAGTATACTAACAAGGAGGTTCTCAACACATTTTTTTAGGACGTAGGGAGGGCCATACTAATAAGAGTTTTACATAGTAGCAATATTTTGTTATTTATGTGTAACTTATTATTAACGATTAGATACAAACATGCTACTTTGAGCTTTGTTTCTAACCATTTATGTTCTTTACATGTGTTATTGTTGATGGATTTGAGAAAGGCCTTGAACAGGGCCGAAACGTCAGATTGAAGTTCTGTTAATAAATGATTATTTATTTTATAAGTCCTGAGAGTGCGGATTCTTCGTGAAGTATGACGTAAATATTGATGTTTCTGCACCCAGGCATACAAACTGATTTTGTCGAGAGTGCTGGTAGCCCTTTGTCGAGAGTGCTGGTAGCCCTTTTGGATACATATGAGCTGCTTTATGTTATATTCTTTTATAGAGACCTATATTGTTTGATGGTATAGTTTTCCTGTATGCAGTACATGTACTGACCCCTGTCAAAACAGACGCACTTAACATCCTTGTGCAAAGTTTCCAACTGTGCTTTGTGTTTAAAGACACTATTTCTAGTGCCTAATGAATGGCACACTAGCAAAGGCTGCACATGTGGATGCCAATGAGCTGGCTATGTGTCACCACTAACTCTGGAGACAATTGCATCTGATTTGTCAAAACACTCACCTACAATTATGTTAATTTTCATGCAACGGCTGCAACTGCGGCAAAAGCGATGCTTTGCTCGGCTGCTATAATGCTGGAATTGTGGAAAAATATGGTACATATGGTATGGACTATTGTTATAATATAATAAGTGGGGAGTGGAAAGCCCTGCTCCATTAAGGGCAAAGCGACATGTAAAGATTTTAGGGGTTTTAGTTTTGCCTTAAATATTTTTTAGTAACTATTCATTGGCCAAAATGAGGACCATAATTAAGGCAGGAAACCTATAATGTATTATGAGACATGTTTCCTAAGTAAACTGTATATATTTTATATTGGCCTTTCAATTAATTTCTTTCTATGAATTTTCACAGGTTTATGTTGTGATCTCTGATGAGGCCTCAAAATGTAACCATCACATTTAAGATTATTGTCATAGGCCAATTTGGCTCAGCGTGCTTAGCACAGAAATGCAGCCGGCCGAAAACTATTCTGCGTGCCACAGCACTAATCCTTGTTTTTCTCCAAGAACCTTTTACACAATTATTAGAAGCATTTACATAATTATTCTATAATTAAGATTGTAATGGAGAAGATTTCATGCAATCGAGATAACCATATTTGAGTATCAAAAACTTTTCTCTGAATTTTAGACTCTGAGTGTTCTGAAATCAATAACAGTAAATAAAACGATTAAATATCAGAAGCATTGCAGAAAAAATGGCATCAGTGAAGAAGAAAAGAAAGTTGGAGTATGAGGAGATGAACATAAAAAAAAATCCTATAAAGAGATCTTTGAAAAAAATGACCCACTGGGATTTAAAGCAATTAAAAGGAGAACTGGGAAGATAGGAGTTTCATGGTTTGGAAGTACTGGTGAGATTAAATCAAACTCACTACAACTTTTCTGCTCTTGCTAGGAAAACATCCCCAAACACATGACATATAGAAAACTATTATGTAACAAATAAAGTTGGTATTGTGCTTAAAAATTACAGAAAAATGTTTAACTTTAACTGAGATTATAGGTATCAATATAAGGATGAGTTAATGGAATAAATAAGATAAGAATGCTTAGCAATGTAAAGAAAACAAATATTTTGGATCAGGACTGAATGCCATAATAAAGAAATATAAATACTTACATTTTAAAGGGGACATTTCTGAATGTCTAAAATGGAGATATGCATTACAAACTGATATTTAGGGATAAAAAAACTTCCCTTTTTGCTTCATCAATAAGTTCATAAAACTACAAAAAAAAATTAAATTTTGCCCAGATTTTGTTTTACTTGCCATTTTTTTTCTCACCAAATGCACTGGAATCAATCGGCATTTTTTGCCACATTTTTCTTACCAAATGCATTAGAGTCAAAGGTGCGGGCTAATAGTTTGGAGGTAACAGTTGCCCCCCACCAGCATTAGGACATTCGCACCAAGAGGGAGATCCTGGTGCGAGTGGCCATGTTGTGAAGAGCGCATGCGCATAATGAGCTTCTGGCATCTTGTGCATGCAAATAATTAGCAAGTTGTGGCATTCACTCATTATGCACATGTGTATTCCCCAACATGGCAAATTGAACTGGGAGCTCCCTACTAGTGCGGGTGTCCTAGCGCTGGTTGGGGGCAATTTAAAAAAAACAACTGTAACCCCCAACCAGGGTGCGGCTCTAATAGCCCATGCCTTTGGTTGGGGAAAATATTTCACAAGGTGCTCTTTAAGAAAGGTACATTTATATAATTGTATTAATATTTATAGGCAAAATGGAACATTTTTCAAATGCATTATGTTTGGTTGTTTTAGTTGAGTGCCATAATGGTCCAAATTTCTCATACCTCTGCTCTATTGCATTTGCCCTCTGCTCACAATTAATTGCAGCAATTAGGTGAGCTATTGAGTTCATGCATTAAAGGAAAAAAAAGATACAAAAGATATTCTGTAAATGTTTTTTCAAGGAAACACAGCAGTAACATATACAACGTACACCATGTGGTATAAATCATAAACAATGTACAAACTTGCTTTGTTGGCTGGTTGAAGGAAATTGGCAAAGCCTTCTACCTTGTTCCAGATTTTCTTTGACATAAGCCCAAAAAGTATGATCCTTTGACTCATATATCTATTCTTTATACAGTAATTACTTTGTTTATTCCAGAATAAGTATAATTAACAGTGTTCTTCTTCCATTATAATACATGGTCTAGCCAGCTGTTTGATTTTATGAACTACTATCGTTTCAGCAGCAAACCACTTAAAGGAATGCGTGTATACCAAAAAATTGTGAGGCACACATCCTATATAATATGGGCAGTATTTTCAGAAATGGACATCTGTCAGTGGAGATCCCATGATTTTTGGTCCATTATCCTGCTTATGTCTTTGATGTGGTTTATAAGGCTTTATCTGCACTATGGTAGCCAATGGCTGTTCCTTCATGCTATTTCCATTCCTGTCATCAGGTAAGCTCCAGTATGTTCTACATCTTCAAAATGATTAATTATTATCTAGCTCTTACTTATGATTATCAAAATCAATTAAACAAGGTTTTATAACATTTTTAAATGTATTTTATACAAATAATACAGGGCCTCGTTTACTAAGGGGGAAGGGTAAAGTTCCAAAAAAGTATTATTGCATCCCACAGCAGAATTTGTCCTGCAGCTAGGTGAAAGTAATGGGTTGGGCACAAAAATATGACTGTAGATTTTGCACAAATTGCACCATCATCATAAGTTTCATATGGGCATATGGGCATTATCTTATGTGTCTTCCATGCCTGCTCAGTAGGTATCATTAAGTACAGGGTTCCTAATATCAGCTTGAACTATGCTTTAAACACTAGTAATAAGTGCAACAGAAGTATTGATGCTATGAACTATAAGGCATGCAATTTGCCCAATTCTCTGTATAAAGCAATGAAGTAGATATGGCCCAGAACTTATGGTCTGAAATATTTTTGTTATGTATTTAAAACTCCTTTAAAAAAATCCTTACTGTGAAAGATCAAATTTAAGTTCAAAATCAAAAGCTGGTTAAGAGTATCTGAATTAGTTTGGTCAGGTTTATGTGGTTGCCAGTTTTAAAAAAAACAAAGGTAACAAAAGTTACTTTTAAGTAGGGAGGTAAGTAGCAGAATCCCAGAATCCTTCATGAAAGAATCGTCTGATTACTGAACGGAATCCGAATCCTAATTTGCACATGCAAATTAGGGACTGAAAGGGAAAAGTGGAAAAATCATTTTTTACTTCCTTGTTTTGTGACAAAAAGTTATGTGATTTCCCTTCCCACCCCTAATTTGCATGTGCAGTGAAACCCTTATTTTGCCTAATGGGTTACATTGAAAAGACAAGTATGAAGCTAGAGATTGACATTTAAATAAAGGTTTCTGACAACTTCAGCAGTTTTAAAGATGTTTTTCTTCATAACTCATTTTGATTTATAGATTCAGATTTTATCCTCACACAGTTGAGCTGACCTACCAACATTTTCTAATACACACCAGAGAAGAGGTTGCTATGATTGTGGTGGGTCCATTGGCATTGAATGTGATGATGATCTTAATGATCCTTATAAGATGCTGCTGTCAGATGCTGTTTAAAACATTTCCGACTCTGCTGTCAAAGTTTATCATTGCCCTGGGTCTCTGGACAATGCTAAATCCTTTAGCAATTCTTCTAGTGGATGCGTTACTTGGGGTAAGTCACAAAAAAAAGAAGAAAAGCACTTTTGCTATGTTTGCTTTACCAGTGTAATAAGATTAAGTGAGAAGTATACAGGTAGAGGGTTATTTATCAAAGGTCAAATTTTAGAGCTTTGTGAGCTTTTTTAGACCTTCGAATGAACTCACAACTGGCGTGGTCTCTAATTTAAGAAAATAACTTGAATGTAAAAAACTCAAATTAGTGTAGTCGGGGTGAAAAACTCGAATACTCAAATTGATTGGGTTTTCTGTGAAAAAAAACTTGAATTACTTGAATTAATTGAGTTTTCAGGTAAAACCCACTGAAAAAAACTCAAACATCATCTTCAAATGGTTTAAGGGACCTCTGCCATTGACTTCTACATGACTTCAGTGGATTTCAGTGGATTCTGCTAATGGTCAGGGGCTAAAATCTGCCTGCCGATTTCAGCAACAGTCTCAGTTTAGTGGTTTTAGAGGTTTTTGAAACCATGACTAAACTCCCTTTAAAACCACTAATGTCGTCAAATTTATTAAAAAAATCTGAATTTAAAAAATAAAGAATGAAAATAATACTAATACCTATAAAACCTCTCAAAATTCGGACAATTCCTCGTGGAAAAAAAATTATAAAACCTCTAAAAGTCAGAATTTATTAAAAATTGCACAATACAATCAGTGCAGCTACCATTGATTTCTATAGGACCTATTTATACCTGGCAAATTTTTGTATTACAGTTTTTTCTACACTTAGGGGCAGATTTATAATAGGCCAAGGTGAGTTTTCTAATTAAAAAAAATCAAATTTCGAGTTATTTTTGTGTACTTCGACTAGGGAATAGTCCAAAAAAATCGAAAATTCGAATTTCAAAATGTATCATGCACTGTCTCTTTAAGAATTTGAATTTGGCTATTCACCATCTAAAATCTGCCAAATTGGCATTTTAGCCTATGGGGGACCTCCTACAATCAATTTGGAGTCATTTGGTGGACTTTTGAAAAATAAAAAAAAAATTTTATGGGGTGAAAGCCTTGAATCAAATTCAATCTAATTCAATTCGAATTCGATCCTATTCACCCTTGATTTTTTTAATACATTTCGATTTGTCATTTTTTTTCTGAATTTTGAGTTTATGGGAATTGATGGGAGTTTTTAGAAACTCCCATAAACTCGAAATTTGACCCTTGATAAATCTGCCCCTTAATAAACCTGATGAGTAGAATACAAATTAGAACTGTGTTTGAGTTTTTCTTCACAGTTTTATTCAATTGTTTTTTGCATTCAAATTTATTTTTAATAAGCAAACATCCGAATTTGCTAAAAATTCAAGTATTTTTGAATTAAACAAAAAACCTGATAGATAGGCCCTCCCAAGTCATAAATGGACATTTTTAAAAATCACAAAATTACAGGAAATCCCTTGAAGTAATGTAATATTGTTCAGATGAAACAGGGAATTTTAAATGCACATATTGCCTTTCTTAAGACCTGCTTGAAGATTATGTTATTTTGGTTGGAATATCATTTTTCTGTTTGCATTTTTATATTTAACACGCAAGGAAAGAATTTGTGCTTCGCATATCCTTTTTCTGTTAACGTTTACTACATATCCCAAAACTGGGATATGATAAATTTTCAAAGCTATTTAAAGGCTAAATCAAGTATATACTATTATACTAAAGATATTCTCTTTCGGCACAGAATTGTTGAAACATCCGAGAACCATAGGCTGGGCGCGTTTCATGGCTGTCCAGCCACTTTCTCAAAAGCACACCAGTTTGTGCACATTACGGTTGAAATCACATGCAGATCGCACCCACAAAAACATTTAACCCTCAAGTTACCAAGACATTATAATTGTAACAACCATGTGATACCGAAAAAAGAGAGAGGCTTTGTGGCAAATGCAATGAGAGAATGGTTTTAGGCAAAACCCACAGCCAACCTCTACATATAAGATTTGAAAATGAATGTAGTTACACAGATATACACAGGCTCATTATAGTCTCTATAATTCACACACAGGGTTTGTCAGACTTTACACACAGATACACACACATACACTGGCATTGACATACACATATACTCTGGTATTCACACAGATTCACATTCATCTGCCCTGGGAAAGAAGGTGCTTCATCAGGACAAGAATATCTACTGATTCTTTCATTCCTCACACAGTTGAGGAGCAGGAAGCTTCTCACAAAGAGAAGGGGCAGAGCTAATTTGGACTGTTGCGCTGAACAATAGAATAGGCATTGGGATGGTCCGGTATTTGAAGGGGTGTTGACCATATGATGTAAGCCTTTTATAAGCTCATTGCAGGTTCTTAATGGTAATTTTTAGAAATGTGTTCATAGAAAAAGAACAAAACAATATATTTAATATATATGGCAAGAGAATATCCTTTATTATGTACAATAATACATATCTGTGGACGCCCATGGGAACCCAGTAATGAGTCGGTAAAGGCTCCCTTTCTTTTTTCTTTTTAATCTTTCTTTCATTAATCAAGGAATATGTTATTTTTGTTGAAGAAGAAAGTATGTGGCTAGTCTTTGAAAAGAGTATTATTTTCATAATTACATATATTTTAGAGCATCCATATTTCTTACATCAGTAGAAAAATTATTCAACCTCCCATAATTTGGGATGTTAGAGTACTTTTAGAGTAATATCTATGAAGAATGATATCAAGCAAAGAAGCATGGTCTTGTAACAACAATAAATTAAGTCCCCAAACATGGACCTTGTTCATAGGAAATTGTATTATTTTTCTACTGCCAGAAGTAAGTCTAAAAAAATGAACCATTTATGATAATTATGACTGGTTCTGATTTTGTTGATTAGGAAGAACTTGCAACCATTGTTTATATCACTGCAGTTTGATGATTAATATAGAACTAATTAACTTAAAAGGAAACAACTTCGGTGCAGCTTTTTATATGTATAATTTAAAAATAAATTGAAAATAATTTTGTAAAAGTAAACACTCCAGGACAAACAAAAAGTGAATAGAAAATGAAATAGAAACCTGTGTTTAAAGGGAAAATTTGTGGATGAGAGTATATTTTAACTCCAGTAGGAAAACTATCTATAATGTATCTAGCCTGAAAATCATTTTTGTTACAGTAACTGCTAGAATTTATCTGTTGTTTGCTACAGAATTTAAACATTTTCTTTTTGTATTTTAGAGACTAGCATACAGTACAGAGAATCCAATTGCTGATGCTGCTAAGCTTTACTGGATATTTTTCAGAGCAACGCAATCTGGAATTCCTGGGATCTTTATCACTCTGCTGATCTATATAATGCTATTCATCGTATCATTTTCTATCCTTTATCTTTATTTTCTCAGGTATGAACTGACATAGAGCTACAATATTGTAAAACTTAAATGCAATTAGATCCTAAATATTAATACAGGTATAGGATCTATTATGCAGAATTCTTGGGACCCTAATTTGAATCTCCATACCTAATATATATTATCATAGTGTCTCTGTGTATACATTGTAAAGAACTTACCTGTATGGGGGAAATGTAATATAAGTTGTTAACAGAAACAGAAATATGCACAATGTGAACCAATTTTCCTTTGTGACTATTTAATACAGGATTTTCAAACACATTCTCATCTACCAACAGAAAAAAATTTTAATTTTTTTTTGATTGCACCAATGCAATATAACTTTACAAAGAGTAAATCCCTATTTTTTCAATAATTTTTCAATAACTTTAAATTAAATTATTTTTTATTACGAATTGTAGCTGGGAGCTGTAAACCTCCTCTCCAGAACTGAAGTGTCATCAGCCTAATGAATACAGAACTATCCAGCAAGAATCTTGCCTTATCTAGCTCATTGTTCTTTGTTCCTGCAATAGGAGCTGGAACACAATTATTTTAAGGGTGGTACTTCTGAATAGCTGTACATAAGCATTTTGATATATGATTATGGTGCACTATTGGTAATCGAAATTTCACTGTATCCTCTGTATGTTAAATATCAATAAAATGGCTGGCAGTGTCAGCATGTAATCTAGAGAGCTAGGAGGAACACTGGGAGTTTTATGAAGGAATTACATTACTAGATACATAAACATGCAAAATCTTGTTAAAGTCCTTTTTTGAAAAAAAAATTCACATACATATTGTTGATTATAAGTGGCAAATAATGACAAACTTTCGATTTCCACTGAATAAAGTACACTAAGTAAAATCCCCACTTTATTCTCACAGTCTGGGAATTGTCAGTAGAGATGTCGTGAACTGTTCGCCGGCGAACTTGTTCGCGCGAACATCGGGTGTTCGCGCTCGCCGGAAGTTCGCGAACGTCGCGCGACGTTCGCCATTTTGGGTTCGCCATTGTTGGCGCTTTTTTTTGCCCTCTCACCCCAGACCAGCAGGTACATGGCAGCCAATCAGGAAGCTCTCCCCTGGACCACTCCCCTTCCCTATAAAAACCGAAGCCCTGCAGCGTTTTTTCACTCTGCCTGTGTGTGCTGAAGAGATAGTGTAGGGAGAGAGCTGCTGCCTGTTAGTGATTTCAGGGACAGTTGAAAGTTTGCTGGCTAGTAATCGTTTTGATACTGCTCTGTTATTGGAGGGACAGAAGTCTGCAGGGGTTTGAGGGACATTTAAGCTTAGGTAGCTTTGCTGGCTAGTAATCTACCTTCTACTGCAGTGCTCTGTATGTAGCTGCAGTGGGCAGCTGTCCTGCTTCTGATCTCATCTGCTGACTGCTGCAATAACAGTAGTCCTTGTAAGGACTGCTTTTATTTATTTTTTTGTTGTTTTACTACTACTACTACTACTACTATAAGAGCCCAGTGCTATTAGTCTAGCAGTGTTGGGGAGTGGGACTGGTGTGCTAATCTGCTGCTCCTAGTAGTTCAGCAGCACCAACTTTAATTTTTTTTTTTAATATTCATTTTTTTTTTATTTTACTTTTTTTTATTTTACTACCGCTGTAGTAGTGTATAAGTTGACCTTTTAGGCATTATTTGCCCTGTAGGCATTATTTGCACACTGTTTTCTTCAACCCGCCATCTAGCTGTGTGACCTTGTTCACATTCTGTCTAAATATCCATAATATTACCGTCTCCAGAAAAAACACCGGAGTGACTTTTTTCAAGCAGCCATAATATATTTTACGTAATCCGTATCCACCGCTGTAGTAGTGTATACGTTGACCTTGTAGGCATTATTTGCACAGTGTTTTCTTCAACCCGCCATCTAGCTGTGTGAGCTTGTTCACATTTTGTCTAAATATTGATAATATTATCGTCTCTAGAAAAACCACTTGAGTTACTTTTTTTCAAGCAGCATTCATATATTTTACGTAATCCGTATCCAACGCTGTAGTAGTGTATACGTTGACCTTGTAGGCATTATTTGCACACTGTTTTCTTCAACCCGCCATCTAGCTGTGTGACCTTGTTCACATTCTGTCTAAATATCCATAATATTACCGTCTCCAGAAAAAACACCGGAGTGACTTTTTTCAAGCAGCCATAATATATTTTACGTAATCCGTATCCACCGCTGTAGTAGTGTATACGTTGACCTTGTAGGCATTATTTGCACACTGTTTTCTTCAACCCGCCATCTAGCTGTGTGAGCTTGTTCACATTTTGTCTAAATATTGATAATATTATCGTCTCTAGAAAAACCACTTGAGTTACTTTTTTTCAAGCAGCATTCATATATTTTACGTAATCCGTATCCACCGCTGTAGTAGTGTATACGTTGACCTTGTAGGCATTATTTGCACACTGTTTTCTTCAACCCGCCATCTAGCTGTGTGACCTTGTTCACATTTTGTCTAAATATTGATAATATTATCGTCTCTAGAAAAACCACTTGAGTTACTTTTTTTCAAGCAGCATTCATATATTTTACGTAATCCGTATCCACCGCTGTAGTAGTGTATACGTTGACCTTGTAGGCATTATTTGCACACTGTTTTCTTCAACCCGCCATCTAGCTGTGTGTATTATCGTTTCCAGAAAAACCAACTGAGTTTTTGTTGTTGTTGTTGTTTTTTTAAAAATAATGCCAGGCAAAGGCAGGCCGCCACGCAGAGGCCGTGCTAGGGGCCGTGCTGCTATGCAATCCTGTGGCCCTAGCAAATTGCCCAGTTTTAAAAAGCCAATGACCCTGAACTCCCAAAATGCTGAAGAGGTAGTTGACTGGCTTACACAGCACACCCCATCCTCTACCGTTTCTAACTTTACCACAACATCCTCCTCATCCTCCACTGCTATGGCCACCCCACGTAACACTTCCTCCACCACCGGTGCCCCTTCTTCACTGGGGTCAGAGGAGTTATTTTCCCATGAGTTTCTTGAACTGAGTAATGCGCAACCATTATTGCCAGAAGAAGATGAAGGAGATGAGGACCTTACACCAGATTTAATTCTGGCAGAGAACACGATAGAGATGGACATAATGAGTGATGAGGAGGAGGTCCCCGCTGCTGCTTCCTTCTGTGATGTGTCAGAAGAAATTGATGCATCTGAGGAGAATGATGATGAGGAGATTGATGTTTTGTGGGTGCCTAGTAGAAGAGAGCAAGAGGAGGGTAGTTCAGATGGAGAGACGGAGAGTCAGAGAGGCAGTAGGAGAATAAGACTTAGAAGAAGCAGGGAGGACAGCCCGCAGGGATCAGTAGGGCAACAACATGTATCGGCACCTGTGTTCAGCCGGCCAACGCACCCGCCATTGCCGCCAATGCCGCCAACTTCTACTGTTACCGCCAGATCGCACACTTCCAAAAAGTCAGCAGTGTGGGATTTTTTTAATGTGTGTGCCTCTGACAAAAGCATTGTAATTTGCAATGAGTGCAGTCAGAAACTGAGCCTTGGTAAGCCCAACAGCCACATAGGTACAACTTCTATGCGAAGGCACATGAGCGGCAAGCACAAAGCACTTTGGGAGCAACACCTCAAAGGCAACAGGCAAACTAAAAGCCACACTCCTTCTGGTCCAGCATCTTACTGCTCTACCTCTGCTCTCCTTGACCCGTCTGAACCACCCTCCACTCCGCCTTCCACCTTGACCACCTGTTCCCATTCCCAGTCATCTGCCACCAGCCAAGTTTCTGTGAAGGCCATGTTTGAGCGTAAGAAGCCAATGTCTGACTGTCACCCCCTTGCCCGGCGTCTGACAGCTGGCTTGTCTGCACTCTTAGCCCGCCAGCTTTTACCATACCAGCTGGTGGACTCTGAGGCCTTCCGCAAATTTGTAGCAATTGGGACACCGCAGTGGAAGGTACCCAGCCGCAATTTTTTTTCTAAAAAGGGAATACCACACCTGTACCAAAATGTGCAGAGCCAAGTTACCGCATCTCTGTCACTTAGTGTTGGGCCAAAGGTCCATATGACTACTGACGCATGGTCCTCCAAGCATGGTCAGGGCAGGTATGTCACCTACACTGCCCACTGGGTGAACTTGGTAATGGCTGGGAAGCAGGGAATGGGTAGCTCAACAACAACAGTGGAGTTGGTGTCACCGCCACGGATTGCACGCGGTTCTGCCACCACCTCTACTCCTCCATCGCTCTCTACCTCGTCGTCTTCTTCTTCTTACTCTGCTGCTGGGTCCTCCTTCTCCTCCTCCTCCACACCTGTGCACCCCCAGCTCCCCCTAGGCTATTCGACGTGCCAGGTACGCCGTTGTCACGCTGTCTTGGGGATGACGTGCCTGGAAAGCAAAAACCATACCGGATCTGTACTCCTGTCATCTCTGCAGTCACAGGCCGATCGGTGGCTGACCCCACACCAACTGCAGATCGGAAAAGTGGTGTGTGACAATGGAAGCAATCTGTTGGCAGCGTTGAGACTAGGCAATTTAACACATGTGCCCTGCATGGCACATGTGTTAAATTTAATAGTCCAACGTTTTGTCTCCAAGTACCCAGGATTCCAGGACGTTCTCACCCAGTCCAGAAAGGTGTCGGCCCATTTCAGACGTTCCTACACAGCCATGGCACGCCTTGCTGACATTCAGCAGCGCTACAACATGCCAGTCAGGCGTTTGATTTCTGACAGCCAGACTCGCTGGAATTCAACGCTCCTTATGTTGGAACGTCTGCTGCAACAACAAAGGGCCGTCAACGAGTACCTTTTTGAACTGGGTGGTAGGACTGGATCTGCACAGCTGGGGATTTTTTTCCCCCGTTACTGGGTGCTTATGCGCGATGCCTGCAGGCTCATGCGACCTTTTGAAGAGGTGACAAATATGGTCAGTCGCACCGAAGGCACCATCAGCGACCTAATACCCTTCGCTTTCTTCCTGGAGCGTGCCGTGCGACGAGTGACAGATGAGGCTGTAGACCAGCGTGACGAGGAGCTGGAAGCGCACGATTTCTGGGAGAGGTGCCAGAAGTGGAGTCAGAGGAGGAAGGTGGCTTTGTGGAGGAGGAGGAGGAGGACCAACAGGAGCAGGCTTCCCAGGGGGCTAGTGGTGACCTTTTGGGGACCCCTGGTCTTGTACGTGGCTGGGGGGAGGAGACCGTGGATGATGCAGTCCTTGATAATGAGGAAGCGGAGATGGATAGCTCTGCATCCAACCTTGTGAGAATGGGGTCTTTCATGCTGTCATGCCTGTTGAAGGACCCCCGTATCAAGAGGCTTAAGGAGAAGGACCTGTACTGGGTCGCAACGCTACTAGACCCTCGGTACAAGCATAAAGTGTCAGAAATGTTACCAACATACCACAAGTCCGAAAAGATGCGGCATTTACAAACCAGCCTGCAAAACATGTTGTACAATGCTTTTAAGGGTGATGTCACTTCAGGAACTCATCAACATTCCAGGGGCAGAGGTGCCAGTAATCCTGCCACGAGCACACCTGCAAGGACAAAGCCCTTTGGCCAGTCTGTAACGTCAGACATGCAAATGTTTTTCTGTCCAAGGCAGCGCCACAACCCTTCTGGATCCACCCTCAAAGAACGCCTCGACCGGCAGGTAGCGGACTACCTGGCATTAACTGCAGATATCGACACTCTGAGGAGCGATGAACCCCTGGACTACTGGGTGCGCAGGCTTGATCTGTGGCCAGAGCTGTCACAATTTGCCATGAACCTCTTGTCTTGCCCAGCCTCAAGTGTGCTCTCAGAAAGGACCTTCAGTGCAGCAGGAGGGATTGTAACTGAGAAGAGAACTCGCCTAGGTCACAAAAGTGTCGATTACCTGACCTTTATTAAAATGAATGAGGGGTGGATCTCGGAGGGTTACTGCACGCCGGAAGACTTGTTCTGACTTCTATGCAGCTGTCCTTCTCTTCAAGCCTCATGACTCCACACACAGCTGTCCTTTAGCGTCCTCCTCCTCCCTCCGCCACCGTTACAAACTAGGGTGCAAACCCTACTGGTTTAATTTTTTCTGGCCTCTGTGCTTCAGTGGCTGCAACCAAAAAAACTGGGCAAACAATGTCTACAAGGTCAACGTATGGCAAAAAATGACTATTTTCAGCATTTATATGGCATATTTTTTCTGGCAACTGTGCTTCAGTGGCTGCGTCCAAAAAAATGCATATTTTCTGCATTTATATGGCATAATTTTTCTGGCCTCTGTGCTTCAGTGGCTGCAACCAAAAAAATGCATATTTTCAGCATTTATATGGCATAATTTTTCTGGCCTCTGTGCTTCAGTGGCTGCAACCAAAAAAATTTATATTTTCAGCATTTATATGGCATAATTTTTCTGGCAACTGTGCTTCAGTGGCTGCGACCAAAAAAATGCATATTTTCAGCATTTATATGGCATAATTTTTCTGGCCTCTGTGCTTCAGTGGCTGCAACCAAAAAAATTTATATTTTCAGCATTTATATGGCATAATTTTTCTGGCAACTGTGCTTCAGTGGCTGCGACCAAAAAAATGCATATTTTCTGCATTTATATGGCATAATTTTTCTGGCCTCTGTGCTTCAGTGGCTGCAACCAAAAAAATTTATATTTTCAGCATTTATATGGCATAATTTTTCTGGCCTCTGTGCTTCAGTGGCTGCAACCAAAAAAATGCATATTTTCAGCATTTATATGGCATAATTTTTCTGGCAACTGTGCTTCAGTGGCTGCGACCAAAAAAATGACTATTTTCAGCATTTATATGGCATATTTTTTCTGGCCTCTGTGCTTCAGTGGCTGCGGCCAAAAAAAACTGGGCAAACAATGCCTACAAGGTCAACGACGTTGACCTTGTAGGCATTGTTTGCCCAGTTTTTTTGGCCGCAGCCACTGAAGCACAGAGGCCAGAAAAATATGCCATATAAATGCTGAAAATAGTAATTTTTTGCCATACGTTGACTCAACGTATATGGCAAAAAATGACTATTTTCAGCATTTATATGGCATATTTTTTCTGGCAACTGTGCTTCAGTGGCTGCGACCAAAAAAACTGGGCAAACAATGCCTACAAGGTCAACGTATGGCAAAAAATGACTATTTTCAGCATTTATATGGCATATTTTTTCTGGCAACTGTGCTTCAGTGGCTGCAACCAAAAAAACTGGGCAAACAATGTCTACAAGGTCAACGTATGGCGAAAAATTACTATTTTCAGCATTTATATGGCATATTTTTTATGGCAACTGTGCTTCAGTGGCTGCGTCCAAAAAAACTGGGCAAACAATGCCTACAAGGTCAACGTATGGCAGTTGTTTAAAGAGAACAGTAGATTACTAGCCAGCAAAGCTACCTAAGCTAAAATGTCCCTCAAATCCCTGCAGACTTCTGTCCCTCCAATACAGAGCAGTATCAAGCAGATTACTAGCCAGCAAACTTACTATCATCTGTCCCTGAAATCACTAACAGCTCTCCCCCTACACTATCTCTTCCAAGCACACACAGGCAGATTTTTCATATACATTTTTGCCCTTGATCCCCCTCTGGCATGCCACTGTCCAGGTCGTTGCACCCTTTAAACAACTTTAAAATCATTTTTCTGGCCAGAAATGTCTTTTCTAGATGTTAAAGTTCGCCTTCCCATTGAAGTCTATGGGGTTCGCGAACCGTTCGCGAACCGCTCGCGTTTTTGCGCAAGTTCGCGAATATGTTCGCGAACTTTTTTTCCGACGTTCGCTACATCCCTAATTGTCAGGCCTAAAGGAAAAGCATGTCCAGTTACCCTGTATCAGACCTATGACATGCATCCATATGTATTGCATAATATCTTGCTTTTGATTGTAGATTACATAAAGAAAGTTGGATTTTAGATGTTTTTCAACGCATCACCTGTGATGAAGAGGTTTTTCACCTTCCATATGATCTGGAAATGTCAAATCAAGAGCTAAGTCTTATCATACGAAAGGCAGAAAAATGGCGTGGGTTCAGTGGTGAACGGAGAAAGGTTAGATCTAATATTAAAATGCAGTATGTACTCATCAATTTATCAGTATGTAAAATGAATAAAGAATGCTACATACTGATACAAAGCCTATTGATAGTAAAGGTGGCCATAGACATGCAGATTTAACTTCATATCAGGCATATGATCGTTATGTGCCATATCCCGACCTGCCTTAGAAATACAGATTTACCTTCATATCGGTGCCATCTCCCGACCTGCCACTAACCATTTAGATCAAATAAAGTAGTAAACAAACAGATCAGACGATGTTCTGCCGCTGACAGCAATCGTACAAAAGTTATTTCCGACAAAAGCTGGTCACAGTCTCCCACTGATATTGTCAGATTGGCAATACATGCAGAGATATGACCGGTAGTGGATTTTCTTACCTGTCTGGTCAACTGAACGATTGATCGGGATCTCAAGAAAAATGTCAGGACACTCCTCACACGGCCCGAAAAGCATATAAAACAGATATTTGTACAATCAAATCTTTGTGTCTATGGCCAGCTTTAGATGTATAGGACTGTCTCCATTTACTACCAATTTAAATGCTTTCAACCCTAAATACATGGGCTCAAGGAAAGAGGGAATTTCTTTTTGTTTTAACGAGTTTTATTAAGTTTTACGTAAACAAGCAAGATTGTCAATGTGTTCAGTTTAGGATTTTTTGAGATCAATAAAATCATGGTTTAATTTTTTAATCAGAAGCATAATATACAGTATATATTTTTTGAGCACTTCATAAAAAACCTCTCAACATGTGGCCAGTTTTGGAAACGAAAATGCAGGTTTTGTAAGAAAATAAGATATAACAGCTTTTACTGTTTATAAATGGCAGGTACCAACATAGTAAACATTTATCAGCACACCTATAAAACTGGTTATGCACCCAGGTTGGCCATGCACCCAGAGATGATTGAATAACAGGGTGCCCAATAACTTTTAGTAATAACTGACCCTTTAGTGTATGTACCATTGTCATAACACAAAAGGGAACTTGTAGTTACATACTTGAGGAGAATAAACTGGAGGGCCACAGGTTCTTGCAGATGAGCACAAAAACAATTTTATTCACAATCACCAGTTCCAATAATCACTTTTACACAGTATAGAACAATGGTTCACTAGCCGCTGGGCCCGTCTGATGCTTTCCCTCCTGTTCCCCCTCTTTAGGTCAAGGAATCTGTACACTACAAACTCGAGAATCAAGGGCCAGCCTTCAGGGGCCATCAGGGATCAAATGCCTATTTAATCTTAGTTTCCTTTTCACTAGGTCCTTATCTGATAAGGTACCGCCTGGGCTCTTAACTTACTTCCCTTTCCTACCACTATCTTTCACTACCTACAGCGAGTTCCATGGATCTTACCTACCACTATCTAATCTAACTATTGACTCCATTGGGTATCTCACTTAGTTGGCAAGCCACAGGCTCCCTGTTTTCATACATCCTTCTTCACACTGCTCTCTCTCTTATAACTGTAGCCTCTCTATGGGAATCCTAACTAAGGGCCACAGAGGAAAACCTACTCTAGAACCTCCTCAGGGGATTCCTAATCTAACAGAGCCATTAAGTGACTAGAACCAAAATCATACTATTTAAACAAAATAAACTCTTCATGACCCTTACAACCAGGCCCAGACTGGCAATCTGTGAGTTCTGGCAAATGCCAGAGGGGCTGCTATAAGGTGCCATAGAAAGTCAGTATTTAGTGGGCTGGTGGGGGCTGTTTGGGTCTCTCTGCGTGCTGATTGGGCCTCTGTGTACCTGAAATGCCAGGGCCTATTTTAATTCTCAGTCCGGACAACTGTATCTCTCACTGGGGCAAATTTACTAAAGGGCGAAGTGGCTAATGATGACGAAAATTCGCCAGCGTGACTTCATTTTGCCACTTCACCAATTTACTAACAGGTGCTGGCGTAAATTCGCTAGCGAAGTGGACCTACTATAGCGCTACTTTGCACCCTTACGCCAGACGAAGTTGCACTCTGCTGAAGGGACCCTAACTATGCTAATTCACTAAGTTGTGCATTTTCGTGAACGTTACTCTTGCGCCAGACTTTACTTCGCCACCTCAGACCAGGCGAAGTGCAATAGTAGATAGGACTTGTTTAAAAAAGTCCCAAAAAACGCTGGCGTCTTTTACTTTTTTGAGGGTGATAGGCTGAAAAAGATTGTAAATTTTTTTGGGGTTACCCTCCTTCCCCCCTACATTTCCTAACATATGGCACCTAAACTATACAGTGGGCACCTGTATAGGGCAAAATAACACCTCTATTTTATTTTATGAAGCTTTCCCAGGCTTGTGTAGTGTAATGTATTTTCTGCTACATATACATCCATTGTACTTTAACTTGGTGCCGTATTCAAATTAGGCATCGATAGCGTAAATTCGAACCGCTGATCGTAACATCGCTAGCGCAACTTCACAAACGATCGGTAACTTGCGCAACTTCTTTGTGAATTTGCGCAGCCCTGGCGAATCTACGCCTGGTGAAGTGCGGCAAAGCCAACGCTGGCACAACTTCTGAGGTAAGTCAATTTGCCCCACTGTGTGCAGTTCTCACCCAAGGCATTTTTCAACCATGTTGAAGGATATCTGAGTAAGACAGAGGAAGAGATGCATAAAAAATAATTTCAGAAGCAGCAGAGAATGCGTACATGGGCTAATTTAGCCCCTTTATATAACTAAGGTTTTTTTTCACAACTGTGGCACCTGTATTGTATTGCTAAAAGGAGATTTTTGTCTGAGTAAAATAAGAAATAAGATTAATAATGACACTATACATTCAAACGTTAAAAAGAAGAGCACAATTATGTTATGAATGCTTTCCTTATCTAATCTTTTTTATGAAAACCATTTTATTTTTAAGTTTTTATGACATGTTGTTATACATGAGACCTGACTAAATGCTGTTAATATGTGGTACTGCAGACCAATTTATTGTAACAGGTTATAATCACTTACCACAGACTAATGGTAATTTAAGGGGTCATTGTAGAACTGCTAGGACGATATATTTAATTATGTAAATCTCTTAATACCATCATCTCAACTAAAGTGTTTTGATTGCTTGTAGGAATAATGCGAAGCTAAAGTAACATGGGTGATTTGCAAAATTGTTTATAAAAATACATTTATAAATGTATGCACTGTAAACTACTAAGAGATTTGCAATATATTTTTTTTACCTAGAGCTGATTAATTGTTCTTATGATGTTTTCATATGAATATATGAAATCTTGCACCTGACAAATTTTGAAAAGTTGTTAAGTCAAGTCGTTTGCTTGTTTATGCATAATAGTCCAGTATAAACAGTATAGAAATCTGAAAATGATGTTCTACGTAAACTATATATGTTATGTAAATATATATGTTAATTCTAAGAACACTAACCATTCTTTAAATCTGTGAAATGTAAACAATTAGGGGAACTCGAATAATACATAATAGTATATATCCAAGTGTGATTTACTTGTGTTGAAAGCACACTTAGATCTGCATCTTTCGGCATTTTTTTGTAAGAAGTAAATTGATGGTTTATAATATATATTTAATTTGCATTTATTAAAATGGAGAGCACCAATAGCAAACTCTGCAATTATAATTTAAGGTAATTTTAACAATATTGCTTTCTAAAATATCTCTGCATTGCACCATAAATTCATTATTCAAATTACCACTGAATATGGTCCCCATTTTTCATACAGGGCACAGACTGACATTCATAACTCTATTAATGTACTTATCAAGTTAATCTGACTACATGCAAATATTTTCAATTTTTACCATACTAAATACAGCAATTTGTATTAAGAAAACCATCATATAAAAGAATAGCTACAAGACTAATGGGATAGAAGCTAATATTTTGCAGTTATAATGAGTTTTGTGTTTTTAATTAGATAATGCAAGGTTACAATAACTAAATCCTAGCATTAAAGATTTTAAATAACAAGTGCTGCTTGGAAACTGGATTCACAATCTACCAATCACTTAAACAATGTTTCCATTTTTTGCAAGTTTGGTTCAATATTTTATGAATAATGGACTGTGCTTCCAAGCACTAGACTCTGTACCACTAGTAGAAGAGGTTGTTAACAGCACACATGGTTGCTAAAGAGAATACATAATAAATCTGTTTATCCTTTTTCCACCTAAGTTTTTGTACAATGTGCTATGCATAGTAGTCAAAACTTATGACATTTTATTAACACATACTGTATGGGCATTTAAGTGTGCATCATCTTTGGTAAAGCAATGTTATAAGAATATTGTTCACACCCTATTTTTACATTTTAGTATTTAAAAATGCTGCTGCTTTGTGCTGCTTGTTAAATATAATAATATATAATTATAAAGGAAAATTACCTGTAAGGTAAAGAGCCAAGGAGGACAGAGCTAAGTTAACTAAGTTAATAATATTTTTTTATAATTGGAGAAAATTATACACTTTTCAACAAAACATTATTTTGACATATGATTAGGAATGATCAAACTTTTTCACCTGGTAGTTTTGCTGTAAAACCTTGGTAAATTCACAAAAAAATTAACAAATTTAGCAAATTTATGGCAGAATTTGAATTTTGCTATGCATTCTGTTCTACCAAAAAAAACAGTTTTGCACCATAAAAAATTCAGACAACTTTGTTATGCACCTCTTACCTTCAACATAAACCAGTTGAATGCACCTCTTGCCTTCAACATGAACCAGCCCTCTGTCTGTCTATCTATTAAATGAGCTGTCTGGATGCCATATTTGTGAGAAATTGTCATTGGAAACTTTTTTGATGATGGACAATGGTAATATAGTGGAAAGGAGCTTTTTTTTTAACAAGGTAGGGCAGTGCATTTGCTATTGCAGAGCTAATTTCACCTTGCCTTACTCCAATGAATTTCTGCAAAATTTTGCTATTTTGCAAATTTTTCTGCTGTCTCTCGAATGACTACTATGATTATTACAGGTGTCTAAATGTGCATAGGCACACATTGTCTATAATGCAATTATAATTTATTGTACTAATAGCTGATTTCTTTTTTTTTAAGAAAAAGCCATATGCAAACCAGTTTAAGTTGATCTGTCTATGGTAGGGTAAATTTGTATATTCATCTTTTAATGGGCATATGAGCAAATTCTAAATACAAAGGGACTGATCTATCAACATTTAACATGTTTCTTTTTTTTCTGGGCACATCTCACGTGTGAGAAATGTCAAAGAACATATTTTGGGATTTTAGTTTTCGGGTGTTCTTCGTTTTTCTTGAGCATGAAGACGAAGAGAACATTTTCTTGGATTGCATGACATTGCCATAGAATTCAGTAGTAAAGCAACTCAGGAATTATTGACAGCTTGGGGTGGCAGATTTATCAAAATTCGAGAATGAGAAAAAAAATCCAAACACAATAAACTTATCAAGACAAAATGCAATTGAAAAGTTTAGTTTGTGATTTGTAGCGGAAATAAAAGTTGCATGCCAGAGAGAGTCATGTTGTTCCATTTATTTTTAATTATGAAATGAAATAACATTGTTTGAGACTATTCCCATTGACTTCTATAGAACCTCCCCAGCTGATTTTTTTCTGGGGACTTTTCATGGAATTTCTCTTCAATCTATTTAAGCTTTCATAAAATGCTGGTGTGTACAAAAGGAAAGTACAAAAAGGAAATTATTACCCTTTTACTATATTATTTTAATTCAATTACTGAAAGTAAGAGAGTCCATACACAAGCCCAAAAAGCTCACATTAGCATTATACCTAAACCTGACAAGGATCCACAACTATGTGCCAACTACAGACCCATTTCTTTAATTAACTTAGATATAAAAATATATGCTAAGATCCTAGGAAACAGAATAAAACAATACCTACCCAAACTTATACACTCGGACCAAGCAGGTTTTGTACCTAAAAGAGAAGGCAAAGATAACACTGCTAAAATAATATCGCTAATAAGACATGCACAAAAGAACAAGATGCCATCTCTCATACTAACCACAGATGTGGAAAAAGCATTTGGCAGGGTTTCGTGGACATTCCAGGAAAAGAATTTGGAAGGCTTCGGTCTTGGGAACAAAAATTAGACAAAGTATAATGGCATTATATGAGAAACCATCTTCAAGAATTAGGGATGCACTGGATCCAGGATTCGATTTGGGATTTGGCCGGGATTCGGCCTTTTTCAGCAGGATTCGGATTCGGCCGAATCCTTCTGCCCTACCGAACTGAATCTGAATCTTAATTTGCACATTGCGTGACTTTTTGTCACAAAACTAGAAAGTAAAAAATGGTTTCCCCTTCCCACCCCTAATTTGCATATGCAAATTGGGATTCGGTTCGGTATTCGGCCAAATCTTTCGCGAAGGATTCTCGGGTTTGGCCGAATCCAAAATAGTGGATTCGGTGCATCCCTATCAAGAATTAGAGTGAACGGTATACTATCCCCTACAGTACAAATATTTAATGGGACATGCCAGGGATGCCCTTTATCCCCCATACTTTTTATCTTTGTAATATAAACACTACTAGCAGGCCTGGACTGGGAGTCAAAATAGGCCCTGCCATTCCAAGTACACAGAGGCCCAAACAGCCCCCCACCAGCCCAAATAGCCCCCTACCAGCCCACTATATGGTATCTTTCTATTGAACTATACAGCAGCCCCTCTGGCATTTGCCAGAACCCACAGATTGCCAGTCTGGGCCTGTCTACTAGCACATATTAGAACAAATCCTGATATTTTAGGGCTTATAGTAAAAGGTAAAGAATACATATGTGCCGCCTTTGCTGACGACCTATTAATGTATATAACTAAACCAATAATTTTGCTACCTAACACAACCGCTCTTATGAAACATTTCAGGGAATTGTTAAACTTCAAGGTTAACTGTTCTAAATTGGAAATACTGAACATAAATATTTCAGAAACCAATATTAATCTGGTAAAGCAAAATGTTTCTTTTAAATGGGTGAACCCATGTATTAAGTGCTTAGGGGTCAAACTACAGGGGGACCTGGAAAAACTATACCAAGATAATTATTACCACTATTGAAATCTCTCCAAAACACACTAGACAAATGGGAAAAGCTGCAGCGCTCATGGTTTGGGAGTCCAAGCAAGCAAAATGATAATTAAACCCAAAAATTCTCTACTTGCTTCAGACACTACCCATACTAATACCTCAATCCTTTTTCACATCATTAAAATCTATGATTACAAGGTAATTACATCTGGATTGCATCTAAGATTACATCTGGAAAAGGAAGAATTACAGATTAAAGCACAAATTGCTAACCCTACCTTCGGTTAAAGGAGGTTTAAGCCTACCTGATACTTACCTTTAATATTTCTCAACACACCTAGTAAGGATTCTCAGCTGGTCATCTGAAATAAAAAAGAAAGACTATTAGATCAATCCATCATTTCATTCCCAATTGAAAATCGACTATGGTCCGATGATATACCCATTAAAAAGAAGTTTTTACACATTCTCTTATAAAAACCACGTTACAGGTATGGCAAAAAAATAAAGAAACTTTTAATTTGTCTACCTTCCCATTCCCTCTTCAACCTCTTATGTATAATCCACATTTTTTGCCAGTATGGAAAAAGGTTCCTTCACCAGGTGGAGTCATGTGGTAACAGAAGTACCAAAATCAATGACTTCATCAAAAACAATAAGGTGATCTCCCTTGTAGAGATACAGAGATTGTGGGGCCTGCACCCTAGAGACATTTGGAATTACAACCAACTCCACCTTCATATTCAATCATATAAATCTAAGCAGTATGGGAGCAGACTCTAGCTTGTAACTCAACTCTTGATAAACTGCTATCCAAAAGAAATGGAAAAGTACATCTCCCCAACAATCAAATAATGGATAAGGAATTCTGAAGAAATTAGAGTAATGGAAGAAATTACTTAGAGGCAGATTTATCAAGGGTCGAAGTGAATAAGAGGGAATTTTCGAAGTAAAACAATTCGAAATTCTAAGTAATTTTTTGGATACTTCAACCATCGAATAGGATACTACGACTTGGGTTTGAAGTAAAATAGTTTGAATATTCGACCATTCGATAATCGAAATACTGTCTCTTTAAAAAAAACTTCGACTTCAATACTTCGCCAAATTAAACCTGCCAAAGTGCTATGTTAGCCTATAGGGAACTTCTACAAGAAGTAAAATCGTACGATCGTACAATAAAATCGTTCTAATCGTTCGATTCGAAGGATTTAATTGTTCAATCGAATGATTTTACTTCGACCACAGAATACTCAAATTCGATGAAAAAAATTCGAATTCGATATTCGAATTCGAAGTATTTAAATTCGATGGTCGAATTTCAAAGTAGTTATTACTTCAAAATTCGACCCTTAATAAATCTGCCCCTTACAGTATATAATGCATAATCACAGCTCAACATATTGGAAAGATGTGTCCCCCTGGATAGACTATATTAAATCAATAAACTAAGTTAGGCATAAGATCTACAATTGTCAACCCTAGGATGGTTCATCCCAATATGTGGCATCTTATAAAAGTACAGAGTATAATCTTGCGGAATTGCATTGGCTAGAAATAACTTGTTGACAGTGATCTATAATTTACCATTGTGTATTCATAGAAAAATTACTGAAATCGTTACCCTCTCCCTTCTTTCCTTCTGTACCCTTTTTTTTCTGAAAACCAATAAATAAAGAATTTTACAAAAAATGCTGGTGTGACTATTTTAAACCTGCCCCTTAAAATTCTTGCATAAGTGGGATACTAGATTTTCATTCAAACACACATTTATTGGGTTGAACAGATCTTGGTAGGTTTAAACTCCTGAATTTTTTTGAGACACATGGTGAAAATAAAAAATATCTAACAAATTATCTTTGAGAGAAGGGTGACTTTAACCTTGACTTTAAAAGCAAACATAAATTGTGTATTGTGTTTGTACTGTAGGAATTCACACAAATGGCAGAAGTGGTAATACATTTTCCACAGTAAGAGGTAATGAAACCCAGGGTAGCATTAAATGGGTATGAAACAGGTATTCCCTTGTGCTTTATTCACAGAATTGTACACATCATATGTGACAAACAAAATTTGTTCTGAAACCAGAACAGGCTGACTCACATATAAAAACCTGCTCTTGGATAGTGCATCAGCCACCAGGATAATTATAAATACTAACTCAGCTTTGCTCTTTCAGCTGAACCCATGCACTTCCTGGTTCCTACTTCATGCAGAGAGCTCACTCCTCACCCAACTAACTCTTCAACCAATTGATGTGTCAAAATGTCATGTCACTTAAGAGCCCTTGAGTTGTTTTCATGGGAAATGTCTTCAAATCATTACAATTTGTTCTATAAAACACATTTTCTTTTCACATGTAGATAATTTGTATCCACAGGCAAAACTTTTTTAAAAATTTACACTTACTATAGTTCTCAACAGCTCTTCCATGTAAATCTGTCAGCAAACAGTGTTACTGATTAGTCCAATAATGAGGATAAAGCACTCAAAGTTACTTATGATGTTACTTTATTGTGCCGAAGGCTATAGGTACTGTATATTTTGTTCAATTATTATGTGTAACAAAGTTTAAGTACTGTAATATACTGTAATGTATAAACCACTATAGAACAGTACTTATAGAACTATAATATTTGCTCTTCCACGTCTTTATTGGTTTTCCCAGAATAGAATGGATCTACAGAAAATATATGTTGGACCAAATGGAAATCATAGCCTTGTTACTGAAAAATAGAAAAAACATGCAGGAGCATGCTACCACTTTTGTTTGTGAGTCAAATTAGCATTTAGGATTACAGGGTATTTCCCCTTTGGCTGACTGAGAGGCTCATTGATTAACAAGCAGATTTCAATTTTTTCCACGAATCTCTAAAAATTTGTGGTTTTCCCATTTTTTTTATAAAGCTCTCAAAGATTGAGATTTATTACATGTAAAACGTTTAGTTTTAGAGAAAGTGAGTTTAGTTATGGTTGCAAAAACCTCTAAAGCCTTTAAAATCTGACCTCTGATAATTAGGCCTCTACGTGACTGGTATTTAGCTTCCTGTAGTGTATCCCAAATGCTGCTTAGAAGATTGATTTGCTTGGTTCCCCACTCCTGTCCCCAGTAAATATGTACAGTTAATGGCTGCACCTCTATAACTAAACACTTCTTATCTTCAAATGCCTACATTTTACATAGGGACTAAGTTTTACCTGCAACTTGCTCAAGGTTAAAACTCCCAAATGGTTGAACTTTTATCATGGAGCTGGCCACTGCTCCTGTGAGGGCATTGAACAGAAATGGATACATTAATACTGTTTCCATTTGCAATTTAAAAATCACTTAAAATGTTTTTACTGTATTTTGGAAAGTTGCTTAGAATTACATTCTCCTTAAATAAATTTTTGGGTAAACATCGTCCCCTTTCAAATGATCTCATGAGAGAATTTCAGCAGCTTCAGACTTTTTCAGTAAACCAATGGCTACATACACTAGAGATGACGTACATATCAATGTAAAAATCCCCTTTCCTGTAGCATAGATTAATTCAGAAAACATCTCTCTCTCTCTGTCTCTTTTTATATCTAACTAAGGAGGGAATGGCTTCATATTTTATGGTACCGTTGCTTGCTATGCGTTGAGGCAAGCAGTTTTTTGTATTAGACTAAAATGAATTTCCTTTTAATTTTTACCATATGTGTTTTCAATGAGAAGAATAAATGCATGACAGGAAATCTTGTAGATTACATGGGTTGTAATACTTCCCTTTCTTTTAAGTTTTGCAGCTTTGAACCCAAAATGGTTTAGATTTAGGAAGTTTGTTATCAAACATGACTGGAAAAACTTTTGGAAAATCAAAATCACATAACGTGGCTCACACAGGTGTAATGTTTGCAGGTGACAAAAACATATTTCCTAGCTTTCTCCATTGATTTATTCTAGCAGACTAAATTGGCAGTCATGTAATAGCAAACCTTCCTCCTGCAAAACAAATTCTTTTTCCCATGTAAATGGCTTTGTAAATGAATTCTGTCATTTGTCATAAATTTAATACTTGAAAGAACACAGCCAATGTCATAGCTCACTTTAAAGCATGGTAACTTGACCAACTGCACAGTGGGAGGTAATTATTTTAAACTGATTCCTTTTTCACAATTTGTACTTAAATAAAATGTGGTTAGGTTATCTGTATTTCCCTGAAATGTATACGGAGTTGTTTCTGAAGTCTCATGTTTTCTTCACTCTGGAAAGAAACTTCTGTAAAACATGACTGCCTTAAGTAGCCATATCTGCACATTTACAGTTTTATTGCCAAGACACTGAGAGTGCAGGAAGCGGAAGTCTTTTATCCGGAGGCCATATATTAACAGGCTTACCCAATTAAAGCATTTTCACCTTCCCCTGTCACTCAGTCATTATTCTGAAATATACCAGATCAGCAGTCGCTACCAATCTTACTGAATTGTAAATTACCTTTTCACTTGTGATTCCTGTAATTGTGCTTTTCATCCAGGAAAGCAGAATTTTGGAATCAATTATGAAAATTAAATAATGCTATTAGAATAAAAACATATGACGATTCCAGTCATTTTTTATTTCACCAATGTATATTATATCCTGTGGTATGGATTATATAAAGCTACATGGTTATGAGTCAAACATCCTATACAATGAACACACCCCTCCCTCACATCATGCAGTTTATAACATATTGTGTGGTGCCACTTCTATTTGATGTGATGTGTTACATAGCATCTGCACAGTCTCAAAGGAATACCTATGTAGTAATCCCTGTAGACAAGTGCTTTTATTAATGGCACTGAACGGAAAGCAGAATGTGCACCTAGTATTGTGGAATATTGTTAACACGTTAATTTCATTTTTAAAGTATCCGTTCATTTTTGTCTGCAGTCTTTCCAGTTATATCGACTTCATGTGACGTCTCCATACTTTATAAAGACCATTACATTAATTCTGTTTTTGTTCAGCCCTCCAACTAATGACAGCTGCCCTCTGGAAGGGATCAAGAGGAGTAATGAGGCAGGCATGCTGAATGATTCTTCTGAAGCCAACCATTAAAGAACAATTCGGCCAACCTTCCCTCAGGGAGAGCAGAAGACACCATACAGTGTTAAACGTGAAGCTCTGGTTATTCTCCCTCTTGACTAGGAAGCCCATGACAGAGAGGGGAAAGATGGCTAGGAACTCACACCTCAGAGGCTACACATTGCTCCCACAAGGGAATAAATTGTTTTATGTTGTTTCCTGATGTTTTTCTCCTGGGACCACTGATTCATATTGACACCCATTGAGATTGGTTTATTATGTAGTCAGCACAACTTGTACTGTCTCTACAAAACTATAGCAAGCAAAAAATCATGCAAAAAACAATAGGAACGCCTGTTGTGCTAAAATTACCACAGCCCAATTGCAATAGACAAGACTAATTCGGGAATATCAAAATAATGCCAAGCTTTTACCATAACCTGGCAATGTACATTGCTATATGAATCTCCATTTAACATCAGTGAACGATATCAACAATGTATGCTAGTAAATTCATCATATCTAGTAAATCTAGGAATTACAATGGGGAACCTTATAAAGGGATACTATTTCTTTCTTTCTTTTTTTTGCAATGTCTTAACACAGACCAGGGGGCCCACTTACTTAGTTCGAGTGAAGGAATAGAGGGAAAAAAGTTCGAATTTTGAATGGTCGAATATGGCTACTTCGACCATCGAATGGGCCACTTCGACCATTGACTACGACCTTCAACTTCAAATCGAACGATTCGAACTAAAAATCGTTCGACTATTCGACCATTCGACCATTCGATATAATGACCTAGGTAAATGTGCCCCTTAATATCTACACACATACCTGTATATCTTTTACTTTATGAAAAGCTATCATGTTTTGTAAGGTGCTGAAGTGGTACATGCTTGTATATACACTGCATTTAACTTCAGATGCATGTGTTGTAAGTATATATACTGTAGAATTATTGCATTCAGTTTTATTCAGACGTATTAGGAAATTTTATTTCAGTTTTAATTCTTGAAACAGCTTTGAAATTGTAACTTAAACAATGGCAAAGACTATAAGTCACTTAAAATCCCATAAAACATATAGGGGGTTATGTAATATAAGGCACTAAGTTTGCCAAGGGCAAAAACCCATAGCAGCCAATCAGCAGGTAGCATTTACTGGTCACCTGTTAAAATCTAAACACAAACATCTTATTGGTTGCTATGGGTTATTGCTCCTGGGCAAATTCCATGCCTTTTATTACATAACCCCCTATATGTTTTTTAGGATTTTAAGTGATTTAGAGTCTTTGGAGGCAGCAAAAAAATATTCAATGTAACATGGGTGATTTTATGCATTTTGGCAGCAAAGAATTGTAGTAGATAAAGATTACGTGCCAATGAATTTGTTCTCATTTTTTGCTATGGCCATCACCCGAAATCGCTAATACAAGCGTAAATATGAGGGAAACTGAATTAACTTTATTCATGACTTGCAATGAGGAACTAGTTTTTCTGAATTAAATAGCATCTCAAATTGAATCTGGTCCATGAGTCTTTACACTGTAAACCTTTTTCTCACTAAATTGAATCTGGCCTAATATATGAATAGTTCTGTTTCCTTTTTGATGAACAACAGCAGCCCTGTACGCTGTTTTTTTGGCAGATATTCCTGATATCATCTCAGTAACAGAGATATCTGACAAGATCAGTTTGGCTTTATCTTAAAGACTTAAAAAACATCTTTACATTAACGTTAAGTATGGTGTACATTAACTTTAAGTATATAAGTATTCTGAGACAATTTGTAACTTATCTTCATTTTTATATTTTGTGCTTTCATGGTTTATGTAGTGATTTGTTCAGCAGCTTTACACTTTGGAATTTTGGCAGCTATTTGGTTGAATTTACACTACCAACAAGGCAGTAGTTTGGATGAGTGACTAGAATATGAGCAGGAGAAATATCATGGATATTAAAAGGTACTATAGCAAGTCCCAAACACTATTAGCTGTTTATGATAATCTCAGGAGTAACCTGTAGTGATTTGATGTTAACAAAGTTTGACAGAATCCAGCAATACATAGTGGTGATTAAATACTATATAAACCCCATTAGTTATCTTTTACCTTTACCTAATTATCATTACAACTATTACTTTTGCACATTTTCAAACAGTCAGTTACGCTGGAATGTTACACATAAAAAGTTTAACCCTTTAACTGCCAAACGTGTAGATACTACGTGCTGGCAGGAAAATGCTCTGCCGTGCAAGTGAGTCTGATGTGCCCCCAGCCCCCTAGTCAACGAACCAAGTGGGCTTCCACCTCGGGCCTGTGACACAATCGGCACAGGACCCGACTTTTTACCTCCTCGTCGCGTCAGTAGAAGGACCATCGCAGGACCCAACCTTTTGGGAGGTTACAATAAGTGAATTCTCATTGTGAATTACCATAAGGGTTCTAAACAACAATTAATAAGGGAAATATATGGGGTATTCTTTTCTCTTCTTTTAAAAAGGACCCAACCTCCATTATCCCCAGTGCCATCCATTCACTTGCTACTGTGTAGACTCTGCTTTTTTTTATTTTCCACACTTTTGTACATATTTACACACTCACATACATGTGTTTTAGAGCTGTACACACATGCATACACTTAGGGGGTTATTTATTAAGGTGTTTTCCACATAAATTCGTTTTTTGTCAGAGATACTCCAACCCTGGAAATAATCTGAAAATACACCACCTAAAACCTGTTGAGGTCAAGAAGTCAATGGCAGAAGTCTTTTGAACAATTTGAAAATGTTAATAGCCTTAATGTTGATCGAGTTTCCCTTAAAAACTTCTAACCACACTGTCGGATCATAGGTTATTTTGTTATATCATTCATTTGCCTAAGTCTTTTGTGATATTATAGCAGTTTTATGCTTGCATTGTTGTTCCTTGCATTTTTCTCAACATTGTTTTGCACTTTGATCATTTGGAGTATTAACACATTTTTAGCAAGTTTGTATTCATTAGAATGTGTACTTTCCAAAAAAAAAGTTTTTTGGGGGGTCTAAATACTGTTAGGGGGTCTTGCTGCACATAATACACAGTCAGGGGGCTTTGTTCACAGAAGGAGAATTGGCAGCCCAGAAAATTCATATGCACTATTTCAATTTGGGCTCAGCACATGCCAGCTGCTTTGGTATATCTATGCATATTGGGCATCAAACTGTTCATTAGACCTTTGGTGTCAATATTCAGGCTGTTTTCCAATTGTATGTAAGAAATTGTGTTAGATAAATGAGGAAAATTGCAATATTTGTAGAACGTTTTTTAGGCTAGGGTCCGCACCTGCCACCTGCTTTGGTACATCTATGTTGGGCATCAAACTGTTCAGCAGACCCTTGATATTTATACTTAGGGTGATTTTTTACCGTTGTATGTAAGAAATTGGGTGAGATAAATGCGGCAAATTGCAATATTTGTAGGCGATTTTCAGAAATGTAATAAAAAACACTGTAGTTAGCTTTTCAGTATGGTAGTTTGGAGTAGAAATACCTAATTACCCATTTTGGATTTATCATAATGTGTACTTTAGAAAAATATATGGTTTTGTACTACTAGGGGGTCTTACGGCACATAATATGCAGTCAGGGGGCTATATTCACAGAAGGCGAATTGGCAGCCGAGAAAATTATATTCACTATTTTCATTTGGGGTCTGCACGTGCTGTCAGCTTTAGTATATCTATGCATATTGGACATTAAACTGTTCAGTAGACCCTTGAAATAAATGCTGCAAATCGCAATTTTCGTACTATTTTCAGAAATGTAAAAAAAAACGCTGTATTTAGCACAGCTTTTCAATATGCTAGTTATTGTTCAGTAGACCCTTGTCATCAATATTAAGGTGTTTTCTAATTGCATGTAAAAAATTTGTGAGATAAATATGGCAAATTGCAATATTTTTAAGGGATTTTCAGAAATGTCATTAAAAACGCTTTGCAGTATGGTAGTTTGGAGTAGAAAGACATGATTACCCATTTTGGATTTGTTAGAATATTTAGTTTACAAAAATATATGTTTTTTGGGGATCTTGGTACAGCTAGGGGGTCTTGCGGCACATTCGCAATCAGGGGCTATGTTCACAGAAGGTGAATTGGCAGCAGAGAAAATACACATGCACTATAATCATTAGGGGTCTGCAGACATGCTTTGGTATTTCTATGCATATAGGGCCTCAAACTGTTCATTAGACCAATTGTGTCAATATTTAGAGTGATTTATCATTGTATGCAAGAAATAAAGTGGGATGAATGTGGCAAATTCCAATGTTTGTAGGTGATTTTCAGAAATGTCATAAAAGCTGCCTTTAGCGTAGCTTTGCAATATGGTCGTTTTGAGCAGAAAGTAGTAGTTTGGATTCGTCAGAATGTGTACTTACTAAAAATATATGATTTTTCATCAGTCACCATACTTTTTTTGTTGCTTTTACCACACATAAAACTGGCAGTGTGTTTCTAAATTAGGGTAAATGTAAGCCATTAAATAAGTATGTACAAAGTAGATTTTGGAGTATTTACATGCCATGTACTTCGATAGACCCATCTACATTGGGCATCAAACTGTTCATCAGACCCCTGGCATTCATATTTAGGGTGTTTTATCTTATTACAGAATGTAATGTGGGAGATAAGAGGCTGCAAAGTGGAAGCTTTGAATTGATTTTTGGAACTAATGGCTTGTTTGCAGTGTCTTCATTTTGGGGTCACTATATGCCACATACTTAGGGAAACCTATACACATTGGGCATCAAACTGTTCAACTGGCATTCATTTTTTACCATGTTTTACCTTGGTACCTAATAATATGTGTAACATAATATGCTTAAAAATTTAAGTGTTGAGGTGATTTTCGGAAATGTCACCAAAATAGCCAAATTTAGAAAAGCTTTGCAATTTGATACTTTGGAATATATGGTTTTATGGGGTGAACTTACTTTTTTGTACATTTGCCCCTAAAAAGAAGCTATAAATGTGTTTATTTTGCACTGGAATTACAGAACTTATTGCTTGCATGGGGTGTCTTCATTTTGGGTAGGGTTACACCTCTCCGGTTTTGACCCAGACAGCCCAGTTTTTGGGAGGGCTGTGTGAGTCAAATGCCTTCCCAGTTTTTCTAATTTGGAAAACTGGGCAGAATTTCCTAGGATTGACACAGTGATCGCGCAATCGCCATATCATAGCTCAACCCACTGACCCACCCGTGCAATGTCACCAACCCACCCACAACATCACTGCCCCTTGACATCATTGGCCTGCCCCCTGCCTGGAGTTCCCAGCAGGGAAAGGTGGCAACCCTAATTTTGGAGCCCCAATATGCCATGCATATGCATATAGGGCATAAAACTATTCAGAGGACCCCAGGCATTCATATTTAGGGTGTTTTATCTGGTTACCTAATGATCTGTGGGAAATATGATGCTGTAGACTTAAAGCTTTGAGGTGATTTTTTTAAAAATGTCACAAATTAAAAAAAATTATTACATTTTAGGAAAGAATTACAACTATACCAATTTTGGATTTGTCAGAACCTGTTCTTTTCAATTATGTGTAGTTTTCTAGGGTAAACCAGCAGTGGAAAGTTTGGCCTTGAAATCAGAAGTATGTGGATTTTCCAAATCTGCTGTGTGCTCATTCATAAAATAAATTATGTTTCTGATATTTGTGTTTGTATTATGGGGAACGTGATTTTTGTTTTTTAGACACTTAGAAGCCTATATCTTTTCACAGAAGTGGAATTACACCAAAATTCTAGCATATCTAGACCCCCCAGGAAAAAGTATGCAAAATCAGAAGTATGCAAAAGTACCAAATCGGCCAAATTGGCTAACAGTGAGAGGGTTATATACGTCATTCTTGGCATAACAATACAAATTATGCTTTTTAAGTAAAGAAGACTTATCACATCATAGAAGAATGGTGCTCCATTTTGTACTGAAATATATTAATCAGTCTTTCTTATTATGAAGTAAAATTTGTTATTTTCAGGATCATAACATCCTACCAGGCATATGAATATATTATAGGTAATTATATATAAAGTTATACGTTTTAGTCAAACAGAAAAACTGTCATTTATAATAGTTCTATTAAATAAAAGAAAACAAAACAACATATAATTCATAAACATAATCACCAAAACATATGCACATATTTAGGCAAAGGCCTTTTTTTATTAAATAATATGGTGTGCACTGCTGAAAACTGTGAAAAGCCTGCACATTTACTAATAGCAGTGCCATATGCAGACCTGCAAAAGAACGTTTTGCAACAATCATATTTCAGCTTAGGTTTCCCTCTTTTTTCCTCGCTCTCCAAAGCTGTCTCTATTACTTTCTCACTGACCTCCAACTCCAAGTAGTTTTACTTTGCAGTGATCAGCACATCAAGGTGGATTCAGAGAGGGTAATGCATTACAAATGTAACACAGTTACCACAAGGGAATAGTGTGTGTGTGTGTAAGCTTAGAGGAAAGTTTTGTGAACTCTCACTTGCTTTTAAAATGCCAGCATTCCCAATAAAATGTATAAATCTCAAGACAAGCTACAATGCTGTGTTTTGATATGGGCTATTTTGAATTCATTGGAAACAGCACAACTGATAAAGTCTGCAGTCTGTCTTTGTGGTTGGGCCTTTCTATTAAAATGACACGTAACCTATTTTGTCCCCCACCCATGGAAATTCAAATGCATCTGTCGACTTGATAAAGCACTTGCCTGGAGGGAAGCATTGTTTACATTTTCACTCCCTTCAACAGGAAAGTGTGATTCTAATTATTTTTCCCCTGCTGAAAATTAATCCTGACCATCAGGTTTAGCATATTACTTTTTATGTCAGAAGATTAAATTCTACTTTACAAAAATGCATGAAAACGCTTCCATTCCTTGATTTATTTTAAGGTAAATACTAAGGAGATTGCCCCTCTTGGCAAGTAAGTATTGGTGGATTTATTTTTTTAATCTAACCCTCTGTCTTTCTATTTTTCTCTCTGTCTCTCTCTGTCTCTCTCTCTCTGTCTCTCTGTCTCTCTCTCTGAGTCTGTCTTTAACACTATCTATTTCCTTCTTATCATTGCTTTTTTTTTTATAATTTCCTAATTCCCACCATTCATCGGTATATTAAGGTACTGTAACATCAATGATGTTAATGTGTGTGTGTGTACTGTAGCTATTACAGTATGACTATGTTAACAAGGCAAATTTTAACTTTTACACAACAGAACTTTGCAAGCAGAATCAGTCCAATCATTTGTTTGATGCTAAATGATCAGAGAAAAATACAGATATCCAATTATCCAATAAGATCAGTGCAGATCCTATTGTTCCTTTATACTTTTATGGGACCTGGGCTGCTTTGAGTTGGAAAAGTTTTGTATTAGAGTTGTTTGTGGTTTTTACACTTAGGGGGTTATTTACTTGAAGTTGCAAAAAGCTTGAATCCATATACTCCAGCTAAAACCATCAAGGTCATGTAGGAGTGCGTGGTAGAGGTCCCTTGAACCATTTGAAGATGTTTTAAGAGTTTGTGATTTTAGTTTTATTTGCTTCCAATAAGAATTAATACTATCTTAGTTTGAATCAAGTACAAGGTACTGTTTTTTTATTAAAGAGAAAAAGGAAATAATTTTTAAAAATGTGGATTATATGGATAAAATGGAGTCTATGGGAGATGGCCTTTCCATAATTCATAGCTTTCTGAATAACTGGTGTTCAAATAATGGATCCCATACCTGTATCAATTTTTTTTTTTGCAGCAAAAGCAATCACAAAAATTAACAAATAGTCTTTAATGAATATGTATAATATCAGTAATAATATTTTTTTCTCTTAAGGTAACAGTCTATGACTATATTTGGAAAGACATTCCTGCCAACAAGATATTATTTTCACTCCCTGATACTCAGTATCAGGATGAAGACATTACTACACATGTTCTGATTTACACTATTCATCTCAGTGGCTTTCGGGAAATCTACCGTCAGTTCCTCAGGCTACCTAATGGAGCTATTGTCGAGGTAAGCACCATATATAAGCAAAATATATAATATTTCTATAATGTAGCATCAGGGCTGCCATCACAGGGATACGGAGGAGATTGTTGTCAGGGACCCAGTTACATTTTTATCCAAAAGGGCTTGGATAGGTACTACAATGAAAACTCAGGACAGGACAGGACACAGGACAACTCAGCGACAGCTCGTATTTGGGATAATTGTTGGGAGCTCGCCCTGAATATTGAGATTTTCGTGCTCAGATTGGAAAGCTTGGAAGCCTGGTTTAAGGATTAGAAATGCTGTGGATGCCTGTACCAGCTCTGTGAGCCCCTGGTAAGTTCTGCCTGAGGGAGGGTATGGAAAGGCTCCAGCAGGTGTTGATTGTGTGCCTGCTACGTGGGAGCAATTGCTTCTGTCGAACAGGAGAGGTATTTGGGGCACTCAGTGCTATTGGGGAAAGTTCAAGAGCTCTTGGGGGAAATGTACTGTGACTATCTTTATACACCCAGAATGGAGTGTGGGACTGTGCCAGCTACAGACTGTGTGAGGGTTGGACGTACCCAAGGGTTTCCCTGTTATTGAAATTGACATTGTAATTGCATTTTTCCTTTTTTATACTTTCCTTTATTTCTACATAACGTCATATTTGTTACTGCACTTGTGTGTTTTATTACGGTTTCCTAGTGGGGCCACCCATGATCAAGGTGAAACCCTTGATCCCACTAGGTTAGAGGTACTGCAAGTTAAAAATTTCCATTATCTTTCATATAACAAAAGTAGCCACTGGAGATTCCTGCTGAAACAATATACACAATATATTAGAAGCAGGCGTTACCTCACCATCATCAATATCTTTTTTTTTGCTGTAGACTTGGGAATGCAATGTAATTATTGCAGAATATCCATTCAAATGGCATTTAGTAGCATGGCACCATGTGAATTCTACATCTAGTTAAGGGTATTTTTAGAGTAATGTGTGTTTGAATAACAACATTTATACATGAACAGTGTCATATGTTATTTGGGTCTGTTTAATGCAAAGCAAAATACATCTTGTGAAGACATCCTAATAAAGAGAACCAATGTATAATTTAATACTTATTCCAGTTCCCTACAAGGTACCAAGAACTGGAAAGAACTCTGTTTTTCTCAGGAGAAAATGTGGTTTTCATAATCTGTTAAAAAGGCTGCCTTGTGTCTGCTACACAAATCACTACTGAAGGAAAACAACACGATATGAAAGACTTGCATACTCAATATAACTGAAAATGTACAACTACAGGCAGCTTTCTGTACCATGAAAAACACAGTGGCAAAAAGACTAAATTAAAAGAAGTTGATTAAAGGGCATCAAATGAAGCATGTCAACTGTTGTATTTCTCTTGGTAAATGCAGGTTTAATTCTAATGCCTCACCGTCGACATTAATAGATATTTGTTTTCACTTTGATAACAGGTGACATAGTGGGTCATGTAATTAGCAATGTCATTTTAGCCCCAGGTTTTTTTTAACTGTCCAGCTCATCTATGTTTCTTTAATAGATTCAAATTAGTTTCTCGGTCTTCAGAGGGTGAAGCTTTGGGATTGTGTGTCCACCCCCCCCCAACACACACATTTTTAATGGAATTAGCTTTGATCTCTCTTACTGGTTAATTTAATGTGAAAAAATTAATGCTAGCAAAAAGTGAAATCCTCATCTTTTCCAAAGGCTACATCATTTCCAATGACACAATAAGTTTTGCCATTATTTAAGAATAAACGGTGTCAATGTTATTTAAAACTGACTGCAGAGAAGAGTTAGTTATGATACTAGATTTTAAAAAATCTGACTTTTTACAGCACATCATGCATTTTGAATTTCTAAAGAAATTCAGTATATAAGGGGCAGATTTATCAAGGGTCGAATTTCGAAGTGGAAAATACTTCGAAATTCGACCATCGAATTGCATACTACGAAATTCGAAGTCGAATTCGTAGGATTTTTTGCATCGTACGATAGTATTCTGATCGTACTCTGATCGTACTCTGATCGTACTCCAATCGTACTTCGAATCGTATGATTCAAACTTAAAAAACTTAGAAATATGCTCTAGAAGGTCCCCATAGGCTAACATAGCTCTTCAGTAGGTTTAAGTTGGCGAAGTATTGAAGTCAAAGTTTTTTTAAAGAGACAGTACTTCGATTATCGAATGGTTGAATAGTCAATCGATTTTACTTCGAATTGAAGGTCGAAGTCAAATTCGTAGTAGCCTATTCAATGGTCGAAATACCCAAAAATTACTTTGAATTTCGAATTTTTAAACTTTGAAAATTCCCTCGATTTCCCTTCGACCCTTGATAAATCTGCCCTTAAGTGTTCCTCATTCTATAAACCGTGGCGGGGCATATTCAAGTGTAACATGACAAATATACTTTTCTTCCTCACTCCTGGCTCAGTCTTCTGGCTTGCAGCACTGGGATCCTGAGTTTGATTCCAGTTTGACTACTCTCTGCAAGGATTTGTATGTTCTCCCAGCATCTCAATGGGTTTCCTATGGTTATAATGTTTTCCTCCATAATATTCAGGCAGGTCCATGATAAAATGGACACTAATATTTGTAAATGTGATAGGGCCTTAGACTATAAATTGGGGTAGTAAATGATGTATAAATGATGTATAAAATATGGTTCATATAAAAAAAACACCACAAAATTTTTTTGGAATATGTTGTAGCATACCTCAAAAGAATGATGATATAATCACTAGACTAGTTCATCCCAGTACAGTATGTTAAAGACATTTTTTATGGCATAGCAATTATTAGTGAAAAGGTTTTTTATTGTTTTTTTAATAAGCAATGAATTCTTCCTCTTTTTGTAGGGCCTCACATTGCACTCATTTCATACAAAAGAGTACATAAACAATACCAACCAAGACCAACGCGTTATTAGCTCCAGGCACGCCTGCTCCGGGACCCGCAATGTCTGCGCCAAAATTCAAAATTAAAAGGTGCTTCCTATTGTTTTCATTGCCCAAGCTGGCTCTGTCTCTACAGTCCAGAAAAATTGCATTTTAGTGGAAGCACTTACCAGACGCTGGACTCAACGTGCTGTACACCCTGCCGCCATCCCATACGGTCAAATTGATTCCAAGGAAAAGAAAAAACAGCGGAGCACCGTGGAGTCCAGTAAAAGTATTAAAAAATGAAATTTTATTTAATATAAATATAAAAACAGATTACAGCAGCAGTGAACCCTCCTGCTTAAAGGAGAACTAAATCCTAAAAATGAATATGGTTAAAAATGCCATATTTTATATAACTGAACTTATTGCACCTGCTTAAAGTTTCAGCTTGTCAATATCAGCAATGATCCAGGACTTCAGACTTGTCACAGGAGGTCACCATCTTGGAAAGTGTCTGCGACACCCACATGCTCAGTGGGCTCTGAGCAGCTGTTGAGAAGCTAAGCTTAGGGGTTGTTGCAAAACATAATATACAACATTTCTAGCCTACTTCTATAGTTAAGCATTAGTTCTCCTCTAAGCCTTGCTATATTGTTCCTGTTTACTCATTTTTTGACTACTGTTTGACTACGATTGTGTCTGACCCCTTTTCTGTACTGTGTTTCTGGATAAGTGCTTTGCAGTGTCAGGTTCTCTCAGTCTAGTCCACAGCAGAAAGTTCCAGGGCTCCAAAGGGCATCGGTGAAAACCGGTCCTGGCACCAAAGAGTGCTAACCCTCTCGCATGACCCATGCATCCGCCTACACTCGCTCCTCTGACACATAATAACCAGTGACAAAAATCATTATTTGGAATGATCATGGAATGGAATGGAATGATCATGGCCACAGCTTTTATTAATACATAACAATGCATGACATCAATACAAATGTAATCGTGAATAATTCATCCATAACATCCATTTTATAACATTGCAACAATTCTATTAGATAATAACAATAAGTAACCCAAACTTGTCTGCCTGAGCCCATTGTCAGTCTACCCCTTCCAAAGCAAACCAGGATCTCCTCCAGCCGCCCAGTCCCTAGCTGAGAGGATCCCTGCAGCCTCTCCTGGGGCTTCCTATTGCCCCCCTTTAGTACTCCATCTGTTAAACGTGGTCACCCACCTTAAGGGGTTAAACCACCCAATTGACCTGTTATGTCCTCCCATAACAGATCACATCCCCGGTAGACTGACAAAAAGACCCGCCACCGTATGCCGAGCTGGACTCCTTCAGCTCAGCATACAACGCCATGCCCTCCATGCCAATGTAATGGCCTCCTGGAAACTGAAATTAAATAGGTCTAGGCCCAAATCGTTTAAATGTACTCCATCCGGTAGAAAATAACCCCGATCTTTTTCGAGATCCATGTGCCTCACAATTATACCTCCATTGCCCTGCACGAATTTTGAGACTGCCCTGTTGATCTTAACCCTAGCCCTGTTTATGGCTTGATGCGAATGAGCCCCCCTCCAATGAGCCCTAGGTATGATCACTGACCAAATTAGCACAACCACAGGGAAAAGGGACCACAACCTGAGACAATCCCTCCTAATGTCTTTTATTAGAAACTTCATGGGACATTGACCTACATCATTGCCCCCCGCATGCAAGACAATAATGTTAGGCGGGCCGAACTCTTTCGCTTTTTGCACGACCAGGGGGATGATTTCCTCCCACCTAAGTCCCCTCCTGCTGACCCACCGCAACTGCACCTGTGTTTGTTGAAAACCCAACTGGCCATCTCTCTCTATTTGGTCTAATATAGGAACGGAACCTGTTAGACTCCCATCTACCAATCCGTCTAATGACTGCTTCGCCCAAACCCCATCTGGCCACTTCTGTGGCGGCCCCTATTCTAAACGAATGACTCCCGTATTCGGCCGCCGCTAGTTTTAAGCCGCCCAGTGTCCTCCTCAGCACCGCTACAAATTGAAATTTAGATAAGGCCGAACCGTCCTGGTGAATAAGGAAAATGCCTACTTGTTCCCTCCTGACCCTACAGTATTCATCAAAACATTTTACTGGGCAAGCGTCAAATCCCCCTACCCCATGAAGCTCCACCATAAAACCTTTCCCGCTTTTGTCAGTTTTCGCTTCTCAAATCCTAATCGACAAACTCTGTGCTTCCCTCTTTATGTCCTCTCGTAAAACTCCCCCTGCTCCTGCCCTGTTGGGACTCACCAACTCAGATATTCTAAATGCCCCAAAGAAAGCCCATGAAAAAGCCAATCTGAATAACAACAGCTCAAATGGTGACTGTGTAATGCAACCCAATTGACTAAATATTCCCTCCAAAATGTTCAAGGTGATAGGCCTCCTAATGTCTGTTGACCTCCTTCCCTTCTTGAACCCCTTAAGCGCCTGTTTGATCGCAAAATCTTTTGTGACATCTGTCCAGCCCCGAAATTTGAAAAGAAAAGCCAAAGCCGATAACTTCCTTTCAATCACGCTGACGGACACGTTACTGTCAAAATCTTTTGACAGTTGCCACGCCAGGAGCCCCAGCCTGTCATCACTGTTGTCCAACACCCCCATCTCTTGCTCTAATTGAGCCCAGTCACACCATACTTTATTGTAACTGCTCCAGGTGCTCGGCGCTAAGGACCTTCGGACCCACTCCATCATACCTGATGCACCAGCTCCCAAATCCGGTCTGGGCATCGCTCTCCCTCCTGTTCCGCCTCAGGCGCCAGCCCCCGAAATCTGATCCACTGTGAGTGAGACAAAGCATCGGCAATATCATTAACTTCACCTGGTATGTGCTTTGCCCTAAAATGTATATTGCGTTGCAAACACCTCAGCACCATGTGTCGCAGAAGAGCTAGCACTGGGCAAGACGAGGAAGTCAAGTTATTGACCGCTGCCACAGCTGCTGTATTGTCCGACCTAAACAGCACGGATCTGTTTGCTAACAACCGACCCCACAGCTCTACAGCCACCACAATTGGAAAAAGCTCCAAAAAGGCCAAATTGCCAGTAAGTTTACTGTTTTTCCATTCCAACGGCCATTGTCCCGCACACCATTTCCCTTGGAAATATGCCCCAAAGCCAATTGACCCTGAAGCATCCGTGAATAGGGCAATTTCCGAATTTTCTACTGTGGTTCCCAGCCAATAAGCCTTCCCATTGAAATCTCGGAGGAAATCGCTCCAAACCGTTAAGTCTGCTTTGTGCCCCGAACTGAGCCTAATGAAGTGGTGCGGTTGTGTGACACCTGATGTTGCCAATGCCAACCCTCTGGAAAAAACCCTTCCCATGGGAATAATTTGGCACGCAAAGTTCAATTTACCCAATAGGGACTGAAGCTGTCTCAGTGTTATCTTTTTTGCCCTCCTCGCATAATTTATGTCCTCTGCCAGCACGGCCACCTTTTCCTCTGGTAACCTGCATTCCTGTCGCATGGTATCAATCTCTATTCCCAAAAATTTTAAACATGTTGTTGGCCCTTCTGTTTTTTCCTCTGCTAAGGGGACCCCAAACTGTACTGCCACATCCTGCAATGTCTGGAGGAGCACTGCGCACAAATTAGACTGAGAAGGGCCCACACAGAGAAAGTCATCCAAATAATGAATGACTGACCTCACGCCTGCCTTGGTGCGCACCACCCACTCCAGAAATGTACTGAAGGCTTCGAAGTATGCGCAGGAAATTGAGCACCCCATGGGAAGACTCCTGTCAACATAGTAATTTCCTTCAAATTGGCATCCCAACTTATGCAGTGACTCGGGATGCACTGGCAATAGCCGGAAGGCAGATTCCACATCGACCTTAGCCAACAATGCCCCTTTTCCCGCTTGCCTTGCCAGCTGCACTGCTTCGTCAAATGATGTATAAGATACCCGTACTAAACCCTTATCAATTTCATCGTTGACTGAATCCCCCTTCGGGTAAGAAAGATGGTGTATCAGCCTGAACTTTCCCGCCTCTTTCTTGGGCACTAGCCCCAATGGGGATGTCCTAAGGTTCGGTAAAGGGGGTTCTTTAAAAGGGCCTGCCATGCGTCCCAAATCCACTTCCTTTTTCAGTTTTTCCAACACTAACCCTGGGTTCTCCCGTGCTGACTTCAGGTTTTTATTGGCACCCCCCTTTTTTTTTCGTCCCCCCAGAAATCTGAAAACCCTCACGGTCTGGATATTTATTTAGCCATGGAAGCATCGCCTCTATTCTCACCGGCGTCACTCCCTTTTCCAGGACCCCTCCTGAAATCGCTCCCTTCCCTTTTCCCTTTCTTAAAGCATCTGCTAAGTGGGTGGTTCCCGGCGCACAAGGAACATTCATGCCGGAAACGACAGGATGCCCCCCATTTGCAATGGCTGTCGTTAAACAGCCAACACATTCCTTTTTTGTGCGCTCCAGCTAGGCTGGAAGCCTGCCCGCTGGAGCTGCCCTGAAAGGGCTGCTGCCCTGATGTTCCCTGTGTGCCGTAACCTTGATAGCCTTTATTGTTCATTAACCTCATCCACAAACCAATGTCTCTATGATCCCAATTCAGATCTTGCCGAATCGACATTCTCTGTCTGAACTGCTCATCATACCGGAGCCAGGCGAGGCCCCCGTACACCCGATTTGCTTCCCATATGTTATCTAAATAGCAGAACAATGCCGAACACTGTTCGGGATGTTTTTCACCCACTATGCTGGCTAATATCGAGAACGCCTGCAACCAGTTCCCGAATGTCCTAGGGATGAGTCTAAAACGCCTCCTGTCCTCATCTTCCTCCTTCCTATGCTCCTTGCCTTTCTCAAATTTGTCTATGTTAAACCTTTCCAGGGGCAGTAACGTGAAAATGTCTACATACTCGCGTTTCCATATTTTCTCCCACACCTCTGGCTTCAGGTGCGCCCCCATAGGACCTTCAAAGCAAATGTACGCATGCCCCTTTGATGCATCGGACATAGGTATTGGTTTGTCCCCAGCTTTTGTTGCCGTTGCCTCCGCCGCTCCCTTGTCCCCTGTTGAGGCTGGTATGTCCTTCCCTCCAGAGCCGGACCCCTGGCCTTTGCCGTCCCACTGACCTAACAGTTGACGCAGCCCCGCCATGAAACCTGCCAACGACTCTCCCCCCAAGTGAGAAATGCCTGGAATAGCAGTGTCAATGTTTGCCCCTTGCCCTTGCCCCGTGAGAATACCTTGTCCTGTGGTATTGATGGTAACGGTCCCTGTTGTAGTGTCTGTGCCATTGTCTTGGACTGTCCGCTGTTGCTGCACGTCTCCGTCTCTTCTTCCGTTAACCTGAGGTAAAAAAAAGTGGGGGGGTACACCTAGGCTCGCAGCGCTAAGCGACACTGCTGCCCTTTCCCTACCCACCGCTGCGATGCTGGAACTTGCTGCCCCTGTGGCCCAAACGTGGCACCCTGCCACCGAACCTCTTGTTGGCCCTGCCTGTGGGCCCCGTGCTGGTGAAGCCCCCTGTGAAGCTGAACCTGCATGCCAGGCAGTTGCCTGGGGGTCGCCGTCCGGCCCCCCCCCCTCTCCTGTACCGCTCAGTTCTGTGCCAAACCTGTTATTCATTGCCTGGGCCCCCACAGAGAAACCCCCCCTTTGACTTGCACTTTGGGCCTCCCTGATGAATGAGCGCACCCTCTGCTCACTTGGTATGTCCCTTCTGCCGGTTTGCTGCCATTGCGCATGCTCCCTTCCTATGCCGGCAATTACCGCATCTCCCTCATTACTCGCCTGACTGCCGAGGTGAACAGACGTCTCCCTCTCATCCTCCGTAAGTTGCTGGAGCTGGCCCTCTGTACTTAGCTGGGGGTGCTGGCTATCTCCTCCGCCGATCTCCTGGGCTGTTCCGCTCCCCCTTCCGCTGGGCTGACGGCTTCTTCTGCTGCCCCTCTGCGCCGTGGATGGACCGGCAGTGGGGGTGTTGCGCCGCTCCTCAGCCAGGCGGCTGTAGCGGCCTGATGCTCTGGGCAGCCCGCTCCCTTTTTCACCCGCGGGCACTGCCTGCGGGCTCCGCGACGGGACCCTCCGGCGCTGAGTTGGAGGTGATGGGCTGAGCCGAGTCGGCGGCCTGGATCTGCGGGTCCGCATACCCGATGACGCCGGTTGCTGTGGCTGTTCCTCTGGCAGCAGCTGCCGAAGCCAGTCGTCTCCCCTGCACTCTGCCTCCGTCCTGATGCGGGCCAAAAGGGAATCAATACTGTCTGCCATCTGAAGCTGGTAAGTGCCCTGCTTCTCTTTCCACTGTTAACTCTCCCAACCTTCTTACTCGCTGGCCACATAAAATGGTGGTTAGCCCAGCCTACCCAGTTCCTTTTGTTTCCCTCTCTCTGGCTGTTGCTATGCCCCTTCCCCCCTTTTCCCTCCAATCTCTGCCTATCACCCACTGGCATGCAGAGCTGGGTCATGCAGCCCCTCCTCTGACTTCGCTGCTCTGGGGCTCTCATTCTTGAGGGTTCCTATCCTACAGATCATAACACATGTATGACATGGCACATGTCTTTAATTGTCTCATAGCAATGGACTGTTGTTTGCCAGTAGCCCTGTACATCTTAAGTCAGTGCCGTTCTGTAGCCCTAATTTACCTTCTGCATTCCTCTGGTGAACCCCATGCCACATTCTGTGTGTAGTAACTATTTAAGCAGATGAGTGATTATTAAGGTACAAACTTCATACAGTATGTTTCACCTGAATGCTCCAGCTTGGCATTGCTTACTGTATACATGAAAGCAGATGAACTTGACCCCCAACATAATGGCCACAAAAAGTATTTTTAGGAAATTTATATTAAATGCATGCTAAGTTCTTAACAAAAAAGATAAGGAAGAATGTGATTTTTCTTTGGTGTTATTGGTGACATATACTATGAAAATATTTTCTGAACAGAGTCAATGCATATTGGGCAAGTCTTGTGTTTTTTGGGGAAGCATAGAAATGATGTTAGTTTCGCTTATTGCCTTATTAATGATACTAATATTTATTACAGTCGTTCCATATCCATATAGTGTAATATTGCAGTGAAGATGTAAAGACTTGTACAGGATGACAGAATATAAATACAGGTGTTACTCTAGATTCTAGAATAAACGTTATGTTTTCAAGATCTTATAGCACTATAATCATTTTTATAGCAGAACTAAAGCCTGACAAAAGCATTAGAGAAGAAATATTTTCTGCTCAGACACAGCTCATGCTCAGTCTCCTGTAAATCAGATGAATTTAGGGATCAAGTCACAATATAATAAATAAAGTAAGGTTAAATGTACCTTTTAATTGAAATATTCAAAGATTCTTTACCAATCTGAAGTCTCATGAACTCAGGATGCCCCTTCCTGTGACCTACATACAGTGTAAAATGCAGTTCTGCAGAGCTAATAACTTTACTAAACAGCTTTGATGCATTTGCTTTCTATCACTACTAATTAATCTATAGCATTTCTGGATCATTGCTATATAGTTGAATATAATTAATATAATATAATTGTTCACTGTACACATGTGATTTGCAACTGAACAAATCACCAATCAGCCATGCCATAATGTCTATTTTAGAGTTGTCAGGCTAGCCTTGCAATTGAGTCCATATAAAATCTATATTCTACACGGTTAAGGTGGCCATAGACATTACGATTAGGAAAAGATCTTTCCAGGAAAGATTGTTTGTTTCAATACACACACATAGAGCTGAATCATCAGATATACAGGTAGAAACATTAGAATTCTACCTGTATCTGATGATTCAGCACTAACAATGGCCGATGTTTGGGTGCCTTCAAAGGCGCCCAATCAAAATTTTCTGGCCAGCCTGATCGACTAGCTGACCAATATCCAAGTCTTCTGCCGACATTGGACCGCTCATCTCCCACCATACATGCACCGAATGTTGTATAAAAATGTGTTTAGTATGATATTATCAGTGTGTCTATAGCCACCTTTAGTAATTAGTTCAGATGTGTTTGGATAGCTACACTGAAACCAGTATTGACTGCACTATGCGCCAGAGTAGATTAGTAATCGTATAGGTTAGGAGTTGCCATATTGTCCTTTAAAATGGGACACATATACATTCTACATGGTAAAATAATAATAACCACATAGATGAACTTATATTTCTGCAGCATGCATCTAACTAGCCATTTATCATGTGGAAAGTATGTTTCCAAATTTTAAAAGGTCAAAGTGCCAATTAAATGTAAATTTTAAATAGTTTACTTCAATAATCAGCTGACCACACAGTCATTTTAAGTACAAGTTAAATATAATGAACCATATATTGTCCTTCACTTATTTGGGATAAATGTAAAGATCCCTAAACTTTGCTTTAACACTGCAGAGTACATTGGAAATATGGATACCTCAGGCTGAGCAAGTCAGCAAAGGATACTGAGCAGATAAGTTCAGAAGCTTTGGCTCACATACCTGAGCCACAGAACAAGCCAGTATGTTTTGTACAATCTGAACGTACTTGGACCCACCTACTTTTACCAAACAGGCATTGTTTCTATGACTCCTGAACTATTCTTTACTAAGTGATTTCAAGAAGCCGGACTTGAAAGAAATGAGTTGCAACTACATAGTAACAGTTAAGGTAATTTTTGTTAACTAGAATAATGTATATCCTTTCTTGGCAATTTCTTTAAATAACATTTTCTGGTGCTGTTGAAGTTAAATATATTTATGATTCAGCAGAAGTAGCTTTTCTCACTGATTATTAGAGAATATGTTGACTTAATAATCCATCAGCACTGTGTATTTTCTATTACATGGTGCTTTTAACTTTAGCAGGGTTACTACTAGATCAAATATAGAAGTACTGTTGATATAAGACGCAGATAAGACACATTTTATGTGTAATTTTTGGGAGTCTGGCTGTTAGCAAGCTTTAAAAGCATGTTAATCTATCTATTCTTATTCTTCAGATGTTGACCAGACAGAATCCATTACTAATCCAACATAAGTCTGTTTTCTTGTGTCTGCTAATGTTTGTACCCATGGCAATAAAAATTAGTCATACTTTGGAGTGAAAAACATGACAGCCCAAAGTAAGCTTTTGTATGAATTATTAGGCTGCACCTCCTTGATAAATAGTTGTGTCTGATATGAATTAGAGGTCAGTCATTTGTAAACTGGGAATTGTAAAGGGTTGGCACATGCAAAAGTGCTAGGCAGCTGGGTTTTAATGATTAAAAAGTGATCTTCTTATGGCTTTCAATTCCTAGGTAAGATGTAAAGAAATACACTGCCACTCGTAGCAGGATTTGTCATACTTGGTAAATATCACCACTGCATTATTATTTACAATGAAGACAATAACTTTTGAATGCATATTAGACTTCCAATAACAGTAAATAAATATTATGTTAGCAAAATATATGTCCTTCACTTATTGTATCATTTGTAAATTGTTGAGCAATTTATGGTCCAAAAAATCTTATTATTAGGCGAGTTAGGATAAAAAAGCCAGTAAGTGAGGATGAAACAAAACCTTTTGTTTATTAACATGAATTAATATTGCATTGTGGACATTTATTTGGGACACACAGAAGGCCAAGGTACTGATCATGACAATAGAGGTTAATGTGGGTGGGGTGGATTAATGGATACAACCATTGGGATGTTATTACATGAGCATGTGTAAGATAGAAAGGTATGAGGTGGGCGCAATGTACTCATGAACTGGAATCTGAATAAGAGCCTGCCTCAATAGAAAGATAAATAATAAGTAGCAATAACAATTAGAAGCTTTACAGAACATTTGTTTTTACAAATGATTCCCCTTTATTTGGACACCATAGGAACCACCTGGATGAAGCTGGAATGATGGGAGATACAACATAGCACTGGTCAGTGAAAATGGGGTTGTTTTGCTCAAAAAATGGTAATGAGTATGAATATAGCAAACTATATGGGTATTGGCCATTTAGTCATCTTTTCAAAATATCTAGGACGGTAAATACATATTCACCCCAAATCTAACCATAACCATAGCTGACCTTTAAGTTGGGCTTAGAGGTATAATTAGGAGAAAATTAACATTCTCCTCAATTTTCACCATAACTGCCTTTCAGTCTGAAACCCTCTGCCACTCCTCAAAGCCCCCTCAGGATGGCCCATTCCATAGTTTGGGGAAAACTGCTGTACTTTATTTATACTACTGCTGTGTATGTGGCAATACTAACTGCATTTCTTAAATAGTGAACATTCTTTGGGAGCCCCAGGCCCATGGCATGAATTGAGAACAATATGGAGTGTTGGCATTGGTAAATTAAAGAAAGCACAAGTTGATATAAAATGGCTTCACTCTGTAAATGAAGCAACTGCAGTAAACAAAAAGGAAACCAACTTTTCACGTAATTAGTTCTCTGTTCCTGTATGATGATTCACATAAAAAACTGTCCTCTACTATAACCCAAGATCCACTTTATTTTCAATCCGGATGGTAATTGCGCCTTTCCTTGATACAATTATCAAAAAAAGTAACAGCAATATTCTACATTCATAAGTTTTTCTAGCTACATATATTAGAGAGGCTAGAGAATAAATACTAAGGTGTAGTTTGCCTTCTTCGTTTGTAACTGTTTGCTGCTGACTTTTTTTAGCCAATAATAAAGAGAACCTTGGCGGTTGCAATCACATATGTCTAGGTATTTTCCCTACAAGAAGAACAGAGGAAGGCAAATGGTTTATCTTAATATATTGAGCTTATATAATCATAAACATTAACTTTAACGCTTGCCTAAAATATGACACGTATAGTTTTCTATGAGTGCATATAAAAAGGATGCTGAGTAAAAATGTAAAAGAAATATATTGACTTATATGCACTGAAAATATTGACACTGATGGTAAATTACATTTACAGAACATTCAGCTTATCCACAGTTTACAAGCGTTTTTTTACATATTCAGCGTAGTCCTCAGGAAAATATTCTTGAATTATGTTAAGAGATATGAACAGTGCTACCAAGGGCCATTTATATCCCCCAGTAGAATACTTAACAATGACTTTATTGCTATTTTATGTCATTTGCTAAAGGATATAAAATACAAATGTAAAATATTGTTAGTAAACAAATTAGCCTCTTAGATTTAAACTGACAGCCTTTCATTCAAAAGCTTTATTCATATACTGTATCTGAGAAATACTGAATATTTTTTTCTACCACAGGGTTAGTAGACAAAAAAGCAGGACTGCAAGAACAAAAATATTAAAATTATTTAGCAAACAGTAAAGTCTAAAAGACTGTGAACAAGGCACAGTTTAAATTACTATTTTGAAATATTTGAAAAAAACCCATTCTTATTCATTTTATACTAAAAATGTACATTATTTAGAAATAACAGTGACAGCCTAAGCAATTCAAGTAGAAGCACAAATGGCTAAAAGGTTGAGCACATATTTTACCTGATACAGAGTCACTGGAAAAAATTACACTGACAAAACATTTGGGCGCAAGAAAAAAACGTGAAGAAAAATGCCCATATACTCCAATGCATTTACGAAACTTTCAGCAGAATTCTGTCATTTCAATAATTTTTGTGAAAATGGGGTTGTTTTGCTCATAACTAGTGGCTAATAGTGTTTTAATTATTTCAGTAACTAAAAATGGAAAGTTAAAGAATTAAAATTGTCCTCTACTGTCATTGTCGTTAATTCTAGAAATACACAGAAAATAATTAAAAAAAGATTTTAAGCTAAAAATTTAAGACTTTTAAAAAAAATTCAATAAATCTGTGGAAAACATTCTGCAACAATAAAAGGTTCTTATGGAATAGTTCAATACAGATGAACGAATTTATTCGCCAGCCATGGATTTACGGGGAAATTCCAAATTTCGCCAGATTTTTCGTGAAACTGCGGCATAAATCACAGCGGATGATCCCAGAATGAAACCAAAATCAACCTCTACCTTCTCTGCTTCTCCTACCTCCTAATTCAGTGCCTGCTCGCAGCTGTAGCCGTCGTGTGTGCATTGTTTTTATTCACGCATGTAATGCCTGGCCAGGCTGCCTAGGCTGCCTGGCCGGGTTGGCACGGCACTGGGAACAGCTCATGATCCAAAGCATACCACATCATCTATAAAACGTGGCGGAGGCAGTGTGAAGGCTTGGGCATGCATGGCTGCCAGTGGCACTGGGACACTAGTGTTAATCCATCACGTGACACAGGACAGAAGCAGCCAAATTAATTCTGAGGAGTCCAGAGACATACTGTCTGCTCAAATCCAGCTAAATGCAGTCAAAACTGATTGGGAGGCGTTTTATAATACAGATGGACAATGACCCAAAACATACAGCTAAAGCAACCCAGGAGTTTATTAAAGCAAAGAAGTGGAATTTTCTTGAATGGCCAAGTCAGTCCCCTGATCTGAACCCAATTGAGCATGCATTTCACTTGTTGAAGACTAAACTTCAGACAGAAAGGCCCACAAACTAACAGCAACTGAAAGCCGCTGCAGTAAAGGCCTGGCGGAGCATTAAAAAGGAGGGGACCCAGAATCTGGTGATGTCCATGAGTTCAAGACTTCAGGCTGTCATTGCCAGCAAAGGGTTTTCAACCAAGCATTAGAAATGAACATTTTATATTCAGTTTTTTAATTTGTCCAATTACTTTTGAGCCCCTGAAATGAAGTGATTGTGTTAAAAAAAGGCTTTAGTTCCTCACATCTTTATGCAATCTTTTTGTTCAACCCACTGAATTACAGCTGAAAGTCTGTAGTTCAACTGCACCTGAGTTGTTTCATTTAAAACCTGTTTTAGTCATTTTAATAACTTTTCGTCATACGGGATATGATGTCATTGACATAAGCTTGGGAGGGATGTAGCTTCATCTTATTTTATCACCAAGTCTATGCTGGAGAAGGAAAAGAGGTAACGTTCTGTAAAATTCACACTTTATTTACGGAGTAATGATCATTCGCCTGAGTGAAAATTTGCCTGGCAATAGGGAATGAAACTGGGCTAGAGATGGACTCTTAGCAAATTGCCCTCTATGCCTGTTAGTAAATCAGCGATGTTCCTGCAGATTGATTTCTGGCTAATTTTCGCTAGGGAAAGTCATTTTGACCTTTACTAAATCTGCCCCTATGTGTGGTGCAGCCCAATCCATTACGATCACAGACACCTTTAGGTTTAATCCTTTATGCAAAGTAATAATCAATGTATTTATAAAGATGTGTGATTTATTTTTTGGCAGATTAATGCAAGTTCTTTCCCAATAAGTACACACTATATACGAGGCAGATAAAAAAGCCATATCCCTTTTTTCCTATCCGATACACAATAGTGTTGCAAAGTCCAAGGCTGCATACACCCAGGGGTTTTTTTTGCATTGATTTGAAATGTGCATTTGAGCTAGGTTCAAGTGCATCTTAAACATGCCCTCACTAAGGGTATTTTGCTGCAAAAGTTGAGTGCACTATAATTGCCGTACTATGAGTTTATCAATGGTAAATGCATTTGGACTACTGTGCAGTATCCAGATGCATTTGATGCAGACATAAGTCACCACTCATGACTGCAAGGGTACATCACTTAATAGGAAAGCATAAGGGATGATGCATTGTGGCCAGCTGTGGAAGCATATGGCCAGTATCAATTGTAAACTGCTCACAGTGGCAATGTGACTTCACTTGGCAATAAATGTAAATGTATTGTGGTTCGGGTGCCTTGACAAATAACAATAGCCCATATACTTTATCTAGAACTGAAAAAATAAAATATAATAAGAGCCATGCTTCTTTTAGCAATTTGGTATATTGTAGAATTCAGATGTATTAGTGGTGGATATATTTTACAACAATTTCACAAATTTTTCCGCAAAGCAAAATGGGACAGATTCACTCTTCACCAGAATACAATAATGAACCATTTTTAATTTTTTCATGATATCTCTTTTGCAAATATATAGCATATCCGTAGGCTACCTTACTAGTAATAATCCATTGAGGATCGTGGCTAGGCAAATCAAGTGTCAGTCATGAAAAACTGTGTTTTCTATTCATAATTTGGGATCTTTTCATGACACATTATTTAAAGGATAACTCAATCCCCCAATTAAGAAAAGCCCCTACCTACTAAGCAAAATAGTCCCCCCTCCCTGCTCCCCCTTCATAATTCAATAGGTGTGAAAATATCCCTAACATATTTTTCACCTAGCAGCACAGAGTAAGAGCTTGTGGGCACCATTTTCCTGATCTTCGGTACAAACCAAAGACTCAGAAGGCTCCAACTGCGTATGCTCCAGTACGGTGCTCTCTTACAGATAAAGACCTGCGATCTGGAAGATGGTGCCCACAAGTTCCGCTGCACTTACTCTGCAAAATATTTTAGGGACATTTTCAGACCTACTGAAGTATGCGGGGGGAAGCAGGGACTCCCTTGCTTACATGTTAATAAAATAATAATAATAGGTAGGGTCTTTTTTATAATTGGGGGTTGAGTTCTCCTTGAAGCAAAAATAGTGATGTAAAAGATCACACTATTAAGAAGATCCATGCCATTTAAATTAAGGGTGGGGTGGGGGTGGGGTTTGTACTGTTTTGTAAGAACATGTGGCATACAATGCTGCAAAAAAAATTTAAGAAAAGTTCTATAATAATCATTTACCTTAAAATAAAGATTTGCAGTAAAGAAAGATGGTGTGGTATTATGTACAAAAACATATTTATTTATTCTGAATTTTTAGAAGGTTCCATTTCCAAAACAATGTTTTTTTAGGGTTAACAATGTGTTTGCCTTCAGGCCTGCCTAGGTTGAAGTGTCAACCATTAAAATGTGTATGCACTTTTTATATTTTGGAGTCTATACATGCCACATACTTTGGAACACCTATGCATAATGAGTGTCACACTATTCAAAACTATAGTGACATACATATTAATGATGTTTTGTTTTTGTACCACAAAACATATGTGAGTAAAGTAAAGTGCAAGTTTTGAGCGGATTCTGAAATTTTGTATAAACTGTTAAACCTTATCATATGTTTGAAATTGGACAGTGTGGATTACAAACAGGTATTTGCCTTTGTAAAATTATTGATTTTGGGGGTAAAATGTACGACACATAAAAACATTTATGGCACTGGGTTTTTGTATGAGCCAAAGTACCAGATATAATAATTTGTATGCACTAGTGATGGGCGAATTTGTGCGAAAAATTGGCAAAACAGCGCCGGCGTCCGTTTTTTAAAAAAAACATTTTTTGACGCCGGCGAATTTTTGCCGCGAATTTTCGCGGGCATTTCACGAATTTATTCGCTGGCGGCGAATCGCGCAAATTAGCCCATCACTAGTATGCACTATTTATATTTTGGGATTTGTAGCAATCACATATAAGATATGTATGTAATATATATAAATACAAAATATAAAAGCTAGAGTACTTCTGATCTGTCTTTGTAACCGTGATCTTATGGAAGATAAAATGTTGTAAAACTGATTTTTGTGTACACACAAATTAAATACATATACTTATTGATACAGGAGGTACCTGAGTTCAAGTCAACAGAATTAACACTCTAAAACGTATAATTTGATGCTCTGAAAATGTGCACAGATGTGGGTTTTTGAGCTTTAGAATTGTTTTAGCAAATTTGTTTAGCAATTAAACCGTTGAAGCATGAATTTTCCTTATAAACATCCATCAAGGCTGCGATCAACCCCTTCACCCAAAGAAATATCTTTCTTTAAACACAAGCATTAACTTTTTATTTTTCCATTTAAGGTGTTTGGAGACTTTAATGAAAGTAATATTTTACCAAATGAAATAAGCAATGCTGCTGAAAAACAAGTTGACAAGATAGAAGCGGCAGAGGAAGAATTCAACAAATTGGACTTAAGAGAAAGAAAGAAAACGACAACAAGCTAAGGTAATGATTTTTGACACACTTTACACATGTAATACTAGTAGGGATGTTATGGTTTGTAGCATGTGCTGAGGGATATATGTTCTAGGGGAACACTGGCAATATAGATTATGGTGTAAATTGTCACTATGTACTGGGAGACAGTGCTAGAAGGAACAAATTATGGAATTATGGGCTAGAGTCAGTTCTGCGAGAAGAAAAGTTTATCACTTGAAAACGAATGGATGAGTTTCAATTTGAGATCTTATCTCATGGTTTATGACGTGAAAACGTCATTGAAGTCTATGGGAATAAAAACTGGAATTGAATTTGGAGAAATTGTCCATGACTTTTCACGTGATATACTTTTTCTCACTAAATTGAATCTGACTCTATATACAGTATGTGAAACACTTAACTGTATATAAGAAAGTTTCTACATTCAGCTCAATAAATACTGGTAGTTAATCAAATTCACTGTAGAATGGGGTTGACATAAATGAGTCCATAAAATTTGGAAACAGAGGTTTTTATATTTTCGGCACTGAATGTTCCTAGCACATGTAATATTATATATATTCATAGCCACTTAATCACTCTTACTTGGTAGGTAGAAAGTACTTTAGGGGCAAGACCTGGAAGGTGCCTGCAAGGTTGATTGTTTCAGCTATTTGTGTATTAATATTTCTTGTAAGGATCCACTGAGATTTGAACTAGGAACTAGTGATGGGCGAATTTCGCCAAATCGCGAAATGGCGCCGTTTTTTTTTTACACCGACGGCAATTTTTGCTTTTTTTCGGGCGAATTTTCGCGGGCGTTTTGCGAATTTATTTGCTGGCGGCGAATCGCGCAAATTCGCAGCGAATTAGCGCCTGGCGAATAAATTCGCCCATCACTACTAGGAACCTCTCTTGTTCAGACTGTCTTTACCTAAATACTGGCATGGGAAAGTGAACATGGGCTTTCTACCTGATCCTCACTTCCTGGCTGGAGCATTAAGCCTGGGAGCAATATATTTACCAAAACCAGAAAAAGGGAGACTTAATAAATGATAAACTAGCAGACCTCTTTTTTTCTCAACAAAAATGTGTGTATTACAATGTATACAATGTATAACATGCTACAATGATCTCATACCTAAAATCAGTTGAAGAAAGTTGGATACATTTATATTTGGAGAAAGTTACTGTTAAACATTTTACTGGAGTGGGTAACGCTATTAAGGTATACATAACACCTGATTGTAATTCTTCATGGCACCATTATAATCGAGTCAAGGGATTGCGTGTCCTCAAGAAGTAAACTGATTTTAATAATACCAGTGTAATTGCATTAAAACATTTGTTCTAAACAAATCCTACTTGCCTCTTTAAGTAGTTACAAAGTCATGCAAAAATATACTCTAGAAGTCATAATCTTAATGATTGTTCTATTTTATTTTTAGCTTTGCATTCTATATGCGCCATTAAGATTAGAACATCCAGGATCAAGATGTTCAAAACAACTTGCTACGCTCAGATGAGATCTACATAGAAATAAATCACCTTTCAAAATGCGTGAATGGGACTCCACGTTTGCAACACCTGCTGAAAATAGAGCCAAATAAATCGAAATGCGTGCATCTGAATTCTTCCTGACAGTTTAATTCTGCAGAATACAAAAAAAAAAACATTATGGTACAACCTGATTAGAGGCAGAGTGTATTATTTCTCCATGCAGTATTTTTCTATTTAAGATGCTAAAATAAAAGTACAACATATGCCTATATACTGTAGTATACACAACTTACTGTAATAAAGCTCATTGGTCTACTACAGGCTAATATTATTGGTATATTTTTCCCCTTCTGCATGTACTAACAAAGACATTGCCCATTGGAAAATATGGATTTTGTTTATTGGTGTTAATACATCATCAATAAATGTCCCATACACATCCATGATTGCTAATGGAAAGTATGGAATGGAATGAATGGAATGTAAGCCTGAGGATCTTAAGCTATAAATAGTTGTTAAGGCTAATTGCACATGAAGATCAACTCAACAAAACTCAAACAATGTAAGTTTAGGCCACTCCCCTTTAGCCACTCCCTTTAGCCATAATTACCAAGATATACCATATTATGATCACTACTGAAATGACAATGAGTTCATTAATCTGAGACATGCCAGTAAGATTGTAAAAATGCATTATGAGCATATTAACCCTAGACAGATTTCCACAGGAAAATGCACAATACGCACTCCACTAACTTCAGGAATGCTAGTTTGATCACTGCAGAAAATGGATAACGAGCATATTAACAACAGGCATGCCAGTTACATCACTACAGAAATTAATGATATGTATTATTGATGACAATATACCATACACTGTAAAAAAATCATTTTGGAAAAAATACCACAAAATAGAATTCATCAGAGTATAGTGATATTTGACAATAAATAATACTCCTAAAAATATTTTGTATATGTACTACATCTTGTTATATATTTGAACTGTTTGTAAACATGTATATTCATTACATATATATGTGTGTATGTGTGTGTTTGCATTGAATACAGTCTTTTTGTTAAATAAACTGTACTGTTTGCATTCCTTTGGTTGGAGAAAGAGATTGTAAGCTCTAGGGCATAGGGACAATTTAACAAAGCCTGTAAATTACTGCATAATGTATTTACAATAAAATACAACACAATACTAAAATAATTTGTATGAATAGGAAATCCTTAATCCTTTCTTTTATTGCTAGGAACTAATTGGTATAGAAAGCACAAGTGAAACCAAAAAGATCTGTGAAATAAACAAGGAAGAGTCATAGGAAATCATTTCTTTTAGAATCTACTGGTTAACCTGTAGGTAACTGAATTCATTTTTCACCCAACCATCCTTACTGATCAGATAAGTAGAACAGTAAATGGAGAAGGGTATAATCTGTTACATTTCATTAAGTTTACATTTTAATACTTCCAGTTGCAACCTTATACAGCGAGCAGTACATCGCTTAAATACATAGCAGATCTTTCTCATTGCTTCTCACAGTATTATCACTTGATTTATTTAATAAATCTGGAGGCTGAACATCTCAGCGCTGCTCTTGCAATTGGAATGCTCCATGCTGTGTTTGTTGAAGTGCTAAGTAATTTGCTTCTAGCAGAGTCATATACCATTTAGTATATCTAACGGAATGAGGAAAATCGCTTGATTTTTGTGCACACTGTTAAGTTATAAACTTAAACTTCACATTAGTTTACATTTTTGCACACATTTTCATTTTACTGCATTTGCTGTATAAAAGCTCAATTAGTTCAGGGACTTGGCCCAGTGATTTCCAAGTGAAAACAATGTCTTCAGACATCAATGTCTCAAAACATTCCTTATTTCACTAATTATTCTGAAAGGGATTAAAGACAGCACAAGTTAACTTGTCAAATAAAATTTAAAGACAAAAAGCTTTAAGTTTACTTTTATCAGATACTTTTATAAAAAAAAAAGTGTTATGTGTGTTTTCATTTCCAGCAGCCCCTAGATAAATAAAATACACTGCCAAAGATTTCCTTTACAGGTTCCTCTACCATAGCTCTCCTCTTCGTGTATTATGTTGCCTGGGTGTGCAGATTGTGCAATGTACTTTGGTACCCAACAGTTACACATGAACCAATTATGAAAAGGTTATGATTTATTATAGATAGGCCCTTAAGACAGTAAAATTTGGTACAGAGTTCAAATTAGCCTAAAGACTCCAGATATTAGAAAGTTTCATAAAAGGTACTGAATTGACCTTAGGTCTAGGGACCCATAGCACCTAATCATTAGGTAGTATTTGCTTTGGTTACCAGACCTGTACAAAATTTTGCATTATTTATTATATTGTCCTGAAGGTTTGTGCATAGTTCTTCTTCATAGAAATACAATGTTGGACTGAGAAAGGCTGTGGTAAATCTTTGCAACAACTGGTGTGTGTGTCCAACTGGTTGAAGGGATGGTGGGAGAGTAAGCAGAATAAATATGGTACCATTCCTAGAAATATTACCCACCAGGCAGACAAGAGAAAAGATAATAATCGCTTACACCTCTAAAGTACATAGTTTTCTTAAAACTAAACAGGCATTGAAAGATGTTGTTTGAAATCAGCAATTTTGCTGGTCACGACCCTTAATGTATTTCCATTCCATTTTGCAATGCAAACTAAGCAGAGATTTACAAAAGGTGAATTAGGTTTACATATTTCTATTGTCAGCATTCGGTTACATTCAGCATTACACACTAGCTGCATTTCTCTTTGGTTTTTTGCATGAGCCATGGCATGCCTATGCAATGCAAGAACAAATAATGGTAAAATAAATGAAAAATAAGAATTAGACAAATATGATATGTGTGATATAAATTAGCTAGTCACTAAAATTACTCATAATTGGTTTGACCATTTCCTCACAGTGTTTACTGGCAGATAGCATATACCCTAAAAGGTTTTATCATACTAGTAAGGAAGAACTAATTTGGGACATTTAAAGTATACCAAAAACATTATCAAACTTTTTCTAAGTAAATCATGCAAAGCATGTTATAGCCCAGCTTTATCCTGCTTAAACTGAAATTTAAGATTAAATACAAATCAAAAGGAGGGTTATTCTAATGCAAACATTTTACAGTACAGGTATGGGATTTATGATCCCATAGACTCCATAATCCAGATTTTTCAGAAATTATTCCTTTTTTCTCTGTAATAATAAAACAGTACCTTGTACTTGATCCCATCTGAGCTATAATTCATCCTTTGGAAGCAAAACCAACCTATTAGGTCTATTTAATGTTTACATGATTTTCTAGTACACTTAGGTATGAAGATCCAAATTTCAGAAAGATCCGTTATCTGTAAAACCCCAGGTCTCGAGCATTCGAGATAACAGGTTCCATACATGTACTAGATTAAGTGATGAAACAGCAGAAGTATGTGCAGGTACAGAGAAGAATGCTTCAATGATGCAGTTAATGCACTTGAATGGTGGTTAGCTGCTTATCTTTATTGGTCTTACGACATGTTTCAGATCTCATGGACCTTTTCTCAAGTTTGACCCAAAACATGTTATGAGACCAATAAAAATTAGTACTGTGTTTTGTGTTGCTTCCTTCATACTTTTGTGTTTTCTATTCACCAGGGTCTACCATGGTGAGACCTAGTGAACGTTGAGCATTTGTATTTGTCTTGAGTGGAGGCACACCAAATTATAATGTACCTGCTCTCCCATATAGTGGAGACACAGGTCTCCTGCAGTTCCAAAAACTGGAAATTAGAGCAGGATTACCTTTAATACCAGAATAGAGCTACAATTGAAATAAATATGTTATACTAGTTAACATATCCCTACCTCCCTGCTTATTTTATTTAACTGCTGACTACCACTACTAAAAAAAACAACCCATGCATACATGCCTAGGTCTCTCTAGACCTGTGGTTTCAAAACAGTGGTTTTTACCCCCTTGGGGGACTTGTCACAGTGGTGGGGGGCTTATTACAGAAATGATTGCTTGGTCTTCTAGTTACACATGAAAGCACAACTTAAAGGTCGGCTGGGGTGAGATTTGTGGTAACAACGTATATAATGGTCAAGATAATCTTGTGAACTGGGCTGACCAAAGGTTTAACCTTGAAGGGGGCATCCAACCCAAAAAGTCTGGCAACCTCTGCCCTAAACTGCCCAATCCACTACTAATATCCTTCATATTTACTTTTTTTTAAACTTTCCCTACTGTTCTACCCCACACCATTCCTTCAGTTTATGTACAGGGAGCTAAATCTCCTCAAGCCCAATTCTTTTTCTCTAGCACACAATGCAGTTTCACAAAATTTGTTGTTTTTGGTGCAGGAGATGCAGTATGGGTGTGAACACAAAGAGCACCTACTTACTTACTAGAATGCTGATACTTGGTCTAAATGCTTTGCACATGTTACATCCTCCTTGGAAGGACTTGAAACTCCTCACTATCTCCCATTTAATAGAAGCCACCACCAGTACAGGCAGTTCTAAGCCAAAAAACATGTATTAGAATTGCCTGTACTAATGTTGTTAGACAGTTCCCATTGAAGCTATTTTTCTGGTTCATTTTTAAAGGGGAAAACATTTTTAGAGATTTATTATACGCAGAAGCTGGTAAAAATCTGAAAATACTCCAGCTAAAACCTATCAAAGTCGTGTAGACGTCAATGGCAGATGTCCCTTTTACAATTTGAAGATGTTTCTTGACATCGTGACCTGCGCTGGTTTTCGTATGATAATCCGAAAAAGTCGAGGTAATCGGATGACAACTCAAAATAGTAGTACGATTCAAGTTGTTGCACGATTTTATCGAGACTTTTCCCGCACCAACTCTTTCGATCAGTTTTTTTATTAGGTAAATTCGTGGATGGGATTTAGGTCAACTTTGTTTTAATAAAAAAATACATAATCAATGCAAGCATAATTCAAACTCTTGTTTCCTCCTCTACGTCTCTTTTTTAAGGTTCCATAATGGAAAATTTACAAGGTATATTAAAATATATATATATATATATATATATATATATATATATATATATATATATATATATATATATATATATATATATATATATATATATATATTTGCAGGGGAACTGCAATAAAATGTATTGTTTATGTTATTTAATTGTTTATTGTTTTTATTCCCATGCTGTTAAAATGTTAAATTTCTCTTGGAATCTAAACCTATATTGTAAAACAGCTAAAGATATGCAATACTGAAAGCAAAAGTAAACATTCTATGTGCATGATCATTGTAGAAATGCATCCATTATGTTTAAATTGCCACATTACTGCTAGAATAAAACAGAAATCATATACCACTGGCCTGAGCCAGTTCTAAAATAAAACAAAAGCTAACATGAAGAAGGATAATATTGTAGGCAGCCTGATTTGTATTGGATTTGTGTCTGGTGGCTGAAACCTACTGTAATGAAGTGGCCCACAAATCACAGCTTAATGTGAATCTACTTATACATATTGCTTAATTAAAATTTGTGAGTTTATTAACATGTGTCTTTGGCACTGAGCTTTTGAGAAGTAATCTCTGTGCAAATAAGTCCTGGTTGTAAAAGTTTTATAGATCGACAATGATATGAAGTTTCATACCTTAATAATTGCTTTTTTAAACTTATTCAGATAAAGAAATAGACAAAGTGTAATAAAATATGATTAGCAATCTTAAGTATTTATTAAACACCTTACCAATTAAGCCCATTTTATTTAAGGGTCCATTCAATTCCTAACTTTCCTTATAATGGTTTAAAATTGATCTTCTGGGACAGAGCTGTATTTTATTGTTATATTACCTACATACTGCTTAATCAAGCCATTCTAAATTCAATATACTCACAGATAGTAATTCTGCTTTTATTTTGAAATGCTGTTTGCTTATGATTGATAATGAGCTTTAATGCTGAACACTGAAAAAATCTAGTTATGGTCATAACTAAGGGCGAATATTTGATATATTATGATCTGTTCCTAAAATGTTTTGTTAAAACATTCACAATAATGTAGATATTGCAGAAATCAGTAAAGGTACAATAGTATTATTATTTTTTTTTTTTTAATGTTCAAGCACAAAGTGACACCAGACAACACCACTGTGTTACTCTGCTTTTATTAACAGGCGTAGGTTCTCATTTAAAGCTCTTATGTCTTTCTCCCATCCAAAATAAGCATTTCTGTGCATGCCACATGCATATCCTGCTAGTTTTGTACACATGGCAACATACTAACATGGAAATGCAAATGCAGTATGCATGGGACTTATTATCCATAATTCTTGGGACCTGGGGTTTTCCAGATAAGGAATCTTTCCATAATTTGGATCTCAATATATTACATCTATTTAAAATTCATTTAAACATATAAATAAACCCAATGGGATTGCTTTAACAAGGGTTATTTATATCTTAGTTTTGATTTATTTTTACAGAGAAGAAAATCTATTTTAAAACTTTGGATTATTTTATTAAAATAGAGTCTATGGGAGACAGCCATCGCATAATTCAGAGATTTCTGGATAACGGATCCCATACCTGTATATCGAAATGCTGCTTGCTATTTAAACAATTAATCATAATAAACCTATTGGAGTACTAAAACACCCCTCTGTCAGGAGCGATCCATTGTGGAGCACTGAGCTTCATAAGAAAGATGGCTGTGCCCAGGGCCACGTAATGACATCTCGCTGCGCCATATGCATGACGCCATAACGCCAAAAATGGCACAAAAATTTTTAAATAAAAGGAAGCCAAGGACAAGGGTTCAATGCCCGATTATAGGTCCCAATTATTGGTGTTCCTGGGTGCTCCTAAATATAATTCTAATTTTAACCCTCTGCTTTGATCCTGACTTTGCTTGTTTGATGCCTGCTTGGTACCCTTTTGCATGAACTACGATGACATCTCTTCTTTGGATACCCCAAACTGGACTTTTAAACCTAGTGCTTCCTCCTTGATCCATACATCTCCATCATCCAAGCAGTGTTGGGGCGAGGAATAGCATAAAGAACTAGTACTGGAATAGTTTAAAATTATATATTATATTAGAGTAGGGTTACCATATGACTTGACAATTTTAGGGACATAATAAAATATATAAAATCCACCAAGAATGGCTGCACTGCAATACAGCCCTGGAACATGTATTTATTATTGGTGCTCCCCAATTATCAAGTTTTCTGGTAACCTTATATTATAAATATAAACCAAAAAAAAACCCCAAAAAATCTTATCTAAGACCTGGTAACCAAAATAGATTTAATCATACAGTAAGTGCTAATAATAACATATCTCAATCACATTAGAGCAATGTTATTCTAAAATATCAAGTAATTCATGAATGCCTATATGTAACATAGACAATGCAATTGATAAATACATCACCTAATTAGTTATATTAACATCTCATCCATATAATAATGCATTCCTGTTTACGTTCTACCATTCATTATTGCACATACATTAATTGTTATATGCACAGTAAAGTTTAGAATCACTCTCAGGTCAATTTCTGCATTGGAAGCTTGGATTACAACAGAAGGTATTCACATTCCTCAGGCTATAGCTTCTCAATAAATGCAGGAAAATTGGCTTTGCAGAGTTTTCTTTATTTTGTCTTGATTATCTAGGATGAATTGGGAGACCACTTGAGATTGTGTCATCACAGTCTTACAAACATCAATGTTATGTGTAATGAGAGCTTGGGGCTGATTCTTAGCCTGCTGAAAAATTAGCCTCCTATCATGTCTGTATATAGATCAATTGTGTACGCCCGTGTGCAGACACAAATGGTTGATTTTGGCGCAAGAATGCAAACTCTTGTGTTTCTTCATAGGCCATTTGTGCCTGCACCGGGTTGACACAATGCAGGCAAGAGATAATGCTAATGTTAGCATTAACCTAAGGAAATTAGGGTGTAAGCAGAATGTAGATGTGAAATATGATACACTGGAATTATCATTCAAACACAGATCACTGCAGTCAAAAGAGTCAGTAACTAGGAATCAAGCAAGAAATAAGATATACAGTAGTACACCCATGGATTTCACACAAGTATTACCTACAGTCAGGCAAATGTTAAAAATCAGTCAATGGTATTTAATGGTATTTTGATGCCAAAATACCTGGTCGTCTAGTGAGTGAATCTGTTTTACTGTAAAGTTTATTCAAGAAATGCGTTTCATGCAAAATACATTGTAGCTGATTTAACTTTTCTGAGAAAAATACATTGAAGTCAAAGGCATGTCAAATGATGAATGACTGAGTAGTCAACCTTTATTTCTCACAGGAGAAAAAACTATTGTATGCTATTATGACTTATTATGACTTGGAAAGCCCTATAGCCTCCTACACTTGGCTTGGGACACTCACCCAAGACAAAAATGTATATGTATATATATATATATATATATATATATATATATATATATATATATATATATATATATATATATATATATATATATAATAGTCTGGAAGCCGGCACTGCACGTCTAAAGGTCAAAGTTGCCTGGGTGCAAAAAAGCCCAAGAATTAAGTAGAGAGATGAAGAAGCTCGCACTCACAGGACTTATAAGGTCAAAAAAGGTGTTTATTTGGATCAAAAATCGACTAAAGTTTCGGCTTGCACTCAAGCCTTTCTCAAAGTGAATATACAAACACTCACCAAACATTTAAACCCAAAAGTGGCGGGAATCAGTGTGGTGTGACATCACAATGACGTTAATTGGGGATTTTCCTTTAGATAGTAGGTAAATACAAGTACAAAACAAAGAAAGAGTGTGACAAATACATATATGAAACGATCTAATCAAAAGAGAATAGTTGCAATAACAGCGTAACATAAATAACAGGTGTGCAACAATGTATAGCGATATACACAGAAAAATCATTAACACGGTTATCAGTCTCACCCGAGGCCTGTGGGGTAGCTGTGAAATCTTCCCCTAGCGACCGCACGCGTGTGTCAGTATTAGCGGTCCGGAATACAGCGTAGCAACCTCTGTGTTCACTTAGAGGTTATGTGGGGTCAAAGGGTACATCAAGGGGTGCAACGGGGGTCATATCAATATCCACACCGTGGCTACGCCGCAAGTCCAGTAGTTCGGCTGTGAGTGGCTTTATATTCCGCAGCAGGAGTGTGCGGTTGCCATGCAGTCAGTGCGTAGCAACCCTCCTCCTCCATCAATCCATCCATTATCAGGATATGTTCAAAGCGACTCCATGTTCCCCAAATTATATAGCTAAGTCTAGAGTTAGCCATGGTCAGCGGTTTCATTAATGGAGCTTGCTGCTGTTCATGGTCACACATTACCGACGGTTGTGGGAGCCGTGTATGCGGGACCCCTCGATCGGGTACCTAGGGCTAATCAGGTGGCTAGGAAAGTTACTCCACGCTACTCTCACGCTTGTGTCAGCGATATAAGTCCGGGGTGCAGTGTGGCAACATCTGTGTCCTCAAAAGGGGTCAGGAGGTTCATTGTGGGGTGCCCTTGGGGTCATATCTACATTTACTTCACAGCAAAACCGCAACTTAAGTTAAGTTGCTGTAGGTGGCACTGTATTCCGTAGCAGGAGTGGGAGGTTGTCAAGGTTTCAGTGCATAGCAACACACTTCCTTGATTGATCTGTAGGAAATCAAGGAAGTGTGTTGCTATGCACTGAAACCTTGACAACCTCCCACTCCTGCTACGGAATACAGCGCCACCTACAGCAACTTATATCGCTGACACAAGCGTGAGAGTAGGGTGGAGCCGGAGATCGATCTGAAGCTACATGGTATTTACCTCTCTGACTTCTACAAAAGGCAACACATACCACGTGGATTCAGAGTTAAGAATATACCAACGATTGGAAGAAACAATACAGAATTCTGCAAAAGATGGTGTCAGATTCTAAACAAATGTTCACTTGATCTCATTCTCCTGGTGATCGAAGAAGTTACGAAAAACCTGTCAGTCACCCGAACAGAGATAGCCTCATTCGAAACAGCCCATCTTACCACCCTTAGATCTGATCGCGACACCAAGTGGCTGGACAAACTTGAACAACAACTTGTACACTATTCCACCGAATTACATAAATTCAAGAAGAACAAAGTGCAAATAGTCCACTCTGACTACCAGAACAGACGGGTTTACAACTGGCTGTCGGGTGGTGAACAGAACAGACTAAGATTCAACAAATCTCATAGACATCAGGTCGGCTTTAGTGGGATTGATTCATCACCTTATACATCTTCCCCTTCAGACTCCGACACCCGCACCAGGGGCTGAGGCAAGCCAAGAGGGTTCCCCTTTCCATTTAATGCTAATACCAGCACTAACACATCAGCCAACTCCAGCAACCTTTTTTTAGGCACTACTACCCGATCAAAAACCAAGGATGGCCACACAAAAGACGGGGTGGCATCAGACACAAGACCACTAACAGCATACTACCAGCGGAGGAAGTAGTTTTCAATCTCAGCAACCACCATCTGAGCCCAGCAGAATGAGGTGTCTTATCAAAGGGCCTCACATTTGTTCCTACCACCAACATCAAACAACTTGACCTCATGATAGACATTCAGAAGTTCCAGAGAACCATGAAACTTAAAGACCACTTTAGGATACAGAACACCCAGGACTACTCTCCATTTTGTACCAAAAGTCAGTTTGTACCACAAAATACTCCAAAATCCATAGCCGCCCTGACCCGTCTATTGACAGATGAATCCATGAAACCCAGGATTCCCACAGGATGGCCTAATACTACACAGGCTGAAAAAGACAAGCGGACAAGGGCGGAGGTGTGGTCATTCTCAACTACTCAGATTACAGGTCTGAAATACTGAGACAACTTAGTGACCCGAGCGTATATACCAAACTTGACACAGACCCAACCTCTTCGTTCAAGACTAAGATAGACTCAATACTACAAGCGGCATTGTCGAAGGGCATCATCTCTGAGTCCACACATGCCTTCCTTACCACCAACCACCCTGTCACACCAATACTTTACACCCTGCCTAAAATCCACAAAACATTGTCCAATCCTCCAGGACGACCGATAGTCAGTTCTTGGGACTCAATCCTACAACCCTTGGCTATATATGTGGATCACTTCCTACAGCCTCTAGTACAAACCACGCCTACTTATCTAAAAGATACTGGTGACCTTTTGGTGAAACTGAGGGACTGCCAACCAATACCGGCACGGACACTCCTCGCCACCATGGATGTGACTTCACTATATACGGTAATACCCACAGATGAGGGTATTGAACAAATCCGAGAAGCCCTACTTAAGTACCCAGATCCCACCCGCCCGAGGACTGAATTTTTGATTGAACTCTTGGAACTGTGTCTCAAACATAACTATTTCAAATTTGAACTTTGTTACTATCTGCAACTGAGTGGGACCAGTATGGGTTCCAACTTGGCACCAGCCTTTGCCAATCTGTTTATGGCACACTTTGAGCAGCACTTCATTCTACCTAAATATGGGGCCTCAATCTATAAGATCTGGCGCTTCATTGACGACCTACTTGTGCTGTGGATGGGACCAATGGACCAATTCACCGTGATGATTGATGAACTGAATGCTCTGCCCACTACAATCAAGTTTACAGCACATATTGACCCTGAAGAGATTCCATTTTTGGACATTCTACTGTTGAAACAGGGTACAGAACTCGCCACCACAATCTACCGCAAGGCCACAGACAGAAACACTCTTCTACACCATACATCATGCCACCCACCACACCTACTCAGGAGTATTCCGTATTCACAAATGATTCGCACCGTACGCAACAATACGAATCCAACACGGCTTAATACCCAACTTGATGACCTCACTAATCGGTTCCTTCAACGTGGCTACCCCCTACATGAACTTCTGGACAGCCGCCAGAGAGCCACGAGCCACACACAAGTTGAACTGCTGGACACAACTCACAACAATGTCTCAAGACTCAAAGATGAGAGACTCACTTTCCTCACTACATACTCGCCGGTCACCAAATCATTCACAAAAACAATACACGATCACTGGTCCATTGTACAGAGAGATCGCACACTCCCACCACTCTTCAAGCAACCACCACGGATTGCCTACAAGAGAGGCAGGAATTTGAGGGACCAACTAGTGAACACTGATCCAACGCATTGTTATCAACCTCCTACACCCAAGTGGCTTTCCAACTCCAAACCTGGGTGCTTTAAATGTACTGACTGCACCACCTGTAGACAACTATTGACGGGATCGACGTTCTCCCACCCACATTCAGGGAAGCAGATTGTGATTCAACACAGACTCATTTGTACCTCGAAATATATCATTTACATCATAAAATGCCCCTGTGGGTTCATGTACGTGGGGAAAACAATCACCAACTTCAGAGACAGGATGGCAAACCATAGATCCACTATCAGGGCAGCACTTGGTAAAGGAAGTGGAGACACCCCAGTGGCACAACACTTTGTGGAATGCAAACACACACTGGCTTCCCTAAGAAGTATGATTATCGATTGCGTCCCCACTCCCCCTCGAGGGGGCGATCGTGATAAGTTATTATTGCAGACCGAACTCAAGTGGATTCACCGTTTGGACACACTGAGCCCTCGTGGGCTCAACGAATTGATCTCTTATGCTCCTTTTTTCTAAAGCATTCAGTTCAGTTTCATTTGACAGACATTGGGCATAGGAAGATGTGATATATTGATTTCTACCATTTAGAACCCTATTGGGACACTACAATCGAACTGTACCACATGATCTAGTGGTTGCCTTAATTTCTCCTCTCCCAGTTGTTGTGCCCTAACTTGCAACCCTTGACTCAGGCTGAATATTATTGGTGCTGACCATATGTCCCTGAGCAAATACACTAACTCTGTGCTTTTTTCCTACAGATCAATCAAGGAAGTGTGTTGCTATGCACTGAAACCTTGACAACCTCCCACTCCTGCTACGGAATACAGTGCCACCTACAGCAACTTAACTTAAGTTGCGGTTTTGCTGTGAAGTAAATGTAGATATGACCCCAAGGGCACCCCACAATGAACCTCCTGACCCCTTTTGAGGACACAGATGTTGCCACACTGCACCCCGGACTTATATCGCTGACGTAAGCGTGAGAGTAGCGTGGAGTAACTTTCCTAGCCACCTGATTAGCCCTAGGTACCCGATCGAGGGGTCCCGCATACACGGCTCCCACAACCGTCGGTAATGTGTGACCATGAACAGCAGCAAGCTCCATTAATGAAACCGCTGACCATGGCTAACTCTAGACTTAGCTATATAATTTGGGGAACATGGAGTCGCTTTGAACATATCCTGATAATGGATGGATTGATGGAGGAGGAGGGTTGCTACGCACTGACTGCATGACTGCACACTCCTGCTGTGGAATATAAAGCCACTCACAGCCGAACTACTGGACTTGCGGCGTAGCCACGGTGTGGATATTGATATGACCCCCGTTGCACCCCTTGATGTACCCTTTGACCCCACATAACCTCTAAGTGAACACAGAGGTTGCTACGCTGTATTCCGGACCGCTAATACTGACACACGCGTGCGGTCGCTAGGGGAAGATTTCACAGCTACCCCACAGGCCTCGGGTGAGACTGATAACCGGTGAGCGGCCGCACCTACTGCCACCGCAACCACCGGCAATGTTACTTAGCGCAACAACAAGCGCAGTCTCTCCAAGATGACAGGAGACCTTTGGAACTCGGGCTGCGGCTGCACACTGTAAGGTACATGGAGCCGCCAAAGGGATATCACTCCAGCAGGCCGTTAACCACAATCTTTTTATCTGACACCTCTGCTTAAATGATTTTACCCTATTTTGAACTTTTGTTACATGACTATATTGCTTGGACGCACATCCGGAGCTGTACTAATAACGTATCCGTGTTAATGATTTTTCTGTGTATATCGCTATACATTGTTGCACACCTGTTATTTATGTTACGCTGTTATTGCAACTATTCTCTTTTGATTAGATCGTTTCATATTTGTATTTGTCACACTCTTTCTTTGTTTTGTACTTGTATTTACCTACTATCTAAAGGAAAATCCCCAATTAACGTCATTGTGACGTCACACCACACTGATTCCCGCCACTTTTGGGTTTAAATGTTTGGTGAGTGTTTGTATATTCACTTTGAGAAAGGCTTGCGTGCAAGCCGAAACTTTAGTCGATTTTTGATCCAAATAAACACCTTTTTTGACCTTATAAGTCCTGTGAGTGCGAGCTTCTTCATCTCTCTCTCTCTCTCTCTCTCTCTCTCTCTCTCTCTCTCTCTCTCTCTCTCTCTCTCTCTCTCTCTCTCTCTCTCTCTCTATATATATATATATATATATTGTAAGGTATGTGTGTCAAAAGGGCACGATATTGTGTGTATTTCACCAGTAATATGCTGGTGAAATGTAAACTCCAGGGAAAAATGTATGTAAAAAGTTGTGTAACTTGTATACAGTTTAGGAAAAGCTGGATAATGGGTACCTGGAGTGAATGGAAGAGAGTAGGGTGGGCTTCCATTCCTTGCTCCATTAGGTGCTTTGCAGCTGCCTAAGCTAGAGGTAGCTAAGTAATTAGCTACAGGTGAGCTGTAGTTAAAAAGAGGTGTGGAGCAACACCTCAGAGCTTCCCCCCTAGAGAGGAGGGGTGAGGGGCCACGTGAGAACCTAGTGTAGTGGAGGGAAGAAGGAGTCCTTGTGAGCACCTGGGAAATAGCGTGATTCCTCTGAGTTGGAGAGAGCTCCAAAAGGACTGGAATGGAAAAGAGAAACCCAAATATGTACAATTTCGATTATATATGCTACTCTAAGGTTACAAATTAGCTTAAGGTTTTATATCAGAAAATATTTGAAGCTGTATCATCTACTTCAAACTATACTTGTTCATACAAGATACATCAGCACACAGCCATACTAAATAACATATGGATATTTTCTTTATCCTGAAAGACTTTAAAATTGGAAACCTCAGACCTGCAGCGCATACATATAACGGATTCCCCATAGCATTTATAAAGTTCACTTCTACGTACTTGGCAGGACAAGGGATTATCCAGTGTACAAAATCTTATCAAAATAAACTTTGATCTGCTCTCCCCAACAAAACTAAAAGAAAAATTCCCCTTGACAGACCCACAAAAAAAAAACGGGCGCCAGCATCAAAAACAGGCGCCGACATCAAAAACGAGACGCCAGCGCAGTTCCGCGAATTTTTCGGCGAAGCGAAACGGCGCAGATTCACCCATCACTACACAGGAAATAATAATGTGGTAGATAATATCTGGAATGAAAAAACTACAAGTACTGCACATATATACCACATATTACAAACAGGTATAAACTTAGACACAGCAGAAACATCCCTATTTAAATGGACATCTTTAAAATTCCACATAAACATAATGAAACTGTTAAAAGCCAGCAGATATCAAGAAATGTTATTACAATTTCTCCACAATCCATATCTAACACCTGAAAAACGCATCAAAATGGAAAACCTTCCCTCAGACAGGTGCACTCGATGCCTGTCTCCCAAAGCAAATCTCTTACATATGCTCTGGTTGGGCTGAAAATACTTTTTTTTGGCTGGAAGTAACTCCCATTGGACACAGATAGCTGATAAATCAATTCAACCAAACATGGACTGGGCCTTGTTCAGCACCGTCATATCTTACTCAAACCTAAACAAATAGGGAAACCATTTGGCAGGAAGGTTGGCAGCAGCATCTCGAAAGACAATACTTCACCAATAGCTCTCTACAGAAGCCCTATCAATCACACTCACCAAACAGAAACTACACCACATCTTCCACATGGCCTAGCTGGAAGCCATGACAAAAAAAGAACAACAGGTTAAAAAGTTTTTCTCCATCTGGACCTCATACTTAAACAGCTACCCACAACCACTCAGATATTTAACAACCCACACTTTCCAAAACACTACATGGTATGATACAGAAACCTTGACATACTATTGTAGGAAACAAATCAGTGTATTCAAGCTCTACCTCAAGGTATCGGAAAAGTTACAAGATCCCCCCGCCCAGGAGTCACCGCACCAATAGGCTTTTGGCATAAGGTAAATCAAAACTAGCCTGTGAAAATCAGTAGAAAAGCTTGAAAGAAATTTGTTTTCTAGGCATATACATTATAGTGTTAAACTTGTTTTCTTTTTATTTTCATTTCTCTGTCATTATTTTCCTTCTTTCCTGACTTTGTACATATACTATTAATGACCACTATGAAAAACCAATTGGGTGCATAGAAGGTCCAGGAATTATTGTACATGCTTAGAAAACTAATAAAAAAAAGTGGAAACCTCAGGTAGCAGCTGTTTTTCCCCTCCAAAAAGTGTGCCTTTTAATCCAGGCAAATACTGCATTCTTTAGTTGTTAATTTGCTGGCAAATTCACATATGCAAATCATGTCACAATACAGAAATGCAATCATGTAATGACTGGGAAATGTTATAGTCATAAATCACAGTACCAAGATCATCAAAAATTCCAGTCATCCAGGACAAATTTAACATCATTTATATCTTTTCAGCTCTTATCCCATAAAATGCGATGTTTTTGAAGCGTGTTTCATTGGAGATCCCTTTTCTCTTAAGACTGGTATAATGAGTTCTCTAGTGCATTATAACTTACCCGTAATTACATTTCAGTATTTTTACTTTCTCCTGTTAGTGTTTTATGCATAAACATTTGAACACTGAACTAGGCTCTCTGAGTGTTGGCAAGAACGTTGACTAAATTCATTAACTGTATGGTAAACTCTCCATTTCTTCTTCAAACAAGCTGTGGTTCGAATGCTAAAGATGTAATGAACTTCATGGTTCATAGCATCTGACATTGCTTAATTAATGGGCGCATTTATAGAACATAGGCCTCTGTAATTGATTTATATGCATGATTTGCACATACAGCTGTTAGTTCCTGTAGGAAAGTCATAACTCAAATGTGTGCATATTTTTTAAGATATGAGGAAGTGGATAAAACAACAAACCTGACATACCCCTGAACAAATATAAAATACGAATTAATAACTCATTAAAACTGCACAGTGAGGCTGAAACAAGATGGTACAAAGTTGTTTATAGGAAATCAGTATGACAGTAATGGATGATGGGAGGAACAGCCAGAATATACAGGTGGGATGAAAATGTAATGGCTTAAATAAATTATGAAACTGTCTATTAATGGTGTGATGCTAAACCTGACTCTAAGGAAGCATCCTGCAAAATATGTTTCATAAATTAATTTGAAGTAATAAAGCATGCATACTTATGCACTTGTTCTTTCCTGAGCAAGGCTGTCCAACTGGAGGCCAGATGTAGTCCTCCAAGGGACTTTCTGATATAAACGTTCTAAAAGTTTTCGAGAAATATTTTATATAAAACTGACGTTTTAATAGCATAAGTAAGACATTTTAAAAGTCTGTATTAAAATACAGGCATGGGACCTGTTTTCCAGAATGCTTGGGACCTGGGGGTTTCTGGATAAGAGATCTTTCCGTAATTTGGATCTTCATACCTTAAAGGAGAAGCAAACTCAAAAGTTTAAAAACCCCTACCCCCCTACTCTACATAGACCACCCTCCCTCCTCCGCCCAGCCTAAGTGTTATCCCAGGCACATGCCCCTAAGTCTTTACTTACCCCTCCGTGCAGATGTGTCCAACGGAGTTCACAGGCACCATCTTCTTCTCTTCAGAATGAGACTGGCAGAGCTGTGCATGCGCAGTTGGAGCAATTTTCTGTTTCGCAACAACTCACAAAAATTGCTGAAGCGGTGGTCTCATTCCGAATATTACCGAAGCGGCTGAAGATGGCGCCCATGAACTCCAATCCCTGAATCTGCACCGAGGGGTAAGTAAAAAGTTAGGTGCATTTGACTTGGGGTTACAATTAGGCTGGGGGGAGGAGGGAGGGGTTCTATGTAGGATAGGGGGTAGGGTTTTTTTAACTTTTGGTTTTGCTTTTCCTTTAAGTCTACTAGAAAATCATGTAAACATTGAATAAACCTAAAAGCCTGGTTAGGTGCATTTGACTGGGGTAACACTTAGGCTGGGGGGAGGAGGGAGGGGGTCTATGTAGGATAGGGGGATAGGGTTTTTTTAACTTTTGGGTTTGCTTTTCCTTTAAGTCTACAAGAAAATCATGTAAACATTGAATAAACCCAAAAGGCTGGTTTTGATTCCAATAAGGATTAATTAAATCTTAGTTGGTATCAAGTTCAAGGTACTGTTTTATTATTACAGAGAAAAATGAAATAATTTAAAAAAAATTGGATTATTTGATTATAATGGAGTCTATGGTTGATGGCCTTTCCGTAATTCGGAGCTTTCTGGATAACGGGTTCCCGGACAATGGATCCTCTACCGGTACTGAGAATATAAAGGGCTACATCAATCTGTCCTTTCAACAAGACCTTCCCCATAATAGGTTTCTGAACCGGGGCATAACTACAGAGGAAGCAAACCCTGCAGTTGCAGGGGGCCCCAGGAGTGTAGGGGGTCTAGTGAGAAATTTTAATATACCCTCGAAGAATACTCCAACTTATGAATATTTTAGGGCCCTAAATTGAATTTGCTTTGGGCCCCAGTAGCATCGAGTTACGCCACTGTTTCTGAAAATAGTATACATACATTTTTACACTGTCCTTACAGAAAAAAATGAAGACACACTATGCCAGTAAAAACAAACAAATATTGTGAATTTGCCATTCAAATGTAAAAATCTAGAATTACACATGCGTCCCACAGGTCAGGTGTGCTTCATGAGAAATGTTTCTCCAGTTGGCTATAAATTGTCTCTTGAAGAAAATGGCCAGTTGGACTTTGCTTTATTTTTTCCCCATAGTATAAAAGCAGATTTCTTTTAGCACCAGCACAGACTGGCTCAAACACATGTAAATATGAAACTGTTTTAAAGTAATTCACATTGCATTTCCCATAAAGAAAGTAAAACATAATCCATTCAGCACCTAACAACATGCCAAGGATTATAGAGCTTTGGTTCTTGTACGTCCACATACTGATATATTTTCAACTATATGGATATCCGAAAAGCTAAAGCTCTGCAGCATTTCATTGTGCAATGAGAAATTGATACGAAAATTTAAATAGAAGTGAAAAATGTTATAGTAATAGCCCACGATTGTTAGGCATGGTAAAACTATAGCAAAGGTCTTATGAAGAGATCTGGGGATGACCATAAATATAAAATCATTAGTTTTAAAGCTTGCGCAACAGCCTAGTGCTAGGTGCCAAAAGTGTCTGTTGAAAAGCCTGTTTTAAAAATATGGGTTGTAAGTTTAAAACAGTCTCAAGGGATAGTTTAATAACTGCTGTTTTTTCCATTACTGTTCATCTAACACCTAACACTTAAATTCATCTCAACTGTGGCATCTAAACAACTATTCCAGACTCCTATCATTTCATTCACTATGTGAACATTTATATGGTTATGTGTCTGTGTATGGTAAGGTGTCCACAGAAACACGTGGAACAAAATATGAAAATATGATTTTGTGTTTGGCCCTAAAAAATCCTGTTTCCATAACTGTAACATTCACACTTGGATTCTATAACGGCTTTTGCAACGCTGGTCATATTTTGCATTGCCCTTGGGTAATCTGTAGCTGCGTGCTTTCTAAGGCTGTAGTACATCTGCTATTGTAATATTTATACACAGAACTAACTAGATGGGTTTTTGTCACTGGACCATCACCATAGTTTACAGCTTTGCAATTTGCCTTATATGAGCATTTATCTTAAAGAGGCAGTAAAAATTAACTTTTTTATAGTAATCACAAAATGACATGTAATGTTTTTCCATAGCAAAAGACTAAAAAGCAATACTTTGCTTCATACTATTCTTCATTAGACTGCTATTGCATTGCAAATCTTAATTATGTATGGCGAAACTTTGATGCCTGCTCTGGAGTTTCATTAAATATTTTGTCGCAAAAAACGGTTTGCGATTTTTTTTTGAAATTGAAAAAAAATGAAAGGCAACATTTTTAACTTTTGTGAACATTTATTCCCATTACAAACAGATTGCAAACAATTTTTGCGCTAGCAACTAACATTACAGTCCCCCCTAAGCTCTTTACCTCTTGCATTGATCATTGGTTGTTTTTGTATGTTTTCTTGTATGTTTAATGTATACATCAATTTGTTGTACAACACTGTGGAATATGTTGCTAGTATATAAATAAATAATAATGTCTCAGAGTAAAACATTTCTACTTAAAATGTTGACTAATTCTATTATTTCAACACTTTATACTGTAGGTAAAGCTGGGAACATCTACAAATCATCCAACATAAATACTTCCTCCAAAGCTGCCCTAGGTGTGGACCCAGTGCAGTTATGGAATAAGGACATACAACTTTCAAAAGATTTTCACGTCATATCTCTATGGTCCAATCCCTTTGGCATTGCAATTGTTTTGAGCCAAACTAAAAACATAGGCAATCACTCAGAAATTTTTCTGAATTGAATTGCATCTTTGATGAATTTTCATGTAATAAAATTTTTTACTCACTGAATTGAATCTGGCCCATTATTTTGTAAGTCTCAGAGCATAACAGCATAACTCTCATCATAATTAAGAAGTGTAGGGTATCAGACAAATCCTTCCCCTGTTTTTCTGTCTGTGACATCATCCAGTCCAGTTACAGGCTGGAGCCATCCGATTGGCTGGGCGCCCCAGTGCATCCTTGGGAGAGAGGGAGTGCCTGACTTTGGAGCCAAATGTACAGGTTTCCCACAGAGCTTAGAAAGGGAAATCCCTGCTGCAGTAGCTAGAGAGAATCAGATCTGTGGAAGGTGACACGGCTGCTTAAAGGAGTTCCAGGAAGAAGGAGAAGTAAAGGGTGCGTTTTGCTCTGCTGGAGAAAGTATTTGAGCATCAGGTAGAGCCAGTTTCGATCTCCTGCCTGTGAATACTTTGGCTACTGTGTGTTTCCCCAGGGTGAGGACAGGCCTTGCTCATGTACCTGTCATGTGGGAGCAGCTAATACTTTCAAAGGGAAAGGTACCTTTGGGCAGGTAGCGCTACCTGGGGACATAAGAGCTCTTGGGGAAGGGACATTGAACTGACAGGAGTGATTTTGCATTAATCCACCAGGTGTGGGACTGTGGCATTGAAAGACTGTGCCAGGGGTTGATAATCCACACAGGTTCACCATAATTATAAGCTCTACAGTGACCAAATACAGTTTACATAAAGTTTATATTTGTTTTATTGCAAACTGTGTATGTTTTATTTTTAATAGTGGAAATTCCCTGAGGTGTGTTCCCTAGGTGGAGGCACTGCACTGTAAATCCCAGTTTCCAGTACTTTTCATATGCAAAAGGGACTCAGGGCCCTGGATTGCCAAGGCGTAATTGCTATAAAAAATAAGGTTATAGAAGCTTTGCATAATTAAGAAGATAAAGTAACTGAGAGATGCAAAGTTGTAACCCCCTCCCCTAGCATGTTTAGTCACTTGTTAAGCTGGCCATAATCGAGGAATCGTACGATTTTCGGACTGTGTGTGGAGAGTCCCAACATTTTTCCTCCGGCAGAGATCGGCCGTTTGGTTAAAAGATTTCTGTCGGCTGCGGGTAATGTCTCTGCATATATTGCCGATCGTACGATTTTCAGAGGGAGACTGTCACTAGCTTTGGTCGGATATAACTTTTGTACGATTGCTGTCAGGGGCAGAACATCGGCTGATCTGTTCTTTTGTACTTAATTGATCAGAATGGTTAGTGGCAGGTTGGGAGATGGGGAAGTCCGATCGTTCGTTCTGTGGCCAGCTTTACTCTGGACTGAAACTCCTCTTCTTTAAAAATATAAAACCTTAGGGTACTGCTTGCAGAGAACTGCTTCACCATTCTCTTTCATCCCCTGTGGCAATTCAGTAGGGTGTATGCAGGAAAGGTTTTGTACTGCACTTGCAGTCTCCTGTACTAACAGAGGATGTCCTGGGGATGGCACAGTGCTCAGCAAGCAGTACCCTAGGCTGGTGTGTTTTTGAAAAACAGGAGCACAGCCCAGGGCAACAAATACATTACAAGAATCACTGGATGGTGCTGAACAACGTGGCATCCCCAACTTGTTTATAATCTTTCCTTCTCTAACATTCATATATACAGGTATTATAAACAATAATAAAACTTTAAAAGTGTGAAGGGGCTGCAATTCTGTTATCAGAAATAGCACAGCAATGTTAGAAAAGGCTATCAAATATTTTTTCATTATGAAATGGATGCTATTTTATTTGCTTTTATGTCATAAAACTGCCATAAATGTCATTTTGTCACCCCCCGCAGCATCCGGTGTACCATTTACGCTAGAGGCCTATGAACAGCTATGGTTTTATTGCAGTCTTCCTTGTCTTGTTTTTCCAGGGCACAGCACACATGTAAGGGGTAATTTATGCTTAGAAAGGCAATGTGCAATGAGTGCCCTTTGCATACTGCCTTCTTGAATGTATAATTTTCACAGGTTGTCTTAAGTGGAGAATTGTGGCTACCTCCTGAAATAAAATGCTGCCTGCATTTGACATGGTATCACTCACTGAGCTGAGTCACTGCGAATTCGAATTTCAAATTCAAAAAGACCAACTGGAATTAAATTTAAGTTTTGTTTGGCTGAACAGGTCAGTTCTCAATTGACTAGGTCTATTTTTGATCGAATTTGAATCATATGAATCAAAGTAATATCGCATTTGAATCGTAAGATTCAAAGTTTTACCCCCAAAAATCTTAGATTTTTCAAAGTCCACCAATTGACTCCAAACAGGTTGTAGGAGGTCCCCCATAGGCTAAAACAGCAATTTGGCAGGTTTTAGCTGGCGAATGGTCGAATTTTTAAAGAGACAGTACATGATAAATTTAGAATTTTTTTCAAATTCAAATCTAATTTGGACTATTCCCTATTCGAAGTACACAAAAATTAACTAGAAATTTGAATTTTTTTTATTCGAATTTTCACTTCGACCTTTTATAAATCTGTCCAGTGGTGTGTGAGGGTAACTGCATTCATTTCAAACTAATTCTCATACAAAAATCATAACATGGCTATTGACTATGAAGATTTTCATTCATCCAGGTCACGGTATATCTAGTATAGGTAAATCTTCATTGATTACTCAGCATAACATGGCTATTGTTTTTGACAGTAAAAATATACACGTTTTATTTCAGAACAATAGTATCCTTTTTTCTTGCCTTTCCAAACTATAAACATATTTTATTTCACAAAACAAAGAAGCACAAACAGGCAGATTCAAGATTACTAGATTAAGTGGGTAGTGAATGTTTTAATGGAACAGGCAGCTACAATATATTTAAGAAGGACATATCATGTATTTTAAAAGTTATGGAGTAATTAATATTATGGCCTCCAGCATGAGAATCTATCCCCCATGGCATGTGATCCAAACTAATCAATATCCCATTACAGAGCCTAAAGGTACCTGAAAATAGCTAGGCTCTAAGCGTTTCTTTCTTCATACTATAAACAGAAGATTCACAAATGCTATTTTATATAGAGTTGGTTACATTTTCTCAACATATTTACTACAGCCATTGTTTCTGCATCTGTGACTGATAACAGACATTGATTAGAGAATGGATTCAGATAAACTATTACAAAAGTAATCATTTATAAGATGTACTACTATAGCAGCAGTTAGGTCAATAGGTGTCTTCCATCTTTTCACCTAGCAATGTGAATTAATGAAAGTACCAGATCCATCATGAGGTAAGTGTGAGCTACTGGGGCTAAATTACCTTTCCCTGGCAATGTTCCAATACACTTTAAATGAGGTAATTGTCCTTGACTATAACATTTGCATTTTTAAGCCTTAATTGCTATAATTACATTTTTCTTTTACAAAAGATCATTCTGCAATACTGTTAATTTATCTGAATGGGCCTCACTTTTAATTTGCATTAGACATTTAAATGCTATATTTCAATTGGTCTTAAACCCTATTTAAAAAATATAGAGCCTAATGCGAGATATGTTTTATCTAGATTGGCAAGCAGTATTAAATATAAAGAGTATTTTTGGACAATGTGCCATACTGGAACAGAAAGGTTATTAATTTTGCATTTCCAATTCCTATTTATTTAGGAGGCAAAATGTTATTGGTTAATTAATAATCACGTTTCTGTTAAAGGTCATAAAACACAAGAAAGCAAATACTAGGTCAGTCAAAGCTAAATATTTACCCATCAATTTTCAGTAAGGTTTTTATTCATATAACAAAGCAAAAAAAAAACAAAAAACAGATGGCTGTAATGAATGTGGATAAAGCTCTCATCACACTACAAAAATATGATCACATTTACATACAGTACACTGGTAGGTCTATAAGATGCCCTTATACCTGATTGTGTAATTTATTATGTAATTGTCATACATTTGAGAAATGATATTTATGCTAAATTCTGCAACTGTGGGAACAGGTTACTGAATGAAGGTGAAGGCGCAATTATAGAATCAGGTAAACTACTATATTATAATAATTAGAATAAAACCCCACTTAAGCAAAAGCTTTTAATATAATGGAGTCTTTTGTTTACATGTTCACAATTAGCAGCATCAAATGTTTCCAATAAATCGCATAACATTGTAATTACAATTTAATTACTATCATAGATTAAAGCCGGCAAAATGAATTCACTACGAAAATGTGCATTCACTACGAAATTATAATGTTTAGCATGAAGCCTTATCATACAAGGAAAATCTGTTCTTCCATTAGTCCTTTCCTTTTTCCTAAATGTTCTGCTATACTATTACTAAGCTATTTAATCAGGCGGGCGAACAACTGTGTATAGTTCTAAAGCTTTAATACAATAAAATCTACAGGCAAACAATGTATCACACAGAATGGATTGTTTTACCCGCGGAAGGTAGGCAGAGAAAAATCCCTTCACCCTGCAGACATTGTGCATACTATGCATTTTCTGCACCATCAAATCGGTTATCATTATAAAGGAGAAGTAAACTATAAAAATGAATGTGGCTAAAAATGCCATATTTTATATACTGAATTTATTGCACCAGCCTAAAGTTTCAGCTTCTCAATAGCAGCAATGATGCAGGACTTCACCATCTTGGAAAGTGTCTGTGACACTCACATACTCAATGGGCTCTGAGCAGCTGTTGAGAAGCTAAGCTTAGGGGTTGTCACAAATTATCAAGCAAAAAATGAGGTTGGCTTGTAATATAATCTGATGCTACAGGGCTGATTATTACATTCTGATGCTAGTTGCACTGGTATCTGTACTGCTATGTAGTAATTATCTATATTAATTACTAATCAGCCTTATATTGTGTCAGTTATATTCTATGTGTACTGTATTTTGCGAGTCGATCCCTAAACTCAGTTAGTGACAGCAGCACAGAGCATGTGCAGTGAATCAGCAGAAAAGCTACTGGGGCATCTTTGGGTGCACAGACCTTCCCTGCTAAAGGGCTGTGGTTGCTTTGGGCTGGTACAGAAGCCCAAAACATAATGTACAAAATTTTAGCTACTTCTTTAGTTAAGCTTTAGTTCTCCTTTAAGGTGTTGAACCTGATGGACAGTTGTGTTTTTAACCCAAGTTAACTATGTAACGATGAATACATTTACTCATTGTATTGATTAGATTGCTTGCCTTATATCTCAGACTGAGTTTGCACAGAGTCAGGACTGGGGCGATTTGAATAACACATACTTGAAATAAATAAATGGGGCAGTCCAGCTGCAGGTCTGTGTTCTGGCTATTGCCTTCTGAAAAACTTTTACGACCAGGATGTTAAACATCATTTATTCTAATGGGGATCCCTGAGCACATGGAATATCTATTCATTAAAAGGTTTTAAAGCATGAAAGTAACTCATTTTTAGAATGTAAGTTACAACTTTAGAGCAGTTATTTATAAAGACCCAAGAAGAAGTATTTTACAAAGATCTAAGAATTAAAAGTGTGCTTATTCAGGGAGCGCTGCCATATAAGGTCTGGATAAATAGCCTGGCACAAGGCAGCTCTGTCCTTATTGCTTTCCCTATGGCCTTGTCGTGGCCACTTACTAATTTGTGTGTCTCAATGAAGAGAAACCTAGGGGGTTGACAGGGGGACACCTACATGCCTCTCCACCTGCTACTCATGAATACAGTGCTCCCCAACACAGCTGTAGGTCTCTGTTCTCTAAAGCAGTGGGCAAAAGACCTGCGGAAATTCATTTAGCATAGAAGGAGTAAAAACCTTGCATTGCATGTTCTAAATTACCTGTTATATTTGCAGAATTATTAAAATGAATGCATTTAATTAATAGATGTTTACCATATCACATCTTTTATCAGAAGTAAAAGGTAAAGCCATCTTGCCAATGGCCTTGGAGTTTCAAATATATGCTAAAAATGATATAACGCCTGTTTTTGTAATTTTTGCATTTATAGTGTAAAACAGTGTGCATGGCAAAGTACAATCTTCAACAGAAATAACACCGATCACCAGCTTTAAACACTGCCTTACACTATATACAGTACTTAAAGCAATATCTTAGGGTGTATGATATAAACATATGTGTGTGTTTCAGTTTTGTGTTGTATTTTTACGTATATGAGAAATGAATAATATACTTTATTGCATCTAATTTACAAGCAATGCAGACATAGTTTTGCCTTTTTTTAAAGCAAATTGCAGTTTGATTGCATTTTTGGCATCTGGTGCAAGATTCCAACAAATGACTACAATTATATTGGAATGTGGGATAACTTATTTCCTGACAGCAAACAGGTGTTTAGAGTACAATATTTACTCTAGCAAATATTTACGCGTTCAATTTTATTGCCAAAAATAAAGGGGATTTATGTTATATTATCCCACTGAATAATCATGTGACTGAATCATTGAAGTCGAAGTGAACATTTATGGCATCTCAAAACACAGAATATCTACTTCAAAGGAGAACAAATGCTTCAAACAAGCTGTCATGTATCAAAGAAACATATTTTAGAATGCAAGCCATATAATTAAATATGTGGTCCCACATCTTTGAATCTTGCTTTTTGTTTTCTGTTCGGGCGATTTTAGGTATTGTTCATTTGAAAGCAGATATGTTAATAGCCATAAACAGCCCTATAGGAGGACAATAGTTCACGTTGAACTAATTTATGTATGGGAATAGGCCAATTAGAGGTCACTCTTCCCAGAAATTGTGAGTGATAACCAGGTTGTCAGCTTGATGATACAATCAAAGTATGAGTTAAGAAATCCAGCATATTATAGACGAGAGAGACATTTAAGGTACCTGCCAGCCAGCCTGTTCTTTCCTATAACATTTTTTAGACATTACTAGAAAGGAATTTTCTCTAACTATGCCTTTGCCACCTTCTCATTTACCGGAAAAATGAGTCTCCATCTAGACAGACAATAAATTGTCTTGTAGATAAACCTGACAAAAAATAGATTTGTCTAGTTATAGACATGATTCTTTCAAATGTACAGTCATCTTTAAAGGACTTTCACATATTTCTATGTTAAACAACAGTTAAAAGATCCATATTGAAATGTTAATGTATGCAGGATAAAACCAGTTCAATAGTTCAGTACAACTTAGCTTCAGTGAATTGAATTCTATGGTAAAGATTCACTTAAGAGCAAGAGAAGACTGTTCAAAGAGTTTAAAAAGATGCTTGTTTAAACATATATTACAAGTCAAAACCTAACAATGATTATTTCTGGGTAATTTCTGTTTGAAAACCTCACTGAAATGAATTTATTGAGCTGTTTGGATCCTACAATTTGAAAATTAAAAATTGAGAATTCTCCCAGTAAAATGTTAACTAGTGAAAAAAATTTTTTGTCAGGAATCAAATAACCAGGATATTTTCTTAGGGTTCAACTGCAACTGCTCCATTTTGATGCCATTCACCAGCAATGACGGCATCCAGAAATGTTCATTGCAATTACATCCAATTTGTATCAAAATGCAAGCACATTTTTGATGCATCAGCCATTGGATTGGATGCAAATTGTGTGCAATTTTCTAAGTTGCACCATACACTTTTGTAACTAGATTTGTGTGAGAATGCCATCAAAATCAGCAGATGCACCCGATTCACTTGCTATGGACGCAACACACAAAGAACAATGGAATTATAGCCAGGTCCAGGTAACCAATAATTCTACCCATGCACACAATTGCATACAATTCACCAGAAAATGCATTGCAAAGAAGCATGTTTGGCATAAGTGTCATTGTGTTTGCATCCATTTTAGTTCTTTTCACTTGTGCTAAAATAGTCTTAACTTGCTCATTATCTCATACCCAATATGATTATGGTTATATCAACACCATAATACTTTAGGTAATTGATTACTTTCTGCATTTACTAAATAAATGTAAAGATGCACAACAAACATTCAGATTTGCTAAAATGTCTGTATTAATCTCTCTATATTAATAATGAAATTAAAAACTTAAACAGGTCTATATAATTGGACCAAAACAATTCACCAATGAGAATGCTACTGGCTACAACAATGTCATTTATTTTGCTTTTAGTTGACATATGGAGATAGTGTGTAATATTGGCTTCATGATATTATATGGTAAATTATATGGTAAACATCCAGAGGGGGGACATAATGCTGTTTAGTTATTTTGTGATAAAAAAAACTGCGTTTACAGATCTTAGTTCAAGTTGCAGCAAAGACAATGGAACCAGAGTTTTACAGACTGCATGAAAAGTTTTACTGAACAATATTGTTTAATAATACAACCTTGATGCTGCTGAACTACGGCTGCAGCCATGCTTTATCCAATTATAATATATTAAAGGGAAACTGTCATCGGAAAACATGCTTTTTTTCAAAACGCATCAGTTAATAGTGCTACTCCAGCAGAATTCTGCACCGAAATCCATTTCTTAAAAGAGCAAACAGATTTTTTTTTATATTCAATTTTGAAATCTGACATGGGGCTAGACATTTTGTCAATTTCCCAGCTGCCCCTGGTCATGTGAGAGAAATGCTTTCTGGCAGGCTGTTGTTTTTCCTTCTCAATGTAACTGAAGGAGTCTCAGTGGGACATGGGTTTTTACTATTGAGTGTTGTTCTTAGATCTACCAGGCAGCTGTTATCTTGTGTTAGGGAGCTGTTATCTGGTTACCTTCCCATTGTTCTTTTGTTTGGCTGCTGGAGGGGGGGAAGGGAGGGGGTGATATCACTCCAACTTGCAGTACAGCAGTAAAGAGTGATTGAAGTTTATCAAAGCACAAGTCACATGACTTGGGACAGCTGGGAAATTGACAATATGTCTAGCCCCATGTCAGATTTCAAAATTGAATATAAAAAAATATGTTTGCTCTTTTAAGAAATGAATTTCAGTGCAGAATTCTGCTGGAGCAGCACTATTAACTGATTCATTTTGAAAAAAAAATCCTTTTAAGTACACTGTGATATGTTGTCCATCAGCACTTAAAGTGTGGTTGAGCCACAATCAAGTGTGGTTGAACTCAAACAATTAATAAGATAAAATACAATGCAATTCACTATATTGCGATTAAACTATATTATTATTATGCAGTTAATTACTTTTTAAACGGGGTTTGGGTCATAAACACGTGCATGTATAAGGCATGTCTCAAAGAAGTACACTTAAATGGCTCCATATAGAACATTTTTTATTCAAGGTCTGTCGCACTACTATGCTTTATTCTAGTATATAGTATATTTCTGTATTTCCAAACTTTTAAAACTTAGGAACTGCGCAACCAAATCAGAACATTTGGAAAGATTTTAAATCGGTGAAAGAAGTCAATCCAAGAGCTAAATTGCCATATTAATCATGAGGAGTTTTTTTTCTGAAAAGCAGCAATCAGTTTTAGTATAATATCCCTTTGGCAGGTGTTCGATATACAAACACCACTCTACCCGGCACAGCCCATAGTGTGTAAATTGGTGCGTCCATTAAAATGCTTTTGTTAGATCTTTGTAGTGAATACTGAATACCATATGCATGTTCTTTTAAATTGGATGGAATTAGTTGGCTTCTTGTTACACATGCCAAACCAAGAATAGAATAATCCATTTTAGCAAAATAACAGGAGAAGAAAAATATAAAAATGAAACAGAAAGCCTTCTGCCAACAACTGAACTAATATAAACAAAATATCATACAATATCCACAATCTTAAAGAAAATGTCTTTCCCATTAAAAATGTTACAGTTGCCATAATTCTTTCTTCCTGTGTGGATTAAAACATGTTGGCATTGGTTACTCCTTACAAGGACCATTATTTATCTGTGTTTTTAGTTATTCTTATGAATGGCAGCTGTCATGATCGCTTTGATAAAGTGACTTCATTTGCTGAGGAACCTTCATAAATTGGGGCTTTCACATTATTTTATGTGGATGAATGCACCAAATGGTTATATTATCTCTGTGGATGACTGGGGCAAAAATCATGTTAGTTGATCCTAACCCAACAGTCTACTCCCTGAATTTACTGAGCATAGTTACATAGTTACATATTTAAATTGGGTTGAAAAAAGACAAAGTCCATCAAGTTCAACCCCTCCAAATGAAAACCCAGCATCCATACACACACCCCTCCCTACTTTTACTTAAATTCTATATACTTATACCTATACTAACTATAGAGCTTAGTATCACAATAGCCTTTGATATTATGTCTGTCCATGAAATCACCCAAGCCATTCTTAAAGGCATTAACTGAATCAGCCATCACAACATCACCCGGCAGTGCATTCCACAACCTCACTGTCCTGACTGCGAAGAACCCCCTACGTTGCTTCAAATGAAAGTTCTTTTCTTCTAGTCTAGTACGGTGATCCACTTTATGGGTAAAAAGGTCCCCTGCTATTTGTCTATAATGTCCTGTAATGTACTTGTAAAGTGTCATCATGTCCCCTCGCAAGCGCCTTTTTTCCAGAGAAAACATCCCCAACCTTGACAGTCTCCCCTCATAATTTAAGTCTTCCATCCCTCTAACCAATTTAGTTGCACGTCTCTGCACTCTCTCCAGCTCATTTATATCCCTCTTAAGGACTGGAGTCCAAAACTGCACTGCATACTCCAGATGAGGCCTCACCAGGGACCTATAAAGAGGCATAATTATGTTTTCATCCCTGAATGTAAATGCCCTTTTTTATGCAAGACAGAACTATATTTGCTTTAGTAGCCACAGAATGACACTGCCCAGAATTAGACAATTTGTTATCTACAAAAACCCCTAGATCCTTCTAATTTAAGGAAACTCCCAACACACTGCTATTTAGTGTATAACTTGCATTTATATTATTTTTGCCAAAGTGCATAACCTTGCATTTATCAACATTGAACCTCATTTTCCAGTTTGCTGCCCAGTTTACCAACTTAGACAAATCACTCTGCAAAGTGGCAGCATCCTGCATGGAACCTATAGTTCTGCACAATTTAGTATTATCTGCAAAAATAGAAACAGTACTTTCAATGCCCACCTCCAGGTCATTAATAAACAAGTTGAAAAGCAAGGGACCTAGTACAGAGCCCTGCGGTACTCCACTAACAACACTGGTCCAATTAGAAAATGTTCCATTTACCACCACTCTTTGTAGTCTATCTTTTAGCCAGTTCTCTATCCAGGTACAAATACTATGTTCCAGGCCAACATTCCTTAATTTAACCAGCAACCTTCTGTGTGACACTGTATCAAATGCTTTAGCAAAGTCTAAGTAAATCGCATCCACTGCCATCCCAGAATCAAGGTCTCTACTTACCTTCTCATAAAAAGAAATAAAGTTAGTCTGGCAAGATCTATTACACATAAAACCAGACCTAACTCTTTTCCTGTCTCTAGGATCTTGTTTTTTGCCACGTTAGTATCAGTATTGCTCTACTGTGGGTTGCTTCATGATGTCTATATTAGTGAGACTGTGCCTCTTTAATGAAGGCAAGGGTGTTGATTTAATTTAATATACACTAATAGTAGAGAATACTGTATGCTCAGCCCAGGAAATAGCCACCTTACCATTCACAGTGCTTGCAAAAAATTCCTCATGTTCTATCTCTGGGTTAATGTCTTTGATTAATCTGCATTGCCATTAATATATGAACATGAAGTTGAAGAAATACACACTCCAAACGACACACACATACAAACTCCTATGAAACTTAGGTGCATATTTATAGTAAATGTCTAAAAGAGTTAGGGGGTTATTTGTCAAAGTCCGATTTTATCTCAACATTTTCTGCTACAAACTCCGATCAAATCTGCTCAGGTTTTTTATGCTTATTTATTATTACATTTTCCCAAAAATTTGCTTTGCGGCAAAAAATCAGATTTTCAAGTTTTTTTTACCCAAAAGCTCATATTTCTTAAGCTTTTTTGCCCGAAAACTCTGAAAACAAAACCCAGCGCACATCAAAAAAATCATTGAGATTTCTCCCATTAACTTATATGCAACCTCGACAGGTCTGAGATACCGGATTTTCTCATTCAGACTTTTCCATCCTCGGGGTTTAATAAATTCCGAACAATTTGCTATTTTTTAAAAGTCCGATTTTATTAAAAAAAAAAAATTAATTTTTCGGGATTTTTGCATTCGGAGTTAAGTAAATAACCCCCTTAATGTCAAAAATGGTGTTAAAGTTGGGGCAGAATAAATGGCGTGTCTATAAAGGTTTGAAAATAAGTAATTTATAACAGCTAATCAACATATTTAGAAGCCCATTTACTAACAACAATTTACTAAATTTTTTCCACGAATCTCTAAATATCTGTGGTTTTCCCATATTTTTAAAAGCTCTAGCATTTAACACCTTTGTCCTACATACAGTATCTAAGTAAATTATCTCATTTGTAATATTGTACACAGTGAAGAACTGAATGGTTAAGTATAACATATTTTACATTGCAATGATCCCTAATACTTAAGGGTTCATTCTTATTTGTATCATGAGAAATAATCATATGGAAGGCAATAACAGAAAGCATTAGAAAAAGAACAGTGCTTTACTGCATTATGTAAAAATGAAAAAAAATTAGCTATGTCTTAATAAGAATATTCAAAGTTTCATTTTCAAGTAGTTCACAGCAGTGAACATTTGGAAATACTTTTAACCAGCTTAAGAACTTAATCCAAAAGTTGCATTTCAGAATCAGTCATAAACAGTTTTATAATTTAATACCAATCAGTTTAAATCTTGGAAAACATTGAAAAAAATGTGTTCTACAGAGTTTGCCTTAATATGGAAATTCATATCCTAAATAATGTGCTGGTCCAGGCACTGTTTAGTAACTTGCTAAATGGAGTAATTACAGTGATTCCTGTGCTCCATCTCCTGCGGACATGTCTTGTGTTATGCATAAGGTGAGAGCCCAAATAGGTAATTTAAGCAATTCACATTCATTTTCTATTTTTAATGGTTTCTGAGATACTAGCAGTTTTAGACTTCTAATACCAGCCTATTTTCTCAACAGCTGTCTCTCATAAAGAGTAAGCAACCCTAGGGTAAACTCACTATGAAGAACGTGCATAGACAGTTAGGGTCACAGTCACTCTGAGTGGCTGAGCTGAAAGCCTGGTATTAAACTGTCTAATATTCCAAATTTATCAGAAGCTGCTTAAAAAGAAAATATATATTGCAAAACTGAAAGAGGACAAATTTCAATTATTTTCTATTAATTTATATTGTGGGTTTAAGGCTGCTGCTGCCTATGGCTTCATATGGTAGCTATAACAGGTAGGAAAAATAAAAGACCCAATAGTAGTACACCTTCCCATTCATGTTTACTGATCAACCAGTATGGTTCCCTAAATAAAATAGAACCGTTATTTTCTAAAGGGGTTGTTCACCATCGAGTTAACTTATGATGTAGAGAGTGATATGGTTTTCATGTTTTATTATTTGTGTTTTTTGTGTTATTTTGCTTTTTATTCAGCAGCTCTCCATTTGCAGTTTCAGCAATCTGGTTGCTTGGGCCCAAATTACCCTGACAACCATGCATTAATTTGAATAAGAGACTGGAATATGAGTAGGAGAGGTCTGAATAGAAATATGAGTAATAAAAGATAGCAATAACAATACATCTGTAGCTTTACATTAGTTATTTAGATGGTGTCAGTGACCCCATTTGAAAGCTGGAAAGACAAAAACTTGAATTTTTTGCGATTTATTAAAGCCTGATGCTACAAAAAGCCTGAATACGAAAATCCGCCATCTCAGACCTACCGAGGTTGTATATAAGTCACTCGAAGAGGTCCCTATCCTATTTGGAAGTGTCTGTGGTCTGTGCTGGAATTAGTCGGGCCCACAATCCCCATCCCTGTATGAACTCTCAGACATGATTTCTGTGTTCCTGTATGTGAACAGCAGAGTGCATGTGGAGGAAATCCCATTCAAAAGCGGACTTTCTCCACTATAAATTTCTTATGGCCTGCCTTGGTATTGTCCTATCCCAGGCTAAACAAGAATACTATAGTACACGCATAACTAATAATAAATGCAACCCACTGCTTCATCCCTCTACTAAAGATGAGCGAAAAAATTTGGCATAGGCAGTTTAGCTGCAAACGCCCGTGTTTTGCCGCGGGCGAAAAATTTTTCGCTAACCCCTTCCCAAAAATTCCTCCTGAAGTTAGGAAGTTGCTTCGGGCAACAAAAAAAAAATGTCAAAAAAGTGTCAAAAGCGAGTTACACGCACCATGGGACCCAATGAGCCGAATAGGGGAAGCAGGGCCTGACGGGGATTAGGAGAGGGCCACTCCCCGCCCCCCTTTTTCGTATGGTGCGCTGGGATTGGCTGTTCCCGGGATCGGCAGAGGAGGCAGAGCCGCACAAGGTACTCACCAGTCGGCGCCGGGACGTGGAAGCAGGGCAGGAGGTATGGGGTTTTGATTAGAGGGGAGGGGTACAGACTCAACGCTGCACCTGTTATGTGACACAGGCGTCATGAAGGGGTGTCACCAGTATAAATCACCACTACACAGTCTTTGGAATTTTTCAGTCTTTTTGATGAGAGAGTACATTACAGTCTGAAGCTGTTAGCTAACATGGCATTGACCTCACTCAATAGCCAGTAAATACTCCGGTCTCACTGCGGGCGAAAAGTTTTGTGAACCCATGACAAAAATTTGGCAACAGGTTAGTTTTGTTTCAGGTGAGAAATTTTTTTTTTTTTGACGCTCATTCTGCAAAAGTGCGGCTGCGCATACCATTTAATGTGAACAAAAATGCATCATGTGACACAGGTGTTATAAAGGGATGTCACCGGTATCAACAGCCACTGCCCAGCAGTCTGAAACTATTAGCTAACATGGCACTGACCTTACTCGATACCCAGCAGAAGTGATACTTTATTAAATTAATGCTCCAGACTGGGTATGACAACATTCTATCAGGGGCCCCCAGAGTACAGCAACTGAAGAGGGGCATTATGCAGCAGCTGGAACGGTAGATGCGACAAAGGTTTAATATCAACATGGACCTGCGCACCATTCAGCGGGTCTGGTGCAACTTCAAAAGAAAGAATCCTGGAATGTTTTCCTATTTATTTTTTTCTTTATGAGCAAAGGTGTATTAAGGTGAATACTTTAGCATTAAAAACAAGTGTCATATTATTTCAGAGAACAAGGAAATAGCTATATTATTTGCTGCTCATCCCATGCTTCCCCTCCTGATAGATGATGGTTTTCCTGTAGCTACATCACATGTCTCAGCCTGTATAATTTGTACTGTACAAATGCAACTGCTGAATTACTTAAAATCACATTATGTTATTGTCAGCTGAATTTCTCCAAGCTGCACCTGATGAGGCAGCAGCACTACTGGTAACAGCATCACCACTACCACCCCATGATGTGGCAACACAGACTGGGGAGCCTTCCCAGGAGCCAAGAGACCTGCTGGTCCTGCTGTTCCAGCAGGTGAACTTGATGCGACAGGAGTTATAGATGAAAACCATTCCCCTTACTCTAAGGGGAAACCTTCCCCCTCCTCCTCCTGCTTTGTATTTTTTTTTATCTGCACTGTTGTGCTATTACTATACATTTTTTTATTTTTCTATTTAAAAAATTGGTCATTCTTTAACATATTAAATGTTTTAAAGGTCAACCACCCCTTTAAAGATGTTCCTGGCCTGCCCCATACTTCCCATCCTTATAAATGAATGGTTTTCCTGTAGTTATATCACATGCCTCAGCCTGTATATATATTTGTACTGTACAAATGCAAATACTGTATTACTCAAAATTACATTATGTTATTGCCAGCTGAATTTCTCCAAGCTGCACCCAGAGCTGCAGCAGCAGCACCACCACCAGCAGCAGCACCACCACCACTGGCAGCAGCACCACTGGCACAACCAGAAGCACCACCAGTGGCATCAGCACTGCTAGCCCAGGACATGGCAGATCTGCTGTTCCTGATTTTCCAGCAGGTGCATGCGCCTAGAAATGCAGGAGCTTCCCCAGGAACTCCAGGGGGTGAGAGGACTTTTGCTCACTTTCAGGAAAGACCCCCTCCTCCTTCTTCTTCTTCTTCTTCTCCTCCTCCTCCTCCATCATCATCCCATTCTATTTAAATTTTTAAATTTTTATATTATTTATATAGTTTTCTAGTTAACATAAAAAAAAGTTTAAGTAAATCTTGTTGCTAACTTGCTATGTTTAGAGTTTTTATTTAACTACTCAGATGGTACTTGAAGTTGTTTGGATTATTAACAGAGCCATGACTATTCTCAATCTCAGTCATGTAACATAACATTACACAATATTTCAGATTCATTACAATTACACATAGATATACGGTTCATTCACATAAATATATGATTCATTCATTTTAATGTGGTATGCAAAGAACGCAGATATTATATTTTGGAATGGTGGTTGGTCATATTAATTATTATAGTTAGGTGTGCCTGTGTTTTTAATTTATTAGTAACATATATATTATACATGGTACTTTTTGATTAAACAGCAAAAGGTAATGTTAAAAATCCTTTTTTTCATTTAAACAAGCAGTTGTAGCACAGTAGATAGAAGTCCTCTAACAATGTAGGGAATGTGTGTAGCAGTATACTGAGAGAAACATGCATGTGATTTGGCCTTCCCATTGACTCCAATGCAATTCGGCGAGTTTTGGCACCGTTTTACCAATTTTGACACAGAGCAAAACATGGCAAATTCAATCAACACAGTCATTCAGTCAACAACATTCAACAAAAAGACTTCATAGTAAGGAAAATGTCTTATCGGTAGCCACAAAGCAGAAAAAAAGATGCCATGAAAAAGAACAACCATAAACTCTAATTTAGTTTTGTACAGATTTTTTGCGCAACAAAAAATTGTCACACGACAATAGTACGATTTGCATCAAAACAGGTTTGCAATTTTTTCGACAAAATAGGAGGGATTCGCTCATTGCTACCCTCTACAAATAAAACTTTAACACCTGAACATATGGGAGACTGCCTTTCTGGAGCTTTCTGGATATCTGGTTTCCGGATAACAGATCCCATGCCTGTAGAAACTATAAAATAAAGGCTAAAAGGGCAACACTGCAAAGGAAAATACAAAGGAAAGGGGAAGGGCCCACCTTGGAATACTGTGTCAGTCAGTTGTTGGCTCTCAATAAATACAGGCAGACCCAGATATTCCTTGAGCACTATCGTCAGGTAGAGTTTACAAAAAGAGTATGATTCCCATACTTCAAAAAAAATAAAAATACAGGCTATTATATTTTTAAATTACTTTTGTATGCGCATTTTCTGGATTTTCACTATATTCTTTCATTTTATTTTTATTGTTGTCTTACTTAATACAATTCTCTTCATTAAAAGGCTGTGTGCTCATGTCAAATATCTAGTGAGTTTTATGGCATATACGAATAGCATCTCACTCAATATTGTTCAAACTGTCATTATAGAACATAACATTGAAGCTAAAAATAGGTAGAGTATTTTGACCATGGGAAATATTTGACAAAAAGCTTGCCAAACAATGCGTGTTGATCTTACTTTCTAAATTTTAAAGTAAGGTAATGTTTTAAGGGGAAAAAAAGGGTTGATATTTCACAGAATCGTACACAATGATCGTGCATGTGTATATAATAAAATTAATTCTGTGTCTCTGCATAGTAGCCTGCGGCAGACTGTGTACAATCAGTTTTGTATGTATAATAGATCACAGAGTTGTTCATGAATAATACAAATGCATTGAGCAGATACCAGTGAGTGAGGATGTTTGTCTTTGCATGGAATCAAAGTGAACATGTAATATTGTGATAATATATATTTGATGAATTCAGGACTGACTTGCCATTGCTAAACCTGCTAATTTCCTGACAAGGGTTGCCACAATAATTGAGTTTCCAATAACATTATGATTATTTCCACATGATAACTTAATTGTGGGTATTTTTTAATATTGTAGCTATGTGATTATTACACATTTGCATTTAGATTTTCAGACTGACTTGGAGCACATCCCTACATGTATAACTTAATTTGTTATATTATTGCATATATTCTTGCATTTAGTTATTAATGCAAACTAGAGAAAGAGATGAAAATGAGAATCATGACATGCTTTCTTTTCAGTTCAAAGTACCTTAAAAATGTTTTTATTTTAACACTATTGCTAATTGGTTCTTGGTTGAAGGAGCCTGACAAATGATACACAATTATGAATTTAGGAAAAGCGAGAAACAATTATTAGTACATAATAGATATAATAATACAGTATCTCTTAAACTAATCTTTGCTGGATTAAAAAGACAGAAAATTATTTTGAATACATTAATCATGCAATTAATGTGGGTATTCAACATTGTTTGAATATCATTTTTTTTTACCAAATATCAAGAAATCAACTAAATAATTTTTACATTCCATTAGCTGTGTCCTCCCATGACTACTGTTTTTTATATACCATATCAATAGACTTTTGTAATTTCTATAGGCAGAGTGAATAATAGTAAAGAGTCGTTTCAGAACTGGAATGGCCAATTCACATACAGACTTGTGTCTCTTATCTGATGGCTTCTAGTCAATCCTGAATTTTGTCATGCTATGGTGATTGAGCTGCTGCCAGTGGAATCTATTGTTAACAAAAACAGACATCACTTTGCTTTTTTCAGTGGAATCTGGTGAAGTGAAAAAAATAGATGCATTTGATTTGCCACAAGTGACAAATACGCTGTAGTATTCTCTGCTGTATTATGCCATAAAAGTTCACTGTACTATTTTTGTACTTGTTTTTTCAGTTTTCGATATGGATTTGTCCAATGAAAACGTTAAGAATTAATAGTATATTTACTACGGTTTTGTTTTCATTTCCCCAAGCTACCATGAAGGTAAAATTAGTTCAGCTTTCAGTTTTACCCAAGCTTAACCATCCCTTGTATGTCTTCCTATAATATTACAACCCCATTACAAAAAAACTAAAGGGGGTTGGACATAGGAGCCATTTCATGATATCATTTGGAACATGGTTAACCAATAGGGGCTTTTAAAGACCAACTGAATATGCATGTATTAGATGTGAAGTTTCTGTTTAATCTATCTCACATTTTAATCGAGAAACATGGAATATTGTTGCTAGTGTAAGCTAGACACAACAGTTCTGTGCATGTTTTCTTGGATCAGTGCTCATGTGCACCCCAAAGAACACAGCAAATTGTGTGAAACACTTGCTCAGACTTCTGTGAATAGGTCAGAATTAGAGGCAACACTGGGGGTGGACCATGATATTGTGGCTAGTTTTGTATTTTAAATGGTTGATATGCAACTAAAGGCAAATCTTTCAAGGAAAGAACCATAGGACATAGAAATGTATATAATACGAGATTTATATTTCCAAATCAGCTGTATACTAAAGCAATATAAATTGTTGCACTTTCAACCCAACTAGTTCTTGTTGTCCCGGCCAATAGTAGGAACCATCACAGCCAAAAGACAGTCTGAAGTCAGTCACAACAGTATTATTTGCTTTAAGTTCAGTTTAGCAGTGCTTCTGCAATGGAAAAATGAAGACCAAGAAAGTGGTAAAGCTGTCTACAAGTTGTATTTTTCTTGCACGTTGGTCAACAATATTACAGTACTCTGTTATAATGATTATTCAGTGAATGCTGTACAGAGTAGTGTAACAGAATATCTATTTGACTGAAAATATTCTCCTGGGGATTACATTAAATAAGACTGAGATTTAACAAGCTATTGATTAACCTCCAGATAGTACCTTTGTAAAAAGTGCAATATATCATTCTTTAATGAAGCCTCTAAAAAACAAAAAAACTGAAGCACACCCAACAGTGAATGTACTGTACTTGTAACAACTTACCCTGGTGGTCTAGCGTTGCAGTGGGGATGCGTGCCACGCCATCAGCGGGGACACCCGCCTCGCCCCTCTTCTTCCTCGGCTCCTGTAACTTAGGGCGCACGAGGCACGCATTCCTCTCTTTTATAGGCGCAGGCGTGCTGGCATGTTGACGCCAGAGCGTCATTGCCTGTTATTAGTTCTAACTTTGAGAGTTCCTGGTACTTCTGTAGTGTTTTCCTATCTGATTCCTGTTGTGACCCCTGGCTGTTTTTGATGATTATGACTTTTGTATCCTAACCCCTGCCTGGTAACCAACTTTTATAAGCTGTATCCGTATCCCTTCTGATTGATCTCCTGGTTTGACCCTTGCCTGCCTGACTCTGCTTGTACTCTGCCTGCCCCGACCCCGCCTGAATTGACTACGCTTTCTGTCTACGCCTTGTACTGTGACCTTCTGCCCAAAAAACTTTGCCTTACCGTCGCGCCCCTTTGCTCGTTCAGAACCCTTCATTTGGCACCTCTCTTAAAGGAAAACTATACCCCCAAAATGAATACTTAAGCAACAGATAGTTTATATCCAATTGAATGACACAAAAATCTTACCAAACTGGAATATATATTTACATAAATATTGCCCTTTTACATCTCTTGCCTTGAACCACCATTTCGTGACTCTATCTGTGCTGCCTCAGAGATCACCTGACCAGAAATACTACAACACGGAGGGGCCGATTCATCAAGCTCGAGTGAAGGATTCGAAGTAAAAAAACTTCGAATTTCGAAGTGTTTTTTGGGCTACTTCGACCATCGAATGGGCTAGTTCGACCTTCGACTACGACTACGACTTCGAATCGAAGGATTCGAAGTATAAATCGTTTGACTATTCGACCATTCGATAGTCGAAGTACTGTCTCTTTAAAAAAAACTTCGACCCCCTAGTTCGGCAGATAAAAGCTACCGAAGTCAATGTTAGCCTATGGGGAAGGTCCCCATAGGCTTGCCTAAGTTTTTTTGATCGAAGGATATTCCTTCGATCGTTGGATTTAAATCCTTCGAATCGTTCGATTCAAAGGATTTTATCGTTCGATCGAAGGAATAATCCTTCGATCGTTCGATCGCAGAATTTGCGCTAAATCCTTCGACTTCGATATTCGAAGTCGAAGGATTTCAATTCCTAGTCGAATATCGAGGGTTAATTAACCCTCGATATTCGACCCTTGATGAATCGGCCCCTAACTGTAACAGGAAGAAGTGAGGAAGCAAAAGGCAGAACTCTGTCTGTTAATTGGCTCATGTGACCTTACATGTGGTTTGTATGTGTGCACAGTGAATCTTACGATCTCAGGGGGCGGCCCTTATTTTTTTAAATGGCAATTTTCTATTTATGATTACCCAATGGCACATACTACTAAAAAAGTATATTATTATGATAATGGTTCATTTACATGAAGCAGGGTTTTACACATGAGCTGTTCTACTCAGTATCTTTTAATAGAGACCTACATTGTTTGGGGGGTATAGTTTTCCTTTAATAAGACCTGGTGGCATCTGATTAGCCGAGGGCTCCTCCCGAGGTGAAAGGTGGCTGCTAAAGGCGGAAGAAAGAGCCAAGAACAGGGTGTCAGCCTTCAGTACCATGACCAGAGGTAAATAGTTGGGGACCACCATGTGGGGTTTACCTTGACGTGGTATGGTGGCTTACCAATTTTATGATCATAACTTTGTAACTAATAACCCCTGTTTTTGTAAACACATCCACTTGCATATACTGTATACTAGATTGCTTATGAGACAGGGTACCAGGGAATGTGCATTGATCAATCTCTCTTATTTTTCTTTATGTGTGTGTGGTTAATTTGGACAGAATAGTAGCACTTCCATTGTATTTAAATATATTTTAATTTAGCCTTGGAGTGCTCCCACAACCCCTACCCCCTTTTTTACAAATAGAAAATGCAAAGTAATTAAAAAAGGTATTGAGTTACAGACAATTGTATCAAAGGTTTATTAAATGGAAGCATTTGTCTCTGTATGTTGCTGTGTAATAGGTGTCAGAATTGGCATTTTCATTTTTTAGTGTTGCTGATGATTAGTGATGGGCAAATAAATTCACCAGGCGCAAATTTGTGGCAAACTTCCGTGTTTTGCTGCAGGCGAATAAATTTGCAAAACTGCAAAGAAAATTAGCCAGCGAAAAATCCGCCATGTCAAAAAAATTTGGTCAGAATAGTCGCGTGCATAAAAATGGTTGCGCATCAAAATTATTTGGACGCTCATTGACTTTAATGCATTTGGACAAAATAAGCACGCATATATAAATTGTCGCGGGCGTCAAAATAATTTTGATGGCCATTGATTTCAATGCATTTTCGTGGGTAATTTACAAATTTTCCGGCAAAGCAAAACAGGACAAATTTGCCCATCACTACTGATGATAATGCTGCATTGTGCAGTTATTTAATGTCATGATACTTGAGATAAATATTATTGGCCTGGGTTGATATGTATATGTAACAAAAAATAAGTTAGCAGGGACTACTTTATGATGTAATATATGTTATCCCTAGTTTACATGCTGTTTTTTTGACTTTGTAATAAGCTGCTAACCTGCCACACACTGCCCTAAGTCAAGGTTTTAACCTTACCTTATTGCAAGATAGTGATTATGAACTAACTGAAAACAAATCAATAGTATTAGGTATTAGAATATGTGTCTACAGTGCTGCCATTTTCCACTGTTTGGTGTTGAGTTAATATAACAGTTCATCAACAAGATCCAGTAAAATTCAGAGTACAGGTATGGGACCAGTTTCATTAATTTGGATCTTTATAACTTAAGTCTACCTTAAGTCTACCAGAAAATCATGAAATCATGAAATAAACCCATTGGTTTTTCTTCTAATACAGATTCATTTTATCTCAGTTTGAATCAAGTACATGGTACCGTTTTATTATTACAGAGAAAAAGGAAATCATTTTTAAAAATTTGGATTATTTGGATAAGATGGAATCTATGGGGCAGATTCAGTAAAGAACAAAGTGGGACATTCACTAAGATTCGTTGTTGTGCCCGCATCCGCTTTACCGCGCTTCGCCAGGCGTATTTTCGCCAGCGCTACGCAAATTCACTATAATCCGAAGTTGCACTCGAGGGAAGCGAAAGGTTGCAAAGTTACGCTAGCGTTAATTCGCCAAGCAAAGCAAAGTTACGCTAGCGATGGTTAATTTGCATATGGCGCCAAATTCAAGTTACAATGCAGGTATATGTAGCAGCACCACACAAGCCTGGAAACCATAAAAACAGCAAATAAAATTTTTATTTTGCCCTACACATGTGCTCACTGTATAGTTAAGGTGCAATGAGTTAGGAAATGTAGGGGGGAAGGAGGGGAGCCCCAAAAAATGTTTAGATCTTTTTCAGCCTATCACCCATAAAAAATGAAAAAACGCCAGCGTTTTTTGGGACTTAGAAAATTTTTTAACTTTTTTTGAAGCAATCCCTATCTACTCTATTGCACTTCACCTGGTCTGAGGTGGCGAAGGAAGTCTGGCGTAAAAGGTAGCATTCAGAAAAATTTGCCAGGCGTAAGGGTGCGAAGTAACACTAGCGAATTTACGCCAACGTCCGTTAGTGAATCGGCGAATTAACAAAAAAGGACAAAGTGGCTAACGCTAGCGACAATTCACCAGCATTGCCACCTGCAGGGACATCATCAATTCACTAACAGGCGCCAATTCATTAATGAAAGAGACCGTTGCTAGCGTTCGTTCGCACTCTATTGCCAGGCAACTTTTTGCTCTGGTGAAAGGTCGTTACTCCGCAAATTCAGCAAAGTGCGGATTTTACTGAACTTTCGCCAAAATTGACTTTGCCACCTCAGACCAGGCCAAGTGCTATAAAGAAGCTAGATCTTCCTCAATCTTCTGTCACTTAAATCATATCCTGTAAGTTACATTAAAGTTACAAAAACGCTGGCGACTTTTCCTTTTTTAAACCCTTTCAGACCAAATCTTCCCAACTGATATCTGGCAGGTTTGATAATCCCATTGGATGAGGAGCACATCAGCATGTTGATATAGTTCTCATCTGATGGGTCTCTGAGTAATCCAATAATTGGCCCCTAAGCCTGATTTGGTACATGGGTGGCAAAATCAGACCAAAATTCACTCTTTTCGTGACCTTACAAAATTAGCAGCTCTGTCTATGTATGGCCACCATATTTACAGTGTCAAATAGGATCTATAACAAGGAATGCCTTTTTAGGTGTAATAACTCTGACATGGCGGAAGGGATGTGTACGTCTCCGGACATGCCCCTGTGTTGCCTGCCAATGAATGAAAACAACAAGGGGGCTCAATACATAAAATCTACTGAGGTATTTGTGTCCAGGGCTTCCTTGAGATGTGTGAGCTGCACTCTCTGGCATGTGCTCTCTCATGGCTAAAGGGATCTCTCCATCACCCTCAGAACATGTGTAATACAAAGTAAAGTGAACAGATTTGTGGCAGGCCCGAGCATGTTTTTATATTTTTAATTAAAATTTGTGTTATTATTCCTCATCAGATTGGTCAGTCTGTGGCATCACAATGGGTTTGAATAGGTTTTAATGGGCTAGTAGAAAAAAGTTCAATATCAGAAAGGGACAGTGCATCTTTGAAGAAAAACTATGAATAACAATGAAACCTTTGGCTCATTTACATAGGGTGACATTTTCCAGAAAATATTGTAACATTAGCACTAGTGTAATGAAATTTTGCCATGCCATGCAGTAATAATGTTACCATAAAGGTAACCTGTCCACAGTTTGTTATCTAGAAAATATTCAATGAAAGAAACATATATTTTGTAGAAGTGTATGCTTTTCTCCTTTAGTTTTTTCCTCCTAGACTATCCATCTTTCTCTACAGATTTACTGCATGATCACTCCCTTTACATGCTAATTATATGCAGCTCTAGTGAATTTGTTAGTGGTGACACTTCAGAAACCCAGTGGGACTACATCTCATTATGTTGTAATGTCCAGATATATCAGAAATTATTAGCTGTCATTAATCTGCAAAGGAAACACACAGTTATAGAGAGGGAAAGTGAGAGCGCAAGTACAATGTAGAGGCTCCCCATCTTAAACAAGGTCAGAGGGGAAATCAATATGCAGAATAAAATACACATAGCTAAAATGTGGCAAGTTAAAGGCTATGAGGAATGGGATATACAAAAATGAAAACGTATTGTTAAAATAGAATAAAATTACTGGAAGAATGTATTTCATAATGTGTATTAATACAAGTGTTTTATTGCAAAAAGGGAAAAGGAGTTATAGTTACTGAACAATTAAATAAATGAAATATCCCTTTTATTATCTATATGTGTGTCTTTATGGTTAAGATTCATTACCCGCAGTTTGTCTTGACAGGTTTGTATTTTCAGTGTTTATAAATTTTTACACTTCTTCAAGAAATCTACATTGTTAAGCATAACACTACAGCACATCAGAGAAAAATAGTCAGTACTGTATGGGATAACATTTTAAACAAAAGTAACTTTATAGCAAGAAAAGAGGTTTTTATTACTTTGCCGTTAGGCTGTTGTACAAGATGTTAATCAGAAATTGTTTATAAATATACCAAAGAAGTCATTTCAGATGCAAGACGATAAAAAAGCTGCTTGTTTTTGCTCATCTCCACTAAAAGGAGAACTAAACCCTCCTAAACCACATCCCCCTCCAATGGACCTTTCTGCACACTATATTCCATTAAAAAGTGTTCCTACTTGTGAATCTGTCATAAACATGCAGAAGTAAGAAAACTTGAGGGGACAGTTGAACTGTTTTATGGAGGATTTTGTATCGTCTTTTAAGACAGTTAAAATAATGTGTCTTTCTATTATTAAATGATTATTACAAATTACAAATTTAGTTTTTTTGGTGAAAAAAATATCAAGACCTTGGAGTCTGGAAATGAGCAGAAGTCTCAGATTTGCAAACATGTTACTTACTGTCTGCAACAATTTATATTATAGTATATGCCAGTGTCAAGTAAGGTACAAATAAAGATTATTATATAAATCGCTTTCATGATATTACACTGTAATATAACATTGGAAGAGAAGACATTCTGCTGGGTAGTTGTTCTGTTATAGAAAACCTGCAATTAAAATTTTCAAATCCATTTGCAGGAACAACAAACTTGGGGCAATATTTGCACAGATGGGATTCACATTGGAGAATTATTTTGCATTTTAAATGCGTCACAAGCCCTGTAGACCCGGGGAAAAGTTTTATGGAACAACAAGTCTACAATACCTAGCACAGTTTAATCCTTGATAATATGATGGTATTTGTAGCCCAGAAACAGTAAACTGTGAATTTACATTATATTGTATACAGGTTTATCCCTTTTTAGTTTTTCCATTACTATTGTTTTTTAGCTCATTTATACAAAAAAATCTTAATTGGAGTTAAGGCAGGCAGGAGTCAGGAAAGCCAAATTAAGCAGTTTTCTTACCACACAGTTTATTATCCGCAAAACAGGTTGCAAACAAAACAGTGTCTTCTGCAGGGACATGCAGCTACATTTAAAAGGAGTTGTTCACCTTTAAATGAGTGAGATATGGGGGCAGATTCCCTAAAGGGCAAAGTGGCTAATGCTAGCGTTAATTCGCCAGGGTGAAGTCATTTCAGTAATTCGCCAATTCCCTAATGGGTGCAGGCGTAACTTTGCTAGCGAAAGAGACACATGTGCTAGTGATCATTCACATTCTAACGCCAGGTGAATTTCCGCTCTGGCGAAGGGATGTAACTTCGCAAATTCAGTAAGATGCGGATTTTACTGAACGTTACCTCTTGTGCCAGACTTGCCTTTGCCACCTCAGACCAGGCAAAGTGCAAATAGAGTAGATAGGACTTCCTCAACATTGAGTTGTAAATGCTGGTGTCTTTTCCTTTTTTCAGGGTGATAGGCTGCAAAAGAGCATAACATTTTTTTGGGGTAACTGGTTTCCCCCTACACTTCCTAACATATGGCACATAAACTATACACTGGACTCATGTGTAGGGCATTATAACAACTCTATTTTCTTTTATTAAGGTTCCCTGGGCTTGTGTAATGTAATGTATTTTATGTATTTTATGAAACATATACGTCTATTCAACACTAGCACAACTTCACCAGCATTCGGCGCCCTGGACTCAACTTCGCATTTCAGGGAATTAGCGTTGTCTGGGCGAAATAACATCTGGCTAAGTGTTACAATAGGGGCGATAAGGATGCTAGCCAATTAGTGCCGCTTAGGGAATTTGCCCTATAGATGTGTGATATTCTGAGACAATATGCATTTGGTTTTCATTTTTTATTATTTGTGTTTTATGAGTTTAGCTTTTAATTCAGCAGATCTCCAGTTTGCAATTTCAGCCATCTGGTTGCTAATGTACAAATTACCCTAGCAACCATGCATTGATTTGAATAAGAGACTGGAATATGAATAGCAGAGGACCTGAACAGAAAGATGAGGAGCATTTGTTTTTTAGATGGGGTCATTGACCCCCATTTGAAAGCTGGAAAGAATTAGAAGGTAAATAATTCAAAAACTGTAGCCTTGTGGAACATTTGTTTTTTAGATGGGGTCAGTGACCCCCATTTAAAAGCTGGAAAGAGTTAGAAGCAGACAAATAATTCAAAAATTATAAAAAAAGAAAAAAATGAAGGCCAATTGAAAAGTTGCTTAGAATTAGCCTTTTTATAACATACTAAAAGTTAATTCAAATGTGAACCAGCGAACCACCCCTTCATCAGAAAATAGGACCCTCACTCCTTTGAAGACTACTACAGAAGAGACACTGAATTGATAAAGCCCCAGTTAGCTTTTGATGATGACCAAAATAAAATTTAGTTTAAAGGTAGAGGAAGGGGCAATGGACATGTGTTAAGGATTACAACTATCAAGAGCATTCTGTAAGTGTGGAGGTGGAGATGAACTAGAAGTGGCCAAAGGCTAAAAGAACACTGTGGCATCAGACAGGTTCAGCATCAGGTGCCATAAGAGTTGTGTAGACCAGGTTAGTGGCTTAGTGATCAGTGGAGAGATTGAGAGATGGAAAATAAAAACATATACTCATATAAACATATAGACATTTTTACTGTCAAGAGGTAAAGAAGATCTCATGATCAAACATGGGACAGAGTTCAGCAACTGGCCTACAAGGAATTCCATGCATATGTTGAACGTAACACTATGAACGAAGAGATAATGAATACTGACATAAAGAAGGTTATTTACTAAAGTCCGGTTGGGCTTTTTGGTGCAAAACTAAATTTTTCAGAGTTTTTTTCAGGCTTTTATAAAAGTTTGATGCTGAAAAAAGTCTGAATCTAAAAATCTGCCATCTCAGACCTGACAAGGTTGTATATAAATCAATTGGAGAGGTCCCTATCATATTTGGAAGTTTCTGTGGTCTGCACTGAAATAGCCCGAAAATCCGACTAAATGGAGTGATTCGGGTTTTTCCTCAATTTTATTGAGTTTTCCCCCAATCCGTTTAAATTGTGTTTTTTTAATAATAAATAAGGTTCAATCGTGGAGTAGTTTGATCAGACTTTTTTATTTTAAAAAATCTGAAAAATTCGGATTTTGATAAATGACCCCCATAGTTACACAGTTGCTAGTCCTATGTCTATAGTGGTTGTAAGAGACACCTTTTCCTTAATCCAACTTCTGGTTAAGCATTAGAAGCCTGTCTGGGATATTTAAGAATCTGGATTAAAAAAATATAGAAATATGGTGCGAAGATCATTAAGGGGCACATTTACTAATCTAAATTAAATTTTGAATTTCGAAGGTTTTTTTGGGTACTTCGACCATCGAATAGGCTACTTCGACCTTCAACTACGACTTTGACTTCGAATCGAACGATTAGAACTAAAAATCGTTCGACTATTCGACCATTCGATAGTCGAAGTACTGTCTCTTTAAAAAAAACTTTGACTACCTGCTTCGCAACTTAAAACCTACCGAGCACCAATGTTAGCCTATTGGGACCTTCCCCATAAGGATTGTAAGCAATTTCTGATCGAAGGAAAATCGTTCGATCGATGGATTCAAATCCTTCGAATCTTTCGATCGATTGAACGATTTTTCCTTCGATCGATTGAAGTATTTGCGGTAAATCCTTCGATATTCAAAGTCGAAGGATTTTACTTCGATGGTCGAATATCGAGGGTTAATTAACCCTCGATATTCGACCCTTAGTAAATGTGCCCCTAAATGTCTGCATTGCTTTGGCTTTATACATACATTGAACTCCACATACTGAATGTAACCCAGCATATAAATGCCTCAATTTTACTGATCTTTTATTCTATAGAAGACATAAGTGTACAGAATTATGAGCTACTGAACAATTTAACTAATAAGTAAATGCCTTGTATTTGTTTTTTAGAGTGTGAGGCAATTTCTTCATTCATGTGCTTTTTTCTCATTTCACTTAACAATTTACTTCCATGGTTTGTTATGCTACAGTGCACAAAACAAAGTGGATCCTCTGCTATGTCTAGGACAATTGAGAGAGAGGGTACGTGTGCACAATGCAACAAAGTGGTGAATTTTGGTAAGGTCTAACAGTTTTTCTTTTATCAGATTAACTATAGCTGGTCCACTGACTCTACAAAATAAATTCCTTTATGCAATAAAAGTGCTTGCTTTAACAAAAAACAGGTCAACTGAAATGTCTTTGCTTACTAATATAAAGCAATAGAAATATGTATTTGTAGCCCTGGTGGTAAAAAAATAAGTTAGATCATTCTTCATACTGGAATGACCAAAAAATAGATAGAATTGATTATAAGCTTAAAAGGTATGTTAGCTATTATCACATGTATATAGTCCACTAGCTTTTGGCTTACTATTATACTAATGGCAGTCATGTTAACACTCTTTTAACATCAAAAGACAAGATATTCCCTAGTCAAGCACATTGTGGCTCACTGGCACAATACGTAATATATAAGGGATCATTTATCAAGTATGGGACCTTTTATCCAGAATGCTCGGGACCTGGGGTTTTCCATATAAAAGATCTTTCTGTAGTTTGGATATTAATTAAGTCAACTAGAGAATCCAGTAAGCTTCCAGTAAGGATTCATTATATCTTTGTTTGAATCAAGTTTTAATATTACAGAGAAAAGTGAAATCATTGTAAAAAAATTTTGATTATTTGAATGAAATTGAGTCATAGGGGTATATTTATCAAAGAGTGAAGTTAGCAAAGTTAGAAGTTAGAGATCCCCATAGTCCGCTAGAGTAAAATAGCACCACTCTCCATGCATTTCCATGGGATTTTTAAAGGTGTATTTATCAATGGATGAAAGTGAAAGTTCGCCCTTTTATAAATATGCCTTTAAAATCCCATAGAAATGAATGGAGAGAGGCGGTTTCACGCTAGCGGAATGTGGTGATCTCTAACTTCACTCTTTGATAAATATACCCCTATGGTAGAGGTCATTCTGTGATTTGGAGTTTTCTGGATAAGGGTTTCCACATAACAGATCCCATACCTGTCTTCCACTCCACTTCCTTGCCACAGGTCTCTGCACAGAGACAGAACAGGTTTGGCGCCCTGTGAAGCCTAAATGCTATTTACTTAGATTGAAAATCACTATACTACAGCACACCAAATTGAATGGACATATAGGAGTATATTTATCAAAGAGTGACATTAGAGATGGCCACAGTCCTCTAGAGATAAATTCCAAATCACCCTTTACAGTTTACACTTTACAGTTCCAGCTTAAGTTTTTACCATAGAGCCCCCATAGTGGGCTTGCTTTAGAACAGAGTTTGAAAATCAGACAATTTGTTTCAAAGGAGAGTAATTACAGAATCAATAACCAGTTCTGAATAAGGCTGTACCCCTTTATTTGTGAATCAATTTTTAAGGGGTCTTGTGGTATGTGGCTAGGTTAAAACTTGTATGAATTTGTCATTACTACTTCCTAAATCATTTGTGTGTCCCTCTACCTAGGGGCAGATTTACATAGGGTCGAATATCGAGGGTTAATTAACCCTCGATATTCGACAGCCGAATGTAAATCCTTCCACTTCGAATATCGAATCGATCGAACGAAAAATTGCTCGATCGAACGATTAAATCCTTCGAATTGTTCAATTCAAAGGATTTTAATCCATCGATCGAACGATGTTTCTTTGACCTAATAATTGTTAAAAACCCTATGGGAACCTTCAGCATTGGCTTACATGGCACCTCGGTAGGTTTTAGGTGGCGAAGTAGGGGGGGGGGTCGAAGTTTTTTTTAAAGAGACAGTACTTCTACTATCGAATGGTCGAATAGTCGAACGATTTTTAGTTCGAAACGTTAGATTCAAAGTCAAAGTCATAGTCGAAGGTCGAAGTAGCCAATTCGATGGTCGAAGTAGCCAAAAAAAACATTCGAAATTCGAAGTTTTTTTTCTTCTTTTTTTTTTCTTCACTCGAGCTAAGTAAATGGGCCCCTTTGTGTCCATCACAATACACTGTATAACAGTATCCTTATTATAATGCTTCTTGGTGCATTTTAGATTAAAAGAATAGTTGTTAGTGATGGTGGGGCCTGGGCAAATATACTCTGTGATGTACCAATTCTTTATAAATCAACCTACGGTTCCAGGATCTTCTAACAACTGAAGGCTTGTAATTCCAGGATCTTCTAACAACTGAAGGCTGCAAAAAATAAATTTTCTTTAATAAAGCATTTTAATACATTGATATATTCAGATTTCAGAACAGCAGGCTCATTCCATAAAATAAATTAAATATGTATGGAATTGCATGTGGGGTTCAACAAAAAGTGCAGGACTCACTGCCATCATCAGGTAGAAGTTAGAACACTAGAATGTTCTGTATTTGTCCATGCATAAAAATAAAACTGTACATACATCAAGTGATGCCTCTGTCTTACACAAAATGTGCTGTTTTATATGTTGCTACTTGTTATAGGGGTTGGGTGCCAAATAAATTCACAATGGAAAAAAAAACAAATGCAGAATAGGAAGCATGCAATCAGCTAACTCTGTTCCAATGAGCAGATAAGCAAGATGCTTCTGGGATACTTCATGTTCTTGTGACAAAGAACTGAAACACCAATGACTCATTATAAATAATTCTAGGTGTTGTTTATGCACTGAGGAACACTTAGCTTCCTTGCCAAATTCTCTAGGAGTCTGACAGAAATCAGGCCAATTGCGTAATTGCTATAATGCTCTCTCAACTCATAAAATCTGCATTGAATCTTGGTCTGTTGGCAGCATTCTCTGCTCACTGGGTTTCTTATTGCCAAGTGATTTTCATTTGCTCATTCTAAAACTGCATTTAAATGTAAGTCTCCCACAGCATATAAATTAGCTCAACTAGTCACTTCTCTACACTTCATTGCTGCCGTTGTCTGTGCATGTCCTTATTACAAAAGGAGGAAAAAAATATCCATATGAGGAAAAAGATTCTTGCCTTTCCTTTGTGAAAGGTTGAAGTTATGTATTCCTATTGCATAAATATATAAAATCTTTGCAATCAAATATGCACACCTTGCAAATACAATATTTTATAATGAATCCATAGCCTCGCCATATTTAATTTTCATTTTAAATATGTTGAATTACAGTTACAGTTTGAATTACATTGGAAAAAAATAGGAACTGTTCCAATTCTGTATTAAAAAAAACATGTGCTTATATTTAAAATTTTCTGTGTTACATGCAGTATTTTACAATTTCCATGCAGGAAATGTTGCTCCTTTCAATGGATTAGAAAACTCTTACATACCTGAGATTTCTCTTTTCCATTTATGTAGCCTTTTTCTCCATATGGTATCACCCTAAGGGCGTCATACACCACCAGAAATAATAGACTGTTTATTAGAGGGCCAATTCAATACAGGAATATTTCTGTGAAATATCTCCTGTGACCAGTGATATTCAAAATATGCAATTTAGAAATCTCTGTCTTGCAATAGATGGCACAGCAAGTAATTATGGTGATAAGAAATAGTCCTGAAAAATATCAAATATGTAAAAATAAAATAGTGATGTTTCACAAATATAAATAATATATTAGTAAAAAAAAAAAAAAAGGTTGTCATTGACCAAGCTGTATCAGTAGTAATGTAGACAGACATATTGTAGCTGCCACTTGCCATGCCTAGTAGGTGTACAAGTGAGCACACTCGCTGTGGTGGGAGGGGGTTTGAGACACTTATGCTGCACCATTGCTACACCCCTGGTAATAATAACGCAGTACTGCCTTGTACTAGAGGGTAACTTAGCTGCTTGAATCAGTATTGGTGGTTATTCAATTATGGAATCATCCCTTATCCAGAAACCCCCAGGTCCCAAGCATTCTGGATAATAGATTGTTTACTTGTAGTACTAAAATGACATGGTAGCAGTGTATTTATGGACCAACAGTACTTAGTTGCCCACTTTGTGTACAATGTATTTCATTTCCCTGGTTCATTTGGTTTTCATCCAATTTTAGGGTTGTCTGTATGCCTCTTAAAATGACTGATTTGGTTAATGAACATCAAGTTTTATTTAAATTAGAAAAAAAAACCTTGTTGTGCAAAAAAATTTGCAAATGAGTTAAATGCTGTCATGTATAAGCGTTGTAAAAAAGGAATTCAAAATGAAAATCAAATGATTTATTTCAATCAAATGAGGCTTTAAAATCTCGACTGCTAAAAGCTTTACAAAAGCTGTTGCGCATCGGCCTGCTTGAATGTTTCATTTACACCCCCAATGACTTTTAGAGAATTTTGAGGTTAGAAGTGTCAACTTTTTTTGTTTGAATTTTCAAAATGCTTCCATTTCATGAATTCATTTAAATTTGGAAAAAAAGGAAATTGAAAATATTTGAGATTTTGTTGGTTCTATCATTAAAATTGTTGCAATATTGCAATTTTGAGTTTTAATATACAAAAAATCTGATACACCAGCTTGACACGTCTAGAATTTGACTTTAAATTCAAAAGCATGACTGGCCCTGGTTTACTAGAGCATTTTTTACCACAGTTTTATAAACTTCACCTATGTTGTCTACTGAAGTTCTATAAATGTGCATACTTCCCAACTGTCCACATTTATGATGTGTAGTTTTATAAACCGATTGCAGAGCATTTTTTGTAGCATCTTGTAACAGATAGTGCAGGTAGCATATCAAGAACATGATATTGCCAATATTTGTCTCTGGCCGCACACCAAAAAGTGTATGTTAGTACAAAATGGGCTTAGATTTCATATACTCTATATGATCCAGACTGTAATTTTGAATCCCTCCGCTCCATGTATGTATGTATCATTTAGAGTGAAATACCATGCTATTTTTATTTATATGGATGGGCATAACCATCAGACCCGGCTACTATTTCTTTGTAACCTTCCAGCAACTCCACTTGTAGATTTGCTTGTTATAGTGGTTTCCACCAGCACTGTGATTGAACTTTGTATAAGATCACTGTGCTCCAATAACTGCCATTATTAGTTTTGCTAAATAAAGTAGCATAGCAGCTGGTCTGAAGACTTCCAATTATGAAATTAAACGAGGAGTGCCCCCTTTAAGAGAATGTAAAGGCAAAAATAAAATACCATTTTTACTTTCTTTAATGAAAAAGAAATCTATCTCCAGTATACTTTAATTAAAAAATGTTTACCATTTTTATAAGAAACCTGACTGTATGCAGTGTAATTTCCCCTTCATTTACTTGCTCTGACTGCTGTGGATAGGAAACTACAAACAGTCCCTAACTGCTCTGCAAGGAAAGAATCATACTTTCAAACAGAAGGGGGAGCCCCCCCACCTCACTTCCCCTGAACTCAAGCAGCTTTGTTTTTTCCCTGTAGAGCAGCCTGGCGACTGTGTAGAGATTCTATTTGGAGGATTATTTTGCCGCAGCTAGGGTTGCCACCCGGCCTAGCCAGTAAAATACCTGTCAAGGCCGGGGCCGGTATTACAAATTTACTGGCAATGTAGCTGCCGGTAAATTTGTAATACCCTTTTGCATCATGGCCCACCCCTTTTGTTCCCGCCCCCACCACCAGCCGGTAAAAATTTTCTGAAAAAGTGGCAACTCTATCTGCAGCCAGGGCCATGCACCCGGTCAGATACCTAGGCACCCAGTCAGATACCCCTTCCCCAAGTGCACACGCACCAAAAGAAGACAAGACAGAGTAACGAAGGGCAAGGGCAGGGGAGGGATTGATGGAGGGAGGGGTGGGAGTGATGGAGGAGGGAGTGACAGAGGGAGAGGGGAGTGCTAGAGATGAGGAGAAAAGGGAGGAGGAGGGCAAAAGCAGCAAGCGAACGAGTCACTTGGACTAGGGGTAGCAGAAAACTTTTGAATAGGTATATGCTCAGCGCCCCCAAATCTTTGAGCCCTAGCCAGGTGCCTCTTCTGCCTACCCCTAGTTCTGACCCTGGCTGCAGTGTGAAGAGGAGATGAGTACTAGTGAATTTACCCTCAAGGGGAGACAAGTACTAGTGAAATTACCCTGAATTGAAAAGGTAATTGTGTCTAATATGGACAGCTTTATAAAAAAAAGGTAGACTGATATGCAGATGGGAGGCCGGGATAATCTATAGTTTAGAGACCACCAATCAGTGAAATCTTATAAAATGGCTGAAAAAAACAAAAGAGCCATTGTATCCCTCAACTATTTGCATGGTCCTTAGAATGACGAGCCAGTGTCAGGAACCAAGAAGTTAAAAACCTTCACACACAATGAAGTTGCTGATTGATCGGAATCATTGCTGAACAATTAGTTTTGATTTGATATAATTTTCATTGAATTCATTATTTTCCACAATATACCGTATCCCAAGTTATTATAGATCAATCAACATCAATCTAAAATGAAACAGGTATGGGATCCATTATCTGGTAACCCATAATCCAGAAATCTATGAATTACAGAAATCCCATTTTACATAGACTCCATTATAATCAAATAATCCAAATTTTTAAAAATGATTACCTTTTTCTATGTAATTATAAAACTGTACCTTCTAATTGATCCAAATGAAGATATAATTAATCCACATTGGAAGCAAAATACATAATGTTTAAAAGATTTTCTTGTAGACTCTAAAGTATAAAGATCCAAATTATGGAAAGATCTGTAATCCGGAAAACCCCTGGTCCTGAGCATTCTGGATAACAAGTCCCATAACTGTACTTAATATATTTGATTTCAGGAGAGAGTGGTCAACCGTATCAAATGCAGATGATAGGTCAAGAAGGATAAGGATGTAGAAATGACCTTTGGCTTTGGCAACCTGAAAATCATTTCTAACTCTGCACAAAGAAGTCTCTTCAGAGTGACCAGGCCAGAAACCAGATTGCAGAGGGTCCAACAGATTATGGGTGTCTAGAAAGTTAATAATACAGGAGAACAGAATACGTTGTAAGAGTTTAGAGGCAAGTAGTAGAAGTGAGACAGGATGGTAATTTGACAGACAGGATGGGTCAAGCGTGGCCTTTTTAAGAATAGGATTTACGTGAAAGGAGAAGGAAAGGTTCCAGAAGCTAGAAAATAATTGAAGATGTGAGTGAGTGGTGGTGTAAGCTCTGCAACACAGTGTTTGAGCAGAGAAGAAGGCAAAAGGTCAAGAGGGCAAGTTGTGAGTGGGGAGGATAAGAGAAGCTTGGAGACTTCAGACATTGTTACCAGAGGGAATTTAATATGCAGAAGGGGGTTTAGGAAGGAGGAGCCAGTTTGCATAAGTAGAGGTAGGGATCTGATTGCGGATGAACTCTACTTTGTCTTTAAAGAAATCAGCAAAGTCCTGAGGAGAGTGTGTCTGGTTGACCAATACGGTTAATGACGGATGGAGAAGGGTAATGAATATAGAAAACAGGCATTGTGGATTGGATTTGTGATTGTTTTTAAGGGTGCTGTGGTACTCTTGCTTGGCCTTCGACAAAGCAGAATTGAGGCAGGACAGTAGAAATTTATAGTGAATAAAGTCTGCTTGCGTATGGGATTTCTTCCACATACATTCAGCAGATCTTGTACAGAAGCGTAAGAATCTGGTCGAGCAATTTGCTAATTTGTTCAATTTAACTTATGTTTATTAATTAGTACTCTAATCTAATCAGTTATTCATAATGGTGACAATAATTTTTAATGTGTCATTTAAGGGTAAGTAAGTACCTTGGTAATGAGCAGGTTTTATTAGTAAGGATAGAAAGTATTCATCAAGGAAAATCAAAAACAAAAAACCTGGATAGGATAAACCCTAGAAATGAAAGCAGTAAAAATAAATGTATAGTTGAGTAACAGACAGAAATGAAAGGTTTTGTCTAATACAATTCTTGGTATTTTAGTGTTTAGAATTGTGTATTTGGTGTGGCACCTTACTATTTTAAATATTATTTTGTCAAACAGTACACAAATTGTACTATAACACACTTCTCCTGACAATTGCTGCAGTGTTGGAAATACTCCATTAAACTAGAACTTACTTTATGAGAAATGATACATGGGTGGTGTGATTACCAAGGTCTTCTAAAGATGAACTGAGATGATCAATATGCCCATTTTTTCACTTGTACCCATTACCGTATATACTCGAGTATAAGCCGAGGGACCTAATTTTACCTACGAAAACTGGGAAAACTTATTGACTCTAGTATAAGCCTAGACACAACTACAGCCCTGTCTCCCAGCAGCGCACATTCTGCCAAAGCGACCCCCCCAGCGATCAACCGGACTTCTTTGCAAAGTTGATGGTGACAGAGAATTGCCAAACGGATTACTGTGTGCATTGTCCCACTGTCCCACTACCATGTGCAGAGGGTGCTGTTTGATATTGCCATCACTGTTAATCTTTCGTATAACCAACAGAGGGCGCTGTGTGATATTGCAGTCACTGTTATTCTTTCATATAACCAACAGAGGGCGCTGTGTGATATTGCAGTCACTGTTAATCTTTCATATAACCAACAGAGGGCACTGTGTGATATTGCAGTCACTGTTATTCTTTCATACAACCAACAGATGGCGCTGTGTGATATTGCAGTCACTGTTATTCTTTCATACAACCAACAGATGGCGCTGTGTGATATTGCAGTCACTGTTAATCTTTCATATAACCAACAGAGGGCGCTGTGATATTGCAGTCACTGTTATTCTTTCATACAACCAACAGATGGCGCTGTGTGATATTGCAGTCACTGTTATTCTTTCATACAACCAACAGATGGAGCTGTGTGATATTGCAGTCACTGTTATTCTTTCATACAACCAACAGATGGCGCTGTGTGATAATGCAGTCACTGTTATTCTTTCATACAACCAACAGATGGCGCTGTGTGATATTGCAGTGACTGTTATTCTTTCGTATAACCAACAGATGGCGCACTGTTATTCTTTCATATAACCAACAGAGGGCATTGTGTGCAGTCTCTCCCCAAGTGTACTGTTGGTATAGGAATGATTAAAAGTGACTGCAATCTCAGCTACTCGGGTCGGGTACCGCCTCTCTTTATGTCCCAATTTGAGAAACGATGATTAATCGAAATATAGGGGTCCGTTTACTAAAGTGCGTTAAAAATATTTGCACAATATATAGACAGAATTTTCGCAATATATGTTATCGCCAGTTTACTGACCTGCGGTAAATATAAATTTGCAAATTTACTTGCGCAAGAATAATTGTTCGGCAGTTATCGCATTCGCTGAAAATAACGCCACGTACACATTAACGCCCGGTTTACTAAACAGCGAAATGTGCTAAAGACAAAATTAACGCCAGAATATTCGCAAACTTTTACTGCCACCTATGTAGTAGCGTAAAAGTATTTTTTCTACCAGAAAATTCTCAAGGGGCAGGAAATATCCCATAATACTGTTTTTTTGTTTTACCCATCATTCTTTGCTGACAGGAGACAGATCTGTAGTTATTGCTGACAGGATATTTTGGCTTCTGTCTTTTGCAACAGCAGCAGTTTCAGCTCAGAGGCATATTATTGACAGCGGGCATCACAGTACAGGGATTTGTCGGCCTCTACGCTTTTTTGTTTTCATTGTGATTGGCTACATTAAACTGTGCATTTCTATGAAGCAAAGAGATTGACTGGTATCATTTCTTGTTCCTATGTTTCTATTGGCAGAAGGGTTTATATGATGCAGACATGTTTAATTGGTGTTACTCTGGTAATGTTGTTGGATGGTATAATCATCAGTCAATAAAGTTTATGAGTTTTGAAGATGCATTTCTGGCCATAAATGTCACAGTAAAAATTACCATAATAACTGCCATAAAACAAGACTATTTTATAGCATAAATATTCGCAAAAACGTAATTTTTCGCCAGAAAATTCGCAACTCGCTAAAATTACCGCTAACGTAAGCTGGTTCGTTAACGTAGTTACCGCAAGGGATCGCAATGACTTCTGAGCACATCGCTGTTTTGTAAACTTAGTCACTGCGAATATTCTGGCGTAAAAATATTCTCAGCGATAACATGCAGAAACTTAAAGTCAGATTTACCGCACTTTAGTAAACGGACCCGATAGTACCTACATGTATAGTTTGTATTTAGCTGTTATTGCATCTTAAGTGTTAACTAGGTCTGTTATTTTTAACCCTGCAAACTTTTTAAGGTAAAATGTAGACAAATATTGCAAACAAAAATCATCTTTAATATGACTTGTCATTATTCATTCCCTGCTTGAAAAATGTTGAGCATTATTCTAATATTACAGGGAACGTAACAATGCTAAGTGAAATAAATAAACCCCATTATGACTTCAATCCCAAATAATAGATTCAGAATTATTCTGTACTTCATAATTCTAAATGTTGTTGGCTCATAGAAACTTGTAATCTACACTTCCACTTTTGGTAATATGGTCTATCAATGTGATCAATGTACAGTCAACAAAGCGGTAATGTTATAAGAAATTAGCTGTTATTTTGGAGAATATATCTTCATTTTAACTTGCAGCCAGGGGTTTTTCTGGCAACTATCATTCATTTACATTAGGGAGTAAATTATTGTGACTGAACTAAACAGACAATACTGCTCTTTTATTAAGATATGGAATCACTCTACTCAATCATATGCTGAAATGCATGATATGAATAAAGAACCACATCATTTCCAAACAAACTGGAGTGAGCTTGTTTGACTCTAGGAAATATAATTTGCAATCTTATGAATCTTATGAACTAGTGAAATGCAGTCCCTATAGTTCACAGAAGATACCAGGCAGGAATATGTATTGTTTCATGTCACTGGAAATTATAAATGATCATGTTCCTTTGAGATGAATTTAGACAAATTGCATTAACACATTTAAATCTGATTGAGGTGGAATAAGATTGTGTTTTCTTTTGGCACCACCATATTTTTTTTTCTTATAACAGGGACAAAACACAATGGCCCCTGGCAGAATGTTCTGTAGTCATGTCATTCCTATATACATTTTTTTATGCGAATACAAAAAATGATTTATATGTTGATTAGAATATATTTGTATAATGTGGAAATAAGTTAACATTGGTTAAGTATTACATCATATATCAAAAGTTTGAATACCTTATCTCACTTATTTTCTAGTATGTATAAGGCATTTCAACATCTAACAGCAAAACACATTTGCACTGGCTATTTATTCTGCTGTATCTAGTAATTTTCACGCAGTTTCATTCAGTTTTGTAAACAGATGTGACACGTGCGACCTGTGATTAAAATGTACATTAAAAATATACGGTAACTAGCATGCAAACAAATACAGTTTTGATGCAGATTGGTAAACATTAACATAAATAATATATTCAGCAAACACTGCACTATGAACAAATTATTCTAAAGATGGTAAATGGTATATATGATAATAATGTGAACTTATAATAAATGAATGAATGACACAAAAAACACACTTACCCGTGTAATGTTACATACCTATGGGCTTTTATGCAAAAACAAAAGAGTCTTTGAATCAACCTCAGATGATAAAAGGAACCTCACATTTTCAAGGCGATGCCTTTGGGTTATACTGTAAAATCAAAACCTTCCAGAATATCTTTTTTCTCTTTTTAAATCTATTGTAGGATCTGTTGCTATAGAAACACGATTATGTTTATACATGCTGTAATTAAAATTTTCAGTAGAAGGAAAGATTATGCTTTCTGCACGACTTACTAAAATGAAGATTGTGGCACAAAACTGTGCAGCATTTACCAACCTTATGATCAATATGTGGAAATTCTATACTGTACATTATGCAAATATAAATATAAACTGCTTTGCAAGTGCACTAGTGACCATGTTATATTTGAAGGTGCACTTTCAAGTTCCAGGTTTTCAAGTGTCTTTATTTCAAACCCATGGTTAGTTGAGTAGGGTAGAATAGTGTGCCAAATATGAGAGTCAACAATAAATGAAAACCCTATACCTTTTTATGCAACAAACGGGGTGATCCCAAGCTTTATTCCATGGTGCTCTTGACACAGTTCAACAGATCAAACGTTTCAGGACCGCATGGCCCTTCATCAATGACGTCCCGAAACATTTGATCTGTTGAACTGTGTCAAGAGCACCATGGAATAAAGCTTGGGATCACCCCGTTTGTTGCATAAAAAGGTATAGGGTTTTCATTTATTGTTGGATTCATTTCTGGTGTGTGGCAAGGCCAGTACCAATACCTGCATCCCCTTCTGCCTAACTTCTGTTCAAATATGAGAGTCAATACTGATAACCAAACACTTTCAGCTTAACCAAAGGGCAGGTGTCTGTAGTAGGGGAATCTGGACTGATATTTTTGGGCATTGGCATCTACCACTGTAAAAATTTGTTATCACTAATCCTTTCAAATATAGCGTGTCCCATATTTGTTTCTGTTAGCCATTTTTGTAAATGTCCACCACCCAATACATTCACACACACACACACACACACACTAGCCCACTTCATCCCATTGCTCTAAATGAGGAAAGTATAAACAATGTTTTGTTAATGGAACACATTGCCAAATGTACAGATGACAGGTTCTAAATATATTGTTTTCATTTTTTTCTTAGGCATGAATACGCTGTTATGCATTTATATATCTAATGTAGCTTGCATGTTAGATAACTATGAAAACTAATTTGGGCAGCTGGGTAAAAGTAGACCGCGGAAAGCAGAATATATGGGGGAAATTCTCTAACTGGCTAAAAGTCGCCAGCGACTGCTTTGCACCCATCGCCACACTTTGCCAGGCGAAGATTCGCTCAGACAACACTAATTCACTAAAATGTGGAGTTTCATTGTGGGTGCCAAATGCTGGTGACTATTTGCTAGCGTTACTTCGACCACTTAGAGTAATTCAAAGTGAAGATGCGTTAGCGTTAATTTTTGCCTAGCGCAAATTCGCTAGAGGTCTTGTGCTCAGGTTAATTTGCATACCGTGGGAAATTTAAAGTTGAATGCACATCTTTATGTTATATGTTGCAGCAAATACATTACATTTCCACTGTTAATTACACATGTCCAGGGAACCTTAATAAAGACATTAGAGTTATTATAATGCCCTACACATGAGCCCAATTTATAATTAATGTTCCATTTGTTAGAAAATGTATAGGGGAAACCGATTACCCAAAGGCAATCAAAAGAAAAGACACCAGCGTTTTTTGAACTTTGATGCTTTATCCACTAAAGAATATGATGTAAGTAACCGAAGATTGAGGAAGCTCTATGCACTCCAGTGCACTTCGCTTGGTCTGAGCTGGCGAAGGCAAGTCTGGCGAAAGAGGTATCGTTCAGTAAAATCTGCATTTTAGTGAATTTGCGGAGTAACATCTATTCGCCAGAGTGAATTGTCGTCTGGTGCGAATGACCACTAGTGCCTCATTCCCTAGCAAATTGGCGCCTGTGCCTGTTGGTAAATCGGCGATGTCCCTCTGGGTGGTAACGCTGGCGACAACTGCCACTTTGCCCTTTAGTAAATCTGCCCCAATGAATTTGAGATGCCCAGTATAATTTTTGTGACTTTTTTCTATCAAATAGGGTAAAAAAGTAATGGTACTTTTAGAACATGTGCTATTCTGTCTACTAGAACTTCTGCCCTATGCATTAACACTATCAAATGTAATTTAATTCTTTTGATACTTTTTTTTATAAATCAGCTACTAGTTGCTACTTTCGTCTATCATTCGTCTTGCTAGAAAAGGGGACATTTTATAATTGAATTATGTACTATAAGACATGTTTAATAAAAACATTTTTCTTTTTTCCATTTCTTTTTAGAATCCCCAAAATAAAAGGTCGGCCTACCCCATCTCTTGCTGTGAGATACACCCCATCCATTTACAATCCTATTGTGGTGATTGTAATAAACCAAACATTCTTTATTGATTGTGGTTTATGGAAGTTAGATGGCATGTCAAAAAATGTGATCTGATAGGGCAGACGTCTACAAAAAACAGGGATCTACAGCAAGGTGTGTGCAGTATAACATTTACAGAAGAATCACACAGATATACTGTATGCATATTTAGGTTGTGAGTTTTAAATAATCAAAATATCTTTAACCCCACGAAAAACTGGGGAGTAAAGACCTTCTTCTGTCTAAGCTAAAATCTTTTTGTCTGTCAATTGCCCCATTAAAAAAACAATGACACCTTAATAAATCAATTCCACAACTTGTGTGGGACAGAATCACAAGCATTTATGAAATTTGAATTATAAAACGATCCACCTCGGTATCCAACCAAGGTGGATGAAATGCATTAAATAAATCAAATTTTTAAAACTCAGGTGAATTAAATCGTCATGAAAACTCGAATAGAATTCAAATAGAATTCGATTTTTCTCCGAAAAAACTTGAATGTCAGGAAGGCTGCAAACAATTCCAAATTGATCACTGGACCTCTCCCATTGACTTAAACAGCAATTTGGCAGGTTTTAGGTGGCGAATAATCGAATTCGAGTTATTAAGGGCCAGAGTATGATAAATTGTGAAAATCTAATTTTTTAAAAAATTCTAATCAAATATGAATAACTCCCTAGTCGAATTTGACAATTTCGATCATCAAAAATTCGAAAATTGTAATTTCGAATATTCAGATCGAACCTTGATAAATCTGCCTCTTAAAGTTATGAAGTTATGATTAGGAGTTTATAGTAAATAAGCAACATGCAAACAATATTCATGGAATGGTGTAATTAAATTCCAATAATAAATATAATAGCTTCAAATATAATTTTAACTCTTAATCAGACTTTTTACAAGACTACCCCTTGTGTACTTATGTAATGCAATTTTGGGACTGATTCTGTGTATTGACATAATAAAAATACCCAGGTATGATATATAAGACAACAGAATACAGTCCCTGACAATTTTCAGCTTCAGAGGTTGAGAGACTATATATTTTATAAATGTAATATAAGGTGTCATGCATAAAGGAAAATGAAAGACGATGACATTTTTAATTCCCTCTTGCTTTCATAAATGTTTAATTACTGATCTGTAGCCTGAACACTATGTGGAAATAATGTGCGATCTAGCACAAGTTAACACTTGTCAACAGTGCTGACTCCTATTAGAAAAGGCTTTCCTACTATAAGAGGTGACACGGAAAGCCAATGCAACACACTTCATTGACATATAATGGATTGTGTTAATAACAGCAATCACAAAATTAATGTTTCCCACCCTTTAGGTATAGATAAAGCCAATTGGATATTGCAGGGGAGAAATAAGTAGAACCACACTCTTTTGTCTCCAGCAGAATTAAATGACTTAAAAGAGAAATGCTTACATACTCATAGAAAAGTAAAATTTACAGGCACAAATGGTTTGAAATGACTATTTTTGTAAATGGGATAACTTTTCAAAGTTTAATAAAAGCGAAGTCAAGAAAGATACAATATTGGATTTATGTTGCTCTGATTTAAAATGTCTATAGATAATAATTGTATTTTTTGCATGCCATGTCTAGTAAACCAGCAATGCCCTGTACTTCTCATTTAGCATTTGTGTAATTATTCTTTCATGTATTTTAAAGGGCTAACACATCTCAAACTGTGCTTTGCACAGAGGATTTCTAGTGCTGACGTAACCTACACAGTATTCCTCTGTTCAGACTGTGAATAAGTGTAAGAAATGTTTCTGCTACAGCTATGTCTGTACAGATCATTTTGTATCCATTTTCATCCTCCCACAATGACCACTCCGAACTGGTTGGCAAGCCATGCCTCTTTACAGGAAAACTATAGAAATTTATACAAGCCTAACAAAGGGGTAATGACTGAAGGTTAAAACTTTTTTTTTCCTCTTCATTTGAAGATCTGCTTTTACTTAATTTGCTCTTTCATTGTTGTCTCGTATCCTCTTTTAGTACAAAGCTAACCTTATATCAGCTGTCAGATTTTTGTGTTATTACCATATGTTTCTGAAGTAAAGAATTCAGTTATGTAATCAATACTATTAGTCATAGAGATTGCCAGAATTAATTGTTAAAGGGGAACTCCACACAAACATAAACTTTTTTGAAAAGTAAACATAATTTCAACTTTGCAATATACATCAATTAAAAAATATGCAGACTTTTCATAATGCTCTCCTACTGATCTGTCTGACTACTTTGCTGAGCTGGCTGACTACTGTTACTTTGTATTAGCAGCCACCTGCATCCTGAAAACTCCACAATGCCCTGCACATGTGATTTCAATAAAGAAAGGAACATCATAGTGCAATGCATTGTGGGTTATGTAGTTCCTGCATGCTGTCTGTAAGCTGTGGAGAAGTTGTTACAATTTGTAACAAGTGTTTAGTCCATCCTTCCCTGCCAGGATTTCAAATGATGCAGAAAGAGAAGAACTGTTAAACAGCTGGATTTCAGCATAGAAAATGGCATTTATTCATACTATTTGAAGAAACAGGTAACTGTGATGGGTATATTAGGGGTTTCTGTGTTATGTGGACCTTTTCATCAAATTTTGGTTTGGAAGATGGAGTTCCCCTTTAACAATTACCAGATATCTTTGCAATTACCTTGACATGTTAATGATTTGCAAATTTAAATAAATATATTTTTATGGTGCTAATATTACCTCGGGTAAAGTGTAATCAGTTAAAAATGTTGTAACATAAATTAAATATTCAAGTTATTCCTCACTGTCCCACAAGTAATCTTTTTTTCATCATACTGCTTTGTGTTGAAGTCAGGCATTTAATAAGACAGTTACTGTAGCTCTTTAGCAAACTTTTTATTTGAATGCAGCTTTGTATCATATCCAGTTATTTTGAAAGACAGTTATTTTTAATACATTGGGGCAGATTTATTGATGGGCGAAGTGGCAGAAATCCCATCCACAGGGACATTGCCAATTTACTAACAGGCATAGAGGACACTAACGCCCTATCGCCAGTCGAATTGTCCTAAGCGCAAGTGTACTAACAAAGTCTCAAAAGACAGAAACAAATGTTAGTGAAAGTTCACTATGAAATGCTTACACTGACGAATTAATGCTAGTGAAACTTCGCCAGTGTTCGGCTGCTGAGATGCAACTTTGCATTTCAGTGAATTCGTGTAATTATAGTGAATTTGTGCCTAGCGAATTTTGGCGAAGCCTTCACAGGCAAACATTTGCCCTTTAGTGACTTTGCCCCACTATCTCATAGACCAATGTTGACCTAACTATCCATCACAATCTTACTAACTAGTGGTGGCCAAATGTATTTGCCAGGCACGAATTTGCAGCGAATTCCAATGATTTTCGCCAGTGAATTTGCACCGGTGTCAAGAAAACGGACGCGGGCCTCAAAAATGAGACCCTGGCGACGTTTTGTGAATTTTTATACATTTGGCAAATTTCGCAGGAAATTTGTGAATTTTTTGGCGAAGCGAAACTCCCCAAATTCACCTATCACTATTACTAACACCTGCATGAAGACAAACATATTGCTGAGGGGAGAATACTGAAGAGTTTCCTCATTTTATTACTGCATAATTTTGAATTATGTTTCTTATTTCCATGAGATAAAGCTTATATATAACCTTTACATTTTCACAATAGTTCCACTTTAAGATGTAAGCCCTGATGTTGCTGCACTCTAGTTCCTAGCTCTTGACATGTTCTCTTCCTTATTTGATGACAAACCAGTTGTATGTGAGTTTTTAATGTTTACATTTTTTCACTAGGCTTAAATGTGTTGTTCCAAATTATGGAAAAACGTCTTATATGGAAAATCCTATGTGCCAGGCATTCTGGATAATATATCCAATACCTATAATACATTATGCAGATTTATTCATACAGTAACCAGCTATAGTATTTTGATATTACATAGTCTACAGAGCTGAAATTAATGTCTTAATGTATTTCAGTGGTGAGAAACTGTGGCTCTCAAAATTATTTCCTATAGAAATAACAATGAATCTGTGTTTTGTGCTTTTCTGCATATAAAACAATATAAACAGTGACCAAAAGTCTTGACCAGATGAGTGGGAAAGCAAATTGGTATATGACAAGTGCAAGAGCTGTTAATTCTTTCATTTCCCACTTCTAACATTCAGGCTAATCAGTTGTAATTAAAAGCCAAGTACCTAACTAATGAAGCATACGTGACACCAGTTGTCAAGCTTATGATCAGTTCACAACTCCATCACAATGGCATCAACTCTTGGAGTGATAAAATGACCTTTGATCTTAAAGTGGCAAGAGAATAATGCTAAAGACGATGTACTGTGAATGTGCTAATGAAGTGGGATTGGTAAAGATACGCTGTGTCACATAGTTTCAGTCATCTTTTGATACAAGGTTTTAGCTTCTGTTTCCTCCATGCAATACCAAAATTCAAATACATAAGCAATTAGATCCCATCCATGTATAGACAGGCATTGTAGCATTGTTCCTCTATTCTTCTGTTTATTTTTCTATTGCATTTACTACTATTAAATGGAAAGTTCAGTTCTTATGCCTATTTTGATATTAAGGTACAATCTGCCTGTTATTCACACTAAGTTGAAAGATAGTTCTATAGTATTCGGATTCAGGCTGCATGCAGTAAGCAATAAAAAAGGGAACTGGAAGCTGCAGGAAGCTGTTTTCCTAAACAAAATATCAATTTAATTAGTCAAATTAGGCAGGGCCCTGCTTAGTAGATCATTTATGAATAATGTAAATGAACGATTTAAGACCTGAACACATACAAGCATATAGAAGGACTCCTTGCACTGCCCAAGAAGAGAGGAAACAAAATATAAACATTAGCAAGAGTTATCCAAATCTAAGGGGATTGACGTAGTTGGCTCTCACAGGATCAAAGGTTATAAAAAGCTCTGGGAACCATGTGGAGGCAAATATGCCATTTAATTATTAATTATTGTTGGCAATTCAAGATGAACATGCATGTGCCACATTGGACTGATATTAAATCAAACACGATTAAGATGGCAAGATTACATGGGTGTTTTTAATTTTAGTTGTGGTAACTAGAAGTAGTATTACCATTTACTGACATATCACCAATGTATCACATTGATCTTTTCAGAGTATATTCAATCATTTACACAAATCCCTGCCACAGTGGAGGTTATAACCCTACCCCAAGCATATAAATATGCCCACACACACAAAGACTACAGTAATTTCATCAGGAGTCAAATAATGTACTAGTGTGTACAATGTATACATGCACATAGAGTGACGACTGCCAACACTACTTCACAGTCATATTTAGTGCACTTTAGTATGTTAAATTTTAGTTACATCCTTGTCCTTGTCTTCTGGAAATGTCACTCTGCCTGATCTTCTCACACCCAAAATCTTTCCAGGTGCTTAGATCAAGGTCTCAAGAACTCTCTGCTCCTTCTCATAACACCCACACCAAATAATCAAATGCAGGCAATGCTCAACTATAACTCACTGCTTGTTGTAGCGTCAGGTGGAAGCTGCTGGTCCCCCTGCCAGGGACTCACTTATAACTCCAAGAAACACAAGCCGCAGCACTCCGAATCCTGTGAAATGTACAGCCGTGAAAATTCATATGCATTCATTTCATTTGGGTTCTTCTGTGCGCCACATCGTTTGGTATATCTATGCATATTGGGCATCAAAGTGTTTAGTAGACCCATGGCGTTAATATTTAGGATGTTGTATACTGATACGTTACAAAATGTGGGGCATATTGTGGAGTAAAATGCAAGCTTTGTGTCGATTACCAGAAATTTCATATAAAATGCTACATTCAGCTCATACGGTTGTCGCTTGGTAGATTGCAGTAGAAAAATGTATTCACCCATTTTATATATATTTGTCTTAATGTGTTTTCTATAAAAAAATGTATTGTTTTCTAGGTTCTCCGTACTGTTAGGGGGTCCTGTGGAACATAACACACACACTGGGTGCTTGTATTGCAGGGGTGTCAGCCATGAACATTTTTATGCACTATTTGGATTTGGGGATCTCTGTACACCACATAGTTTGGTAAGTATACGGTTTAGTGGTAAATAAACTGTTTAGTGGACCCCTGGCATTCATATTTAGGGTGTTATCTCTTAGTGCCTAATGCTATGATGGAGATAAGATGCTAGAAAGTTGAAGCTTTGAGGCGATTTTTAGCTATCATCAAAACCGACAATTTTGTATTGCAACTCAGTAGTTTGGAGTAGGATGGCTTGGTTACCAATTCTTGATTCTGCTGAATGTGTACTTTACAAAAATATATGGTTTTGGGGGGGGGGTCAACATATTTTTTTGCGTTTTTACCCTATATTTAAGAAATGTGATGATTATTCTGTAGCTGAAGTGACCTCCGGGACAATTTGTATGAGCTTACTTCACTTTGGGGTCTCTAAACACCAGATACTTTGGTAATCCTATACGCTAAGGCCATCAAACCGTTCAGTGAATCCCTGGCATTCATATTAGGAAGTTTTTTCTTGGTACCTAATGTGAAAATTTTGAGGTGATTTTTCCAAATTTTCATAAATTTTAAGAGAAGCCAATATGTTCAGAAAAGCTTTGATGTTTGGTAATTAGGAGCAGAAAGACATGGTTACCCATTTTTTATTCAACAGAATTAGTACTTTTCAAAAAAAGATATGGTTTCCTGGGGTAAATCCAGGATTTATTGTCTTTAGAATCCAAAGTATGCCATATTCTACTGTAGTGCTTTGAAATTCGGTAATTTACTGCTGTAGAAGTCAGAAATCTTCATAAAACTATACATATTTGGTATTTGCACATTTTTGTGCACAAAATATTTTTCTGATATAAATCCCTATATTGAATAATTATATAATTTTTAAATAAATTTTGTATTTAGAACTCTTTAATCTTCTTCCAGAAGTGGAAATACACAAAAACTCTGGCAGATTTAGAAAGCTCAGGTTCTCCCAAAAAAAGAGTCAATGCATAGTTTTCCTAGGTAAACTAAAAATCCCCCCCCCTGGCAAATTTAGTAAAGGGCGAAGTGACTATCGCTGGAGAAAATTCGCCAGCATGACGTCATTTCGGAACTTCATCGATTTACTAACGGTTGCCAATGTAACTTCGCTATCGAAGGAGATAGATTCTAGCGGCACTTCGCTCCCTAACGCCTGGCGAATTTGCACTCTAGTGAACGGACGTAATTACACAAATTCACTAAGATGCAGATTTTAATGAATGTTACCTCTTGCCCCAGACTTGCCTTCACCACCTCAAACCAGATGAAGTGCAATGGATTAGATAGGAGTTCCTAAAAAAATTGTTGAAAATTTTTCTAAGTCCCAAAATACACTAGTGTCTTTTTTTTCAGGATGATAGGCTGAAAAAGAGCATAACCTTTTTTTGGGGTAACCGGCTTCCCCCCTACATTTCCTAACATATGGTACATAAACTATACAGTGGGCTCATGTGTAGGGCATTATAACAACATTATTTTATTTATTTTTTTATTACAGGTTTCCAGGCTTCTGTAGTGTAATGTATTTGCTGTAACATATACGTCCATTGAACTTCAACTTCCTGCCGTATGCAAATTAGCCAAAGCTAGCGCAACTTCGCATCTCTTGCAGCAGTAAAGCTAGTGCAACTTCGCCAGTGTTCTGCACCCTGGACGCAACTTTGGATTTTAGTGAATTAGCATTGTCCTGGCGAATCTACGCCTGGCGGGGTGTTGCGCTGTGAGCAAAGCCGTCACTGGCAAATTTTCGGAGGTCACAAAATTTGCTCCAAAATGTTAAAAAAATATCTGGAACTGGAGTGAAAATGATAAATGATAAATGATAAATTCTGCTGACACTTAAAGGGTTAAAATAATAATTTAAAATTGTTAGAATAGGAGACTACCTTTGCTGGCGTGTAAAATATTTCTCTTTGCAGGCATAAGTTTATATATTTATCACATATATATATAAAAAAGAAAATAGAAATGCATATAATGTTAAAATGTTAATTTAATAAATCGACAGGGAGGATTAATTATTTCTAAGTTTGGATCAAGTACAAGGTACTGTTTTATTATTACAGAGGAAAAGGAAATCCATTTAAAAAATGTGAATTATTTGATTGAGTCTATGGGAGACGACCTTACCATAATTCAGGTTTTAAGGCTAATGGATCCTATACCTGTACTTTGATTAACTGACTCTACACAGGCCCTAATTTCACCTGCCTTCTTTTACCTGCCACCCACTTTATTATAGTTCTGTTGCAACCAAAGAACGGAATCTGTCCTTCAATGTCAAAATTCATTCAATGAAAAATATGTATTTGTTTCTTTCTCCTAGTTATTGTTGGTCCCTACTAAACTTAAAGTAAGGGTTAAAAACGTTCTCTCATGGTCATATCACTTATTAATTTAATATCTTTCAGCACTATTTTATCTTTGAAAAAAAACCTATTAAATTCAGGAACTATATATGACTTTAAACAACATCACCACCTATAAATTCTAGTTATATTTGTTTTTCACAAGCATTGCCCAATCATCTACTGTATATTTTACAAAACTTACATGTGTTGATGTATGCACTTTTTTTTTCTCTTACTGGATAGAGGGAAAAGAGAGAGAGAGAGAGAGAGAGAGAGAGAGAGAGACTTTTCTCTAATTATTCAGTATATGCTTATGCACTTATTCTCTCTTTGGAAAATCATCCCACATAATTAAAAAAAAATAGTTTTGCATATTTTACATATCATAGCTAACCAAGGTTTAATTAATTTAGGAATATATTTTAGGAATATACTGAGGTAAATATGCAGTTTTAGGAAATGCCAACTTTAATGACATTATATTACAAAATGGCTATGTTAGGTATTCAATTTACACTTCATGGTATTTCTTTGAAATGAATTACAATATTAGGTAATGAATAAATGCTTGTATCATAAAAAAGGCAACATAATAGCAACGCAAAAGGTTGGATTCATAAAATACTGTAATGAGCATTTGTGGAGCATTTGTATGTATCGCTCTGGGATCAGTCTTATAATGAAACCAATATAATGTGTAGTCATTAGTGGGAACAATTTTGATTGCCAGATTTTGTTTTGTGTGGTCAACAGTAATGAGATTAATGTCTGCTTTATTATCTGAAACGTATCCCCAGAGGGCATAATATAGATTATTGTCTTTTTCTAGTTAGTCTTTAAAAAGAACTCAGTTATTAAGATTCATTGGCATCGGTTCCATTGAAATGTTTCCAGAATATGAAATTGGGCATGTCACAAATACATTGCATTGGGTACGGTGTGTTTTTGTTTTTACATTATTTTTTCAAATCATATAGTGTCAGTGATCCAGTGAACAATTAGCTGTCTGAGAAATAAGTAGTAATGCTTTTTTGTATATATGTATTTTAGTGGAACATTTATAAATGGATAATGCATTCACACACGTGGGATGGATATTGAGGCCACATTTCACGCCCATACAAATCGATTCACTGGCTTTCCTAACAGCAATAAAGATCTAGCCCGTCTCCAGCTTTAGCAGACAACTATGTAGCAGGAGCTAGAGCATATGCCCGTGTAAAATCAAAATCTCTAGAGTACCAAAACAAAGAGAACCCATCAGCTCTGGAAAAGCGTGGAATGACTTAAACACTCCATTGTATTAAATATGAATGACTCATCATTGTAAAGCACAGCATGGGAGGATCTACAATGTTGTCGATTAGCCACATGATTAACCAGATGACACAGGGAGGCTGCTAAGGTAAATAAGGCAGGCCTTCTGTCACAGCCTCCTCCAGGCTTTTCAAGAAGGTGCTTAGGAGCTTGACTTAAATATAATGAACTGAGTGAAAAGGCAATACATTCAAAGCCTAAAAATACAAGGATAAATTCTCAAGGGATTGTCTATCAAAAGCAGTGTGAAAACATCCTTCTTGTCAACCTACTTCAGCATTGTTCTCTTTCACCACGGTACATTATCTGTTTCCCAAAAAGGGCATTGAATTCTCTTTGTTAAGAGGTGAAAAAACTTACATGAATTAAGAGAGGCCTGCTGAGTCACACCCATTAGGAGCGTGACACTAATGCTTTCTTCTCCCAAAACTGACAGCCTGTTATCCCTGCCAACAATTTAAATACAAGTGTTTTGCACTGCTTCACTTAGCATAAATTAACTCCATAAAAAGGCTGAGAATATATTTGTACTTTTTTTTCTTACTATTTCTTGCCTTTTAAATTGGAAAAACTCTAATAAAAAAAAATTATTTGAAAAAGATATATGGAGATCCTTATTCATGTTTTTTACATACTTTACATTTTCGATATTTTCCATTGTTCAGAAACCGATATTCATAATTAGAAACGCAATGAAATAAATGGAGAGTTAATTTATAAATTTGCTGTATATTTTAGAGTTATTCTGATCATTATAGTTGTCCCTTGGGGACCTGAGATTGATTCCATTTTGGGCACTGCAAGGTGTTTATATGTTCTCCCTGTGTCTGCATGGGTTTTCCCTGGTACTCTGGAGCAAACCTCCAGGCCCAATGCCATTCATGATTGTATACCTAGGGTTCATATTTTTATGCAGACAGCTGCTGGGTCACTTTAGGAAATACACACCACAACAGGTACAACTGGGTCAAAAACAATTATAACTTGTGGCTAGTGATGGGCGAATTATTTCGCCAGGCGCGAACTCAATGCAAATTTCCGCGTTGCACCGCTGGCGAATAAATTTGCAAATTTCAAGCGAAAATTCATGGCCAAATTCAATGTTTTTTTGATGCTACCAGCTTCAAAATTAAACGTCAACATTAAAAAAAATTAAATTTTTTGTTTGTTTTTTTTAAATAGATTTTTCGAGATTTATTATACCCCAGCCCTGGAAATCGAAAATGCACCATCTAAAACCTGTCGAGGTCATGTAGGATTCAATGGCAGAGGTCCATTGAACCATATGAAGTTGTTAATAACCTTCATGATGTCTTCAATTAATCGAGTTTTCCGCTGGAAAGAACTCAAATTGCTTGAATCATTCCAGTTTCCAGGCAAAACCCTCCAAAAAAATGCAAACATCATGCAAGTTGTTAACAACTTCAAATGGTTTAAGGAACCTCTGCCATTGACTCCAACATGACCTAGACAGGTTTTAGATGGTGTATTTTCAGATTCAAGGTTTACAGGGTCGGGTATAATAAAAAACAAACAAAAAATTTGAGGGTTTTTTTAACCCAGAGTTTTTTTTTAAAACCCGTAAGTTTTGAAAACTCGAATTTTCGTGGAAAGCACAGCTCAAACCTTAATAAATCTGCCCCTAGATAATATTATATGAAACATGAACCAATTTATGTGTAACCTTAAACATGACATCTAGGCTGCTGAGAGACCCAGGAAACAAACAGGATACTTTTATTAAACTTTTGGAATTATTCCATTTTTCCAAACCTAAGAAGGGTAACCAGAGTGGTTAAAATTAAATCTCTTATTTATTAAAAAAAAAAGAGAAAGATATTATATATCATGGAATAATAATAATATCTAATGGATAATATAATAATAATATCCATTAGATATTGTGTTGCTTTCCTTTTACATTCTTACAATTACCAATGTCTGTATTGACGCATGGATGGAACTAGATTGCAGAGGTACCCAATGCAAGTCTATAATTTGGGGATTCTCTCTCAATGCCACAGTCCATCTGCAAACACAATAGCCTCCTTAAATTCAAAAGATAATGGAAATGAGCAGATGGGTTTTAGTCATTGTTATGCCAATGGACAAAACTTTCTTGTCTTGGACTTTTTGTTTCTTAAATATTCTCAGATGAAGTCCAGAAACACACAAAGGAAATACAAAAATATTCGTATCCACAGAGCCACAGAGTGGAATTATAAAGCATTATGGAGAATGCATCTTCTAGTATACTCATTTCATATATAATATGCTGTCTTTCTATTTATTATAAGGGATTTGAATCACAGTTCTACCAACCATAATTGTTGTGCTGTTGTGCTTAATTATGAAATGGTATTCATACCACTTAACTGAAACCTAAAAATAAAAAGTATGAGTACATTGACAACACTGAATTTGTGTGTTTGTGAGAGACCATTTAGATCTTAATACAGTGCATACAGTAAATAGCAGTACACTAACAGTGCGCTACACCATGTTTCACCTCACTTGATTCAACTGTTAATTTTTTTGTGTATTTATAAATTACATATAATGTAGCCCATGTGGAGTCACTGAATAGGCTATAATAATTTGTTAACAGTTTCAGATAAAAATGCACTGACAGTTGGACACATCTACAAAACATGGGTTGACATCTCCGTAACCAAATCACACATTTCTCAAAGGAAATAGTACTAATTAGTTCAAGAATTTACAGCCTTTCATTTTATTGACTTGTCTTACTTCCTTCAATAGTCAACTAATGAGCAGAATAATGAGAATGATGAGCTATACAGGCCAGTCATGCTATTCAGTTAAATGGCAAATCAATTATTGAGGATTTTTTAAGACAGCTCATCTGTTGTCTTGCTGTCAGGAGGTATGGATATTTGTTTAAAGACAAAAGCCTTGCAAACTTGTTCAGTTCTTACGAATCATTTAACTTATCAGCACTCAAAAAGGTCACTAGTACATTTAGTCAAGGATAGATAGAGAAATATGGACAGAGATAGATAGATAGATGTAATTTGTTTCTATTTGTAATACCATTGTACCTTAAATGAAAGATAAAGTATAAAGATAATGCTGTACAGTGCACACAAGACATTGTACCTTTCTATAATACTATACATTGGAGAAGACGTACTGCATATAGCATCAGCTAAAACATGTCCAAAATGTGAATGAATTATTATACTATTTATATGTAATGCATTTTTCCTCCCCCAAACATGTATAATAGAAAGAATACCGCACCTGACGTAAAAGAATTCCTAGGAAATTATGCAACAACACAATGGGTACATACTGCAGCATTCACTGATCGTGCTCTTTCAACACATCCATATTATTGATGCCAGCCAGGGCCGGATTTACATAGTGGGCGCCCCTAGGCCCACTGACTGTTCATCGCCCCTGTCCCCTCCCCTTTATTCATGCAAATTTTCATTATGGGGACCGGAGCAATGGGGATTGGGGCACAGGAGATTTCAAAAATTATTGTATCTCCTGGTCATTCCCAGTGTTTTTGAACCAATGTGGATGTGGTTAAGCAGTATGCCACCAACTAAAATCCTGCCACTCTAGGCCCGGGCCTTGGTGGTCTTTCCACAAATCCAGGCTTGATGGCAGCAGAGCCCATAATGAATATCACAAAGCTATAGTCTCTATATTTTGTGAAAATATTTTCTATAACATGCAGTATCTAGTAAAGGTATGGGACCTATTATGCAGAATGCTCGGAACCTGGGGCTTTCCGGTTGACAGATCTTTCTGTAATCTGGATCTTCATACCTTAAACCATTAAATATACCCAATTAACTGGTTCTGCTTTCAATAAGGATTAATTATATCTTAGTTGGGATCAAGTACAAGGTACTGTTTTATTATTACAGAGTGAAAAGGAAATCATTTAAAAAAAATTGTATTATTTGGATAAAATGGAGTCTATGGGAGACGGCCTTTCTGTAATTCGGAACTTTTGGGATAGCCTGTTTCCGGATAACAGATCCCATACCTGTACTGAGAACTCTAAAACAACTGGACTGAACTAAATGCTCAGATAAGTGGTGAACATTTTCAAGATTACTCAGCAAGTCTAGTTGCTTTATACTGATCATTAATCTACTGTATAGCATGACCTTGATATACATATTTCTATGACATGACATATTTTTATGTTATGTTTACTAGGTCCCTTTCTACTGTTCCTGATATAATAGAAGAAACTTAATAACAGAGCTTTCTGCATTGTTTAAAGCCTAGGTGTGCATCCTGTGGAGCATTGAGCTGAATTAAAAGTGAGCTACAACTTTCACAATTCTTTGACACCTGAAGGCTGCCAAGAAATTCTGGGATTTGTAGTTCAGCAGGACAGTATAGGGCTATAAATCTGCATTCAACAGTACTGTATATTCAAGTGGGAAACACATGTAAGCGCTCTGTGGCGGGAGGTATGTACATGGCAGTCATGCACACCCCAGCTCTGGGCTCTGCGCCTCACTGGAGTGACACCATTCACACACAAATACAGTTAGAAAAACTTGTACAGGTATGATACCTATTATCCAGAATGCTCGGGACAGGGGTTTCTGGATAAGAGATCTTTCTGTGATTTGAGCTTCAAACTTTAAACAGATCCCATAATTGTAGACAGTGGTGTAACTAGATATCACTGGACCCCATAGCAAAATGTCTAGACTCCAGAGGTTGACCTGACCAATATTTATTGAAATTGCATATAAATTAGGGCCTCGTGGGACCCCTATACCTTCTGGGCCCCTCTGCAGCCGCAGAGTCTGCTTTCTATGTACGTAGTTACACCCCTAATTGTAGAGCAACTTGCACACAGTTTTTCAAAACAGATACTTATTTGCAATCATATTGGTGAAACGTTTTGGTGGGGAAAAATCTCTGCTTTATGAATAATCTAAATTAATAAAATACTGGAATATGAAGAGGCCTGAATAGAAAGATGAGTATTAATGACAATATATTCGTAGTCTTACATAGTATTTGTTTTTAGGGTCAGTGACCTTCATTTGAAAGCTGGAAAGAGTCAAATAATAAAGAAGAAGGCAAATAATAAAAACTATAAAAAAAATAAACAATTAAGACCAAAGGAAAAGTTGCTTAGAATTGGCCATTCTTTATTATACTAAATGTAAACTTAAAGGTGAACCACCTCTTTAAGTAAATTGATGACAAATTATAAATACAAGAAAAAGGCAAGAAATCTTCAATCAACACCATATTTCATGTATAAGAATCACAGAGAAAAATTATGAATTTCAATATCATTTTGACAAATCTACCCATTAGTAATAACTTTACTCCCTGAATCATATTTAGGGCTGCCACTAAACCAATAACATTTATTTTATTTCCTGCTTTCCAAAAACAGTAGAAAAAAAAATAGAATCCTGGGCCGGCACAGACTGGGGTCATGCACATACTGTGGTAAGAAAATAATTCCCTAACAAGATAAAAAGTCATTAAAATATGAAGCAGAAGCAGCCTACTTTTAGAGTTACTGCTCCAAATGATCCCCTAAATACAAAAGCACTGCTTTATGAGCACCTAAGCTAATCAGCTTAACTCTGGTGACCATAAAACTGAAATATAATTATGGCATTAAAGATGCCTATATTTGAACTTAATTATTAATTAATTTAATGAGAGTAGGTGAGCTCGTAAAATTGCTAATTAAATAGATCTGTAAAAGTGCAGACAGCAGAGGATTTACCAAAGGATGAATCCCATTAGTGTGTATTGGCTATATCAATATTCCATTAATCCAAAGAATGCCAAAGATTCTGTCTTGGATTCTGCTCATATGAAAATGATAGATCAACCATGGAATAAAGGTATTCTATTTAAGAGTAATAATAAACACAAACATTAACAAACTTAAGGGAAGATTTATCAAAGCTTGTTCATCATTTTCACATTGTTAATCCCCTGTAAAAAAAATTACAGATCATTTAAAATTTTACAAATATTTCTCCGTTTGAAGCAGCAAGAAAGACATATGTAACAATTCTATAAAACCCCCATAGTCTTGCACTGTGTTAAAATTATTACAATACTAATTATTTTTTGGAGAATTTACAAATGTAAAGGAATAGGAACTTTTTGAATCTGATGGTTGATGAATGGGCACATATGATACTGGGAATGCCTCAGTTTGAATGTTAGCGAATGTGCCACTTACTGCCTTTTGCAGAGGTGTATGCATGGTAAAAACTTAGAGTGGTACTGATTTACAAATATAGGTGCTATATTGCAATTCCTAAATTGCAGTTACTAATAGCAACCATTAATCAGTTTATTACAAGTTAGAAAATGGCATCTAATTGATTACATTTGAAAAATGCACTTGCTCTGTTTAATATATTTGTTCATAAATTAGCATTATTTCGTATTTATAAATAGTAGGACCTGTCAACAAATTGCTTTATCTAAAGCAAGCTTTGGAAGCACTAATGAGCTACAAAAGTACAAACCTATGATTAAGTACAATATTACTAGCGCTAGCCCAAATCTCCCAACTATCCTTAGGCTCTAGATACAAATGGTGCTGATGGATTTTGCAATTTTATACCTGGGTGCAGGCCAGGATAAACTCAACTCACACCGACACTACCCACAAATCCTTAACCCACAATTGATCCAAATCTGCAAAATGTTGCAATTGTAGAACCAGCACCCAGCCTTCTTGCTCTATAGGTTACTTTTGAACATGACTCTTTTTCTAAGACAGGAAATCTTCAGGAGTAGTGGAGGGGTGTACTTTCCCAGTCTGATCCGCACCCCACATTTTTACCAGAACCCACCCGACTGGCAGTAATCCCATGGACTTTGGGTCAAGCCACACATCACTAGAAACCACTATAGTGTGGGGACTGTTATTGCCAGTGGGTTAACTTGAGAAATGAACTGGGAGGGTAGTATTGCCTGATGTATTGGAGCGACGTAGATCTGTCTGCAATACCTTACTCTACTACTATTGTACCAATTGGGATTTCTGTAGAGAGAAATAACCCCTTATTAATCAATTTATTTGGATATGATTCCCTTATCAAGGTATTGCTTGATTTATCATTAACATTTATTTCTAGCATTGATGGTGTAGCTTGTTGTTCAACAAGATCAATTTAATTTTTGAATTCTATGATATATGGTAAATACTGTAAAATATAAAAATGAAATACAAGTATGAGACCTTTTATCCAGAATGCTTGGGACCTGGGGGGGGGTTTGGATAAAGGATCTTTCCGAAATTTGGATCTTCATACCTTTTATCTATTAGAAAATCATGTAAACATTAATAAACCCAATAGGCTGGTTTTGCTTCCAGTACAGATTAATTATATCTTAGTTGGAATCAAGTACAGTAAACACAATGTACTGTTTTATTATTACAGAGAAAAAGGAAATCATTTTTAAAAATGTTGATTATTTTGATAAAATGGAGTCTATGGGAGATGGCCTTTCTGTAATTTGGAACTTTCTGCATAAAGGGTTTTCGGATAACGGATCCCATACCTGAATTATAAATAATTCTCTACTGTACAATCTGTCAGGGCAGTTTGTATGATAAAGAATCATGTATGGCCTATGTATTCTACAAATACGGTTCCTAGGCAAAAACAACCCTCTTTAAACCTTAGTATGGGATCTCTTATTAAAAAAACCCAATATCCAGAAAACTCTGTCTGTTTGATATAAAGTCAATTCAAGCAAATAATTCTAATTTTTAAATTAATTCTTTTTTTCTCAATGTTAATAAAATAAATGTATTATTAAATAATAATAATGAAACAACTTAAATCCATATTGGTATCAACCCAATCCTATTTTCTTCTATTTATTTAATGTTTAAATGTCTTCATTAGAGTTAAGGTATGGAAATTCATACCTTAAACCCCTTATTCAGAAAACACCAGGTCCCAAGCATTCTGGCTAATAGATCCTATATATATATATATACACGTGTGTGTGTGTAGACATCATACTAAAAATAAAAACACAAAAAGTATTCATATATAAGAATTAATTTTAATTTACAGTGCTATTTCAGAACCCTGTATCTAAGATTATTTAAATTGCATTCATATAATAAAACTTTCATACTTGCCCAGGGCTTCATTTTTTTTTGTGAAACATTGCCACAACATGCCAGATGTTCTCAAAGTGACCTTTGAAGTTTATAATGAGCACAAAGAATAAAGAACAATAAATGTCTTGTCAGGGTGTGCAGAATGAGGAGTTGTCTTTAAGTTAATAAAGACATTTTTGAGCAGCTAGATTGCTTCCTGAGTTTGTGATGCAATGTATAATGGAGCTAAAGTGATTTAATTGCGTGGATTTTTGTTCCAAAATAATATTTAGGTGTTTTTAGTAGTCACAGGAACATTGTACCACAAAGGAAAATACATTGCCAAAGTTAATAACTAAATATTTAATTTATAAATGATGAAAAACCTAGGCCAGTATGCTCTGTACAGATATCATTTGAAACCAACCAGAGTTCTAAATTCGGTTTTATGAAAAAGCAAAAGCCTGAGACACCTATTTTTCCCTTTCCTTTATGGTGAAAACATCTTGTAAACCAGGGTGTTGTTGATATCTGGGATGTGTCTCTTTTTTTGTGATTTTATTACAAAAAAGGGACTTTCCATGCTCATATGTGAATAGGTGTCACTATCACTTTTATTTAAGCCCATTGGGCTCAGTTGGTTATACTATGTAGAAAAGTCAGAAACTACATTTTGTAAATGCACGAATAACCATAAAACGTAAAAAGATTTTCTTTTTCTCTGTAAAAATTAAACAGAACCTTGTACTTGATCCAAATTAACATATAATTAATCCATATTGAAAGGTAAAATAATCATAGTGGGTTTATTTAATGTTTAAATGATTTTTGGTAGATTTAAGGTATGAAGATCCAAACTACGGAAAGATCCATTATCTGGTATAACCTAGCATTCTGGATAATAGGTCCCATACCTGTACTTACAACCCATGAAAGAGGAGAACAGTTGGGATTGGTCCTGTCACTAGGGATGTAGCGAACTGTTCGCCGGTGAACTTGTTCGCGCGAACTTCGACCGTTCGCGTCCGCCGAATGTTCGCGAACGTCGCGCGACGTTCGCATTTTGAGTTCGCGTTCGATTCGAATACAAATCGTTCGACCATTCGAATTCCTTCGACCGCTAAAAATCGAACGATTTCCATTCGTTCGAACGATTGTAAGCATTCGATCGAATGAAAAGCATTCGATCAAATGCTTCGATCGTTCGATTCGAATGAAAATCGTTCGATCGAACGATTAAAATCCTTCGATCGTTCGAATCGAACGATTTTAGCGGGTGTTCGAAGTGCGAACTGTTCGCGAACGTTCGCATTTTTTGCCGGTGTTCGCGAACGGCGTTCGCGAACACCAAATCGGCAGTTCGCTACATCCCTACCTGTCACAACAGGTTTGGATTTCACTGGTGAAAGTCTGTGTAAGTGGTGAAAAATATTGACTATTCCAATTACTTCAGCTCATTAGGTCATTGTTTTTTTTTATTACCTTGGTTTCTGCTATGTGTGGCTTTTAAATGAGTTGTTCCCCTTTGAGTAAACTCTTAGTATGATATAGAGAATGATATTCCGAGACATCTTGCAATTGGTCTTCATTTTTTTTAATTATTTTTGGTTTTTTAATGATTTCACTTTCTGTTTAACAGATTTCCAATTTGGAATTTTAGTAGTTATCTGGTTGCTAGGGTCCGACTTACCTTAGCAACCAAGGAATGGTTTGAATGACAGACTGGTATATGAATGGAAGAACACTTGAATAGATAGGAAAGTAATAAAAACTAAACAATAGAATTGTCGCCATAGTTTTTTGGCTTCTGGGGTGACCCCCATTTTAAAGAGGCTAATAATTAAAAACTATAATAAATGCATAGCTTAGCATTGATCATTGAATAACATATTAAAAGTTAACATAAAGGTGAACTACACCTTTAATGTATTCATAAATTATACTTTTCTCACTGTAAATATGTTATATTATGCTATGCCTGTGGTTCTATAACTTATCATTGGCTACTTTAGTTTAAAAGTCAGTTGGATGTTTGAAATGCAGCTCATGTTTGGATAATAAACTTTACACTTTTCCAAATTCTGTCCTATATGTATAAATATATATTAAAAAAGCTAACCTGAAGAAACCCCATGTGATCAATTTTGAAAACGCCTTCAAAAATAAAACAAAATAAGTATCTTAATAGAATTACCAGGATGTATTTCCTAAAAGCCACCCAAGTATAACTATTTATTTTAACTAAAGTAATCAAGATTAATGGAAGCAGTTATGACACATGCTGTTTGCTATGAAACAAACAGAGCAATTGCTCAGGGCAAACTTCATTAAGAAATCAGATAAAATTAGTAAAACTGATTATATTTCAAAACTCAGCAGCAGCTCAGATTGCAGTAAGGAGACTCCAATTAACACAATTGGTCTTGTTTGGAATCAGTGTTTGTAATCTCATTAGTTTATCACTTTTTAATCATTTTGATCTCCCTCTGTAAAGCTGGCCATAGATGTTGAGATTTTTAAAAGATCAGATCCTGATCGTGAGACCACGATCTTCTCAGAACGATCGTACGATCGTACGAATCTACCATCAACTAAAAAGACCAATTTACCAGGAAAACAAAGGGGAGCTGCCTGCTTGGCCCTGCAAACATAGATAGATTGCACTGGGACCGACAAAGATTTTTTGACCTGGCCGATCAATTTCCTGAGAGATGTCGGCCGAAAAATCGTAAGATGTCTGATCGTTCGAATACCACTAACCGCACGATAATTTCGAAGGATTGGTCGGGCTTCCCTAAAATCGGTCGTTCGGCAAGAAGAATCGTCGCGTCTATGGGGACCTTAACTTGTCTTATATCTTTACTTTAGATAGTTTTAGTATAGCATCATCTGAAGCATTCACACCTTATACATGTATGGGACCTGTTATCCAGAATGCCCAGAACCTTGTGTTTTCTGGATAAGGGATCTTTCCATAATTTGGATCTCCATACCTTAAGGGGCACATTTACTAAGGGTCGAATATCGAGGGTTAATTATTAAGGGGCACATTTACTAAGGGTCGAATATCGAGGGTTAATTATTATCGATCGAACGAAATTCCTTCGATCAAAAAAATCTTGGAAAGCCTATGGGTACCTTCCCCATAGGCTAACATTGATGCTCGGTAGGTTTTAGGTGGCGAAGTAGAGGGTCAAAGTTTTTTTTAAAGAGACAGTACTTCGACTATCGAATGGTCAAAGAGTCGAACGATTTTTAGTTCGAATCGTTCGATTCAAAGTCATTGTCGAAGGTCGAAGTAGCCAATTTGATGGTCGAAGTAGCCAAAAAAACAAAAAATCAAAGTTTTTTTTATTCTATTTCTTCACTCAAGCTAAGTAAATGTGCCCTAAGTGTACCAACAATTAATTTAAACATTATTTAAACCGAATAGGATTATTTTGCCTCCAATAAGGATTAAAGGAATGGTTCACCTTTGAAGTGACTTTTAGTATATTATAGAATTGCTAATTTAAAGCAACTTTTCAATTGGACTTCATTTTTTTTATAGTTTTTTTAAATTATTTGCCTTTTTCTTCTCTTTCTAGCTTTTAAATGGTTGCTAGGGCAATTCAGCACCTAGCAACCAGACTGCTGGCATTGCAAACTGGGTAGCTGCTGAATAAAAAGCTCAAAAACCACAAATAATGAAAAAATTAAAACCAATTGCAAATTATATCATAATATTACTCTTTACATCATATGAAAAGTTAATTTAAAGGCGAACAACTCATTTGATTCTATTCTAGACTGGATCAAGTACATGGTAATTAAAATAAATTTTGATTATTTGATTAAAATGGAATCTACAGGAAATGCCCTTCCCTTAATTTGGAGTTTTTTGGAGAACAGATTTCCGGATAACACATCCCATACCTGTATCTGTCTTTCTGGTTATCATCCTAAGCAGTGTTTCTTAAAGAAAAATATGACAGTATCAGTAATATTGTGGTTATGTGTTTCAGCCCACAGGAGAGCTCAGATATTTCTCTTCCTTTATGCTATACCTGGTTATTTCTGAACTAGTATACTGTATTAAAGGGACAAACAATAGCAATTATAATTATTTCTCACTGCATCATATTAAAATTATTAAAGGACTCTGCCTTTAAAAGGTTACCTATCATGCTATGGGGTGCCGTTTGTCCCAAATACATTCTGTATATAAAACTATCCCTAATACACAGAATTAATGTCTTTCATGGTATATAAGTGTAGGGACCTATAGGATATCCTATCCCTATAGAGTTAATCCCCTACTTTTGTATGTAGTTCTCTTTTCCCTTGTTATTGGGCCAAGCCCTTGTAACTGGTAAAGTGTAACATCCACACCTATTGGACAAAGAGTGTAATGACACTCCCCTGCCACACTGCTATATATTGTTGTGCAGGGAGTGTCCTCTTCCTCTTTGGCTCCTGGTGCTGCTGCTAGGTGAATCTCCACTGAGCCTGGGATCACCATAGGCCCCAGTAAGCATTTACCCCAGAGGGACCTGACACCTTTGGTGCTAAGTCGGGGGCCAGGTAACCCCGTGAACGAGGACCAGTTAAGATAGTAAGATCTTGTTATAGTCTCTCTAGGAGAGAAAGACAGAGAGGTGTAGCAGAAAGAGCAGTTGTCGCTCCAACGAGGATTGTAGTAGGGAGTAGCTTCCCACAAGGCCTGTTTGCCTTTAGAGCAGGGAACTCAGTTGATAGGCATCTAGGTGAGCAAAGGACTACCTGTACCCTACCTGATAGATCCCGATCCCCTCACTGGCAACGTCGGTTGAACTGGGAATTGATGTACACCTATCTGCAATATCCTTTGGGAGTCGCACCTGTTTGACTGTGAACCTTGTACTGTCCAAAGTGATTCCACCTGCTGTGTCCTCAGTATATTTGTAAGTAAACCTGTGGTCATTTGCCTCTGGCATAATAAATCTGTGCTCCTGTTTTACCTTTTTAAAGAACCTCCTGGCGTCCATTATTCTATTTTACATTTAAATGCCTGTGAGTTGTAGTTCAACTACAGTTTAAAGGGGAAGCTTCCATTTGGCGAATGCTCTGCCCTGGGTGAAGATTCGCAATGTAACCCATGCTCACTACCTAGCTGGTCACCCTTAACTTCTAATTGGCAGAATAGGCCAAGAAAGCGTTACATAAGTATTGTATGACCACACACAGTTAAAAAAATATACAAAAGATTTATTTCTATGAAAGAATGAAAACAAAATCTGGTTAGTGCACAAAAGGATGTCATTAAATCACAAACTCCATTCTGTACAGTTTAACAAGCAATCTGTCTCACAAATGTATAACCTCCATGTAACAGACACACTTATGTGCAGAGTTACTTACAGAATGTATTATCTAAAAAAAAACTTGGACATAATATATAATAGTGTAACTAACTAGTGCATGACAAGCTAGATTTGAATGACAAAATAGATATTTGTGACAGAAAGCAAGATTTTATAGAACAGGATTCATTCTTTCCACAAAATAAAAGCTCAGTTTCACAAAACAGATAAAATAACCATTCTGTGAAGCAACACTGTCAGTCACATTCCTGAACCAATAAAAACAAAGCTTATTGCCATATAACAAACCTACGTTTGAATGCTGTTCATAGACTTCAGTTCAGCATTCAACACTATCATTCCTCAGCATCTGATAGAAAAGCTGAGCCTGCTTGGACTGAACACCTCCCTCTGCAGTTGGGTTCTGGACTTCCTAAACGACAGACCTCAGTCAGTCAGGATTGGAAACATCATCTCCAGAACCACCACACTGAATACCGGAGCCCCTCAAGGCTGTGTGCTTAGTCCTCTACTGTTCACTCTGCTGACGCATCACTGTGCAGCCATGCACCGCACAAATCACATCATAAAGTTCGCTGAGGACACGACCGTGGTGGGTCTCATCAGCAATAATGACAAGTCACCATACAGAGAGGAGGTGCAGCGGTTAACAGACTGGTGCAGAGCCAACAACCTGTCTCTCAATGTAGGCAAACCAAAGGAGATGGTTGTTGACTTTAGGAAGACTAGGAGTGACCACCTGCCACTGTACATCGATGGCTCTAATATGGAGATCGTCAAAAGCACCAAATTACTTGGTGTCGACCTGGTGGAGAATCTGGTCCCACAACACCAGTTACTTAGCCAAGAAAGACCAACAGTGCCTCTACTTCCTGCGCAAGCTGAGGAAATCCCATCTCCCCCTGTAAATACTCAAAACCTTCTACAGAGGGACTATCAAGAGCATCCTGAGCAGCTGTATCACTGTCTGGGCTGGGAACTGCAAGACCCTACAGAGGATAGTGAAGACAGCAGAGAAGATCGTAGGTGTCTCTCTTCCTTCCATCACGGACATTTACACCACTCGCTGCATCCGTAAAGCCACCAGCCTTGTGGCTGATCCAACACACCCCTCACACTCACTATTCACACTCCTGCCATTTGGAAAAAGGTGCCAAAGCATTAGGGCCCTCACTACCAGACTGTGTAACAGTTTCTTCCCCCAAGCCATAAGGCTCCTGAATACTCAGGGACCTGACAGATCTCTCTCACACCCACACTCCATCTGACCTTACTATATACCACACTGTTACACAGCCACTGTACGCCATGGATGAATGGCCATTGGATACAGTTGTTCCCTATGAGCACATCTGCACTTTGTCATGTTCTTTATCATGTTCTTGCTACTGTCATGTCACAATGATACACCCATCATGTCTGAAATTTAGCATTATTTAACATATTACATCTGCTGAGTGTGCACTGTCTTGTCCTGTCCCTGCACTGTGCTGACCTGTCTTGCAGGAGTTGCATATTTTTTGCACTTGCACTTTTTGTCTGTTGTCCGGTACATCTGTGTTGTGTTGTGTAGCACCATGGTCCTAGAGGAACGTTGTTTCTTTTCACTGTGTACTGTACAAAAGTATTTGGATGAAATGACAATAAACTCACTCTTGACTCTCTTGACTCAAACAAGATGAGAAGTTGCCCTAAGGCACAGTATGTGGCCTGCTATAGAGGGCGCCCTCTAATGTACCCTGTGCTGCATAGTAATAAACATGAACAAACATTTCCTAAAAGGGCTGCTGTTAAACACTACAGGTTCACATTTCACTTTTCACCTGGGCAGCCCTTCCAAAGACCAGGATTTCCGGATGAAATCCGGACAGGTGGCAGTCCCACATCTCTGGCTAAACCTATTATGTAGTAGTTGAACTATAGCTAAGCGCATTATTAAGAGACTGCTAAAAGCTAACTGGTGCAAGATTACAGCTAGGAGGAGACATTTGAGCCTAACAATCATATACAAAACTTATAACAAACTGAGGGTTTGTCAGACATCATTGAAGGGATATTAGACCAATTATAATGATGGGTTAGGCTGCAAGATGTGTGATAAACTGGCTGGTAGTGGATAAAATGATTCTGCTGCGTTAGTTCAGGCAAAGCAGCCAGACAAGCACAGTGGGGCTCATTTATTAACGCAGCGCAGCGCTAAAAAGAGCGCAGTGGCCAGACATTTGCCCAGCGCATGCGAGTATTTAATAATGTAGCGCACGATACCTTAACAGTGCGATTTGTGCGCTAATGTAGACACAAGACAGGTGCGACGTGTGAAACTGCGTATCAGCTGTCGCAGTGCTTATAATAAATTGTGCGCACAGGAAGATACCGCAAAGGTAAGGATTAGTTGTGCTCATGTATGAATGCGCTGCTTTAATTAGTTGCGTCACATATTGCGCATATTGCGTTCACTTAGACGCATCTGCATTTGTTTCTGTGCTAATATTTGTTTGGTTGCAAAGGTGTTTAGCCTACCTGATACCCTTAAAGGAACCTTGGTCAATATAAACATGTTGGGTGGAAGGCGTGGTTAATATGCACTTTACAAGGGTTGTTCATCTTGAATATACTAACGCAGCTGGGCAGGAATGCGCATTTTGAAGAGCGTTACTATTACGCCACGAAGAGGCAGGCGTAAAAATTGTGGTGCTGTTGCCCGGGTGCAGTTTTGCACATATACAGACGCAAATCTGCGACGGCCGCAGTGCAAGCGCATTGTAGCCACGCCCACAGCCACGCCCCTAACAACCACGGCATCGTTTGCGACATAAATGCCCAATCTTTTGCGCAATGCGCATAAACAAAACCATCGCAAAAGCTCTGTGTTATGCGCAATATCACGCAAATATATTAGCGATCACGCTTGTGATGGCGCAGACAACCTTTTGCGTCCACTTATGCGCTGCGCTGCTTTAATAAATGAGCCCCAGTAACTTCTGGACTCCGTGATGTAACTAGCTATTACTGGACCCCACAGCAAATCATTTTTCAGGACCCCAAAATGTTTAGAGGTTGACTTGTTTTACCAATATTTATTGAAAATGTATATGAATTAGAGCCTCATGGGCCCCTATACCTCTTGGGCCCCCCTGTAGCCGCAGGGTCTACTTCCTCTGTAGTAATGCCCCTGCTTCTGGTACATTTATTACAACATGGCAGGTAGGTGTGGCCTTTCCCATTATTACTCTCAGCTTAGTCAGGAAGAGGGAAACAGGAACAGGAGTGAATCATAAGACAATGGCAAAACAGCAGGAATGCCCTTAACCAAAATGGCCACACAAGCAGGTTACTACAATAAGAATAGCCATATCACCTAAAATTATCATATTTATGTTTTGCATACTTTTCTTTCTCTACAATCATTATAAGTACAGCATTATATTTCTCAGCCAATTGTAAGAATTTCCAATTATAAACCTGTAGTGTTTAACAGGAGCCCTTTTAGGAAATGTTTGTTCATGTTTATTACTATGCAGCAGAGGGGACATTAGAGGGCGCCCTCTATAGCAGGCCAGATACTTTGCCTTAGGGATGATGCAGCCATGTGGAGCAGAGCTGGCAACTTCTCATCTTGTTTGTTATATGGCAATAAACTTTGTTCTTATCGGTTCATGAATGTGACTGACAGTATTGCTTCACAGAATGGTTATTTTATCTGTTTTGTGAAACTGAGCTTTCATTTTGTGGAAAGAATGAATCCTGTACTATAAAATCTTGCTTTCTGTCACATATCTATTTTGTCATTCAAATCTAGCTTGACATGCACTAGTTAGTTACACTATTATATATTATGTCCAAGTTTTTTTTACATAGATTCTGTCAGTAACTTTGCACATAAGTGTGTCCTTTACATGGAGGTTATACATTTGTGAGACAGATTGCTTGTTAAAATGTACAGAATGGAGTTTGTGATATAATGACATCCTTTTGTGCACTAACCAGATTTTATTTTCATTCTTTAATAGAAATAAGTCCTTTGTATATTGTTTTATCTGTGTGTGGTCACAAATACATATATACCATGAGAGACATTGATTCTGTGTATTAGGGACAGTTTTGTATACAGAATGTATTTGGGACAAATGGCACACCATATCATGCTGCTTCAATGAAAATAGCCCCCAAAATCTTACTAGCTCTATCATACCATTCCACTTCTGGTGGCTGCTTTTATAGGATATGCTGGATAGCTGTAGGCACTTGTGGCATAGCTGGAAACCAGCCAATACCCATCCTGTGTATAGGCAGACAGACGCTCAGAAGACCTGACAGGGAACTGCAGCTTATTTTTCTCCAAGTGAAAGCAGAGAAATCACTTTCCATATTGTAATATAACCTGTGGCCTTATATGACTTGCCCACTATTTGTTTGTAATACAGAGATAATGGTATGATCCTCTTGCATTTGTAATTAAGATTCAGCGATCTACTTTTGAGAACTAAGGGGTGCAATGGCAGGCAGTGGCGTAACTAGATATTACTGGGCCCCACAGCAAATTATTTTTCAGGCCACCAAAATTTTTAGCAGTTGACTTGTATTACCAATATTTATTGAAACTGTATATGAATTAGGGCCTTGTGGGGCCCCTATACCTCCTGGGCCCCCCTGTAGGCGCAGGGTCTGCTTCCTCTATAGTTACGCCCCTGATGGCAGGGTTTGAATGAAGGAGTATACTGTACATCTCCTTTACAGTTACATTTAAAAAGTATGGTTTTCCATGCACCAAGGCATTAGAAGCTCTCAAAATAACGAAGTACATAAATATTGATACAAAAAAGGGGGGGGGTTGATCAATGCACATTCCCTGGTCATCTAATTCATTAGTAATTTTATTTCTGTGCAAGTACAAACTGCATATCCTTAAAAGCAGGGGGTTTTCGTTACAAAGATATAATCATAAAATTGGAAATCACCATACCACGTCAAGCTAAGTCCCATATGGTGGTCCTTAGTGATGTGCGAATTTGCGGTGTTTGGTTTCAGCAAAAAATTCTTGAATTTCCTGCGTAATTCGCGAAACGGCGCTGGCGTCTCGTTTTTTTTACGCCGGCATCTGTTTTTTTTATGCCGGCTTCCGTTTTTTCGCCATCAATTATCGCGGCCGTTTCGAGAATTTATTCGACGGCGGCGAATCGCACAAATTCGCCGCAAATTAGCGCCTGCCGAATAAATTCGCTCCATCACTAGTGGTCCTTACTATTTGTCACTGGTAATGTTTTTCACCCATTTTTAAAGATGTAAGACCACCATTAAAGGAATGAGTGTGGGGATGCTGCAATCACACCTAAATGTGGCCTTTGTATAATAATATATAAGTACAATGGAAGTACAACTGATCAGGACAAGACAAATTAGCTACAAGCATACAAAATAGATGGCATTGAACACATTCCCTGATCCACTTTTTCATTTGTAATTTATTATCTGAGAAAGTTTCTTCAAAAGCATGGGTTTTTAATTTAGTTAGACTGCCATCTCAATACATGGCTGCATTTCTTCACATAATTCTTTTAGAAATGTAAATATATGTGCAAGTGCATATATCTTGCACTTTTTTTATTACATAAAATTGCCAAGCCATCTCCACTTACATATAAGGAGATACCACAAAAAGGATAAGGTGGATAATACAACAAAGCAGAAATATTTAGTAATATAATGCAGCAGGAAGCCAGAAAACTTTTCCATGGTTAACTCTATTGCAGCATTAGAAACAGCATTAACTATTATGATCATTAGTTGCTTGGAGACATTTCAGCTGCTCCTAGCCTTAAATGTTATTGTATATGGAAGCTATCCCATTTTACACAATGGTAACCCTGTCTTAAGTTGAATATACAGTATACAATTCAGGTATGGGACTTGCTATCCAGAATGCTCGGGACTTAGGTTCTTCTGGATAACGGATCTTTCTATAATTTGGATCTTCATACCTCCAGTCTGCAAGAAAACCATGTAAACATTAAATAAACCCAATAGGTTGGTTTTGCTTCCAAAAAGGATTCATTTTATCTTAGTCCCTTATCTGTATAGTAGACATAGAACCCGTTTTCAGAAGCAGGATATTCGATACATTGTCTACATGACACATATATATTATTATGATATTATGGCTTTGGTGACATAGAAACAAACTAAATGCCTACCAAATCCTAATTCAATAATAATAAAACCCAACAACATAAAACATAATTTAGTCTTTTTTTCTTGTCAGATTATCAGTATTTTTCTTGCAGTTGTTCCATCTTTATTTATCATAACAACAAAATACATTGTCTTAAGGTTTGTAAAAAGCTAATGTGTAAATAAATTGCCAAAGAAAGAAGTAAAAAGGAACACAAATGCCACAATGTCATTTTGCTTTGACAACATAAAAACAGTAATTTGGTATAAAGACTGTTTTGTTAAAACTGCCCAGGCAGTTCTTTTATAATGTGTGTGCGGTCGTGTGTGTTAGCATTAAAAGTTACCATTTTACAGTGTCATTTGTATTTGTGGACAGCAAGGGGACTGATATTCTGCCCTTAATATGGCATCTGGGCTTGAAGTTAGTGTTTCAATTACATAGAAATATCTGTTCTTCTTTTCCCCCATTTCCTACAAGCATGATTACAGTGAACACACACATAAAGAAAACAAATTGCAAAAGCTAATTTGGCAGTGAAGCATAGCCTTAGTCACATTCAACCTCAACCTCTAACTTGTAATTTTTTAAAGAAATATGACCTTATTTGCTATGCCCTGTTGTATTCCTGAATCAATTACCACTACAGACTAAAGGTGGCCATACACGGGCCGATAAAAGCTGCCGACAGACTGTGTCGGCAGCTTATTGGCCCGTGTATGGGGGCCCCCGACGGGCTTCCCCGATCGAGATCTCGATCGAATGGGTTTAAAAATCCCGTCGGATCGCGGCCGCATCTGTTCGTTGATGCGTTCCCGCGATCCGACCGCCCGTTTGCCGAATGCTAGTATCCGATCGTTGGGCCCTAGGGCCCACGATCGGATCTGCCCGATATTGCCCACCTCAAGGTGGGCATATCGGAGGGAGATCCACTCGTTTGGCGACATCGCCAAACGAGCAGATCTATCCATGTATGGCCACCTTTAAGGGCCAATTTATTAATCTGCGACCTTTTCAGGTCGGGCTTTTTGACATCCAAAATCCGAAAAAGTTGCAGGAAAGAAAGCACAACATTTTCAGGATTTATAATGCGCCAAAATTTCAACAATTCCAAATAAAAAAAATACTTGTCAAAATCATGTAGACGTCAATGGCAGATGTCCCTTAATACAACTGGAAGATCTTTCTTTGATTCATGGTTTTAGAGATTTTCAAGTATTTTTTAAGCTGGTTCTTGTGCGACAACACTAAAGAGTTGCAGTTTTCGTGACTTTTCTGTGACTTTTTCCATTCGTGCTTTTTCAGTTCTGATTTTTTTAATACATTTCATGACATTTGTGATTTTAGAGAAAGTGAGTTTAGATGTGGATTCAAAAACCTTTAAAACCACTAGAATAAGACGATGCAATAAATAGATGCTTGTGTACATATATAGAATAACCAAGCATATCCTGTAAAATGCATAGGGAATAATTTACCCCATTGTAAAAATATAAGGATATTATAAGTCATTTGAGATGTTTCATGACTCTAAGACCAAAGGCCAAGGTCATGGAATTCAAGGTTGACTTTTAATATCCTCATATTTTACAGCAGGGTTCCCCCTATTATTTATTATAATCAATGAGTCATGTGACACAAGTTACATCACTAAACACTGATTATAACTAATGACATTACTAAGTACTGTTTATATAGTGAATAAAGTACCCCCTCTTGTAAATTATAAGGATATTATAAGTTACCAAAGATATTCATGACCATATAAAAACATGAGGCCGAAGGCCTCATGGAACTCCGAGGTAACTTCTAATATCCTCATATTTTGATATTTTGCAACTGGGGGTCCTGTATTAATTATAATACACAAGTTTCAGCGAGTCATGTGACAGAAATGACATCAGAACTCACCATTTATATGGATATCATTTACAAGATATTCATGGCTTTTCTGTATTTTAAGGATATAATTGATAGGATATTCATGGCTCTTATATAAAAGTGTTTATAACAGTGTTTATACATCCTTATGTCTGTTCTAATCATTATACCCGTGGCTCCCACAACAAATACAGCGTTGATTGCATTAGTGAGAGCTGTTTTGGTAAGGGGTGGGTGAGGGGTGGCATGTAGACATCCCTGCTCCTGCAGCCTACTCATAACTTGCGTGTCATTCATACAGAACATTCTTACAGACCACAGTCCTCTAGCACTTATGTCCTGGGAATGAGTAAATGACCCTAGCCTATCTGAGTAAAGCATAAAAACCAATCATCATACAAAGATTGATAATAATAGTAATAATAATAGTAATAAAAGCAAAAAAGTGAGAATTTGATGGACCATACCATGCTACCAATTAATTACACACACCCCATTTTTACTGTCTGAAAAGAAAAACTGGTCAGCATTTGCAAAAACTACAGAATGAGATTTAATTTACATTTCACTCCTGTAGCTTATGCCATTGGCACCTAGTGCATCCATATCTCAGCTGAATTCCTTAAATGCATTATCTTATTGGTCTGAAAGTTTTCAACATTCTTATTTGCAGAAGGAAATGAGAGCAAATCATTTATGATGGATTGCCTAATTTTAAGGGCAAAATAAACCAGCTTTATAAGGCACTTGATTGCCGCATTATTAGTTAATAGAAACATTTATCAATTTCCCACAAAAAATCTTATAGAAATTATTGGATTTTAAAACTTTCATTAACAACATGAATATGGTAATAACAAATTGGGTCTGGCTTGAGGCAAAGAGTTACATATCTTCTTCTTTTCTGTTCTTTCCTGCCTTAGCAATCTATGAAATTGTCGAAATAAGCGGATAAATTAAGGGGAAAGTAATTGCAATTAATATGTTGCTCAATGGAAAACTGCATGTTCCTTTCTAGAAAATTATAGCAAGATAAATCTGTTAGTTGATATTTGATCTTGGTCTATAGTTATAATAATTTCATAACAGTTTATATTAAACTGCTACTACAGTGTGATTACTAACTAATTCTAAAAAAACATGACTGACCAAACATAATTCTAGTGATTAACATTACTTACACAGTGGGGCAAATTTACTAAAGGGCAAAGTGGCTAACGCTACCAAATATTCACCAGCGTGGCGTAATTTTGCCACTTCGCCAATTTACTAACGGGTGCTGGCGTAAATTCGCTAGCGAAGTGGACCTACTCTATCGCTACTTCGCACCCTTACACCAGACGAAGTTGCGCTCTGGCGAAGGGACGTAACTACGCTAATTCACTGAGTTGCAGATTTTCGTGAACGTTACCTCTTGCGCCAGAGGGTACCCTCCTTCCCCCCCCCCTACATTTGATAACATATGGCACCTAAACTATACGGTGGGCTCAAGTGTAGGGCATTAAAATACATTTATTAAAGTTCCCTGGCCTTGTGTAGTGTAATGTGTTTTCTGCTGCATATACGGCCATTGTATTTAACTGCATGCCGTATGCAAATTTCCGATCACTAGCGTAACTTCAAACCACTGATCATAACATCGTTAGCGCAACTTCACAAATGATCGGTAACTTGTGCGCAACTTCGGATCTTCGTGAATTTTCGCAGCCCTGGCTAATCTATGCCAAGTGCGCTGAAGTGTGGCGAGTCAACGCTGGTGCAAATTCGGAGGTAAGTAAATTTGCCCCAGTAAGTCAACTTGCACCTGAGCAGTAAACTATGAAAATCAAACTGAGTTTGCTTTCATTGTTCTACCTGCAGCTGGATCACTGAATAGTGGTAATGAGTTGCTGGTCAGGTGCAAATTTGCCCACTGTTTATAAATGAGCCCTCAAACACACAAGGATAACTTTACTATTAGACCATCTGTTAATGCATTATCTTGTTAGTAGATCTGAACTCAGTCTACCCAACTTCATACAAAACTTCACCCCTTTAATAGAAGCATTTATGTAGAAACAGACAAGCTATAAGCAGGGCAGCAACTAGTGGTGGGCAGAAAAAGCATGTGCCTAGGACGGTGGGGGGGGGCACTAGGCATGTACCTCTTCCATTGCCTATCCATAGTCCTGACCCTTCTCCTCCCACTGCCACTGTTTATGTAGCACCACCTGTCTCGTCATCATTATGTCTTCAGCATTGATTATATAAAACCAAGGTCAGAGCATCAACAGTAAAAAATCAGGAAGGGTTCTAGCTGATACATACTGATGCATACTTCTGTGGTTGGTTAACTATAGAACTTTTGTAATGCTAGAAGATGCAGTCTAGTAAGATATAGATGGAGCAACAATGATATGTGAGGTCCCTTTCAAGGAATTATTTACGGGAGACATGCAATGTACTCCTTTATAGCTTTGGTCAACTCTACTTCCAGGACTGCTAAATTCATAGCACTAATATAGTTTTATTATTTTAATTTTCATGTTGCTAGATCTCATCACTGCTAGTGATGGGTGCCATTTTGCTTTGCCAAAAAATTAGTGAATTTACCACGAAATTCAGAAAACGTAGAAGAATTTGTGAAACACATTGAAGTCAATGGGCTTCAAGATTATTTTGACACGCGTCAATATTGAAACGCACAACTTTTTGGTCCAAATGCATTAAAGTCAATGGGTGTCTGAATAATTTTGACACATGACAATCTTTATGTGCACGACAATTTTGACGCACTAAATTTTTTTTAGACACAGCAGATTTTTCACCACCAAAATGTCGCCGCAGTTTCGCAAATTAATTTGCATGCACTGAAATGCGGGAATTCACCGCAAGTTTGTGTCTGCTGAATTTATACGCCCATCACTAATCACTGCAGCATACTAGAACATGGTTTTGGAGAAGTAGGAATGCGTACATGAACTACTGTAGCTTACAGATAAGATTTTTCAAGTTACAATATATTAGACATGTGCAGCTACACTTGAAATGTTTGAATAAGAGGGCATCCAACAAAGTTTCTACATACTGTACTGCTCTTTGTAAGAGAGCAACCAAATAGAGGAACCAAAACTATAGCACATTAAAAAATAAAAAATAAATACTTTTAATGCACAAATAAAGTTTTATTTTTATTGAGAAACTGCCTATTCAATCTGTATGTGGTACATGTAATCAGTGGTATAGGGGTTGAGTCTGTAGACAGACCTGGAGAACCCTTCTATTTAAAAACATGTTTAATTCTTGTTTTTTAGGTTTTTTTGAGGAATGGTGACAGGTGTATCCTAGGCTGTGGTTCAGCTCCATAGTAAAATGCTAACAGGGGAATGTAATTAAAGTCGCAAAGAGCAAAACAATTCGCACCAATAAGAATAAAAATCCACATCTCGCAATTTAATATTGTTCCTTAAACTGTTATTGCATTGCGAACTGTAATTGCGCATTCTTAAGAAGAGCTTGAAGGTGTCATAATCTTTTGGAGCAAACATAAGGACTTTTCAGTAAGAAGTTTTATTACATTGACTGCGCATTGACGCAAACTATAAAATTCACAAACGGTCTTCCACTGTCAGAAGTGGTCGCTTAACAGTTTCTGTGTTCGCAAAAGCTATATTAAATTTGCGCAAAGCAAAATGTGTCCGCACAAAGGCTTAACTTTTCACATTGCAAATAGTTTTTCAGTTACCAACTTTTATTACATTTCCCCGTAAGGGGCTTATTTATCAAAATGTCAGTTTAAAGCTCACCACAAAATTCACTCACTTTCTATTCATTCCTATGGGATTTTTTGAATTAGTATTTATCAACTGGTGAACTTTCACCCAGTGATAAATATAATTCTAACAATCCCATAGGAAAGTGACTGAATTTTTCTGTGGTTAACTGTTGGCTAAAAAGGAACTGGAAAATATAATGAAAGGTTTATAAAGTATTTACATGCCTCAAGCATTACTTATTACATTGCCAGAAACCATAAAATTAGAGGTTTTAAACCTCACTTGAGGGATTTGATGGGTTTATTGCACAGTGCAAGGACTTTTGGCTTCTTTTAGCCCCCATTATCTTAACCACTCGGGTAAGTCTGTACTTTGGCACTAGGCAACTATCTGACCGCCTGTTCCCACTGAGCACTTGATCTACTGTATATTGTACTTTATGTTTTTCGACTTTTCCCTATTTCCTAACTATCCTGAATGCTTTCTGCACAGACCTAGTCTGTATTTTCACCACAAACACTGCTTAACTGCTTTTGTTATCTCACCATAGTCTTCCAAGTCATGCTTGTCTTGTCTGTGCCTAGTGGCTGCTTCCTTTCCATTCCTCACTAGCCAACCCTGATAGCCTTTGGAATTGACAAATAAAGGGGTTAATAATATCTCACACTGTTTTTATGAAGTTATATTAATCAGGGTTACGCTGCACACAGAAACCCCATTGGTAAAGTGCATTCTTTAATTGAATACACCCATTTTGCTCAGCACTTGTATAGAAACTTTAAGAACTGGCACACAAAGCAGAGGTAGAAATACTGTTTTCAAAGAGACAGTGACACCCAGCACAACTTTAAGCAGGTATTCACCTGTGTTTTATTCATTACAGGGTTTTCCACAAACAGGCATTTGCAATATATTATAATAAAGCTGAAAAATTATTAACTGACAATAAAAATTCCAATAAAAATTGTTAATGAAAGGGTAAGTCATCAATCTATGGAGGACCGTGGTGCACTGACCTAAGCCTACAGCACTGAAATGTAAATAAACTGTATATAGATATAGTAGACACTTCCAGGGGAATACTTAAAACCAGATTAGTAACATCAAAGTGTATTTTTATTGAACCCCAAACATAGTGTTAAGTGTTTTGTGCTGTACCTAGCACTTAAATAATAGACAAGAGCTTTTCAAATACACTTTTTATAGAATGCATACGAGCAAATGGTATTTCATATAAACAATTAAAAGGTAGTATTACTGACCCAGTCCAATATTAGAGACTAATATCACATGTATGGGTCATATCATAGGGTAGACCAATAATAAAGCAAATCATTATATATATTATAGTGTTCTTTCTCAAACAATATACCTACTACTCTCATACGGGGGATGCAGTTTAGATTTAAGACATATGACAATGCACACTGTCTTTTATGCACTTAAGGAAGGGGATTAGTTGTGCACTGGCATAATATCTGAATAAAACTAAATCTACAGCATGTGTATCCCTGATATAAAATTACTGAGGAACATAGTGCTATAGAAAGTAGCCACACAGCTCCAGAGATTGCACCATATTTTCATAAATTAATCTGGAATGTGATAGGGTGCCAAAATGAAGACTATCCTTTAGTCTGGGAATGAAGAAGGGCGTGCAAGGCAGACATGAAGGCTGTCCTGTCACATAGAATCCTGCTCAGAGATTATTGACGGTACACGGCAGAGCTGTAAATACAGCTACATGTCAGCTACTTTCTCTGCTTCAATCTAAAATAAATTGCATTTAATCTATGTTTGCATTTTTTGGCAGAGATGACAGTATCCCTTTAAGAAAGTTATTTGAATTGAGTTGTTTATGGGAGGGAGAGCTGCAGCTAATCAGTGAATTCATGTGTGATGATTTCAGGGTTATTTGAACAATAATAAATATGTCTCTAATTCTTGCCCATCCTCAGAGTGAATTTCTTCCATTAAGCTGCAGCAGGGAACTAGTTCCAGTCACCCTGCACATTTTCCGTGTAACAAACAGACAGAGGCTGAGTCTAATCTTGTTAGTACAATGAAGCAGTTTCCAAACATTAGTGCAAATCAAATCATCCCTAAAGACTGCAACTGAGCATGAAAGCGGCTAGGGTTGAAGGGATGGATAATCATCAAAGGTAGGATTAGAATGATCCAGACATTCACCTGACCAATGTCAGCAAGCTTGTTCTGGTAGACACTTTCTGATTTTTCGCCACCTCCCCCACAAAATAAAGTGCTCTAGCTGAAGTCAGCAATGGGCAATGACAGTGAAAGAGCTCATCTATCTGTGAGGAAAGAAGCCGCTTTGATGGCTCCCCAGTGGATATAATTGTGCTCATTACTGCCCATTTACATTTCATCACCCGATTATCACAAATGCCTCATTACGGTTGATAAGGCTTTGCAGTTGAACTATTTGCTAACTATTCATTCCAGGGACCCACTATTAGAGGGGGGAGGGAGAGGAAAGAAAGGTGAAAAAAGGCTTCTTTCAGATTTGATTAAGGGCTGTGATTTAAATCGATATTTAATAAAGTGGCTGCTGCCACATAGTGCACAGAATTCCCCATGCAGTCAGATTCATGATCCTGTGGTCCTCGTTGTCTCCTACATAACTCAATTGGACTGTGTGCACTGGTCTAGCACCTGTGTCCCTGAGCTCCTCGCCTTTGAGTTAATACGTTTAGAAACCGATGAACAGAGTTGATAGGTTCTAAATGGATTAACAAGGTTTCAATGGGTTGTGTCAAGGAAAGAGGTGCACAAGCAAAGAATAGATGTGTTGACAGACATTGAGCAAGCCAAAAAGAAATGAAGTTAGAAAAATAATCATAATCCTCTCCTGTCAGTACTCAGGATTTTTTTTTATATAAGTGGTAATGATAAAATAAGCAGATGCCAGATTATGTTCACTTATCTGTGTTTTTGCGCTAAACAGACTCCCTGCCACTGTTAAAACTGTCAAATCTGCTGTTATGGAACAAACAGTAAGGGACCTATTAATAAAAGTGTAAGAAGGAAAAAGCGGAAATCAATACAATTTGCATCACTGTATACACGGCATTACGAGTGTAAAGACTCATGAAAAATACCGATATCAAAGTTCAGTTTGGGAAGCCTGCAGAATTCCTGGATATCGAAACCTTGATGGAACTGTGCCATCTCGCCAGTTTGCTTGGTTTGATTAGTAATGATAAACATTAATATTTAGCATTGCTTGAGACTTCAGGATTTATTATTCCAGACATATATCGAATCCTATAGAAGGCTATGGCCCTGTAAGAAAACTACCTGTGCGGAAGGGTCGCCCACCATGCCATCGGCAGGGACGCCCGCCACATGATACTTAGCTCCGGCACCATGTTGGTTCGAGGGCGCGCACGGCGCACATGAGCGCCTCTTAAAACACGACAGCGCGTTTTTGCGCACGTTTTGGCACGAATTTTGAAAGCTATTTAAGGCCCATTCAGTGTACAGCCCCTTGCCTGTGATAGAACTTTTTAGTGATTTCCTGAGCCTTGTGCATCTGATCTGTATCTTGTCTGTCTGATTACCCGTGTTTGACCCAGCCTGTTCCTGACTATTCTGCATTCTGTATCCTGACCCTTGCCTGCCTACGACAACTCTTCCTGCTTAACCCCTTGATTGACAACCCGGTTTGACCCTTGCCTGCCTGACGATTCTTGATATCTGCCTGCCTCGACCCAGCCTGTCTGACGATTCTCTTGCCTGCTCCATTTGTACCGTGACCTTCATCCTAAAAGACTCTGCTAACAGCCGTGCCCCTTGGCCAGCCAGAACATCTCGCCTTGTACCCCTCGTTAAGTCCAGGTGGCACCCAAGTAAGCTGAGGGCTCCTCCCGAAGCCCAACGGTGGTCACACTACTGGTGAAGCCGAGCCGAGACCAGGGTGCTTGGCACTTTTTCTGGTATTGGGTGCCAGTCGTGACAGGCCCATGGGCAATCATTCTGTGGAATTACTGTAATCAATAGTGATAAAACCCACTTTCCAGGATAAGACATAAAATTATACTGATTCATTTGTTGCCTTACAGAGCATCTGTTTTTTAGATGGGGTCAGTGACTCCCATTTGAAAGCTGGAAAGACTCTGGAAAGAAGAAGAAGGCAAATAATTCAAAAAATATGAAGGCCAATTGAAAAGTTGTTTAGAACTACGCATTCTATAACATACTAAAGATTAACTTAAAAGTGAACCTCCCCTTTAACTGCAAATACAGAATTAGGCAAAAGCAAACTTTCCAAGTAGTTTATGTTCTGTCTTAGACTTAGATTCATACAATTATTTCAGGGTTAAAGGAGAACTTAACTCTAAATACAAATATGGCTAGAAATGCCATTCTATATACTAAGTTCAATGCACCAGCCTAAAGACTCAGCATCTCTATAACAGTAACGATCCAGGCCTTAAAAGTTGTCACAGGAGCTCTCCATCTTTTGTTAGGAGTGTCTGGGATACACACATTTTTATTGAGTTCTGGGCAGCAGTTACGAAGCTAAGCTTAGGGGTCGTCGCAAATCATCAAACAGGAAATGAGGTCTGTCTGTCATAGAAGCTGATGCTACAGGGCTGATTATTAATTCTGATGCTAATGGTGCTGGTTTTTGAGGTGACGTAATGAGAATCTGAATTATTTGCTAATCAGCCTTGTGTTTTGACTTCCAAAACATTATGTGCAGAATTTCTACCCTATCCTTTGCTAAGCTTTAGTTTTCCTTTTTTATCATTTTCATCATACTTTTATAAGCAGATCCTTAAGTATAGCATAACTATAACTCAATGATTTTCTGCTCTTCTCAAATAAAATAATGCATCTATATCAGCTATGATCACTTATGCAGGAGTGCTATACTCAGGCCTTATACCACAACCAAAGGAATTTGGTGTCACTTTACTAAAGCAGAGTTTTGAAGCATAAATTCATGTGCATGGAGGGTCTCAGTGGCTTGCCTAAACAAACAACTGATAATCTGACCACAGAGAAAGAAACACTTCACATATCTGATGTTGATATCATTAAGTATCATTAATAGAGATTTGGGGAATCAAGTGGAGGCTGAACTAGAAGCTTTAAAGGTGGTTATTCACCTTCCAACACTTTTTTCAGTTCAGTTGATTTCAGATAGTTCACCAGAAATAAAAATGTTTTTCAATTACTTTCTATTTTCTATAGACCCTTTTTCTAATACTGAAGTTTAACGTTTCATTTTTCATCTTGTCATTCTAAAACAGCTCTGAGAGGGGGGGGCATCAACTCTGTAAACTGTTCTAAATTGATACAAAAGTTGCTAATATTCCACAGATGCTGCTGAGAAATGTATCAAAATGGTATCAGTTCTGAATCTGCACTTGTAGCTTCCACACACAAGAGACAGACACATTATACCTTATACTTAAAAAACGGTCAATAATAAAGCATTGGAGACAATTGGAAAAAAAGTCTTTATTTCTGGTGACCAATCTGAAAATAGAATTGAAAAATGAAGATTTGAAAGGTGAACAACTCCTTTAACAAAAATAATTAAATGCTTGTAACTTCCAGTCACAGGCCAATTCAAATAAATATCACCTTGCATGCACCTAAACATTCTTAAAAGCTCCCAGGTTAAATACCCCATGGTCAGTCTTTGTGGGTGTGCTACTATTGTGCTATTTTTGCTGATTTACTGGTTCATCGCTTGCCACATACCCTGACATATACCTGAATCCACAAAGCCTCATGGCCCTGATACTCCTACAGTATGTCTAAGTACAACTTGTTACTACAGGTATGGGACCTGTTATCCAGAATGCTCGGAACCTGGGGTTTTCCGGATAATGGATCTTTCCGTAATTTGGGTCTTCATGCCTTAAGTCTACTAGAAATTAATTTAAACATTAAATAAACCCAATAGGCTGGTTTTGCTTCCAATAAGGATTAATTATATCTTAGTTGGGATCAAGTACACAGGACTGTTTTATTATTATAGAGAAAAAAGAAAATTGTTTTTAAAAAATTTGGATTATTTGGATAAAATGGAGTCTATGGGAGACAACAAAGATTTGCCAAACACCACAGGCTAGTGTAGCGGGGATCTCCCCTGCACGTTTGTTGCAGATATGGTTGGAGAGGCGCCGACCCCTCCAGCCAGCACTGGGCAACTATTATCAGGAGAGACCCAGGGGAAATTAGGTAATTTGTTTTGCTGTCTATGGGAGACAGCCATTCTGTAATTCAGAGCTTTCTGGATATTGGGTTTCCAGATAAGGGATCCTATACCTGTACATGAAAGTTTGAATTTCACTAGCGATAGACACTATTTGGTGATTTATCATAAACAACTGAATTAAGAAGCTTAAGAGACCCATCTTTTCCCCTACCCTCTCAAAAGCAGCTGCCATAACATAATACTTTTTAATAATACCTTTGGACCACCATCTTTATAAAATATGGTCTAAGGATTTTTGACACAACAGCTGTACTAGCTATTAAATCCCATAGAAAAGGAAGCTCTATGAGATATAAGAGAAGTCCTTAGTTATAATATGTAACGGTCTTAAGTTTTTATTTTATACAGAAAATACTATTACACAAAAGTGGAAGGATTCCAAACCACATCCTAAAATGCTTTTAAACATATGGGAAGTGTGGATATAGCTACTGTGTGATCATGGTCAAATTAGTGATTTACATCTCTGATCCATTATATTACTTTAACCTTAGTTCTCACCAATCCCATATTCTTTTATACCTGTCTTTCTTTAACATACCATTTCGACAACATCTTTCCTCTATTCCTTTTCCTAGATTTATATTTGAAACTGGAAGGGGTAAACTAAGTCTATGTTAATGGCTTGACGTACAAAAATTGTAATTCTGAATAAGCTTTAAATAAAAAAAGAGTTTCAATAAGTTACACACAATTTATTTCATTTATGTCATTAACCAATGAACTACAACTTTCATTATTGTCCTTTGCAATAGCTGAAGCCTCTTGGACATTCCTACTTCAAAGCCTAGTGTGTCAGAAACTTAGCCACCACATCCATCACACTGCCATTCAAGTTAACTAAACAAAATCATGTTATTTAGATACCCAATTTGTTGGCTCATGGCTTACAAGCCATATACTATATAACTGTATAGACATGGATCAGCAAATAGTACCATTGCTCTTGCAGAGTGGTCAGATAACTAAGCAGAAATATGTTAAAAAAAATTCTGAGTCTTAGTTTGTACTAATCCTTTTAAGATTTTCATAAAACCTTTTAGTCAAACTTGCGTTTTTGAGTTAAAAGTTATTGTTACATTACTCAATACAATAAAAATATATATGTGTTCCGAAGAAAAATTATAACCATGTCTGGAAATTACCTTGGCCACACCCAGACATGCCCCAATCTACACAAAACTAATCTGCTTTCCAGTAAACCTAACACATGAAGGAATCCATAATCTGGAACTGTCCCACCTAAATCAAGACCACTGATATGCAGGGCCGGCCTTAGGCCTATTGGACCAATTGGGCCCAATAGGGCCCCGCACCTCTGGGGGCCCCGCACCACAGGGCAGCACAGATAATATTTCCCTCAGCACATGATGCTGCCTGGCCTGCCCCCAACTTTGAGAGTTCAGCCCATCCCCAAATCCATAGGTCCAGCCCACCCCCAACTCTGATAAGCCAGCCTATCCCCCAACTCCATAGGTCTAGCCTGCCCCCAACTCTCATAGGCCCAGCTTTCCTCCAACCTTGATAGGCCCTGCCTGCCCCCAATCCAACCAAGCCTGCTCCCAAGATGAATCGGCCCAGCCCCAAACTAATTGGCCCAGTCCACTCTCCTATTTCCTCCCTTTCTCTCTTACCCTGTGTGCCCCTATTATGTGCCCCTATTTCATCCCTCTAAATCTCTTACCTTGTCTGCCCCCTTTCCTTTCTAAATTATGCCTGTATGCCCTTATTTTCCTAAATACTTGGTGTGTCAGTAGCCAGCAACACTTTGTCTAGGGGCCCCGCCAACATGGTCCCAATTGGGCCCCACATTTGATAGGATCAGCCCTACTGATATGATATTTATTTTAAAACTGTATAGTTCACTTTATCAAAGCCAATAAATGTTGCCTCAAATAACAGGCCTAACATATCCATGCTGTTTCCCTTTTTAACAGAGATGAAGGCAGGTCATATGGCCTTGATGCTTATTGCTAAATCTTCCCATCATTATTGGGTTAGGCAGTATAGGAGTCTCAGCTGCAGTAGGTAAAATGATGAAGGCAGGAGTCTACAGGAGTCTAGTTGGGAGGATATGAAGAGTTGCTGCAGCCCCCTAACTTTTATTTCATGGTCACAATACAACTTCTATTATTTTGCCACTAATTCTCTTCCTAGACCCAACCATTTATCATGTCAGCAGACAGTCAGTCAACCCATATTAAAAGATGCAGCATGATCAATGTCTAGGGTACATCTAAAGATGGGGCATCTAACTGACCAAGCCAATTGTCACCAAACTGTAACCCACCAATCTATGATTAGTGCCCTTACTTACTAGGCAATATCCTACTTAGTTTTAGAAATAGCTTGCCATAGATAAATGGTAAATTGGCAGGAAACTGGACACTGGGACATTTGCGTTAATAGAGAACTTGTGTTATGTGGCCTAAATATGACACAACATTGTGGGGCCCATTAACTTAGCTCGAGTGAAGGAATAGAATGAAAAATACTTCGAATTCCGAATGTTTTTTTTGGCTACTTCGACCATCGAATGGGCTACTTTGACCTTCGACTACGACTTCGAATTGAACGATTCAAACTAAAAATCGTTTGACTATTCGACCTTTCGATAGTCGAAGTACTGTCTCTTTAAAAAAAAACTTCGACCCCCTAGTTCGCCACCTAAAACCTACCAAAGTCAATGTTAGCCTATGGGGAAGGTCCCCATAGGCTTTCTAAGTATTTTTTGGTCGAAGAGAAATTGTTTGATCGATGGATTAAAATCCTTTGAATCTAACGATTCGAAGGATTTAATTGTTCGATAGAACGATTTTTCGTTCGATCATTCGATCGAACGAATTGCAGTAAATCCTTCGACTTCGATATTCGAAGTCAAAGGATTTCCATTCGGCAGTCGAATATCGATGGTTAATTAACCCTCGATATTCGACCATAAGTAAATTTGCAACTAATTACGGTGGTAGTGCTGTGAATGCAGGAGACAGGGTGGATGGAATACAAAACTTTGAGACTCACAAATAACTCAAGACCATAGAGAGAATGTACAACTGGAAACTATTTTTTACTTTAATTTTTAACTGTTAGTTGAATAAATTTACACTTAAATGTAAGAAAGAGACAGAGGTTGATGACGCAAAACAATTATTCAGAGAAAGTAATGGGCTATCCAGCCCTTATCCTGCAACATATCAGTTTTAATACATAATATTTTTTTTTAAAACCTCTTTGAAAGCCATATGTCGTAGCCCATTTGCAATCTGCTATTAAAAAAGAAACTGGTGAATAGCTGCTATCTATGCTATGCAGATACTACATAGGGGGTTATTTACTAAGCTCAGAATACCCGAAAATCCCTGAAATCCGAAAAATTTGTGATTTTTGTGTTATAATAGGCTTTTAAAAAAATCACGAATTTTTCGGAATTTATTAAACCTCGAGGGCTGAAAATCCCGAATATACAAACACGGCATCTCAAACCTGTCAAGATTGCATAAAAGTCAACGGGAACAGTCCCATTGATTTTTGGTTGTGTCGGGAGTTTCGGGCAATTTCACGATGTTGTCTGAGCTTTCAGGGTGAAAACTCCAAAAAATTTGAAGTTCTCTGGGAAAATTCACGAAAAAAATTGTGAAAATCTGAGCTTTTCCCTTAAAGGTAGTTTTCGGGAAAATGTAATAATAAATAAGCGTTAAAAACCCGAGCGGCTTAGATGGGAGTTTGTAGCAGCTGATATTGAGATAAATTCAGACCTTGATAAATAACCCTAGTGTCCCTTTCAGATAAATATATTTTGGTTAGCCAGTATATGTATCAAATATAATCAAATATAATCAAACATTATAATTATGGGGGTAATGTAATAGATGGTATTAAGGCTCAGTAGGTAACAATCAGCAGGTAACATTTTCTGGTCAGCTGCTTGAAAGCTTAGCAGTTTATCTTAAATTAATTAATGATGCCAAATTTAAAAATAGGTAAACAATGTTCACTGGAACAATTTAAGCAGTATTTCATTATGGCCATATATAATTATGGTCAACATATCAGCTTCCTTCATTGACAAATAACCGTACCAACCCCATACCAGAACTTCTGCGTGTGCAAAAAGTCACAAAGTGGCAATTTTATGTTTAAAAGCATGCACAGTGTTTTTTAAACTCATAACAACCAATCAGCAGGTACCATTTTATTACAAGACCTTAGTAAACTTTGCACCAATTATTACAGCACCCTGATAAGTATCCACACTCCAAGGCAAAGCTATTCCTTCACATGCAGCTGGGGTGCACGATTATAATATATGTATAGCCACAAGTATTAAAAAAAAAAACATTTGAAAAAGGTCCTAATGAGGACCGAAACGTTGGACTTTTTTTATATGGGTGTGCCAGTTTTTTTGATATTCGTGTACATTTATTTAAGTAGTTTGTTAAAATTTGTGATTATAGAGTTCATTTAGGACTGTTACAGGGCCATACATGCACCTTTGCCTTTTATTACACAAGGAATGTAAGTTCTACATATGTAGATGATAATCAGATACAATGAATGTGGATTATATTTCTCTTATACAAAAAACTCCCCCTGGTATGATTCGTGTGTTGGGAAGGGCATCAGTCCTAAACAACATGTTGAGGGCTATGGGAGGTCATCAGGTTTTGGCCTGTCAGCCTGAGCAGTATGGAGTATTTTCAGTTCTGTCCCGTGCAAGCAGAAGCAGCATGTTTTAGTGATGAGCTGATGAAATTTGTGTCAGCACTCGGATTGTGTATCTGAGCTGTTAAAACTTAATTTGCATATAATGTCCTGTCTCTTACAGCTCATTTCTTCATTATTGCTTACAAAAGACATAAGAAAGTCTGACACTGTCCATCACACATAGGGGCCGATTCATGAAGCTCGAGTGAAGGATTCGAACGAAAAAAACTTCGAATTTCGAAGTATTTTTTGGGTACTTCGACCATCGAATTGGTTAAATTAGATCGAATTCGATCGAATTCGAACGATTCGAACGATCCGAAGTAAAAATCGTTCGACTATTCGACCATTCGATAATCTAAGTACTGTCTCTTTAAAAAATACTTCGACCACCTACTTCGGTAGATAAAACCTACCGAAGTCAATGTTAGCCTATGGGGAAGGTCCCCATAGGCTTGCCTGTGATTTTTTGATCGAAGGATTTTCCTTCGATCGTTGGATTAAAATCCTTCGAATCGTTCGATTCGAAGGATCGATCGATCGCAGGATTTGCGCAAAATCGTTCGACTTCGATATTCGAAGTCGAAC